>NW_024870891.1:2367500-2967500 GCF_019054845.1 Dipodomys spectabilis | reverse complement strand
TCCCCACTAGATAGATCAACTCGGCAAAAACTCAACAGAGAAACTACAGATCTAAACAGCTGCATAGATCAACTAGATTTAACAGACATCTACCGAACATTTCACCCAGCAGCATCAGAATACACGATTTTCTCAGCAGCACATGGAACATTTTCTAAAATAGACCACATTTTAGGCCACAAAGCAAACTTGTCCAAATTCAGAAACATTGAAGTTATACCTTGCATTCTTTCAGACCACAAGGGAATAAAATTAGAACTCAACACCAAAAGCCACCAAAGAAAGTCTGGTAACACATGGAAGTTGAACAACACTCTGCTGAATCACGAGTGGGTCATGGAAGAGATTAGAAAGGAAATTCAAATATTCATGCTATTCAACAAAAATGAGCACACAAATTACCAGCAACTCTAGGACACAGCAAAGGCAGTGAGCAGAGGCAAGTTTATAGCTCTTAGTTCCTACATCAACATATTGGAGAGATCTGAAACCAACAATTTAATGAGACATATGAACCTCCTTGAAAAAGAGCAGCAAATAAACCCCAATCCAGTAGACAGAAAGAAATAATTAAAATTAAATCAGAATTAAATGAATTAGAATCCAAAATCTCTATAGAAAGAATCAACAAAACAAAGAATTGGTTCTTTGAAAAAATTAACAAAATTGACAGACCCTTAGCAAATCTTATCAGAAAAAGAAGAGAACACACCCAAATAAATAAACTCAGAGATGAGAATGGAAACATCACCACGGAAACAACCATGATTCAGAACATTATAAGTGAATACTTCTCAAAACTTTATGCTAGTAAGTTTGAGAACTTGGCAGAAATGGACCTTTTCCTAGCAAATATTGACATGTCAAAACTAAACCAATATGAGTTAAACCATTTAACAGGTCTATATCAAGCATTGAAATAGAAACAGCAATAAGAGACCTCTCAGCTAAGAAAAGTCAAGGACCAGACGGTTTTAAAGCAGACAAAGTTCACTACCAAACACACTCTATGAAGCCATCATAACTCTCATAACTCTCATCCCAAAACCAGGAAGGGACTCATCAAAGAAAGAGAACTATAGACCCATGTTTTGATGAACATTGATACAAAACTTCTCAACAAAATTTTGGCCAATCCAAGTCATCAATTCATCCAAAAAAATCACACAACACGATCAAACAGGATTCATTTCAGGGATGCAAATCTGGTTCAATATACGCATATCAATTAATTTTATTTATCACATCATCAGGAGCAAGGATAAGAACCACATGGTTATTTCAATAGATGCAGAAAAAGCATTAGAAAAGATCCAACACCCCTTTATGATGAAGGTTTTGGAAAAATTAAAATCCATGGGATATTCCTCAATAAAATAAAGGCTTTATATGACAAACCTACAGCCAGCATTATACTTAATAGTGAAAATTAAACCCATTTCCTCTTAACTCAGGAACAAGACAAGGATGTCCACTCTCTCCACTTCTCTTCAATCTAGTATTAGAAAGCCTAGGTACAGCAATAAGAAAAGATGCAAACATAAAGGTGGTCCATATAGGAAAAGAAGAAATGAAACTCTCCCTCTTTGCAGATGACATGATCTTGCATTTAAAGAATCCCATAGAATCTGCTCCCAAATTACTCAAGCTGATTCAAAACTTTGGCAAAGTAGCAGGGTATAAAATTAACCCCCCAAAATTAATGGCTTTTCTGTATGCCAACAATGAGAAAAGTGTGGCTGAAATTCAGAATGCAACTCCATTTGCAATAGCCCCACAAAAAGTAAAATAATAGGAATTAACTTAACCAAAGAAGTGAAGGACCTCTATGATGAAAACTTTAAAAACTTGAAAAAGTAAATCAAAACAGAACTTAGAAAATGGCAAAACCTCCCATGCTCCTGAATTGGAAAGATTAATCTTGTGAAAATGGCAATACTTCCCAAGGCTATCTACAAATTCAATGTGATACTTATCAAAATTCCAACCTCATTCTTCAAGGAAATAGAAGAGGCAATCCAAAAATTCATATGGAACAATAAACGAACCCGAATAGCAAAAACGCTCTTCAATGGAAAGAACACTGCTGGAGTAATATCAATACCAAATTTCAAACTCTACTATAAATCCATAGTAATCAAAACAGCTTGGCACTGGAACAAGAACAGACCTCAGGACCAATGGAATAGAATTGAAAACCCAGAAATGAATCTACAGACTTATAGCCGTCTAATCTTCGATAAGGGAGCTCAAACAATAGAATGGAAGAAAGAAAGCTTCCTCAGTAAATGGTGCTGGCAAAATTGTTTAAATACTTGTAGAAAACTAAAACTAGACGTTTATCTATCACCTTGCACCAGAATCAACTCCAAATGGATCAAAGACCTCGGAGTCAAAGCAGACACTCTGAAAGCATTGCAGGATGGAATAGGAGAAACCCTAGGTCTCCTTGGCGCAGGTCGAAATTTTCTGAATAGAGACCCTGAAACCCAACAAATCAAAGAAAGGTTGGACAAATGGGATTGCATGAAGTTGCAGAGCTTCTGCATGGCAAAGGACATAGCTAGGAAGCTCAATAGAAAGCCTACAGATTGGGAGAAGATCTTCACTAGCCATACACCGGACAAAGGACTCATATCTAAAATATACATGGAAGTCAAAAATTAAATCCCCCAAAAACAAATCCTCAAAGAAAAAACTGCCCAATAAATAAGTGGGCTAAAGACTTATAGAGAAACTTCTCTGAAGAAGAAGGAAGGATGGCCAATAGACACATGAAAAAATGCTCAACCTCCTTAGCCATAAAAGAAATGCAAAACAAAACAACATTGAGATACCCCATTTAGAATGTCAAAAATCAAGAACTCTAACAACTACACATGCTGGAGGGGATGTGGACAGAAGACAACCTTTCTTCATTGTTGGTGGGAGTGTAAACTTGTTCAACCACATTGGAAAGTATTATGGAGGTTCCTCAAAAGACTCCACATAGAGCTCCTCTATGACCCAGCAGTCCCACTTTTGGGCATTTACCCAAATTTTTACAAACAAAACCACACTAAAGCTACCAGCACAACTATGTTTATTGCAGCATTATTTGCCTTAGCTAAGATCTGGAACCAACCCAGATGCCCCTCAGTAGATGAATGGATCAAGAAAATGTGGTATATATACACAATCGAATTCTATGCCTCCATCAGAAAGAATGACATTGCCCCATTTGTTAGGAAATTCAAAGTCTTGGAAAAAATTATATTAAGTTTAGTAAGCCAAGCCCAAAGAAACATAGGTCCCATGGTTTCCCTTATTTTCAATATCTAGTACATGTATGAGTCCAGCAGAAAAGGTCAGATAAGGTGAAGTTAGGAAAATGAACCCTAAGATATGTATTTAAATGTTTTTTTTTTCTTTCAAGCATTTGTTTCTAATGCATTTATAAGATTATTTCTTTGTTGCTTTGTATGTCCCTCCCCTACAGTATAACCCCTGCTTTCACTCTATTTGATGTCAGTATAATTTGTGGAGGGCAAGGGGCAAAATAAGTCGTTCAAATAAGGGCACAGGTGGACCCGTTGCAGCAATGAGAAGTGCAAGTTGTCATGTCGAAAACGAACTTTACAACTTTGGTGGGGTGGGGGGAGGATTGGGTGGGAGGACATCGACATCGGGAGGCTGGGAAGGGATGTGAAGGGTAAACAAAGGAGGAGGCTACTATGCTTGATAGGAAATGTACTCATTATCTTCCCATTTAATTGTAACCCCTCTGTACAGTATGTTTGCATAAAAAAAGAAAAAAAAACAAAAGAAAATAATTTCTAAAAAAGAAAAAAAAACACACACAGACATATAACCCCAAAACAAAAATTATGAGGAAGAAAAAAATGTTAATAGAAAACAAAAATTTTTAAAGTTAAAAATCTAAAAAAAGGTTTAGAAAAAAAATTATAAAAGGTACAAAAAAAAGATCTTTGCTTTTTTTGGGGGGAATGGAACGTTCATGTATCTCCCTTGTGTCCATAACCAGTCTCTTGTTGGATTATCTGGTCTGCTTGTGGTGTTTGATTTTCCTGTGCTTTGGATGGTTTCTTTAGTCAATTTGTTTGAGCAGGCAGAAAAATGCTCTGCTTTACCAAGGATTTTGTGATCCTACTCCCAGACTAGTTCAATGGGACAGAGATCTACTTTGACTTTCACAAGAGGGAGATGGCTCTTTCCTCTAGTTTGGAGATGCTGTGATGAGGCTAGGTTCTGGGTAAAGTTGAGGCCTTTCAGCAAACAGCAGCTTTTCCCTGAGGAGTTAGCTTCTGAGAAACACACAGAGCCCAGCCTGGAGCCATTCTCAGGGTTTATGTTTACTGAATTTCAATTGATTGTCAAGGCTCCTGTAGGGAGGGGCAGCCTCTGGCTCTCTTTACCCAGTGAAGAAAGCCACTCCTGGGGCTGGCTGCTCAAGCTGGGTTATTTTCCCAGGGAGGAGCTGAGCCTGGCAGGTCAGGTTAGGTTCCTGTGACCTGCTAAATGACTCTTGTTTTCTTCTAAGGCCTGAGTTGGAGCTAGCTGAACAGCCAGGCTTCTTCAGTATCCAAGATGGAGATCTCCGGTAATGGGGTGGGGGAGGGTTGGCCTTCCCTCCTCTCCTCCCTGAGAAGGAGTGAGGATGTCAGGCTTCTACTCACGCCAGAGTCTTGGTTCCTGGCTCATCTCTGGTCTGCGAACTTCAGGATGAAGATGTGTGCCCCTTGTCAGTTCTTGCTGGTGTTGAGTAGAAACCGCTCTCTTGCCGCGTCTGATGCTTAAGTCCCAGACTCTCTTTGTTGCAGGTATGGTGGCTATGGCTGCCGCCGCTGCCGCCACATCCATGGCCACTGGCAAGTGCTTATATCTGTCTCCTTGCCTGGATTTTCCCTCTCTGGGCTAACTCTCTGTCCTGTGATGGCACACTTGGTGTGATTCTCTGGCTTAGGACTGTTTATTGGAACACTAAAATTGCTTTCTATGCAAGAGCTTGTTTAGCCTCCAGCTTCTCCTCCACCATCTTCCCAGAACTCATCAAAAAAAAAAAAAACATTTAAAGGCAATTCCAGGCAGGAAAGTACATGGAACATTTTTTTCTGTGTGTGCCAGTCATGGGGGTTGAATTTGTTCTACTTTATTCAAGGCTGGTGTTCTATTACTCTCAGCTAATCGGTGGGATGACTACCAGCTAATTAGAGGTAAAGAGTCTCATGGAATTCTCTGTGCAGGCTGACTTCAAACTGATAATCAGATTTCGGCTTCCTGAGACATTCTGTGCTTAGCATGAGACACTTATCTCCAATGAGCCACCAAAAAGAAGAAAAACAAAAAACAAGAAACACCTGGGGTTGAGATGTGGCCCCAATGGCAGAAATGAGACAATGATTTCTGGGACAATACCCACACCTTGAGATCAAGCTCCAGGACCAGCACACACAAGAATAAATAAATGAAAAGAAAGTTGGAAGAAGAAAAGGCAGAGCCGATTTCAGAGGTTAAAATGAGCAAAATTGAGTTAGCTTACACTTGTTACTGTACTTACTCAAGGGTCTCACATCTGAGGATCAGTACTCAAGGCCAGCTAAGGCAGGGGAGTCTATGAACTCTACGCTAATTAGCCAATTACAGTTTTTTTTTTAGAAGCTCCGAATTGTGCTGTGTCTCACATATTAGAGGGCTAGTTTTAAAAATGTACTGGGAGGGGACTGGGAAGTGACTCAGTGGGAAAGTGCTTGCCTTGCATGCATGAGGCCCTGGGCTCAATTCCTCACCAACACATAAGCAGGAAAAATCAGAAGTGGCTCAGTAGCACAAGTGGTACGGCTTTAGCCTCAAGCTGAAGAGCTGAGGGACAGTGCCCAGGCCCAGAGTTCAGGCTCCATGACAGGCAAAAAAAAAGGAACTGGGACAATACCTAGGCACTGATTTATAGCTCCAAGCCCAGCATACATATGGAAATAAAAAGTAGAAATTAAAAAATGTATAAGAAAATTCAATTAATTTTTTTTAATGAGTGATGAGATTTTGGTTTTTGTGTATAATCCTCTTTTTTTGGTCGGTTGTAAGGCTTGAACTCTGGGCCTGAGCACTGTCCCTCAGCTCATTTCAATGCTAGTGCTCTACCACTTGAGCTACAGTGCCACTTCTTTTGTGTGTAATCCTAAATACTAAGATAGATTAAATCTGAGGGCTATGGTCTCTGATCTTCAAATCAACAGCAAAACATGTAAACAAGAAAACAGTAGTGAATCGTGATGGAGTTGTAAAGCACCAGGCTTGAGTGAGAAAGCTATGAAACAGTGCCCTTGCTAAGAGATCCAGCCTCAGGATCACAAAAATGTAAATAAGAAGAGAACCTGGGGCTTGTGACTCATGCCTGTAATTCTCCAGGAGGCAGAAATATGGGTATCCAGTGTAAAAGCCAATTCTAGCAGGAAAGTCCACAAGACAGTTGCTTGTGGGCCATCCTGGAGCTAGAACTGTAGTACTCCCAGATTTTTGGCAGTTAATTGGAGGTAAGGATCTGACACTTTCCTGCTCAGCCTGGCTTTAAACCATGATGGTCAGATTTCAGCATCCTGAAACAGGCCAGGCCTTGCATGAGTTCTGGCTCCAGCACTAGCACATTCACAAAGAATGAAATGCAAAGAAGACTAGAAGAAAAAGAAGAACCAATAACTGAGGCTGCAATGAGCCAATCAGCCCATTACTGGTGGCTCATAACTGTAATTCTGTTTCCTCAAGAGGCTAAAACATAGGCCCCATGGTTTCCCTTATTTGCAATATCTAGTATATGTATGAGTCAAGCGGAAAAGGTCAGATAATGTGATGTTAAGAAAATGAACCCTTAGATATGTATTTTAATGTTTTTTTCTTTCATGCATGTGTTTCTAATGCATTTATAAGATTATCTCTTTGTTGCTTTGTATGTCCCTCCCCCACAGTATAACCCCTGCTTTCACTATATTTGATGTCAGTATAACTTGTGGAGGAGATGGGGAAAAACCAGTTGTTTAAGGATACAGGTGGACCTGTTGCAACAATGAGAATTACAAATTGTCATGTCCAAAACGAGCTTTACAACATCGGTGCGGGGGGGGGGGGGGGGGGGGGGGGAAGAGGGGGAAGGAGAAGGATTGGGATTGGGCGGGGGAGGGGGAAGGCTGGGAAGGGATGTGAAGGGTAAACAAAGGAGGCTGCAATGCTTGGTAAGAAATGTACGCAATATCCTGCCCATGTAATTGTAACCCCTCTGTAAAGTATGTTCACAAATAAAATAAAATTAAAAAAATAATAAAAAATAAAATAAAATAAGAAAAAGAATCTCAGACTTCATCTGGGAAGTTGGCTCAGTGGTAGGGTGCTAGTCTTGCATGCATGAGGACCTGGGTTTGATTCCTCAGAACCACATAAGCAGGAAAAGCCGAAAATGTTGCTGCAGCTCAGTTGATAGAACACTAACCTTAAGCTGGAACGCTGATGGACAGTGCCAAAGCCTAGTTTTCAGGCCCATAACCAATGGCAAAATAATAATAAAAAAAACACTCAGACTTTGCTGCTCAGACTGGCTTCAAACCAAGATCCTCAGATTTCAGCCTCCTTAGTAGTGCTGGGGTTCGTATGAGACTCTTCAAAAAGAAAGAAGCCGGAAGTTGAGCTGTGGCTCAATTGGCAGAACTGAGCAAAATCTCTGAGACAGTGGCCAGTCCCTAGATGGAGAAAAAAAAAACATAAAAAATTTCAATAATAAATTGTAATACAGAAAAAATCATGTTTAATATGATACAAAGGAAAACTGTTTTTTTTTTTTAAGTGCAGCAAACAAAAACGTACTACAAAGTTTCAAAATGACATACTGAGAGTAAGGGGAAAGTGAAAAATTTTTAAAATTCATGTAAATATTATATCCAAACTGACATGACCAAAACCTAATATGATCAGAAACTTATCTCTCACTTGTAATTGCTTACAAACAATTGTCCCTCCAGTTTCAGCTCTAGCATCAGAATTTAGGAAGGACCTCTCTATGCAGCCTTGACTGAACAGGCATCTTCCTGCTTTAGCCTCTTGAGTTAGAAATACAGGCTTTGCCTGTATTTGAAACTCAACATCAATATTCAAACTTTGAAACTCAATATCAATATTCAAATAATGGATTATATGTAAAAGCATGAATAAACATCCACCAGAGAAGCTCTGAGCAATACAATCATAACAGTAGACGAGCACCTACCACTTAAGGTAGGTAACAGAAGGAAGATTTAGCATTTTTTTGAAGTGCAGGGGTTTGAACACAGGGCCTCATGCTTGCTAAGCATAAAATTCAGTGACATTAATTATATCCACACTACTTTTTAACCATTACCTCTGCTTGTGAACTTTCTTTTCAATACTGATGGAATCCACACAATGACCTGCACCAGGAACTTTTGTTTTGTTTGGTTTGGTTTTTGGTCTGTCATGGGGCTTGACCTCTGGGTTGGGCACTGTCTCTGTGCTCTTCAGCTCCAGGCGAGTTCTCCACCGCTTGAGCTACAGCACCACTTCCGGTTTTCTAGTGTTTTATTGGAGATAATAGTCTCACATACTTTCCTGCCCGGGCTGGCTTTCAACTGTGATCCTCAGATCTCAGCCTCCTGAGTAGTTAGGATTACAGGTGTCAGCCACTGTCCCCCAGCCCCAGAAACTTTTAATCTTCTTTTTTCCCTTATGAACTTTAGTCAATATATTTCACATAAATAGATTATTTTGTGTCCATCCATGACCGACATATATTAATTGCAGCCTTCTGTGGATGAGTCATAATTTATGCACACCTCACATTTTATAAACCAATTCATCTGGGCCCACATTCAGCAGCTTGTTCTGAGAAGAATGGTAGCTATTTTGCTAGCCACCTCTATCCTCTGCCATTCCTACTCAAATTAGTCTTTGGAATCAGTTTGAGTCTGCTCAGAGGGTAGAGTCATACAGCTTGTCTTTGAACCATGATCCTCAGATCTCAGTCTCCTGAATAGCTAGGATTACAGGTGTGAGACACCTGCACCAGGCCATCATTTCTTCCAAGAACATGTCAGGGGGATGGAATAGAAGTACTACATACACTCATTAGCAACTGCCCCAGGGTGAGCCAGAAGCTCAGACCAAATCCACTGACCTTGATACTGTCTTTGGTGTCCAAAAGGATATTGTTGGTCTTAAGGTTTTCGTGTATGATTTTGTTTGGTGTAAGTAGTGAACTGCACTTACATGTGTGACAAGCCTCCTGGCTTCATCCTCATATAGGCGGCCAAATTTTCAGATCCACCCCAGGTGGTATCCCCTAGTGGCCAGTTCCATGATGAGATACACATACTCTTCCTTCTCCATTACCTGGTACAACCTGATGATGTGTTTGTGCCATATATTCTTAAAAATGTCCATCTCATTCTTTACCCAATGATGAGGACTCTCACTTCCAGAGTATTTTAAATTCCACGTCCTTGTCTGTGAGGAGGGAATGAGCCAGCTTCACTTTTCCATGGTACCTGTGTGGAAGAGCTCTTTCTTCTGGTATTGTTTGATGATCTCCTCCTTCAAGGAGCTTGAGATTGATTCTTTCTGTACTTCCATCCTTCTGCTACAATAGGAAGTAGCTAGTCTACCTAAATAAATTAAATAAAATAAAGGAAAACCCAGAAAGAGTAAAAAGAAATACCAAAATCCAAATAACAGCCCATCCCCACTACCAAAAAAATCATTTAACTTTGATTCAGTCCAGCGGGTCATTAAGCAAGAGCTCCAAGCTCTGTTAACTAACATAGGTTGGAGCACAGTGGTTTCCTATATATCCTTCATGACCTCACACAATGGAGAAATCACAACCAGGCATAGTGATATCATAGAAGAAATGGACCAATCAGAGTCTGGCCCAGTGAGGTCAGAGAAATAGCGGACCAATCACAGCCTTCCAGCATTGACACTCTAGCTCTTGGACCTCAAAGACTGTTGCTAAGGAATCCATGTGGCTTAAGGTTGCTTTGGTCATTCTCGTGGCATTTCTGAAACTACTAGGACAGTGGTCAAAATCCTCTGATTTTCTAGAGGACTACTGAATCTTATAAATTGCTTCTCTGTAGACACTAGTTAATAGCCTCCATTCTTGATGGCCACCTTATCCAATGTCTTTTTCCAGCAATAGCACTGCACAAAGGCCTCCGTCCTTCTCAAGGACAGCTGTGTCCTACAACTTCCTCCTGAGGGGACAAGTTCCGGAGTGGCTTTGAGCCACCACCCTCACAATTCACCTTCCTGAGTAGTTAGGATTATATGCCTGAGCCATCGGTAGGTACTTAGCTCATCTCTTACATTTGGAGGAAGTATATTTGTTAGAAAGGTGGTTTTTAGATGTGTACTTTTAACACTTTAAATTTGTTGCCCTTGCTGTCTAATAGTGTATCTAGTTTCTGATGAGAAATTAGTCTTAATATCATTGAAGATTATTTGTGTATGATGAATTTTGTCTTTGTGCTTTGGGAAGTTTTCTGTTTTTGTTTAATTAGAATGTGTCTTAATGTGGACCTGTGTAATTATGTTAATTGACATTTTTGAGCTGATAGATTCCTGCATGGAAGGTTCATGCTTTCAATTAAAATTGGGAAGGTATTTGTTTTTATTCCTTCAAATACTATGTATTTCTATTTTTCCCTCTGTATACATATATATATATATATATATTATACATTATATATTCACATTGTATACGTGAATATACATATATATGCCTACATGTTTATATTATATATACATTTATATACATATATAGTTTTATATAGCTTCCACTTTTGTGATTGTTTATGGTAGGAAGTTTAGACTGATCCTAGCTACTCCATCAGTTAGAGTTTGAAGTTTTCCTCTTTATTTCTTGATAAAAATATGCATTACTCGCCAAGGATATTGAAATAGGTATTAAGCACATATAGCCTCTCTCTCTCTCTCTCTCTCTCTCTCTCTCTCTCTCTCTCTCTCTCTCTCTCTCTCTCTCTCTCATTTCCTGCCTTGGTTAGGTCTCTGAGCACAGGGCCATTGCTTGTCTGGTCCTTCTAGTGTGCTGTGAAATTTTGCAGTGTCATACTCTGCTTCAAAGGCCATCAGGCAGGCCTGCACTTGGAAGAGGAGCTTCTCAAAGGCAGCCTCTATGGGTGCACCTGCCTGCCTCTCTCTTGATGTCAGAACTCCACAGCTACTTGAGGTGGCCTTAGCAGATGCCCCTTTGCCTGGACTGCTGACTGGTGACTGTGTCAGCACAAGCACAGCCTCTTTTTATTACAAATTAGAGGTCTGCGGTGGAACCTGGGGGTGTTCCCTTGTTGGTGGTTATGCTTGTAGCAAGGGTGGGGGCTGCAGAAGCCTCACTGTGGCCTGAATTCTGAGGCACAACAAATGCCAAGGGCTCCTCTGGGCTCTTTACAGAATACATGGGCAGGTTCAGGAGCAGAAGCTGATCTCAGGGGGGCCCTAAACACAGGGTGGGCTTTAGAGCTGGGCATCACAGATTGATCTTTCTGAAGGGCTGCGGACATCATCTGGAAGCTGTTGAACCTTTAGGAGGTCTGAGTACATCATGAGATTATGTGTGGGCATCTGAGCTTCATCCATTGTTTGTAATAGGGCTGAGCCCTCCCTCTTGTATTGTCCTGGTGCCCTCTGAGTGTGTGATGGTTTCTGGCAGTGAGAAAAGTTTAATGTGTCTTTTTTCCCTGAGCCTCACTAGGAAGTTTCTATTGTTGGCAGGGATGATTCTGTCATTGGGAGGTCTGTGTGTTCTCTGAGTAAGGGAATCTACAGACTTCAGAGCACATCTTGGCTTTCTCTCTGAAAGGCCTAAGTGTTTAAGGCTTCAGATGCTTTATAGGTTTCCAGACATATCCAGGGCTTGTTCTTTTTGATCTTTCAATGACAGCTCTAATTTCCTCTCTTAGTCATGGTCTATTGACCCCTTTGACTCTGGCATAAATGAGAGAACACAGGCAGGGCTGTTGTGTTGCTAAGGAAAGCAGACAGGGCTGCCTTGTTGCTGAGAAAAAGCAGGCAGGCCTGTCTTGTTACATAGTATCATTTTATTCCCCAATGTTGGTAAATAAAACCTTTAGGTTGGACTTCAGGAGCTGCCCATGATCATTGTTCCATTCCTTTTCCCTGCTCTTATCATACTGCCTTTCTATTTAAATTCATATTTACTTTTAATTTTTGTCAGAAACAAAGAAGCAATTAAAAAATCTATATGTAATGTTAATTTTTATTCTTGAATTATTAAAATACATGAAGAACATGTCAATTAAAGCAGCATAAAATGGCAGATGGCGTGAGCTTGATCACTGTCCCTCTACTCTGTCTCTCTTGCTCTACCCTGAGGTGACCACTGCGACTAGTTAGTTATGAATCCCTGCATCTAAACCAAATGTGTACAAAGAACAGCCTATTAAAAAGAGACTTGCCCACATCTATCCAAGTCCTTCAAACTGCTATCTTAGTAGGAGGCCAAATTTCCATTCACACTATGAAGATTCAAACGTCTACAGTCAGGTTCACAGACCTGAGCCAAGTCTATGCTGGAACCAGGAATGAAGTTGATAACTTATTGTTCACTAAGGGAGAAGTCTGCAATATTTAGTATCAGGTAGAGGACCAAGGAGTTATACAGGCATTTTAGAGGTTACTAGACTTTGGGTTTTAACTTTTGTAATTCCAGGTTTCTCTTCAGATCAAATATTAGGCCTGCACAACAGCAGCCCATGAGGAAGTGATGTCCAGAACTTGTGTAAGTTTCTCAGACTCTTTGAATTTGTTTTTACTGAATTGTCTTTTTTTCTACAATCCACACCAATGGCCAAATAAGTGTAGAAAAACAAGGCCACTTCCACCAAACCAGATTGTTGGTGTTCAAGACCTATCTTGAGTCCACTACATTTGATGCAATACTGTTCAAAGGAACATTCATTCAGTGAGGAGTAAAATATTGTACATCTGTCAGAGATAGATGTTAACAGATATCCTTTACTTTTAACGTTATAGGTGGTATTTGAGCCAGATGTTGGTGGCATATACCTGTAATCCTGGCTACTCAGCATTCTTGTTTGAAGCCACCCAGGTCCAGAATGTCTGTGAGACTTTTATCTCCAATAACCCCCAATAAGCCCGAAGTAGAGTTGTGGTTCAAGTGGTAGAACAATAGTCTTGGACACAAAAGCTCAGGAACAGCACCCAGGCCTTCAGTTCAAGTGCCAGGGCTAGCAAACACATACCAAAAATGTGGTATTTGCAACCAAAGAATAAATTTTAATTTTATCTCTTTTTAGCCAATTTAATATCCGAGTTCTTGATCTGCAAGCCTCTTGGCCACTCTACACCTGGAGACTAACTATTAATCAAGTGGAAAAGAAGGATCTAGAATGATTCACCATTAGAGATGCTGATGTTTGAAAGACTATGCAAAAAAAACTACTTCAGTCTTTAAAAGAATATAGCACTCACAGTGGAAACTGAATTTTTTAATTGATGGTCAGTATCTAGGCTTGAACTCATAACCTGTGCTTTGTCCCTCAAGGCTAGCACTCTACCACTTGAGACACATCTCCACCTCTAGTCTTTTTGGCAGTCAATTGGAGTAAGAGTCCCATGGATTTTCCTATCCAAGCTGGCTTTGAATAACGATCCTCAGATCTCAGCCTCCTGAGTAGCTAGGATTACAAGCTTGAGCCTGTGATGGCTAATTGAAATTTAATGGTACCAACTACCAGAGATGGTAGTTAAGACATTTACATCCACCACAAAAGTCCAAGTTAATTTCAGCTTTGGTTTCTACAACACACTTAAGAGAAAGATCAGTAGAGATCTTTCATTAAACCTTAGTAGTAGAATTCATATACACTTGGCTTAATTTTTAATTGTGAGAATACTACACAAAGGAGTTACAACTACATGGGCAAGATCTTGGCTTATTTTGAGTCCTGCTGAATCCTAGATTTCAGGGACAAATCCCAAAATACAAGTGTTAGGAGTTCAGAGACAGGAGCGTTCCCTGAAATTGCAATAAAATTAATATTAACAATAATATCATTTGTTTAACTTCCAATCTAACAAATACACTTAATATATTTTTTTCCAAGCCTTTTCATTTCTTAACAAATGGAGCAATGTCATTACTTTTCATGGAGGCATAGAATTCCATTGTGTATATATACATACATTTTCTTGATCCATTCATCTACTGAGAGGCATCAGGGTTGGTTCCATATCCTACTTATGGTAAATAATGCTGCAATAATTAACATAGTCGTGCTGGTAGCTTTAGTGTGGTCTTATTTGTGATCAATTGGGTAAATGCCCAAAAGTGGGATTGCTGGGAAATAGGGGAGCTCTATGTGGAGTATTTTGAGGAACCTCCATATTGCTTTCCAAAGTGGTTGAACAAGTTTACACTCCCACCAACAATGTAGTAATGTTCACTTCTCTCCGCATCCCCTCAAGCATCTGTTGTTATTAGAGTTCTTGATTATTGTCATTCTAACTGGGGTGAGGTTATATCTCTATGGTTTGATTTGCATTTCTTTTATGGCTAGAGAGGCTGAGCATTTCTTCATGTGTCTATTGGCAATCCTTCTTTCCTCTTCAGAGAAGTTTCTCTGTAAGTCTTTAGCCCACTTATTTATTGGGCAGCTGTTTCTTTGGAGATTTGTTATGTGGGGATTTAATTTTTTGAGTTCCGGGTATATTTTAGATATGAGATCCTTGTCAGTTGTATGGCTAGTGAAGATCTTCTCCCAATCTGTGGGCTTTCTATTGATCTTGCTAGCTATGCGCTTGGCCATGCAGAAGCTCTGCACTTTTGTGCAATCCCATTTGTTCAACCTTTCTTTGATTTGTTGTGTTTCTAAGCCTCTATTAAGAAAATTTCGGCCTGTGCCAAGGAGACCTAGGGTTTCTCCTATACCAACCTGTAATGTTTTCAGATTGTCTGCTTTGACTCTGAGGTCTTTGATCCATTTGGAGTTGATTCTGGTGCAAAATGATATATAAGAATCTAGCTTTCATTTTCTATAAGTAGTTAACCAATTTAGAAAGCACCATTTACTGAAGAATGTGTCTTTCTTCCATTCTATTTTTTGAGCTCCGTTATCGAAGATTAGTTGGCTATAGGTCTGTGTGTTCATTTCTGGGTTTTCAATTCTGTTCCATTGGTCCTGAGGTCTGTTCTTATGCAGGTACAATGCGGTTTTGATTACTACGGTTTTGTAGTAGAGTTTGAAATTTGGTATTGATATTCTTCCAGCCCTGCTCTTTCTGTTGAGGATTGTTTTGGCTATTCGGGGTCTTTTACTGTACCATATGTATTTTTGGATTGCCTCTTCTAATTCCTTGAAGAATGAGGTTGGAATATTGATAGGTATTGCATTGAATTTGGAGATAGTCTTCAGAAGCATGGCCATTTTCCCGATCTTGATCTTTCAAAGCCAGCAGCATAGGAGTTTTTGCCACTTTCTAAGTTCTGTTTTGATTTCCTTTTTCACGTTTTCAAAGTTTTCTTCATAGATATCCTTCACTTCTTTGGTTAAGTTAATTCTTTGGTATTTTATTTTTTGTGGGGCTATTACGAATGGAGTTGCTTTCCTAATTTCAGCCTCACTATTTCTTTGTTGGCATACAGAAAAGCCATTGATTTTTGAGGGTTAATTTTATACCCTGCTACTTTGCCAAAGTTTTGAAACAGCTTGAGTAATTTGGGAGTGGGGTCTGTGGGATTCTTTAAACACAAGATCATGTCATCTGCAAAGAAGGAGAGTTTTACTTCTTCTTTCCCTATTTGGATCCCCTTTATGTTTGCATCTCTTCTTATTTGTAGCTAGGCATTCTAATACTAGATTGAAGAGAAGTGGAGAGAGTGGACATCCTTGTCTCTTTCCTGAGGTAAGAGGAAATAGCTTTAGTTTTTCACCATTAACTGTAATGCTGGCTGTAAGTTTGTCATATACAGCCTTTATTGTATTGAGGAATGTTCCATGGATTTCTCATTTTTCCAGAACCTTCATCATAAAGGGGTTTTGGACCTTGTCAAATGCTTTTTCTGCATCTAATGATATAACCATGTGGTTCTTATCCCTGCTCCTGTTGATGTGATGAATTGTACTAATTGATTTGCGTATATTGAACCAGCTTTGCATCCCTGAAATGAATCCTGTTTGATCTTGGTGTATGATTTTTCGGATGAATTGTTGAAGTCGATTGGCCAAAATTCTGTTGAGAAGTTTTTCATGAATGTTCATCCTAGAAATGGGTCTATGGTTCCCTTTCTTTGATAAGACCCTGCCTGGATTTGATGAGGGTTATGATGGCTTCATAGAATGAGTTCCGTAGTGAACTTCGTCTTTCACTTTCATTGAAGATTTCGAGGG
This sequence comes from Dipodomys spectabilis, assembly GCF_019054845.1. Taxonomy (NCBI): domain Eukaryota; kingdom Metazoa; phylum Chordata; class Mammalia; order Rodentia; family Heteromyidae; genus Dipodomys; species Dipodomys spectabilis. The sequence continues at coordinate 2,951,055 of NW_024870891.1, read as the reverse complement.
GTATTAATGTGAGCTCTGCTTTGATGACCTTGTAGAATTCCGCTGTGAAACCATCTGGACCTGGACTTTTCTAAGATGAGAGATCTCTTATTACTGTTTATATTTCAGTGCTTGATATGGGCCTGTTAAGGTGATTTAACTCATCTTGGTTTAGTTTTGGCATGTCAGTATTTGCTAGGAAAAGGTCCATTTCTGCCAAGTTATCAAACTTATTAGCATAAAGTTTTGAGAAGTATTTCCTTATAATGTTCTGAATCTTGGTGGTTTCTCTGGTGATGTTTCTATTCTCATCTCTGAGTTCATTTATTTTGGTATGTTCTTTTCTTTTTCTGAAAAGATTTGCTAAGGGTCTGTCAATTTTGTTAATTTTTTCGAAGAACCAGCTGTTTGTTTTTTTGATTCTTTATATGGCTCTTTTGGATTCTAATTCATTCAATTCTGATTTAATTTCAATTATTTCTCTCTCTCCATTGGGTTGGGGTTTATTCTGCTGCTCTTTCTGAAGGAGGCTCAGATGTCTCATTAAATTGTTGGTTTCAGATCTCTCCAATATGTTGATGTAGGAAATCAGAGCTATAAACTTGCCTCTGATTACTACCTGTGCTGTGTCCCAGAGGAGTTGGTAATTTGTGTGCTCATTTTTGTTGAATATCATGAATATTTGAATTTCATTTCTAATATCTTCCATGATGCACTCATGATTATCAGCAGAGTGTTGTTCAGCCTCCATGTGTTACAGGACTTTCTTTAGTGGCTTTTGGTGTGGAGTCCTACTATTAATCCCTTGTGGTCTGAGAGAATGCAACGTATAACTTCAATGTTTCTGAATTTGGACAAGTTTGCTTTGTGGCCTAAAATGTGGTCTATTTTGGAAAATGTTCCATATGCTGCTGAGAAAAACGGGTATTCTGGTGCTTCTGGGTGAAATCTTCGGAAGATGTCTGTTAAATCTAGTTGATCTGGGCAGTTGTTTAGATATGCACGTTCTTTGTTGAGTTTTTGCCAAGTTGATCTATCTAGTGGGGATAGAGGTGTGTTAAAGTCCCAAACAATTAATGTCTTTGGATCTATGTGGGATTTGAGGGAAAGTTGGGTTTCTTGGATAAATTTGGGTGCTCCGTTTGGTGAATAGATATTTAGAATTGTAATATCCTCCTGAAGGAGAGATACATTAATTAGTATGTAGCAACCTTCTTTAACTCTTCTCACTTATTTTAAATTGAATTCTATTTTATCTGATATTAGGATTGCAACTCACGCCTTTTTATGTAGGCCGTTTGCTTGGTAGAATTTGGTCCAGCCTTTAACATTGAAAATGTGTTTGTTTTTATGGGCAAGATGTGACTCCTGAAGGCAGCAGATAGAAGGTTCTTGCTTTTTAATCCAACTAGACAGTCTGTCTCTTAATTGGAGAGTTAAGTCCGTTAATGTTGAGAGATAGAACTGAGAAGTGTTTGGGAGTTTCTGCCATTTTATCCACCTTCTTGGGGGCTGTGGCAACTGGGTTCGTTCTGTGGTTCTTGGATTCTCAGTTTGGCTGCGGTTTCTTGGCCTTTTTGTGCTCTTGTTGGTTTTCTATATGTAGGACATCTTTAAGAATCTTTGGTAGGGCTGGTTTTGTGGAGATATATTGTTTCATTTTTTCTTTGCTATGGAAGGTTTTTATTTGACCTTCGTTTATGAAGGAGAGTTTAGCTGAGTACAGTTTTCTTGGTTGATTGTTGTTTGTCTTTACGGTATGGCATACATCATTCCAGGCTCTTCTTGCTTTGATTGTCACTGCTGAGAAATCTGAGGTGATACTAACTGGTTTCCCTTTATAGGTGATTGATCTTTTCTCCTTGACAGCTTTATGGATCTTTTCCTTGGTCTGATTTGATCCTGTGAAGATTATAATGTGATGCTGGGTTGTCCTATTCTGGTCTGGTCTATTTGGGGTTCTAAAGGCTTCTTGTATTTGAATAGGCCTATCTTTTTGCATGTTTGGGAAGTTCTCTGCTAGGATCCTGTTAAACAAATTTCCTTGACCATTAACTTCTGTTTCTAGGTGCTTCTCTACACATGTTATCCTCTGATTAAGCCTTCTGATGGTGTTTTCCAACTGTTGAAAAGATCTATCATATTTCTTGGACTTTTCTTGGACGGTTATATGTTCTTTCTCCATAATATCTTGGCTGTCTAAATGCCTAAGACTTCGTAGGAACATAGTAGATACCATTGAATACTAGATACACGGCTTTGGCACTCTCTACTAATATGCATTTATTGGCATAGTACCACCTGCCTATCCATGTATGGCTATTTTGGCCACCTCTAGGGCTTGATCTCAGTGCCTGCCAAGAATTTCATCCTCGAGTAAGAAGTCAAGTGTGACACCTGTTTTCCTTTTCTGGGAGAGTGCTGGGTGTCAGGCATGATGGAGAACAAGTTTACAAATCTAGATGCAATTTGATAGTATGTAAACAATGTCACATATGTTTATGTGTTCTTACAATAGGAAAAATAAATGGTAAATAAATGAACAAAACAACAAATACAATGAATAACCACACCAAACATGATATAGACTGAACATGTATATGGAAGTTCAATCCTAACTTTAAAACATATATAAGGAGTATGACTGGGGCATGAATTCAGGCCTATGGAACAGGCCTGAATTTCTGGTCTTCAAGCACAGTGAGCTTCCCTTTCCCCCACAGTGCAACATAGTTACCCAGTCCCTAAGTTCAAATCCCAGGCCTTGCAGATAAAAATCTCACATTCCAAGCCAAGGAGTTTCATTAGCATTTTTAATATTTTTTTAAAGTTCACTTTGCCTATATTTGAAACATTTTGATTTTATAACATGAGATTTTTTCAAAAAACGTGTTGAAATTTTTACATTTCAGCATAGCACATTGGTGTTTTTGACCATCTGCCATGAAGAGTGAGAATGAAAATGAGGATATCATTTCTCCCTAGAAGTTCGGGACAGTTGATGTTATTTCTTATTTTTTCTATTTTTTTTTTTAATTTGTCGGTTGTGGGGCTTGAACTCTGGGCTTGGTTGCTGTCCCTGTGCTCAAGGCAAACGCTCAAGCACTTGAGCCACAGCACCACGTCCAGTTTTGTAGAGGTTTATTGGAGATAAGAGTCTCACAGTCTTTTCTCCCTGGCTAGCCTTGAGTCGCCTTCCTCAAATCTCAACCTCCTGAGTAGCTAGGATTATAGGCATAAGCCACCTGTGCCAGGCAGTTGATGTTATTTCTATTTAGAGTAATTTTTGTAATTATAAAATGTCTGCAATTGTGTCCTGTGAGTTTTCCTCAGTGCCTACCATGAAATAGACTAGGGGAGTCCTCATACCACCAAAGGTTGAGTTTCTGAATAAACACTCACTTCTGTGAGGACAGTAGTTAATTGTAAGCATTTTGGGAATGAATGGATTCTAAAATGAAAAACAAAAACATTGGTACTAAGATGTAGCTCAGTAGTGGAATAGTTGCCTAAAGAGCATAAGATCCTGGAAGAAAAGTTTCCTAAGGCTCAGAATGTTAGGATTTTGTATGAAAAAACTTCTTTCCTTTTTTTTTTTTTTTTGTCGGTGGTGGGGCTTGAACTCAGGGATTAGGTATTATCCCTGTGCTCTTCAGCTCTTTGCAAGCACTCTACAGCTTTAACCACATGGCCACTTCCTGTTTTCTACTGGTTTATTGGAGGAAAGAGTCTCCCGGGGCTTGCCTTGAACTGCCATCCTCAGCTCTCAGCCTCCTGAGTAACTAGGATTATAGGTGTGAGCCACTGATGCCTGATACATGAACAAACATTTTAAGATTGATTCTAAAGAAAGAAACTTCGAACATACTTTTTGTACAAATAATTTATAATGCCATGGTTAAGGCACTAATTTAGAAGTATTTTTTCATTGGCTGGTTTCTTAGTTTATTTATATATATATATATTATTAATTTATATATACAAATATTATTAAAAACATAGCTTTGAAGTGTACCTAAGAACATATGGGCTCATGTAAAATTATACAAATGCACAAGATTGATATTTTTTCAGTTTGTTGGTACCATAAATTAGATGGGATTTGTGTACTGTTTTTTGTTCTCTGTTTTTGGAGGATTAGTTTCCCCTTTATCCCCCTACCACCCTCTCCCCGCACTTGAACTCAGCTTGCTCTTTCTTGGCTTGGTTGTTCGTAGCTGATTTTCTACCACTTCAGCCATACCTATAGACTGGCTTTTTGCTAGTTAATTGGAGATGATATCTCTCAGGCTTTGCTGCCTGGATTTGCTTTGAAACTTCATCTTCCAGTTCTCACCTCCTGAGTAGCTGGGATTACAGATGTGAGCCACTGGGGTGCCTAGGGATAAATTAATTTGGTTGATGTATTCTTTCTGTTTTTCTAAGCATGGGATGATCTACTCTAAAATTTCAATGAATGTCCTGGGTCTGAAATAAGATATATAATACATATGCAAATCTGTATATTTCTCAAAAGATGTAATCAATTTAATACATGTTATAAGTGTAATAATAGTCAATAAAATAATGAATGAATAATACAAAACATAAAATAAATACACTCAAAGAAAATTGCAATAAACATAAGTATGTAGATATTAATCATTATTTCAAATGTGGATGAATATTATATTAACAGGCCTGGGGATTGAATTCCGGCCGAGGGAACAGGCCTGAATTGCTTGTCTTCCAATAGGGTGAGTTTCCCCATCCCCCCAGTGAATTAGAGTTATCCAGACTCTGAGTTCAATTCCCAGGCCTGGCAGAAAAAAAGGACATGAATTCCAAGCCAGGGAGCTTCATTAGTATTGTATGTTTGTATATATGTATGTATGTATGTATATACATACATACATACATACATATATATATGTATATATATCATGGGACTTGAACTCTGGCCTTGAGAGCTTTCCTTGTGCTCTTCAGCTCAAGGCGAGTGCTATAATACTTGAGACACAGCACCACTTCTGGTTTTCTAATGGTTTATTGGAGATAAGTGTCTCACAGACATCCTGACCTGGCTGGCTTTTAACCGTGATGTTCAGATCTCAGCATCCTGAGTAGCTAAGATTACAGGCATGAACCATAACTGCCACCAGGCTATTTTTAATATTTTTTAAAATATTTATTTATTTTTATTTTTTATTTTTTTGCCCAGCACGGGGCTTGAACTCATATCGTGGCAACTCTGCCTCAGCTAACATCAACCTAGGCTGGGATGGTGCAGCCTCTGGACCCACAGACCATCCTGGGATACTAGGCCTCGGGGGCTGATAGGAAAACAAAAATGAAAACAGCACCAAAAAAAAAAAAAAAAGCCAGGAACCACCGATGGATGGCAGTTTCTTGGTTTTCCATCCTTGCATGGTGACCATCCCGTGTCCAAATAACACTGCTGCAACCTGTAGGTCACCTGGCATTGCTGAAGGCTGACAGGCTGTCAGCGAAGCCATAGGCCAACCAGGACATCTAGGTCCTGAATTTGAATCCCAGTTATGCTACTTACAAAGGGCTGGAGAGCCTAAGAATCTATTGCTTGTCCATAGGAACGCCAGAGAAATATGATCAATGTCATGGTTGGATGAGTAGTTCATCAATCAGTCTAGTATAAATTTAGACCCAATAATCACAGAACACAGATTGACTTTAATTCATAGTTTATTATGCATTAAAAGAATACTATTCATTAAATGGAGTCCTCACTAAAGACCTGAGAATCTGTAAGAATGTAGTATGTGTCATTTAATTCCACATAGACATCACTGGCAGTATCAAAATATCTAAATATATATTTATCTGTATACCAGATGAATACATACATATATATATGTATATATATATGTATATATATACATATATATATATACATATATATACATATATACATACATATATATATATATATTTATATATATCTGTTATATATTCCAGGTAGAAAGGTACTGCTATTTTGGCCAAACCTGTGGCTCCATCCTAGGTCCTGGGATCCACTTGGTAGCTGAATGGGCTAGAGGCTGCCATGCTGACACTCACCCATTCATGAACTGGGACTTCTAGGCCCTCAGTTCAGGTACCAGCATTGCCAAAAATTTCATCTTGGAGTAAGATTCCAAGTGAGACACCTGTTTTCCATTTCTGTGCAAGTGCTGGGTGTCAGGTATGATGTACATAATATGTGTGCAAAGCTACATGCTACTCAATAGATTGGAATAAATGTAATAAATGATATAGGTGCACTCACAGTCCATAAAATAAATGTTAATTCAGTCAATCAATAATAATATATAATGAATCACTCGAACAATCACGATACAGCCTGAATATATAAATGTAAATATAAATCACATATTTAAAATGCCTATAAATGTTACACTTTTCGGGCTGGTGCTTGAATTCAGGCCTAGGGAAGAGTTGAGAAGTTCATGCATGATTCACATAGGAAATGTTAGGCAAGACCTCTGGCACAACAATTATTTTTAATTAAGACTTCACGAAATGTGACTATAATAATTACATTCAGGAAATCGAGGAATTGGGAAAGATCCAAGAATTGGTAGTCACATGGTAGATAGGTTTCCAACACAGCTTGCCACATCTTATCTATACAAATAGGTATTTATTAGCATACTAGCTTCAGCTTATGAATGGATGAATATGGTGCACAAATTCCACCCCGGAGCTCAATCTCAGGTCCTGGGTAGGGCCTAGATCCTTAGGAACTCAAAAGCTGTTGTGCTCATATGGACCCATTAGAAAGTTGGGCCTGATAGGCCCACAGTTCAACTCCCAGCAATGGAAAAAGTTTCATCCTGATGTGAGAAACCAATCCTTACAGCTGTTTTCCTGTCTTGTGAAAGTCCTGGGCTTCATTGAGGATGGAGAATGCAATATAGGCAACTCTATAGCCATGGGAATAGGTTGTTATCCATGGCAACACAGGTATACCTGCCACCATACTCAATAAAATACAAATACATCCATGAATAAGACTCAAAATTTAAAAATAACTACATTGAAAGCAAGATGCATAACACACCTGTATGTAAATAGAGATCCTATGTTTAAAAAAGGTAAGCTTGTTATTTTGTCCACTGCTGGGACTTCAAATCAGGCAACGGACCAGGCCTGACAGTCTAGTCTTCAGGGATGATGAGCTTCCCCTTTCCCCACAGTGCAACAGGATTACCCAGATCTGAGTTCAAATCCCAGGCCTGACAAAAGATTCATCCTGATGTTAGAAGCCAGTCTTTACACCTGTTTTCCTCTCCTATGGAAGTCCTGGGTCTCAGCTAGGATGGAGAATGAATGCATAGGCAACCTCATAACAATGGGAAGAGGTCATCATACATGTCAGCAGAGTTATACCTGTCACCATACTCAGTAAAATACACAATACCTCCATGTATTAGACAGAAAATAAGGAGGAATGCACTGAATGCAAGATGCTATACACACATATATGTCAATACATATCCTGTTTCTATTATGAATTTATGCCTATCCTGGCCTTCACTGGGGCACAACCTCAGGTCCTGAGAATGACTTAGCTTCTTAGATGCTCACAGGCTGGTGTCCTCACCTTGACTCTTTTGCCAATTGGGCCTGCTAGGCTCTCAGTTCAAATCCCAACTCTGCCAAAACATGGATCCTGATGTGAGAAGCCCATTGATCCACCTGGTTTCCTGTCCCGAGAATGTCCTGAGTCTCAGCTAGGATGGAAAAGGAGTAGGAAACTCTATAGAAATGGGCATAGGTTGCCATCCAAGTCAGCACAGTTATATCTGTCATCATATGCAATAAAATATAAAATGCATCCTTGACTAAGACACACAATAAAAAGAACAACTACACTGAAAACATTATGTATGTAAATAGAGATCCTATGTGTAACATAGGTGGGCATATGATTTTTGCCTGAGCTTGGGCTTCAATTCAGACCTTGGGACCAGGCCTGACCTTGCAGTCTTCAATGATAGTGAGCTTCTCCTTCCACCACAGTGCAAAAGAGTTACCTAGACTTGATTTCATATTCCAGCTCTGGCAGTAAAATGGCGCGAATTCTGAGCTAGGGTGCTTCATTCATAATTTTTCAATTTTTTAATATTTTTTGCCAGACCTGGGGTTTGAACTCAAGTTGTGGCAACTCTGCCTCAGGTCCGATCATCCTAGGCTGCAGCCTCTGGAACCACAGCCCATCCTCGGATCCTAGGACTCCAGTGTTTGTAGGAAAAAATCAGAAGCCGGAGGAGAAAAAGTGGCGGGAAGTTCCAACTGGTGCTTTTAGGTTTATTTTCATTTGAATGTTGACCATGGTGAGACCAAACCCGGTGGACTGCAGATTGAAGGTGACCTGGTGTGGCTGAAGGCCTGCTGGCTGTCGGGGGAGCCACAGGATGACCAGGCAATGGAGGCCCCGAGGTCGAATCCTGGTCAGCCATCCTACATTGAGGGAATGGCAGGAGTTCCTGAGATACTCAATTCTGGACCTAAGAAGAGCCATGAAATACGATAAATCTCTTCCTTGAATGAGTAGTTCCTGAGGATTCGAGTAGGAAATGATAGTCAAGACTCATGGGATATCGATTATTTTTAGTGAAGAGTTGATGAAGCATGACCATAATCATCACACTCATTAAATGGAGGCATTAGGGAAGATCCAAGAATCGGTAGTCACAGGGTAGATTGGATTCAAACACAGGTCTCCATATATCCTACTCTATACAGATATGTACTTATTTGCTTACTACCTTCAGCTTATGAATAGATGACTATTGTGCTCCTCCTGCCTTTCCCCTGGGACTCAATCTCAGGTCCTGGGAACGGCTGAGCTCCTTAGTGGCTCACAGGCTGGTGTGCTTATGTGAACCCATTCGCCTATTGGGCCTGCTAGGTGCTGAGTTCAGATCCCAACAGTGCCAAAATATTCATCCTGTCAGAAGCCAGACATTTCACCTGTTTTCCTGTGTGAGTCCTGCGTTTCAGCTAGGATGGAGAATGCATGGGCCACCCTGTGGCCATGGGAAAAGGTTGTCATCCATGTCAGCCCAGTTACACCTGTCATATATACTCAAGAACATACATAATACATCCATGAATAGCATACAAAATAGAGAAGATAACTACACTCAATGCATGAGGAAGTCCACACACTGAAGTGAATATACATCCCATGTTTCAATGATGGATTGAGGACTCTTGTGGCCTCCCTGGGGCTTGATCTCAGCTCCTGGGAACAGCCCAGCTCCTTAGTGGCTCACAGGCTGGTTTGCTCATGTGGACCCATTGGACAGATGGGCCTCCTAGGCCCCTAGTTCGAATCACAGCACTTTCAAAAATTCACCCTGATGTGAGAAACCATTCGTTGCACCTGTTCTGTGCTGTACAAGTTCTGGGTCACAATTAGGATGCAAAATGTATAGGCAACTCTATACTCATGGGAATAGCTTGTCATCCAGGTCACCACAGTTATATCTGTCATCCTATGCTCAAGAAAATACACAATACATCAATGAGTAAGACACCAGATAAAGACAATAACTACACTGAACCCAAGATGCCGCCCACCCATGTATGGAAATCGAGATCGTCTGTTTAAATTCTGAATTTATGACTACTATAGTGTCCACCGGGGCTTGATCTCAGGTTCCAGGAAAGACCTAGATGCTTAGTGGCTCACGTGCTGGTGTGCTCACCATGCCTCATCCACCACTTGAGCCTGCTAGGCCTTGAGTTCAAATCCCAACACTACCAAAAGATTCATCCTGATATGAGAAGCCAATAGTTGCACCAGTTTTCCTATGATGTGAAAGTCCTGGGTCTCAGCTAGAATGGAATATGCTATATAGGCAACTCTATACTCATGGGAATTGTTTGCCAGCAATGTCAGCATAGTTCTAACTGTTATCACACTCAGTAAAATACATATTGCATCTATGAATAAGACACGAAATCAAGAGAATGAGTACACTGAACGCAAGATGCCACCGACCCATGTATGGAAATATAGCTCCTTTCCTTAAATTATGATTTCATGAGTATATTGACCCCCGCAGGGCATGAGCTCAGGTCCTGTGAACGGCCTAGCACCTTAGTGGCTCACGTGCTGGTGTGCTCACCTTGACCCATTCCCCAACTCTGCCTGCTAAGCTCTGAGTTCAAACGCCAGGACAGCCAAAAGATTCATCCTGATGTGAGAAACCAATGGATCCACATGATTTCCTGTCCTGTGAAGGTCCTGGGCCTCATTGAGGATGGAGAATGCTATATAGGTTAATCTATAGGCATGGGAATAGGTTGTCATCCAGAGCAGCACAGATATACCTGTCACCATACTCAATAAAATACACAATACATCCATGAATAAGACTCAAAATTTAAAAAATAACTACATTGAAAGCAAGATGCATACCACACCTGTATGTAAATAGAGATCCTATGTTTAAAAAAGGTAAGCTTGTTATTTTGTCCACTGCTGGGGCTTCGAATAAGGCCCTGGACCAGGCCTGACATTCTAGTCTTCAGGGATGATGAGCTTCCCCTTCCCCCAGTGCAACGGGGTTACCCAGACCTGAGTTCAAATCCCAGGCCTGACAAAAGATTCATCCTGATGTCAGAAGCCAGTCATTGCGCCTGATTTCCTCGAATGTGGAAGTCCTGGGTCTCAGCTAGGATGGAGAATGAATGCATAGGCAACCTTATAACCATGGGAACAGGTCATCATCCATGTCAGTACTGTTATATCTGTCACCATACTCAGTAAAGTTCACAATACCATCATGAATTAGACATAAATTAAGGAGAAGAAATGCACTGAACACAAGATGCTGCCCGCACATATATGTCAATACAGATACTATGTTTCAAGTATGAATTTATGCCTATCCTGGCCCTCCCTGGGGCTCATTGTCAGGTCCTGGGAATGGCCTAGCTCCTCAGTTGTTCACATGCTGGTTTCCTCACCTTGACTCTTTCACCAACTGGGCCTGCTAGGATCTCAGTTCAAATCCCAACATTGCCAAAAGCAGAATCCTGATGTGAGAACCCATAGGTCGACCTGTTTGCCTGTCCTGTGAATGTCCTTGGTCTCAGCTAGAGTGGAGAAGACATAGGCAACTCCATGGACATGGGAATAGGTTGTCATCCATGTCAGCACAGTTATATCTGTCATCATACTCAATAAAATACAAAATGCATCCCTGGCTAAGACACACAATAAAAAGAATAACTACACTGAAAGCATGATGCATTCCACATATGTATGTAAATAGAGAAACTATGTGTAAAATAGTTGGACATATGATTTTTGGCAGTGCTGGGGCTTCAATTCAGGCCCTGGGACCAGTCCTGACCTTGTAGTCTTCAAAGATGTTTAGCTTACCCTTCCCCAACAGTGCAACAGAGTTACCCAGACCTGAGCTGAAATCTCAGCTCTGGCAGGATAATGGCGCGAATTCTGCACTAGGGTGCTTCCTTCCTTCATATATATATATATATATATTTTACCAGACCCGGTGCTCGAACTCAAGTAGTGGCAACTCTGCCTCAGCTTTGATCATCCAATGCTGTGGCCTCTGGGCCTATAGCCCATCCTCAAATCCTAGGACCCCAGGGCTTGCAGGAAAAAAAGAAAGCTGCGAGGGAAAAAAAGCAGTGGGAAGTTCCACCTGGTGCTTTTACATTCATTTTCCTTTGTACCGTGACCATGGTGGGTCTGAACCAGGCGACCTACAGAGTGAAGTTTACCTGGAATGGCTGAAGGCCTGCAGCTGTTGGGGAAGCCCCAGGCCATCCAGGCAAAGAGCCCCAGAGGTCGAATCCCAGTCAGCCCCCTACATTGAAGGATTGGCGTGAGATCCTGAGATACTTGTTTCCGGACCTAGGAAGAGTCGTGGAATGTGATCAATCTCATCCTTGAATGACTAGTTCCTGCAGGATGTGAGTATTAAATGATAGGCAAGATTCCTGGGGTATCGATTATTTTTAATGAAGAATTGATGAAGCATGACCATAATCATCACAGTCATGAAATGGAGGCATTGGGAAAGATCCAAGAATCAGTAGTCACAAGGTAGATTGGATTCCATCGCAGGTCGGCATCTCTCCTACTCTAAACAAATATGCATACTATCTTCAGCTTATGAATGGATGACCATTGTGCTCTCCACCTGCCCTATCCTCAGGGCTCAATCTCAGGTCCTGGGAACAGCCTAGTTCCTTAGATGCTCACATCATGGTGTCCTGACCTTGACCCTTTCTCCAATTGGACCTGCTAGGCTCTGAGTTCAAATCCCAACACTGCCAAAAGAGGAATGCAGGTATGAGAATCCAATCTATCCACCTGTTTCCTGTCCTGTGAAAGCTCTGGGTCTCAGCTAGGATGGAGAAGACTTAAGCAACTCTATAGACATGGGAATAGATTGTCATCCATGCTAGCACAGTTATATCTGTCATCATGCTCAATAAACAAAATGCATCCATGACTAAGACACACAATAAAAAGAATAATTGTACTGAATGAATGAATGTGAATAGAGATCCTATGTTTAAAATAGATGGGCATATGATTTTTGCCAGTGCTGGGGGTTCAATTTAGGCCCTGGGAGTAGGCCTGACCTTGTAGTCTTCAAGGATGGTAAGCTTCCCCTTCCCCCACAGTGCTATAGTGTTACCTAGACCTGAGTTGGAATCTGAGCTGTGGCAGAAAAATGGTGTGAATTCTGAACTAGAGTGCTTTATTAGTTTTTAGGGTTTTTTTTGTTTTTTGGTTTTTTTTTTTTTTTTTTTTTTTTTTTGCTAACCAATGGATTTGAACTCACTTCATGGCAACCCTGCCTCAGCTTCGATCACTTTAGGCAGGTGGGCTGCCATAGGCCCATAGTCGACCCTGTGATCCTAGGCCCTGAAGCCTTGCAGGAGTAAAAAAAAAACCCACACAGAAAAATAGCCACAGGATGGATTTTTTACATTTTCTTCCTTTTCATGGTGACCAACCTGGGTCCAAATTACACGGCTACAAAGGGTACCTCACTTTGCATTGGCTGTGGCTAGCAGACTATCGGGTAACCCAGACCTGAGTACAAATCCTTGGCCTGAAAAAAAAATGGCTCGAATTGCGAACCAGGGAGCTAAATATTTTTTTTTTAATTGTGGGCTTTTGAGGAAGCCATAGTCCCGCATGGCAACATAGGCCTACAATTCGAATCCCAGTCATGCCACTTCTGGATGGTGGGAGATCCTAAGAGACTCATTCACATTCACAGGAATAACGATGGAATGTTATCAATATCATGGTTGAATAGGTTGTTCATGAATGATATTTGAATAAAATTAGACTTCATGATTTCAGTCAGCTGATTGATTCTATTTAATTATCTTATGAAGCATTAAAAGAATACTATTTCTCACAGGGATGCAATAATTTCAGGACACTAATTTACTTAATAGTTTATTAAGGATGAAAACAATAACATTAATTACATAGAGGCATAATATTTACACAAGAATTTGGTAGAAATGTAGTCTACATAACTGAATATTGTGTAGACATGTCTGGCACTCTATTAAGATATACATTTATTAGCATACTACCTCTGGGTGTCACTCTATTCTTATTTTGTAAAACCCTGGGGCTCGATCTAAGGTCCTTGGAATTGCCTGTCAGCTCGATTTGCCCCAGGATGGCGTGTTGACACTCACCCATTCATGAATTGGGCCTTGTAGTCCATAGTTCAGATGCCAGCACTTCCAATAAATGAATCGTGGAGTAAGAAACTGATGGTGACAAACGTTTTCTTTTTTTGTGAAAGTCCTAGGAGTCAGGTATGAAGTGGAACATATATGCAGACCTATATCCCATGGAATTAATGTTCTATGTGCCATAATAGTCAATAAAATAAATGGCCAATACATGAATAAAACAAAAAATAAAAACGAAAACACTGAAAGCTATATGGAGTCAACCTATGTATATAAATATAAATCAAATATTTAAAATGTACATGAATAGGATATTTTCTAGTGCTGGGGATTGATTTCAGGTCTAAGGAACAGACTTGAATTTCATGACTTCAAGGAGGTGAGCTTCCCCTTTCCACACAGTGCAAAAGAGTGACCCAGACCATGCGTTCCAATCCCAGTCCTGACAGAAAAAATGGCAACTGTATTCTATGTGATGTCCAATTCTTAGGTATTTCATTCTGCCTCCATTTAATGAATGTGATTGTTTAAATGCTTGATAAAGTATTAATTAAAATTGATCAGTGTCCTATAATATAATTGTGTATAATTTTATCCTAGAATCATTCAAGAACTGCCCATTCAATCACATATATTACATGCCATTGGTATTTATATGGATAGGATTGAGTTTTTTAGGATCATCTGCCATTTGGAGGTGGCAGGACCAGGATGTGGGCTCCAACTCTCACCACTTAAACCTGAGGATAAGGAAATCACTGGTCTGTCCAAGAACATCAGCAACATCAATGATTAGGCAGGCACGAATGGCTCTCAGCAGTCCTCCTTGATACTTACAAGGCTGTGATAGGAGGATCATGGTCAAAGTCACCCTAGACAGGAAAGTCCTTGAGACCCCTGTCCAACCTCAGCACCAACAAAGCCAGAAGTAGAGCCATGTGGCTTCACTAGTTGAGGGCTAGCCTTGAGCAAAAGCAGCTCAAGGGCTGTGCCCAGATCCTGAGTTCAAGGTCAAGGACTGGCAACAAACAGACATACACAACAATCTGTGCAGCCATCCAGCTAAAGCAGGTCACCCTCTTGTCCTCAACTGGACTGGACAGAGTTTCATATGAAAGGGGTGCTGTCATCTTGACCCTGCCCATTCTGCCTGCATCACAGGAATCCGTCGACACCCCCATTCTTTTATGTTTCTCTCTGACCAATGGGAAACAAGAATGGTGGACACGCCCAAATTCCATGCTGCCCAGTAGCACCTGGATTCCCTCAGTTGGTTGACACCACTACTAGCAGTTGAGGAAGGTAGAGGTGGCTGAGTGCTGAGCAAGATACTCGAGGCCACATTGGAGTAGAGTAGGAAATTGAGGTCCTAGACAGTGAGTGGGTGAATAGAGCATTTTCCAGACCTTGGGAAAGTGGCCAGCCCATCTTTCCCAGCGCTCAGATGTCTGAAACAACAGGATTCCATGAGAAAGCTGCGGGCAAGAAATTGCCACAAGAACACTGGCAGAAGAATCCTCCTAACAGACCTGCAACATTCAAGAAAACTAAGAACATGAAAAAGTGAAGAATCCCCAAGACAAATGCCACTGGGGAGTGTGATTCAAAGGAGAGTCCAGCCAAATGTGATGCTGACCATGGGCCTCCCCTGCCTTTGGATACAGTCACAGCCACTAGGGTCCAAAGTGTCAATGGTCCCGATAACACCAAGGATCTGCAGAGGTGTACTGACATGTGGTGCCCACCCTGGATCCCAGCAAAAGAAGAAAAGAGGAGCTCTGTGCCAAGATCCAACCACTGAAGCAGGAAAAGACAGACTTGCAGGATGAACGGGAGTAAGAGAGGAGAAGATAGCCCAACTGCACACAGCAATGAAAAGGGAGCTAGAGATCCACAAGGCACCCATAGAGAGGTTGGTTTGGGAAGAAAGTGATTTACAATGTTCACCAGCCCGCGTGCAGCAGGCGACCAATGATAGAGAAAGGGACAATGAAGCTCTCACCAGCTGCCTGCAGACCGCAGAGTAGCACATGGCAGAGCTGGAGATGGTGGCTTCTGTGGTCACTGCTCACAGAATGAGACCGAAATGTTCTTTGAACAGCTGAATGATGTGACCCTTCAGCTCAAGGAAAAGATCAGAAGCTTCAATGACTTGGAGCAAGTGAACACTGAGTTGCAAGAGAAGCTGGAAGCACTCTGGACACAGTGGAGCAACATGAAGAGCAGAATCGGCAAGTTCCAACAAGTGCTGGCAGGGCGTGAGGTACTAAAGAGACTACTGGACAACCTGAGTTGGATGGTGACTGCAGCGAATCTAGAGAGAGACACCTTCACAGAAGACCTGAGCATTGAGAGGTCTGTGCATAAGGAGGAGGCCCGGCGGCTGACCCACTGGGTGAACCAACTGACAGAGGAGAAGAATCGAGGGGCAAGGCAGGTGTTTAACCTAGAGAAGGAGCTGGGGTAAATGAGAAGGAAGCTGGCAGAGACATGGCCCCTTTCGGGACCATCTCCGGTCAAGCAGCAGATGAAAGCCCAGGCCTATTGCACGCAGATGGAGTTGAAAAACCTGGAGGAACAACTTCACATCTAGGTCCAGGAAAACCAAAGGCTCCATTTCCAGAACACGGAGCAGGAGAAGCAACTGTGGAGACTGGAGAAGGCCAAGGATCAGCAGGAGATCTGCAAGATCCCACGATGCGCATGTGTGCAACGGACAGATGGAAGAACAGCTGGCACTGCTGAGGGCCTCTCTCCACATGATGAGCAGTGAGAAGGAGAAGCTGGCCAGCATCTTGGACTCAGAGCAGCAGGTGAAGAAACATCTGTGAGAACAGCTGGACCACACAGTGAAGAAGATAGAGGACTGGAAAGAGGTGGCTGAGAGAGAGAGAGCCAAGCAGCTTGGGAGCTGCAGGAGCGGCAGGAGCAGTCCCTGGCCCAGATGCAGGAGCTCAGAGCCACCTGTGAGCTGCACATCACCTCCAATGAGCAGCTGAGCTCTGAGAAGGAGGCCCTGCAGCAGCACCTAGAGAGGCAGACCAGCTGCTGGAGCAGCTGAAACAAGTGCAGGCCCCACCAACTGTCGGGACCAGGTGGTGCCCCCAAAGTGGCAGGACACCCTCAAATGCCTGGAAGTGACCAGACCACAAGAGGAGAGCCTGCAGGCCCAGCTGAGCTTCCTGGCTTTCCATGGGGAAGGGAAAGTTGAGAGCCCTGGAGAAGCAAAAGGTGAGGAGGCAACTCCCCCAGACATGACCATCGCAGAGGATGGAGACATCCCCCAAACCGAGAGGGACGTGGATCTGGGGGCGCTCTCCATGGCTGAAATCCACAGGGAGAAATTCCTGCACCAAGAGTTGCAGGCCCACTGCGGGTGCCAAGTCCACTTGGCAGCTCAGTGCCAGAGAAACTGGAGCCACTGGCCCCCCACCCTGCGAGCTGGCACCACAGCATACATGAGGATGGGAAGCAGGACACGTGGGCATCCGAGAAGAAAATCTGCTTTGTCCACGACCTGCCTATTGATGTGGACTTCTGGAATCCAGTGGATGGGCACCACCATGGATGCAGCCATCTGTTGGCACACATCTGCACCATCGAGGACTCCCTCGTGGCGTGTAAAGAGCAGATGTTCGTCCTGTGAGCTGTGCCAGGAGAAAGCTGAGCACATGTGCTGGCTGTCCCAGGAGAAGATAAAGAGGAGAGAGCTGTGGGAGCCCCTGTGATTCCTCTCAGGGGAAGGCATGGACAGCAGGCACCAGATGCCAGCACAGGCTGAGTCCCCTGCCACCACCACCGCTTCAGACACCTCAGACTCCACGGTGGTCAAAATGAGGGAGGAGCAGAAAGGTTTGGAAGAATTGCCACTTCAAAGCAGTGTGGAAACTGCCAAAGGACGGGTCAGGGTACCCTACCCCATAGAGGACTCCCCCATGGAGCACATCCTGCTGCAGAAGCCACAGATGCAGATCACCCACAGCTCACAGGCTCAGGCAAGGAGTATTCCCTCCCTTTCTTCTGTAGACTGATGCAGATCTCTATGTGACATACTGACTCTTAAAAGCCTCAGCAGCCACCACAAGTAGGTGGCCAGGTGGCCTTCTCTCAGGCCTCCATCTCCAGGTGATGGGAAGGGAAACTGAGGGTCAGGTAGGGCAGAGGCTTCCGGGAGGTGGCCCATATTCAAGGGACATCTAATGGACCATTCGTGGCCAGGGAAGAGGCCCATGTTAAGCTTATCGCAAAGAATGAAGAGTTTTCAAAGGGTAAACAAGCCTCCAACAAAGATAGATTTGTTCTTCCCGTCCTGGGGCTTGAACTCAGTGCCTGGCCACTGTCCTTGAGATCTTTTTCTCATGGCTAGCACTCCACCACTTGAGCCACAGTGCCACTTCTTGTTTTCTGATGGTTCATCGAGGATAAGAGTCTCACATATTTTCCTGCCCAAGATGGTTTTGAACCGAGGTCCTCTAGATCTCAACTTCCAGAGTAGCTAGGATGACAGGCATGTGCCACCAGTGCCCAGCATGTGATGCCTTTTGAAGGCATCTTGGCAATTCTGTAAAAGGAGCCCCAAAGGACCTGGATAGACCTTGACGCAGTCAAGGAGCTGGGCTGTGGGAAGGCTGATATTCTAGGAATTCTGTTCCCCAAAATAAAAGATGCCAGCTGGTGTTGAATGCATCAAATACCTAGGTCAACAGCCACCAGGCTTAGTGGGGAAAAGGTAGAGAATACCCAAAGATTGCAGTGTAGAAATCTCTCATTTTGCATGCATGTGGGGTGTGTGTGTGTGTGTGTGTGTGTGTGTGTGTGTGTGTGTGAACTCAGGGCCTAGGCTCTATTCCAGAGTTTTCTTGCTCAAGGCTAGTGCTCTTCTACTTGAGCCACAGCCCAATTGCTTTTTGATGATTAATTGTAGGTAAGACTCTCAAGTACATTCCTGTCCAGGGTGGCTTTGAAGCATGATAAGGGCCCAGGGAAGCACGAGTAAACACAACTCCCAGGTACAATCCCTATGGTGGGTGACTCCTGCCCCCTTGTAGCCAGATGTGGGACATGTGGCCCCGTGTCATTGTGGGGGACTATCATCATGTAGAGTTCAATTGGGGGAAGTGACCAGGGCCAAGCTGACTTTTGCCCACCCTAAATGCTGATTCCAGAGCAGATCTGTTCCATCCTATGCCAAGAGAGCTCCAGGAGACCCAGGTTCCAGGGACACAAGGAAGGGAGAGGTCAGCTCCAGGCCAAGCTAAGAGCCTTTGGCCATGGACACCACAACTTGGCCTTCCTGATCACTGTAAGGCCTGTCAAAGAACAACCCCCACCCCCCAAAAAAACAAAATTGGAGCCGTGTCTCAGAGTGGTTGAGCTCTAACATTGAATCAAAGAGCTCAGAGACAGGGCCCCCATGCTGTGAGTTCAAGACCCCCAGCTGACCCTCCCCCATAAAACAGGTTAACTAAAGTTGAACTAGTAGGATTTGTGAAGTGTTTCTGAAGAATGGTGATACAGAAGAAAGCACCCTAATTCTAATGACAGCTGAACTTGTGACATACAGCTATGTGCTGAGTCCTTCACAGAGTGCTATTTTCTGGGTCCTTCCCACATGGGGGTTTTGTGCTGAGTCCTCCAAAAGCATTTGTGTGCTGAGTCATCACAAAGGGTGCTATATTATGAGTCCTTGAGAAGAGTGGGCCTTACTGGGTTTTTCAAAGGGTGCTGTGTGCTGAGTCCATTAAAGAATGTACTTTATGCTGAGTCCTTCAAAAGGTGCAGTGTGCTAATTCATCCCAAAGGGTGCTATGTGCTGAGCCCTTGAGAAGGGAGGGACAGGTGAACTTTTTAATGGGTGCTGTGGGCTGAGTCCTTTACACAGAGTACTTTTGCTGAGTCCTTCAAAGGGGGTTGTATGCTGAGTCATCCCAATGGATGCAATGTGCTGCATCCTTGAGAAGAGTTGGATGAGGTGAGTTTTTCAAGTGCTATGTGCTGAGTCCTTTATACGGGGTGCTCTGTACTGTCCTTCAAATGGTGCTGTGTGCTGAGCCCTTCCACAGGGTGGTATATGTGCTGAGTTTTGTAAAGGGTGCTGTGCACTGAATGTTTTACACAGGGTGCTACATACTCAGCCCTTCAAAGAGTGGTGTGTGTGGAGCCTTAACACAGGGTGCTATGTGCTGAGTCCTGGAAAAGTGTTCTACGTGCTGAGTTTTTCAAAGCTTGCCATGAACTGAGTCCTATACACTGCATGCTATGGACTTCCTCCTTTAAGGGGAGCTGCATGTTGAGTTATCCCAAAGGTTACTATATGCTAAGTGCTTCAAAGGGCACACTGTGCTGAGTCTTTTACACAGGGTGCTTTGTGCTGTTTTTTGAAGTGTTCTGTGTGCTGAGTCATCCCAAAGGGTGCTTTGTTCTGAGGTAGTTATCCCCAACAATCTCTCTCTCTCTCTCTCTCTCGCTCGCTCTCACACACACACACACACACACACACAAACACACACACACAAAGACACCTACATACACACACACAGGGGTCACCGTGTACCTGCTTGATGTGTGGAGTGGAGAGGAATGGAGGAGAGTCTCCTCCAGTGGTGGGGCTGAGGGGAGATTTGATTCCCTGGGCAAGTGTTAGGGTTGGCGGGGAGTGCTGAGCTGAGGTGAGGCTGCAATTCCCATGGCCTGGAAGCCTTAGGGCCCAGGCGGGGCTGCTCTTGTAGGCAAGGGTGGAGGGCGGGGATGAGGGGAGTAGGTGGGGTTGAGGAGAGGAGGGGGTGGGGCAGTGGGGAGGAGGAGGCAGGGCCCAGAGGGCTCACTGTGGTGGTAGCAGTGGCCAGGGGCTCTCAGTGGCAGGCAGGCATGCATGGAGGGGTCGAAGTGGCCCGCAAGAGGAGTGGAAGCAGAGAGAGAGAGAGAGAGCAGAGAGGAGTAAGTACATGCATGAGAGGAAGTGGCTTCAGTGGCTGGCTGAGGCCTCAATTGAAGTGAAGTTCCTGACTGGGAGCGCAGAGCATGAGGAGCTAGCACAGCAGAAACATCACCTCAAGCAGCCCCATGGTGGCATGGTGGCCATGGGCTGTCCCAAGTCCAAGGTTCCAATTATCATGGTGGTGGCAGTGGCCACAGAGGAGGAGACCACTGAGGAGGAGGTAGCTAAAGAGGCAGCCTTGGGGGCAGCAGTGGCAGGGGTGATGGCGGCATCGGCGGAAACAGGTCTGGCTGTGGATGAGGTGGGAGCTGAGTTGTCTGCAGCTGAGGGGGAAGAGAGGCCATGCTTGCCATACCATGAGCCCTCAGATCCCGCCCCTCCCTCCCCGACCCTCCCCAAGGTGCCATGTTTCAAAAATGGCACTGCTAGCCTAGACCCGGCGAGCCTCTCTCAGTTTCCCAGCTGAGATAACGTGCCCCTGGCTGGCTTGTTTCAGTGACCCGGTCCAGGTCGCTGGTCCTTGGATTCTGGGCCTGCCACACCTGGAGCCACTGCCTACAGCTTCTCCCAGCAGCACACGTGAGTGGCCACCCTGTGGGCCCATACCCTGGGACCCCATTGCCCAGTGAACCCCTCGACCCCCCTCACAGTCTCCCCCATTCTGCGAACCCGGATCCGACCCGTGCCTCCCGCCTCCCCTCTCCTGTCCCACCTGTGCCTCCCCTGCATCCCATAGTACACCCTGGCTCTGCCCCAAATGCACCCCAGGTGTGGGGGGTGGGGGTGGGTGGCAACCCGAGGATCCCTCTCATGTCCCTAGTGGCCAGTGTCCCAGGAAACGGGAAGATGCAGGGTTGGGTGAGGAGGGGCACCAGAGAGATCCTGGCCTGTAGTAATAGAGCCACACAGCCACCCATCGGCACCCTTCCTCACCTTGGTGGGAACCTGGTGGCTTCAGTCAGAGGTGGGGAGCAGCATCTCCAAACCTGCCTTCTCAGGTCTTTTCCTTTATTTCTGGGGGTGGGGGTGTTGTATGCAGAAGATAGACCCCCTTGCTGTGTGAGCCCTTGTCCTCTATGATTGGTCACCCTTTCACCTGAGGAGGGTCCCAGAAAAGCCCACTAGGGAGGTGAGGACACTGGGGATCAGATAGAAGATGAATATCTGGGAGAAACACACCCCCTCTCACCCACACCCAGCCTATTCTCCCCACCCCAGCTGTCATCAGTTCTCACAGGGTGATCACATTTCCCAGCTCTGCCAGAATCTGCTGGTGCTCCCGGTCCATCTGGTCTCCTCATCCTCCCCAAGAATGCACCAAGTCACCCAGAAGCATCTGGGCTGGAAGTAGGAAGTCCATCCATGTATGTAACATTTAGGAGCCCATCCATTTCCCCAAAACCGCCGCCATCCCAGGTCAGACACCCCTCTGGGGGAACCATGAACCCCTGCTTGTTATCTGTCCTGGCTCTGAGGAGCCACCTGTCTCAGCACTCTATCCAGCATCCTGGCCTAGGGTTTTGGTTTATGGGGAGTTAAGGTTTGTTGTTCTCAAGAGGAAGATTCTGACCCTGGAGAAAGGGAGAGGCAGGGTGGTTCTTTTTTATTAGAGTGGTGCTCCCCTTTGGTGGGATCCCCTGGTTCTGACAAGGGAACTCCATGCCCCAGCTTGTACATTGTCCCAGATGAGGAACTGACAAACTCAGGAGAGGCACTGTTCTGAGTCTGTGTGTGTGTGTGTGTGTGTGTGTGTGTGTGTGTGTGTGTGTGTGTATGAGAGAGAAAGAAAGAGAGAGAGAGAGAAATGGAGGGAGAGAGGGAGGGAGAGAGATCATCTTTCAACTTGTACAGCATGACTGTGCTCAGGTGAGCGATCAGTTGGCAAATTTCAGGTGCTGCATGTACCAGTCTTCTGTCACTGGTCTGGATTGTGTGTGTGTGTGTGTGTGTGTGTGTGTGTGTGTGCGCGCGCATGCATGTTGTGCATGTTGGGAGAGCAGGGAGATGAAAACAATGGAAACATATTTAAGTCACCATGTCTAAAAAGAGCGAAAGCATTTTATTTTTGTGTATGTGTATTGTTCTTTTGTCATCAATGCCATGTATGCTCCCAGCCACAATTTTTATTTTCTCCTTCACCGTTACATGAATAGTTTGGGGAAGGTTTTAGTAGATGTTCCTTTCCACCTCTTTCCACCTCTCTCTTCCCCTTTCCTGTAGCTCACTGTAGCTTCTGGGTCTGTGTGGGTCTCCACTTGGAGGTCTGTGTGAATCACAGACCATAGTGGACACCTGTCCTTCTGTCTTCAGGCTGGTGAGGCAAGTGTGACCACAGCCACACTCATACAGCCAGATAACCTGCTCTGGTGTGTAAAGTTGGAGCTAATTCAAGGGTTGGGAATGTGTCTGCCAAACATAATTAGGGAATGTGATGGGGGGAGTAGGGCAGCAGATGTGAAGCTAGGAGGATCTGGTGGGTGGCAAATGGTGTGACATAACAGATGGTTCACTACAAACAAGGAAGAGAGGGGAACCTTACCCAGGGTTTGGCGGTGTCCATGGGCATCTGGGCAGGGGGCTTCAGGCCCCCACTGGTGGCCTGGATTCCCTCCTAGAGCTGTGCACCGGTGGGCAGTCCTCCCTGGAGTCCTGTAGACTCCAATCTGTGTCCTGCCTCGGCTGTTTCCAGCTGGGCAGTGGTAAGCAAGTGCATTCCCCCTAATGAAGCCTGCACGGTATCAGGCCATGGCAGTTAGCTAGGGCTGGCTGAATGCCAGTTTCTGTAACCTGCTGTTGGCTGTCTAGAAGGAAAAGGGGACCACTGACTTTGGAAGCCTTTAAGTTTGATTGGGACAACTGAAATGCCAGCTTTTCCAGGATTTTTTCTTTAAGCTGGCAATTACTACTAATGATTGGGATTATGGGTCAAATTAGATGGACCATTTCAGCTGCCAAACTATGATCTTCAAGGCGGCGTAGGCAGAGTTCCCAAGCCAGATCGTCTCCTGTCAGGAACATCCTGCTTTGACTCCCTTCCTCCAGCAGCTGCTGATTCTCCTCTGGTTCTCTCTAGGGTGACCACCACAGTCAAGGACATCATGGGGAGCAGAGATCGTGACCTCGCAATCCCCAGGTTGCCAGCTGTGAGCCGAGACGATTCCCAGCACTGCACTGGAATCTGGGAGATTCAGAGAACTGGGAACCCTCAAGGATTCTTTCTCTGCAACATGAAACTTGGGGGCCGGATGTGGTAGACCATAATGTCTGGCCCCAGGGGGAGGAGAAGAGGCCCCTTGAGCCAGGCTTTCACCTCACGTGCCTCATTCACACCTGAGGGTGGAATTGAGTGCCAAACTGTGAGTTAGCCTCTGGACAAAGATTTTTGAGAAGAGAGGCATCGAAGAGCCCCAGAATCCAGCAAGTACATCGTGGCTCACATCCTCAGAGCCTAAATAGTTAAGTGCGGTGGCTCCAGGAGGGCAGGAAGTGGGACTAGGGAGAACTGTGGAAGAGCTACTTCAGGCTTTAACACCTCCCCCACTAACCCCTCCACCCCCAGGATGCTTACCTGGGTTGGATGGGAGTTTTCTGTAGTATTGTCATAGAGAGATGCTCATTTATTTATCCAACAAACCGTTAAAGTGAGTGCCAGGTCCAGGAATCATAGACAATGAAATATTCTAGTGCTGGTTCCACAGCACATGAAGAAATCTTGGTTTGAGCTAGATGCCGGTGCTTCACACCTGTCATCCAAGCTACTTAGGAGGCTGAGATGGGAGGACTGAGGCTTAAGTCCCAGGAAGAAAAGCCTGTAAAACTCTTATCTCCAACAAACTACCAAAAAGAAAACGCCAGAAGTGGATGAGTGGCTCAAGCAGTAGACTGCTGGCCTTGAGTAAAAAGGCTTAGGGACAGCACCCAGGCTCTGAGTTCAAGGCCCAGGAGTGACACAAAGAAAGGAAAGAGAAAGAGGAGGGAAGGATGGAGGGAGAAAAGGAGGAAAGGAAAGAAGAACGGAACATGCAAGCCTTGGTTTGGAGTCCCTGGATCAAGGGAGCCAACCACTCACAATCTCTGTGGGGACAGTTTCAGAGCCTAAAGCCAGTATGTAGGACGAAGCCACGGACCCCTCAGGAATTTCATAACATCCAGGAGCTGTGTGGTCGCCGACTGCAGATGGAAACAGCCTTGGGTGGACCCTAGGGCTCAGGGTGTGTCACCAAATTTCAGTCTCCCCTGGCCCACCGAGTTTATTTTCTAGTCAGATAAGAAGAAATTGTCCAAAGTATAGGGAGGTATAGGCTGAGGGAGTGTCAAGAGGGGGGTGGCAAGTGCTAAGCAAGAAGATGAAGAGAGAGGATGATCCCAGGTCAGGTGTGTCAGGCCATTGGAGCCATAACCTCATCTAACAACTTAGACCATCAGTGATAGAGACTTTGACCCAGCCACATGGCTGTTAAAGGTCCTGACACTTTGGGTTTACAATTGACCAGCTGGCTGTCATCCACTGCTGGATGCCTGTGTGGTACATCCTTGGGGACTGGGACTTTTGCTGGCTCAATCTGAAGATGACACTCCCAGTGTTCATTCCTCGACCAGAGACAGAGGTAAGCCTGCCACTGGCACAGGACATCCAGAGAATGAGGGGGGAATCAGACCCGTGTTGCCCCAAGACTTCCTCTAGGGGACTGTAGAGCCCCCTGACTGCATTCTCAGAGATAGAGGTGGGTCCCTTTGCTGGCTCAAACTTTAGTCTAGATGGCAGATCTGGGATTCAGAGAGGGCCGACTGAAGGTGGGGCAGGGCTGGGTAGGGGGTGGTGGGAAAACCAGAGGCACTGAGCTCTGAGCAGGGTTGTTTCATTGAGGATAATCACAACCCAGGAACATTCCTGGGATGGATAGGCCTTTTGTCCTTCCCGAGAGAGAGGGACCTACAGCCCTTCAGTCTGCATCCCTTGACCAAGAAATCCTTTCAATCCCATATCTTGTGGCTGGATAACTAGACCTCAACTGACTGCCCGCCCAGTGTCGAGGGATCTTGAGGCCTTGATTAGGTCACGGGATCCTCAGTATGAGATTGTACTTGAACGTCCTGACTTGGTGCATGGTCTGTCCCATCTAAGACTGACATAATCTAGGACATAGAATTTAGAGAATCAGAGCAGGATGGGGTCTATTCTGTGAGTCTTGAGTATTACGTGTGAGCTTTGAGCTCCTGTGTGCCTACCTGCTTCCCTTTCTTGGGTAGGTCTATGCTAGAAAAAGTTTGTAACTAGGGCCTGGGTCCCATCCCTTGTGTTGTGCTCAAAGCTAGCACACTGCCATTTGAGCCATAGGTCCACTTCCAATATTTGGGGGTCTTTAATTAGAGATAAGTGTTCTCATAGTGCTCAGGGACTGCTGAGGCCTTGGGCTACTCCTGTGTGTGTGTGTGTGTGTGTGTGTGTGTGTGTGTATTTTTCCCTCATTTTTCTCTGTCCCCTTCCTGGGCACCTGTCTGCCTCTTCCTGACTTCAGAGGGAGCCCCTCCTCCATGGCATGGCACCCTGCCTATAGCCCCCTATCTGGGTCTACAATGAGTCCTAAATTGCCAGAGACCTGTATATTCTAGCTTTTTGTTGGGGCCTAAATCTGGCTGTCCATAACTTTGGCCACCTCCAGAGGATTCTGGGTCAGCAGGGCCAGCTGACATAGGTTCTCCCCTGCCCATGGAGGAGAGGGGCTCAGTCATGCATGTCCTTTCCTTTTCCTCAACTGGGCCTCTGGATGCATGTCCATCCTAGCAGGCTGGCAATGGAGTGGGGGAAGGGTGGTTGCCAATGCCTCTGGCCAACTTCAGCCTGATAGCTGACTGAAGGCCGCCCAAACAATTGGATCTGGGGCTACATGGAAGGTGAGGCAAAGTTGTCTTCGAAGTACCCATTGGTGTCTAGGAAATGTAAACGTACCTTATCGCAGGAAAGTCTATCTCCCCTCCCCCTGCTGCCCAGCTGGGCCTCTCAGGTCCTTCTAAACAATTCCAGATAACCATAATACAGAGGCACAGACTAGATTCCAGGGTCAGGGTAGAGGGGGTGAGAGACAGGTATGGCCAGTACCTCAATGTTCTGGGGCATGAGCCTTGACCTGGTTATGTCCCCCTTGTGTAACTCCCATTCTTAACCCAGTGCTAGCCACACACAGGCTACTTGTGACAGTGCTGTGGAAGTAGCAGGAACGGAAGTGAGATCTAGGATGACCAAAATCTCGATTTATGGCC
Organism: Dipodomys spectabilis; assembly: GCF_019054845.1. Lineage (NCBI taxonomy): Eukaryota > Metazoa > Chordata > Mammalia > Rodentia > Heteromyidae > Dipodomys > Dipodomys spectabilis. The sequence continues at coordinate 2,924,141 of NW_024870891.1, read as the reverse complement.
TGTGGGGTTGGGGATGGCAAAGGGTATTTATTTTTAAAAAAAATCTCAGAGGGCTTGGAAGGTAGCTCAGTGGTAGAGCTCTTGTCTTGCATGCCTGAGGCCCTGGGTTCGATTCCTCAGCACCACATAAGCAAAAAGGAAAAAGCCGGAAGTGGCGCTGTGGCTCAAGTGGTAGAGTGCTAGCCTTGAGCTGAAGAGCTGAGGGACAGTGCCCAGACCCAGAGTTCAGGGCCCATGACCGGACCCCCCCCCCAAAAAAAAAATCTCAGAACTGGAACTCTGGGCCTAGGCACTGTCCTTGAGCTAACACTCTACCACTTGAATCACAGCTCACCTTTCATCTTTTTTAGTAGTTTAGTGGAGAGAAGAGTCTCACGGATTTACTTGCCTGGGCTGGCTTCAAGCTGCCATCCTAAGAGTTCAGCCTATTGAGTACTAGATAGCTGGTTTGAGACATTGGCATCTGCTAAAGATGTTAGTGTGTGTGTGTGTGTGTGTGTGTGTGTGTGTGTGTGTGTGTGTGTGTGTGTGTGTTTACTGGGACTTGAACTCAGAGCCTAGGTGCTATCCTTTAGCTTGTTTGCACAAGGTTGGTGCTGTACCGTGTGAAATAGTATAACTTTCCTTCCCAGTTTTTTGATGATTCATTGGAGATAAGAGTCTACCCAGGCTACCTTTGAAACTTGATTGATCCTCAGGTGTCAGCCTTGAGTAGCTAGGATTACAGGCATGAGCCACTGGCACCCAGCGGCAAGGATGTCTTTTCATACACTCTTCTGTTCTACAGCTGTCTACTTGCCCTGGCCTAGATTTCTGATCTCTATATCAGCTCCTAGCAGCCCCTGACTGTGTGGAGAACATAAAGCTCAAACCTGATCCCATTTCTTTGTCCTCAGTGTAGGGTTTGTTTTGTCTGAAGCCTGGGTTGGAGAAGTAGCTGAACATGGGTGCTCAGCTGGGACAGAGAGGTACTCTGTTTTATCCAAGAAGGAAAGTGTGGCCAGTTAGATACTAATAGCTCATTCTCTCATATTCCTATCTCCTCAGAGGCTGAGATCTGAAGATTGCCTTTCAGTGGCAGACCAGCTAGAAAAGTCAGTGAGACTCTTTTCTGCAAATAACCACAGAAAGCTGGAAGAAAAGCTGTGGCTCAAGTGGTAGAGTGCTAGCCTTCAATGAAAAAACTCAGGGACAGAGCCTGAGCCCTGAGTTCAAACCCCTGTACAAATATGTGCACGCACACATGCATGCACACACACACACACACACACACACACACACACACAGGTGTTAATGATGAGCTCAGGTAGAACTGTGGGCAGTCTTGAGGCATAATCATAGTAAACTCTCAAGGCAGATCAAGTTGTTTCTCCCTAAGTCCTTCTTGGGCTAAGGGGTCTGGGTCATGGCAGTAAGTTCCATGGAACCTGCCCCTCCATTCATGCACGGGGCCACAGGACCAAGAGAAGGACACTATGGATGCTCTTTGTAGTTGGCCCACGATTTCAGACCTTCATCCTCCCCTGAGCACTGGTGAGGAAAGCAAGGCTCCAAACCCTGGGAATCCAGGGGTAGTGACTGCTACAAGCAGCAACCAGCCACCCGTGGATTCCTAAGCCTACAAGTCTTTCATGAGCCCAACTCAACACCCGTCAAAGGTGTGCCTGATAGATTCACACTTTTGTGATACTTGTGTGAGTGGGCATTACCTGTTGTATCATCTTGCAGCTCCTGCCCCTCCTGGCCCAGAAGCCTGGTATGAGACGTAGATTTACTGCTCAGATCCATAATGCACCCATGACAGATGCCATTCTGATGACTCGAACGATGACCTCCATGCCCCAAGGTTTGACCCTTCTCTGATACTGTGGCCTACTCTGTAAGGAAAGATATCCAAAGAGGCTGCTCTGAAGACTGGTGGAACACCTAGACATTGGGAGTCCATCAGAGGCCCATTGGAAAATATTCTGCCACAGAGTGAGGTCCAAGCAGGCCAGTTGTTGGTCATGGGGCTTGAACTCTGGGCCTAGTTGCTGTTCCCCAGCTCTTCAGCTTACCACTTGAGCCACCGCGCCACTTCCAGTTTTCTGGAGGTTCTCTGGAGTTCAGAGTCTCCCAGACTTTCTGGCCTGGGCTGGCTTTGAACCATGATCCTCAGGTCTCAGCCTCCTGAGGAGCTAGGAGGACAGGTGTGAGCCACCGGTGCCGGGCTGATCTGGAGTGTCACTACAGTGGACTAGGAGCTCCTGAAAGCTGTTTTTTTTTTTTTTTAGGAGCCAGTACTGGTGCTTGAATTCAGGGATCTGGGCTTTGGTCTCAACTTTTTCCCTCAATGCTGGCACTCTATCACCTGAGCCACAGCTCCATTTCTGGCTTTTGGTAGTTCATTGGCAAGAAGAGCCTCAGTAATTTCATCCCTCTGATCTCAGTCTCCTGAGTAGCTAGGATTTACAGGGGTTGAGCCACTGGTGGCATTAGGCTAGAAGCTTTTCTTTTGGGGGGGGGGTGTCCAGTCCTGGGGCTTGAACTCTGGACCTGGGCTCTGTCCCTCAGCTCTTCAGCTCAAGGCGAGCGCTTTATCAATTGATCCACAGCACCACTTCCAGCTTTTTTCTTTTTTGCTTATGTGGTGCTGAGGAATCGAACCTAGGGCCTCAGGCATGCAAGGCAAGCGCTCTACCACTGAGCCACCTTCCCAGCCCCTAGAAGCTTTTCTTAAGCAAGCTTTCCTCCCTGCATTTGCCCTGACTCCTCCATGAAAAGGAGGCCTGAGGGTCAGGAGCTATGCAAAACAGGCTTCCAGCCACAGGAAATGGCTGGGGTCCATGGTGAAAGACAAGATAATCTTCCCCCTGGGCCCCATTCTGGGACCCCAACCTCTGCCCTACCTGTGACTCAAGTATAAACCTTGACCCAGCCTTGAATGTCCTGCCAGACTTGTCTGAAGCCACAGAACCTTCATTCCACCCACACCACCTGCTCTAAACCACACCTCAGGACCGTTGCCCATGCTGGACCTTCTGCCTGAGGCTCTCTGTCCTCTTTCACAATTTAGAACTCCTGTGGAATTTTGGCACTGGGTATATCATCTCATGGAGCAAGTCTTTCCTTCCAATCTCCCTCTTTATTTTAGTATTAAGTTTCTAGAGATGGAACTTGTGCAGGCTGAGTGGCAAATGCACTATCTTGATGTGTGTGTGTGTGTGTATGTGTGTGAGGTTGTATGTGTGTGTGTGTGTGTGTGTGTGTGTGTGTGTGTGTGCGTGTGCCATTCCTGGGGTTTGAATTCATGGCCTTGATGCTATTCTATCCCTGAGCCTTTGTGCTCAAGGCTAGTGCTCTACTACTTGAACCACAGCTCTACTTCTGGCTTTTTGGGTGTTTAATTGGAGAAAACTGTCTCATATAGACTTTCCTGCTTGCAATTGTCATCCTCAGATCTCAGCCTCCTAAGTAGCTAAGATTACAGGGGAGAGCCACCAGCCCCTGCACTCTACCCTACCTTTACCTATAACCTCGGCCCTCCTCTGAGTCCCAGAACAATATATCTCACCAGGCTGACTTTTTTTTTTGCCAGTCTTGGGGCTTGAACTCAGGGTCTGGGCATGTTCCTGAGCTTCTTTTGCTCAAGTCTAGTACTCTACCACTGAAGCCCCAGTGCCACTTTTGGCTTTTTCTGTTTCTGTGGTACTGAGGAATAGAACCCAAGGCTTCGTGCATGCATGTTATGTAAGCACTCTACCACTAAGCCACATACACAACCCAAGTCTCACTTCTAATGGGAGTTATGAGGGTGAGGTTAATTAGCTTACCCCTTTTGTTGTAGAAATCACTGACTATTTCATATCTTTGCCAATATTTGGGACCAGCCTGTGACTTGAAAATGAGAAATGATAAATGAGTGATAGCCACTAGGCCCCGGAGGTCTAGGCTCACATCATACAGAGGGATAGAGAATATGAAGTCAGAACCTTTGACAACTTCTGTAGCCTAGAACTGTGGTCTCCCTGGAGGCAGTGTCTGGCTTCTAGGTGTCCCAATGGGACACCTCAGCCAGAACATAATGCTTCAGTTCTTTAAATGGCAGAGAAGGATGCTTTGTTCAAGTTGCCAGCTCAGACTTAGTACTCTCTGAGGGCTTGTCCCAGCTTGCCCAGGTTGGATGTCTGGGTATGGGCAACCTGCTGAATGCTCATCATCCATACAAAGATACAAGCAGTTATTGCCTCCTCTTTTTTTTTTTTTGGCAGGTCTGTGGTTGTACTATGAGCCTAGGCTCTGTCCCTAAGCTCCTTTTGCTCAAGTGTAGCACTCTGCCCTTGAGCCACACACCCATTCATGGTTTTGCTTTTTCATGTGACCTCTTAGAAAGAAGGGTATCATGGACTTTCCCACCTCGGCTGAATTCAAATTGGCATTCTTTACATCTCAGCCTCCTAAGGAGCTAGGATTACAGGCAGGAGCCACTGACACCTTGCTTTCTTTTCTTCTTGTTCTTTTTATAAATCATAACAATCTGAAATCTTCATGGTGTCATTCCAATGGTTTGCATTCAAATTAAACTACTCAGGCTTGGAGTTTGAATGCTAGGTCTGGTACCCACAAATGGAGGGATACCCTGACAAACTCATTCCTGTTCATATGAATGCTAAGGGAATGTTATAAAAGTAATAATTTAATGTGCATTTGCTTCATGATTCTATTTTAGAATGCCACAGAGTAATTATTGGATTTATATCTTCCGTTATATCATCATGGTATGATTGAGGATACTGACTAATTTTTAATTAATGCTTTTATAAGTATTCAACCAGGATACTTCATTAAATGGAAGCACTAATAACTAATAGTTGGTAATAATATATATATATAAATATAATTTAATATCCTCACAGTCCCTCTCTCTCTCTATATATGTACATATATATGTATATATACATATGTATCTCAATCTACACATCTATCAACATATATATGTATATTTGTATATAATATACATATATCATTATTCCTATGATCAAGCCACACACACTAATCTCATATATATATATGGGACTATATATATATATATATGGGACTCAGATCTTCCTGGCAGCTCAGTTTGCCAGAGTCCGGTCTGCTAAGACTGTGACACCATTTATGGATTGGACATTTTAGTCCATGATTTGAAATCCCACGATGGCCAAAAATTTATTCTTTGTAGTAAGAAGCCAATTTTGACACATTGTTTTCCTTCTCTGTGAATGTCCTTGGTCTCAGTATGATGTATAAAATATATCCTATGTTATATGATATAATAAAAGTAACGTTATATGTGTAATAATGCTAAATAAATAAGGGTAATAAATGTCAACACAGTAAACCCATGTATGTAAATAGATCTCATATATGAACATTATTTTTTTCCAGTGCTGGGGCTTCAATTCAGGCCCTAGGAACTGGTCTGAATTTCTTGTCTTCAAGGACAGTGAGCCATTCCTCTTCACCCACAGTGTCACAGAGTTACCCAGACTCTGAGTTCCAATCCCATACCTGCCAGAAAAATTGTGCAAATCCAAGCCTGGGTATTACTACTACTACTACTACTACTACTATTATTATTATTATTGCCAACTACGGGGCTTGAAGTCAAGTCTTGGCATCTCTGCCACTGCCAGCACTGGGATCCTAGGACCTGAGTTCAAATCTCGGGACAGGCAAAAATATGAAAAATAAAAAGGAGAAGCATAATACTGAGAAATTCAAGAAGGTAGTTTTACATTTTTATTTCCTTTGTATTGTAACCATTCTGGGTCTAAATGCCAAGGCGCAGAAAGTGTACTTGACCTTGCATTGCTCATGTTTGGTGGCTATTAAGGAAGCCCTAGCCAAAACCGGCAAATTAGGTCTGGAGGTCGAATCCTAGGACTGCCACTAATGAATGGTGGGAGATTCTAAGAAACCCATTCCCATATGCATCCATAGGAATGGAATGTTATAAAAGTAACAATTAAATTAGTAGTTAGTGTACGATTATATTATTATAAAATTATACACAACAATTATACTACATTGACTAATTTTCAATTAATATTTTATTATGTATTCAATCATGATACTTTAAAAAGGAAGGAATTTAATTGCTAATAATCAGTAGTAATATTCTATATGCATTTACATTGTATACAGACACATCTCTCTCTTGTTGTATACATATACATCCATTTATCTGTCAACCAATCTATACATTTATCTGTTCATACTTTTATTACTCCTGGGGCTCAGTGGTAAGGTGCTTGCCTAGTACGTACAAAGTCCTGGGTTTGATTCCTCACTACCGCGTACACAGAAAAATCTGGTAGTCATGTTGTCCATCAAGCAGTTGAGCACAAGCTTTGAGCATAAAAGCTTAGGGACTTTGTCTAGACCCTTACTCAAGACCCAGGACTGGCACGCAAAAAAAGAAAATAGAATGTTCTAACTGCAACGATAAAAGGATAGGACTGCAAATACCTCATCACAGAGCAAACCGGGCGTCTGGTGGTGAAAGTTGACATCTAACCTGACTTAGCCAGAAGTAAACCACTGCAACCCAGCACCACGGAGCCAGATGCTACTGGCTCACTCAGCTCTGTCATCCAAGATACTCAGGGGCTGAAATCTGGTGGGTTTAAAACCCAGCCCTTGAAGGAAGTCTCCAAAACTCTGAGCTATGGCTCACAGTGGTAGAGCTCTAGTCTTGAGCAAAAGATCTTATAACAGTACCCCCAACCTTCCAGTGCATTTCCTGTGGCTGACACCCAGCCCTCCCAAAAAGAACCATCCCTCTAAATCATTAGATGTGAATTTTGTGTGGTTTGTGATGTGTTTCTGAAAGAATGGTGATACCGATGAAAGCACCCTCCTTCTAATGACTGCGTGTGGGTTACAGCTATGTGATGAGTCCTTCATGAGGTGTGTGCTGAGTCCTTTATGGGGTTCATTCTTTCATCTGATCCTTGTAAGAGCTCCACAAGTAAGATGATGGTGCAGATGAGAAATTTGAGGCTAACCAAAATTATGTATGTACTGAAATCTAGTGAGTTGTCTCCTGCAGACAATTATTTATTTTTCTCAGTCGTGAACCTTGGACTCAGGGCCTAGGCACTGACCCTTCCCTGTTGGCTCATGGCTAACGCCCTACCACGTGGAGCCAAGGACCCTCTTGCAACAGAGAGTTAGATCTAGGCGTCTGTAGCTGAGGTCTGTCACCCTGCCTACTCAAGAAGCTGAGATCTGAGGATCTGGGTGCCAAACTATCCCAGACACAAAGCGTCCCATGAGAATATTATCTCCTATTCATCACTTAGAAACTTGAAGTGGAAGCTGGGCACCACTAACCCACACCTGTCCTCTTAGATACTCAGGAGCCTGAGAGCTGAGGATCAGTGTCCAAAGCCAGCCTGGGCAGGAAATTCTTGAGATGGACTCTACTCTCCAGTGACCCAACAAAAACCTGAAGAAATGCTGTAGCTCAAGTGGTAGCACACTTGGCTTTAGATGAAGAACTCAAGGACAGCGCCCAGGCCTAGGCTTCAACTTCTCCAACATACAAGAAGAGAAAGAAAGAAACCTGAAGAGGAAGCATTAGACTGCTTTGCATGTATGAATCCCTGGGTTTGATTCCTCAGTACCACATCACTAAAAAAAAAGCCTGAATTGGCCCTGTGGCTCAAGTGGTAGAGTGCTATCCTTGTACAGGAGAATCTCAGGTACAGTGCTGAGGTCCTCAAGTTCCAGGACAAGTGTATGCGCACACACACACACACACACACACACACACACACACACACACACACACACACACAGGTATCAGAACTGAAGCTGTTACACCAAATTGTGGTAAAGCACTGAGCTTCGTTTTCTAAGCTTATGGTTAGCATCTAGGCCCTGTATTCAACCACAAAAGCTAGCCATCCAGGGCTCAACTAGGAGGGGTCAAAGGTTTCAAAACCTGATGAGCTTCACCAGCCCTAGATGACAGGAAGCATTGTGATATTACCCATGTGCTTAGATTCAGTGAGCTTCTGATAACCTAAGGAGGCAACTTTGCCAATTAGGAATCTTTTAATTCAGTTCAGCTCTCTAGTTGTCTGCCAGAACGAACCTTGAATTAATTGTAGCAGTTTGTTTCAACACTGGGAAATAGTCTAACAAAGACAGGATAAGTACAAGAAACTTGGCCTGCCAGAGGAGGTGGCACAAATGAAGGCTTCTTGTCCAAACAGAGCACTGGGGAAAGAGATAGCTTTGGATACAAAGAGGTCGTTTTCTCCTGGCCTTCAGAGCCCGCCCACACTCATCCTCACTAATTGGCCCAGATGGAGTTTTTTATTACACAGCTGTACAGGAGTGAGGCCTTTTGTCTGTCTGTTCCAACAATGAGGCATACTTCTTCCAGCAGCCTGAGGTTCACAGAAACACTCAGGCTACACTGGGAACAATGAGGGGAGCCCCGGAATATGCACTGTCTTGAAAGCGCTCTCTGTGCTATGAAAGCATTTTATTCAAAGCAAATTTCCTAGCTGAATGCCTTTCAACATAGGGACTCTGGATCTTCACAGATAGAAATACATGCATACATACATGGGTAGACATGGAGTTACTGTTTTATGTTTTTGGCAAGTCTGAGGATTATACTATGAGCCTAGGCACTGTCCCTGAGCTCCTTTTGCTCAAAGGTAGTGCTATGCCCTTGAGCCACAGCCCCACTCATGTTTTTTTTTTGTTTTTTATTTTAATTCCTGTGATCCCTTAGAAATAAGATTGTCCTGGGCTTTCCTGTCCGGACTGAATTCAAATTGTCATTCTCTACCTCTCAGACTCCTGAAGAGCTAGAATTACAGGGAGGATCCACTAACACTCGGCTTTCTTTTTTTCTTGTTCTATTTTTCTCATGACAATCTGAAATCTTCACAGTGTCATTCTAATGGTTTGCATTTCCGAGTAAACTACTCAGGCCTGGAGTTGGAATGCTAGGACCGCCACCTACAAATGGAGGGAAATCTTGAGCAAATCATTCCTATCCATGGGAATGCTTAATGGAATTTATAAAAGTTACAATTAAATTGACAGTTAGTTCATGATTCTTTTATAGAATACCACACAAAAATTATTGGATTATGTCTTCCATTCTAACTCCCTGGTTTGGTTCTGCTAATTAAAGAACACTGTCTTCTTTTACATTAATACTTTAGTAAGTATTCAACCATGATACTGCATTAAATGGAAACCTAATTTAGTAACTAATAATTCATAATATATATATAATTTAATATCCTTACATTGTCTCTCTCATATATGTAGCAAACTACACATCTATCTATCTATCTATCTATCTATCTATCTATCTATCTATCTATCTATCTATCTATCTATCTATCAATCTATCTATCTATATCTATCTATCTCTCTATGTCTATATCTATGCCTATATCTAACAATCTATTTATTTATATATATATATAGCCCACTACTATGGCTTAATCTCAGGTCCTCAGAACTGGCTGGCAGCTCAATTTGCCAAAGGCTTTTGTTCTACAATTGACCCATTCATAAATTATGCATTGTGACCTCTGAGTTCAAATCCCAGCATTGCCAAAAGTTTATATGTGCAGTAAGAAGCCAATTTTGACATATTTTTTTCTTTCTCTGTAAAAGTCCTGTGTCTCAGTATGATGTATAATCCATATGCAAATATATTCATGTGATAACATATAATAAATGAAAAAAAGTTATATATGTAATAATGCTAAATAAAATAAACAATGAAAAAAGAAGGGTAATAAATGTCATATGGAGTAAACCCACGTATGTAAAAAGAGCTCATATATGAATATTATTTTTCCAGTGATAGGGCTTGAATTCAGGCCCTTGAAACTGGTCTGAAATTCTTGTCTTCAAACACGGTGATCTTCCCCTCCCCTACAGTGCCACAGAGTTCCCCAGGCCCTGAGTTCAAATCCCAGCCCTCCAGACAAATGGTGCAAATTCCAAGCCAGGGCCTTAATTTTTTTGGCCAGGCCCGGGCCATGAACTCAGCTTGTGGCAACTCTGCCTCAGCCTTGATCACTCTAGGCTGGGGTGCAGCCTCTGGACCCACAGCCCATCCTGAGGTCCTAGGACCTGAGTTCAAATCTTTGGAGTGGCAAAAAAAGGTGAAGTGTTGGGAAGGTGGATCAGTAGTAGAGTGCTTGCCTTGCATGCATAATGTCCTGAGTTCAATTCTTCAGCACCACATAAGCAGAAAAAAACAGGAAGTGTTGCTATGGCTCAAGTGGTAGAATGATAGCCTTGAGCTGAAGAGTTGAGGGACAGTGCACAGACTCAGACTTCTGCCTGACAACCGACAAAATAAAAGGGTGAAGGAAGGAGAAGGATAAAACTGGGGAGTTCCAGAAAGTGGTTTTACATAGTTTTTTCCTTTTAATTGTGACCATCTTGTGTCTAAATGACAGGGCCTGGAAAGTGTACGTGACCTTGCACTGCTGAAGTTTGATGGGCTATCAGGGAAACCATAGCCCAAACCAGCAAACTAGGTCCGGGTTCAAATCCCCGCCACCTACGAATGTCAGGAGATCCTAAAAAATGCATTCCAATAGACAGCCATATGAATGGAATGTTGTAAAAGTAACAATTACATTAGTACTTAGTGTATGTTTATATTATAAAATTATACACAGTAATCATAGTACATTGCCTAATTTTCAATTAATACTTTATTATAAATTCAAACATGGTACCTAAATAAAGGATGAAATAATTTAATTATTGATAATTGGTAGTAAAATAGTATATATAACTTAATAATATACAGACACCTCTCTCTTGTTTTATATGTGTGTGTATATATATATATATATATATATATATATATATATATATATATAAAACAAACCATATCTATTTCTACACTTGTCACTACTGGGGCTCAGTGGTAGAGTGTTTGCCTAGTATGTATGAAGCTCTGGGTTCATTTCCACACTATCACATGCAGAGAAAAAGCCAAAAGTGGTGCTGTCACTGAAGCACCAAAAACAAGTTAGAATGTTATGACTGCAACTATAGAATGACAGAACTTCAAATACCTCATGACAGAGCAAGCCAGGAGTCTGAAGCTGATGGCTGACATCTAAACTGACTTAGCCAGAGGTCAACAGCTGCAAACCAACTACATGGAACCAGACGCTGCTGGCTCACCCCTAGCTGCTCGGGGATGAGTTCTGAAACTGGTGGTTTGGATACTCAGCCCTGGCAAGAAATCTGCGAGACTGTGAGCTGAGGCTCAAAGTGGAAGAGTTCTAGCCTTGAGGAAAAAGTCTTAGGAGAGTATCCACAACCTATGAGTGCAATCCCCAAGGCTGAGGACCTTCCCCTCCATTAACCACCCCTTTAAACCATTAGATGTGAACATTTGTGGTTTGTGACGTTTTTCTGAAAGAATGGTGATACTGATGAAAGCACCTGAATTCTAATGACAGCTTGTGGGATAGAGCTATGTGATGAGTCCCTCCTGGTGTGCGGGGTGCTATGGTGTTATGTGCTGAGTCCTTCATGGGGTGTATTCTTTCATCTGGTCCTTGTTAGAGCTCCACAAGTAAGACGATTGTGCAGATGAAAAAGTTGAGGCTCAGATATGTCCCCAAGGCAGGGCCAAATTTATGTATGTACTGAACTCTAGTGACTTGTCTCCTGCTGACAATTGGTTTGGTTTCATTTTCTCCATCATGAACCTTCAACCCAGAGCCTAGGCGCTTGAATTTTCCTCTTGGGCTCATGGCTTGTACTCTACCACGCAGAGCCAAAGACCCCCTTGCAGAAAGTGTCACAGCTTAGGTGTTTTTAGCTGAGGTCTATCATCCTGCCTGCTCAGGAAGCTGAGGATTTGGGTTCCAAACTATCCCAGAAACAAAAAGGCCCATGAGACTATTATCTCCTATTCACCACTTAGAAACTTAAAGTGGAAGCTGGGCACCAGTGAGTCGCACCTCTCATCCTAGCTATTCAGGAGCCTGAGAGCTGAGTATCATGGTCCAAAGCCAGCCTCAGCAGGAGATTCCTTGAGATGAGTATCTCCAAAGAAACACCAGAAAATCTGAAGGGGCACTGTAGCTCAAGTGGTAGAGTGCTAGACTTGAGCTGAATTGCTCAGAGACAGCACCCAGGCTCAGGCTTCAACTCCTCCAACTTACAAGAAAAGAAATCAAGAAACCTGAAGTGGAGTGCTGGGAATGTGTCTTAGGGGTAGAGTGCTTTGCATGTATGAAACCCTGGGTTTGAATCCTCAGTACCACATACCTAGAAAAAAAAGCCTGAATTGGCTGTGTGGCTCAAGTGGTAGAGTGCTGTCCTTGTGCAGGAGAAACTAAGGTACAGTGCTCAGGTCCTGAATAAAAGCTCCAGGGCTGGTGTATGCACACGCACACACGCACACACACGCGTGCACACACACACACACACACACACACACACACAATGATACAAGAAATGAAGCAGTGACACCCAATAGTAAAGCAAAGAGCTTCTCCTCTGAGCTCAAGGTCAGCACCCTGGCCCTGTGTTTAACCCGAAATCTACCTACCCAGGGCCCAACTCGGAGAGGGCAACGGTTTCAATACATGATGAGCTTCACCAGCCCTAGATGACAGGAAGCATTGTGATTTTGCACAAGTGCTTAGATTTAACAAGCTCCTGGAAACCTAGGGAGGCACCTTTGCCAATTAGGAATCTTATTAGGTTCAGCTCCCTAGTTGTCTGCCAGAAGGACTCTTGAATTAATTGTAGTAGTTTTTTTCAACACTGGAACATAGTCTAACAAAGACAGAAAGAGTGCAGCAAACTTGGCCTGCCATGGGAGATGGAACAAATGAAGGCTTCTTGTCAAAACAGAGCACTGGGGAGAGAGATAGCTTGGGTACAAAGAGGCCTTTTTCTCCTGGCCTTCAGAGCCTGCCCACACTCATCCTCACTAATTGCCCCACATGAATTGTTTGTTACACAGCTGTACAGGATTGAGGCTTTTTTTTTGGCCTGCTCCAACAATGAGGCAGACTTCCCCCAACAGCCTGGAGTGTGCAGAAACCCTCAGGATACACTGCAAACAGTGAAGTGATCCCAGGAACATGCACTGTCTTGAAAGCACTCTCTGTGCTATGAAATCATTCTATTCAAAGCAAATTTCCTATTGGGGTGCCTTTCTTCATAGCGACTCTGGATGTTCACCGATAGAAATACATGCATACATACACAGACACACAGACTTAATGGCTCATTTTTTGTGTGGCCGCTCCTGAGGCTTGAACTGTGAGCCTAAACATTGTCCCTGAGGTCCTTTTGCTGAAGGAAACACATTATTGTGTCTTAAACCATGGTTACCCTAGGTTGGGGTGCAGCATTTACACCCACAGATGATCCAGGGATCCTAGGACCCGAGTTCAACTCCTAGCACTGGCAAAATTCCATCAAAGCAACAAAAATGGAGGAGGAAAAAACCAGGAAGTTTTACACAACCATTTTACCTTTGTTTCCTTTGCACTGTGACCATCCTAGGTCTCAATGACTCAGCTTGAAAATTGTACATGACCTTGCATGGCCGAAGGCTGCGGGCTGTCAGTGAAGCTTGAGCCCAACCCAGACACCTAGGCCCTGAGTTTGATCCTGGGACTGCCACCTACACATGGCTGAAGATGCTAGGAAACTCATTCCTATCTATTCCTATCTATAGGAAGACTAATAGAATGTTTGGCATGTACTAATTGAATTACTAATTAACTAGTCAATCTAGTATAAGATTGTACACAATCAATATAGGTCATTGATTAATTGAATTAATACTTTATTAAGTCTTCTACCGTGATTAATTAATGGACACATAATTTTAGACCAAATAATTGGTAGCAATAGAATATATAAGAATAAGATATAGACATCACTTTACATATAGAGTTATGCAATAGAATCTACACAAATGTCTATCTGTCTCTGTATACATTTATTTATCGATGCATATACATATGTAAATACACACACACACTGCAATCTACACATCTATCTGTTTATATATTGGCCACTCCTAGGGTTTGATCTCAGGTCCTCAAATTTGCCTGCCAACTTCACTTGCATCATACTAGTGTGCTAACATTGACCCATTTATGAAGTGGGTCTTGTTCAAATCACAGAAATGCCACAAACTTAATTCTGGTGGAAGAAGCTAATTGTCCCACTTGTTTTCCTTATAGGCAAAGTCCTGGGTCTCAGGAATGATGGATAATACATAGGCAAATTTATGTTCTATGTAATAGGATGTAAAAAATAGTATATGTGTAATCATACTCACTAAAATACATAAGAAATAAGTAAAATACAAAATAAAATCAATAACTACATGAACCGCAATATGCAGTAAACCTGTAAATATAAATCATGTATTTAAAATATATACAAATATTATTGTTTTCAAGTGCTAAGACTTGAATTCAGGTCCTGGGAACAGGCCTGACTTTCTTGTCTTCCAGCATAGTAAGCTTCCCCTTCCCCCACAAAGCTGCAGATTTCCCAGACCCTGAGTTCAAATCCCATGCCTGGCAGAAAAAATGGCGTCAATTCCAAGCCACGGGGCCTCATAATTTTTCAAATATTTTAATGTACTTATTTATTTATTTTTATTTTGTCAAGCATAGAGCTTGAACTCAGATAATGGCAACTCTGTCTCAGCTTTGATCACTCCAGGCTGGGTTGAAGCCACTGGACTCACAGCCAAACCTGGGTTCCTGGGCCTCAAAGACTGACAGGAATAAAAATAAATAAAACGACACAGATAAAGTTTGCCTTATTTGCAATAACTAGTATATGTCTGAGTCAAGCAGAAAAGTTCAGATAAGTTGATGTTAGGGAAATGAACCCAAAGATAAGTATTCAAAAGGTTTTTTATTTCATTCAATTGTTTCTAACATATTTATAAGATGATTTCTATGTTGCTTTATATGTCCCTTCCCCATGGTATAACCCGTGCTTTCACTGTATTTGATGGTGGTATAATTTGTGGAGGGGAAGGGAAAAATCAAATCGTTTAAATAGGAATACAGGTGGACCTATTGCAACAATGAGATGTACAAGTCATTATGTCGAAAAACGAACTTTACAACATTGGTGGGGGGGAGGATCGGGTAGGAGGGGCAGGGAGGGTATGGAAAGGGATGGGAAGGGGAAACATAGGAGGAGGCAACAATGTTTGATAAGAAATGTACTCATTATCTTGCCCCTGTAATTGTAACCCCTCTGTATGGTATTTTTACAGAAAAAAAAACAAAAATAAAAACAAAAAACAAATCGGCAACTTTCAGATGGCTGCCTGTTTTACATTTCTTTTATTTGCAAGGTGACCATACTGGGTCTGAATGACATGGCTGAAAAGTGTTTCTAACCTGGCATTGGTGAAGGCTGGCAGGCTACCAAGAAAGCCCTAGACCAACACAGCCACATAGGCCCTGTGTTCGAAGCCCGGTCCTAACCCCTACCAATGCAGGGAGATCCTAAGAGCCTGGTTTCTATGCATAGGAATACCGATGGAAGGTTATGAATGTCAAGGTTGTATTAGTTGTTCCTGAATGATACTACTATAAAACTAAACAGAGTGATTTTAGGAGGCCAATGGATTTTAATGGATATTTTTTGACACATTAAAAGAATACTATTAATTACATCGATGCAATAGTTTCAAGACTGTAGTTGATTTAATTAATATTTCATTAAGGATGAAAACAAAAATATTAATTACATGGAGGCATAATAAATACCCAAGAATTGCTAGGAATGTAGTTCATATAACTGAAGAATGTATAGACATCTCTGGCACTCTTTAAAGATCTATATTTATTTGTGTAGTACCATCTGCATGTCAATTTCTTCTTATTTTGTCAACCCCAGGGGCTTGATCTCAGGTGCTGGGAACTTCTTGTAAGCTCTATATGCCACAGGCTGGTGTGCTGCAACTCACCCATTCATGAATTGGGCCTTGCAGGCTATGAGTTCAGATGCCAGCACTCACAAAAATTGAATGGTGGAGTAAGAAGCCTAAGGTGACACATGTTTTCCTTTTCTGTGAAATTCCTGGGTGTTAGGTATGAAGTTTCATACATAGGCAAAGCTATATCCTATGTAATAAATGTAGTAAATGTTTCATGTGTAATAACAGTCAATAAAATAAATGGTAAATAAATGAATAAAACAAAAAATAAAATGAATAACTACACTAAGTGCAATATGGAGTCAACATACAGGGCTCGATCTCAGGGCCTAGGAACTGCCTGGCAGCTGAATTGGTTAGAGGCTCCTGTGCTGGCAGTCACCCATTCATGAACTGAGCCTCTAGGCCCTGAGTTTAGATTCCAGCACTGACAAAAATGTAATCATGGAGTGAGAAGCCGAGTGAGACAGGTTTTCCTATTCTTTGAAAGTGTTCGGTGACAGGTAGGATGTATAAATTTTTTGCAAATCTATATGCTATGAAATAGGATGTCACAAATGTAAGAAATGACATAGGTGGAAGAAAAACAGATTGAATTAGTAGTGAATCATTCTGGGATAAAATTAGACACAATAATTATAGGACTTGGATTAAGTTTAATTAATATTTTATTGAGCATTAAGAGAATAAAAATTATATGGAGACATAATTAAATACTTAATAATTCGTAGTAACACACGATGCATAATTTAATTTGTCTCATTTATGAAATATGTAATTATATGTATGGATGTATGTACATATATGATAAATAATTACAGGATATTGAGTAATTATTAATTAATGCTTTATTAGTTGTTCAACTGGGACACATCATTAAATGGAGACATAATTTAAAACCTAATAATTGGTAGTAATATTATCTATAATTCAGTAATATACAGACATCTCTCCTTTTGTGTATATAATACGTATATACAGGAAGCTCTATCTATTTATACCTCGCTCACTCCTGGGGCTTGATGGTTGAGTGCTCACCTAGTAAGCAAGAAGCCCTGGGTTGCATTTCTCAATGCCACATAAACAGAAAATCCAGAAGTTCCGCTGTTTTTCAATCAATTGAATGCTAGCCTGGAGCACCAACAGTTAGGGACATTTTCTAAGCCCTTACTCAAGCCCCAGGACTGCCGCCAAAAAAAGGTATAATGTTCTACCTGCAATGATATAAGGACAGGACTTCAAATACATCATCACAGAGCAAGCTATGAGTCTGGCGCTGATAGCTGCCACCTATCCTGACTTAGCCATATGTATACCGCTGCAACCCAGCTGCACGGAACCAGATGCTGATGGCTGGCTTAACCCCATCATCCTAGCTGTTTGGGGGCTTTAAAATCCAGCCGTGGCAGGAAGTCTGTGACACTCTTTAAAATGTGGCTCCTAGTGGCAGAGCTCTAACCCTGAGCAAATGTTATTAGAACAGTATACACATGCTTTGAGTTCAAGCCTCATGGGTAACCCCCCTCACAAAAAACACCCCTCTAAACCATTAGATGTGATCTTGTGTGGTTGGTGAAATGTTCCTCAATGAAGGGTGATACTGATGAAACCACCCTAATTCTAATGACAATTTGTGGAATAGCGCTATGTGCTGAGCCCTTCATAGGGTGTTCTGTGCTGAGTCTTGCACGGGGTGCTATGTGCTGAGTCCTTTACAGGGTGCTGTGTGCTGAGTCATGCAAAGAGTGTCACGTGCTGTGTCTTTCACAGGGTTCATTCATTCATCTGGTCCTTGTAAGAGCTCCACAACTGAGATGATTTTGCAGACAAAAAATGTGATTGATATATATATATGTATATATATATATGTATATATATATATACATATATATATATAGAATTCCATATTATACACACACACACACACACACACACATACACACATATATATATGTATATTATATATATATATATATATATATATATATTATGGAATTCTATGCCTCCATTAGAAAAAATGACATTGCCACATTTGTTAGAAAATGGAAAGACTTGGAAAAAATTATATTAATTGAAGTAAGACAGGCTCAAAGAAACATAGGTCCCATGGTTTTCCTTATTTGCAATAACTAGTATAAGCCTGAGACAAGCAGAAAATGTCAGATATGTTGCTCTTAGGTTAAATGAACCACACCGTAAGGATTCAAATACTTTTTCTTTCATGGATAGCCCTCAACCACGTGGAGCCAAGGACCCCCTTGCAGCAGAGTGCCACAGCCTAGGGGTCTATAGCTGAGATCTGTCATCCTGCCATCTCAGGAAGTTGAGATCTGAGGATCTGGGTTCCAAAATATCTCAGACACAAAAGGTCCCATGAGACTATTATCTGCAATTGACCACTAAGAAACCTTAAGTGGAAGTTTGGTGCTTGTGGCTCATGCCTGTCATTATAGCTACTCAGCAGGATGAGATCTGAGGATCATGGTTCAAAGCTAGTCTGGGGCAGGAAAGTCCTTGAAACACTGAACTCCAATGAACCACAAGGAAATCTGATGTGGTGCTGTGGCTCAAGTGGTAGAGCACTAGACTTGAGCTGAGGCACTCAGGGACAGCACCCAGGTCCAGACTTTAACTGCTACAACAGAAAACAACAACAACAAGAAAAAGACAGAAACTAACAAACCTGAAGTAGAGGGCTGGGAATGGGCCTTAGGGGTTGAGTGCTTTGCATATATGAAACCCTGGACATGATTTCTCAGGACCACCTCACTAGAAAAAAGCCTGAAGTGTCTCTGTGGCTCAAGTAGGAGAGAGATATCCTTGTACAAGAGAAACTAGGTACACTGCCTAGGTCCTATATTCAATCTCCAGGACTGGTGTATGCATGCAGGCACACGGGCACACACACACACACACACACACACACACACACACAGACTAGAAATGAAGCTGTGACACCAAATGGTAGAGCACTGGGCTTCTGCACTGTGCTCATGTTCAGCACCCAGGCCCTGTGTTCAACCCCAAAACCTACCCACCCAGGGCCCAACTAGGAGAGGTCAAATGTTTCAAAACATGGTGAGCTTCACCAACCTTAGATGACAGGAAGCTTTGTGATATCTGACATGTGCTTAGATTTCCCAAGGTTCCAGAAACCTTGGAGAGGCATCATAGGCCCATCATCGACGGCAATTAAACATGTCATTAGGTTCAGTGCCCTAGTTGTCTGCCAGAAGGACTATAGTCTATAGTCTCCCAAAGGCAAGATAAGTGCAGGGAACTTGGCCTGCCAAGGCTGGTGGCATAAATGAAGGCTTCTTGTCAAAACAGAGCACTGGTGAGAGAGATAGCTTGGGGTACAAAGAAGCCTTTTTCTCCTGACCTTCAGCGCCTCCCCACACTCATCCTCACTAGTTGGCCCAGATGGAGTTGTTTGTTTCACCGCTGTACAGGAGCGAGGCCTTTTGTCTGCCTGTCCAGACAATTAGAGACTTCTTCCAACAGGCCTGGGATGCAGAGAAACCCTCAGGGTACACTGGGAACAGGGAGGGGAGCCCCCGAACATGCAATGTCTAGAAAGCCCTTTCTGTGCCATGAAATCATTGTATTGAAAACAAATTTCCTAGTTCAGTGCCATTCATCATAGCTACTCTGGAGATTCTCTTATAGGGATACATCCATCCATGTACAATACATGGAGCTACACCGTCTTTTTTTTTGGTGAGCGGCAGTTCCTGGGGTTGGACATTAACCCTAGCTGTTGTTCCTGAACTCCTTTTGCTCAGAGGTAGCACATTAAAATTGAGTCACAGCCCCATTTCTGGGTTTTTCTCTGATCTCATAGATATAATATTGTCAACTTTCCTACACTGGCTGGATTCAAAATAAGATTCTATATATCTTAGCCTTCTGAGGAGCTGGGATTACAGTCAGCAGCCACTGGCACCTGCCTTTCTTTTCTTCTTCATTTTTACTCTGTACATCTGACTTCTTAACAGGGTCATTCCAATGGTTTGGATTTATAAGTAAACTACCCAATGTCCTTTATAGCTGCTTTCTCTGAGAAGGATTTTCTCTCCTTATCTTCCCCTCTGGCCACAGGTTTGAAGCCAAAAATGAGAAATGAGTGTCCCAGGATTTTGGAGCAAATGTCCACAGGACATGCCAGTTCGGTCACTTAGCATTGAGCTGCAGTGAATTTACTGTCTCAGGACGAAAGGACTGAAACCTTGAGCGATTTTCAGACTGTCTGCATTGCTCCTTTTGTGTATAAAATGACCTAATAATTATGAATGTTTTTGTCTACACCCTTAAGTATCTAGAACACACTAGAAGCATCTTCTTGTTTCTGTTTTTCTCTAGTTCCTCTCAAGATTTAGACTAAAGGTTTTGTGGAGTGGCATGTCAGCGAATCCCTAAGGAAAGGTGCTTAAATCCTCCTCAGGAGATAACCATTCAAAGCCAGCCTGAGCAGGAAAGTATGTGAGCCTCTTATCTCCAATAAACCACCAGAAAACCAGAAGTGGAGCAGTGGCCCAGAGGGTAGAGCTCCAGCTTTGAGAGAGAAAGCCAAGCAGGAGATACTGTCCAGAGCAGGCAGGAAAGCCTGGGAGGCGCTTATGTCCAATTATCAACCAGATGGCTAGACGTGGAACTCTGGTAGAGCCTCAGCCTTGAGCAAAACAGCTTATTGCATTGGGCCCTGTGTTTAAGCCCTGGGATGCCAACAAAAAAATTAAAAAGAGAAGGCCAATTTTGTATCAGTGTCCTCCTACCAACTTATGTTTGTATATTACTTCCCTGAGTGAAAACAGACCATAGGCAAGCAATGCTTCTGCTTTTACTTACTGATTTGTTTTTCAGATATGCTTGTTGCGCATACTACACCATTCTCTTCATTTCAAGCCCATCGCTTTTCTCTTCCAGGGCTCCACACCTGCATCTTTATATGATGCACACTTAAGCTCTCAGCAGCCTTTATTTACATTTTATTATGAAGCCAACGCAGGAACAGTCACAAATCAGGCAGGGGAAGAGAAGATCAGGATTCATATTTATAACTGGTATTCAGAAAAATTAACTTGGGGATGAAAAATGGCAGGGTACTTATGTAAAAACTACCATTAAGAAAAAGATGAGGGGGCTGGGAATGTGGATTAGTGAGAGAGTGTTTGCCTAGCATGCAAGAAGCCCTGGGTTTGATTCCTCAGTAGCACATACACAGAAAAAGCCAGAATTGGTGCTGTGACTCAAGTTGCAGAATGCTAGAGACAGTGCCAAGGCCTTGAGTTCGGCCCAAGAACTGCCAAAGAGATACCAGGTAGGTAGGTAGATAGATAGATAGATAGATAGATAGATAGATAGATAGATAGATAGATAGATAGATAGATAGATAGATAGATAGACTGACAGACAGACAGACAGACAAGCAGGCAGGCAGACAGACAGACAGACAGACAGACAGACAGATAGACAGACAGACAAGCAGGCAGGCAGACAGACAGACAGACAGACAGACAGACAGACAGACAGACAGACAGACAGACAGACAGACAGACAGATAGATAGATAGATAGATAGATAGATAGATAGATAGATAGATAGATAGATAGATAGATAGATAGATAGATAGATAGATAGATAGATAGATAGATAGATAGATAGATGGATGGATGGATGGATGGATGGATGGATGGATGGATGGATGGATGGATAGATAGATAGACAGACAGACAGACAGACAGACAGACAGACAGACAGGCAGGCAGACGGACAGACAGACAGACAGACAGACAGACAGACAGACAGACAGATAGATAGATACATAGATACATAGATACATAGATACATAGATAGATACATAGATAGATACATAGATAGATACATAGATAGATACACAGATAGATAGATAGAGAGACAGATAGTTAGACAGATAGACAGATAGATAGACAGATAGATAGACAGACAGACAGATAGATAGATAGATAGATAGATAGATAGATAGATAGATAGATAGATAGATAGATAGATAGATAGATAGATAGATAGATAGATAGATAGATAGATAGATAGATAGATAGATACATAGATAGATAGATAGATAGATAGATAGATAGATAGATAGATAGATAGATAGATAGATAGATAGATAGATAGATAGATAGATAGATAGATAGATAGATAGAAAGATAGATAGATAGATAGAAAGAAATATGATAGGTGAGTCTGGTCTTGGATGTCAGTAGGAAAGAAGGGAACACTTCCCAACCATGAGGCCTTCTGCAGTGTGCCAGGACACCAGCATCACCTTCACATAACCACAGAACAGGAAGACTGTCTCTCCCACTTCTAAGGCAGGGCAGGGCCCCAGAGTCAAGAGGGCAGAGCCAGGTTCTAACTCAGTGTGCCAGGACACCAGCATCACCTTCACATAACCACAGAACAGGAAGACTGTCTCTCCCACTTCTAAGGCAGGGCAGGGCCCCAGAGTCAAGAGGGCAGAGCCAGGTTCTAACTCAGGTGCTTGGAGGCAGCAGAGAAAGGGCCCTGTCTCTCCTTGGACTGGGGATTTACTTTAATGATGTGGAGAATGAAGGAAGAAGAATGGACTGGCAGAGGTAGAAGAAGGGCCTTCAAATCTGACAGATGGAGAGTAAAAAACCCACTCCCTAAGACCAGAGAGCAGGGCTTTTCTACTCTATTCCTCCCCTCTCCCTCACTAAACTGGCTCTCTATTGGTAACTTAAAGATAGCCTGAGGCTCTCTTCACCTGAGGGAGGAAGGTTAGTCATTGTTTGAGGAAGCTGAGAAAAGCCTGACCCTCTAACAAATGTTTCAGGTTTGCCCCCATTGCTGGCTGTGCCTGGAACGAATGAAGTGGTTTTGCAGCTCACTTCCCTGTTGAGTGTGTACATTCTGCCTCCTAATCCTGCAGGCCTAGGTCTCTGCACCTAGCCTGTTTTCTTGAAACTGTTTCCAGTCCTTCAAATACAGAGTTACATTGGAGTTCTTCCTGCTAACTGGGCTAGGTCTTGGATCCTGAGAACTTCATTTATACCCAGGATGGGTCAATGGTGTTTCTTTCCCCTGCTTCTATAGCTTGAGAACTCTAAGAACATTTAGAGTGCAAGTAACTTCTCATCAGCAAGGGAAACCCAGGAATTCTTGAACATGTGACCTTTTGGAAGCCCACTGGAGGACACAAGATTATTATAAGCCACGTGAGTGGCTGGGCAAATGGATCTGCTACACTTGAACATTGAACTCAGCCTGCTCTCCTAGTCCATGTCCTTCTTTGGTGCTTGTCCTGTTAGCTCCTAGAAATAGATTGATCAAACCCAAAGGGAGTTGCTGGCTTTTTCCTTCTTTTTCTGTCCTTTGCTTTTAATTTTTTCAGATCTTTGGGCTTGAATTGTGGATCTAGGCTCTTTGCCTGGGCTCCTTTGGCTCAAGGCTAGCGCTCTGCCACATGAGTCCCTTTCTGCTTTGTCTGTGGTGAAGTGGAAGTCAGAGCCTCATAGACATTCCTGCCCTGGCTGTCTTCACCCTGTGATCCTCAGACCTCAGACTCCTAAGCAAGGGTGACAAGCATGAGCTTCTGTTGCTCTGCTAAGTTCAGAACTGTAATGACATTGAAAATACAAGCCAACTGCTCACCATAAAGGGCTTGGGGAGCATATTAACCCTTTCAACATTTGACCTTTCAGAACCCTGTAGCACACAAGGTTATAATCCTAGAGACAGATAGCCTGAGCATATAGATCTTCAATACTTGAACATTGAGCTCTGATTCCAATTCTGGTGTACACCAGCATTCATTTTCCAGAAAATGTTTTCATAATTAACAAATAGGAAAAGTAATTTGATTAACCCTCACATTTTTTCCAGGTATGTATCTCAAACTCTATCCCTAACTCTATCCCTAACACTATCCCTAAGCCCTTTAGCTCAAGGTGAACACTCTACCACTTGAGTCACAGCTCCACATGGGGTCTTTTGGTGGTTCATTGGAGGTAAGAGTCGAACAGGCTTTCCTTGCCTAGGCTGTCTTTGAACTGTGGTCTTGAGGTCTCAGCCTCCTGATTAGCTAGGGTTGTAGGTGTGAGCCACCGGCATCTGGCCTCTTGTTTTTGCCAGTTCTGGGGCTTGAACGTAGGTCCGGGGTACTGTCTCTGAGCTTCTTTTTCTCAAGAATAGCACTCTACCACTTGAGCCATTCCACAGCTTCTGGTTTTTTCTGAGTATGTGGCACTGAGGATTTAAACCCTGGCATTCATGCATGCTGAGCAAGCTCCCTACCTATAAGCCACATTCCCAGCCTCACTCTTACTATTTTATCCCTCAAATTGCCTATCCTCAAGAAAAAGATTCTGAGTATAAATCATTTAAAGAAATCCCTGTGGGAATTTGTCCAAAGATGAATAAGACAAAGCTCATACTTGGGACAGACTCTAAACGTGATGACTGTGACAAATGCCTCCATTTAATTATGTCTCATGTTTCAACACTTAATAAGGTATTAATGAAAAATGACTCAATGTCCTAAATTATTGTATATAATTTTATAATAGATGTACAAAATGTAATAAATATGTATGTAATAATACTAAATACATTAAACAATGAATTAATAAATAAAATAAATAAAAAACAATGACAATAATCGTAATATGTAATAAACATACATATGTAAGTATATATCATAAATATTTTTCAATTGCAGGGCCTTACTGCAGGCCTTGGGAACTCTAGCCTGAATTTGTTTTCCTCAAGGACAGTAAATTTTGCCTTTACCCATGGTGCCAAAGCGTTACCTGGAATGTGAGATCAAATTCCAGCAATAGCAGAAATACTGGCCCCATTTCCAAGACAGAGACAATTTTTTTAATGAAAGCAGTTATGTTTATTCAGTTCAATACTGAACATTTAAAAAAAAATAGCAGTGTAGAATTTTGTATAGCTATTCAGACATCTTTCCTTCACCCCTAAAGTGCTTCTCTGAGCACTACATTGTTTATTTTTTGTATGATGTTTATTGTAAAAATGATGTGCAGAGGGTTACAGTTATATGAGCAAAATAATGAGTACATTTCCTATTGAGCATTGTTGCCTCTTCCATTGTTTTCCCCCTACTATCCCTTCCCTCCCATCTCCAAAACTACCTCCCCCTGCCAAGATCAGTGACTTAATTTTTTAATTTTGGCTTGGCACGTGGTTTGAACTAAAGTAGGGGTGACTCTGCACCTTCCCTCACATTGGTATGGACTTACCAAGAACCTGAGTTCAAATCCCAGGATAGGAAATAAAAATAGCAGAAATTCCAAATCAGGTAGCTTTATTTTTTTAATTTAGTTAAATAATTTATTTATTTATTTGTTTGTTTGTTTGTTCTTTTTTGCCAACCAGTGGTCTTGAACTCAGATCATGGCAACACTGCCTAAGCTTTGATATCCCTAGGCTGGGCTGCAGCCTTTGGACCCATAACCAATCCTGGGATCCCAAGCCAAGAGGGCTTGCAGGAAGAAAAAAAACTGGAACAGCACCAAAAGTAGTGAGCTGCAGAGGGTTGGAGGGTTTTATAATTTTTTTTCTTTGCAGGGTGCTCCTACTGGTTCTGAATGACACAGCTGCAAAGTGGACCTGACCTGCCATTGCTGAAGGCTGGCGGGCTATCAGGGAAGCCATAGGCCCATCTGTCAACATAAGCCCCAGGTTCAAATCCCTGTCCTGACACCTACCAGTGGTGGAGATCCCAAGAGACTCATTCCTACGCATAGGATACTGATTGAAAGAGTAGTTTGTGTATTGGTTTAGTCTAAAATTGGATGCAAGAATCCTAGGATGCTGATTGATCTTAATTAATAGTTTATTAAGCATGAAAAGAATAATATTCCTTCAATGGAAGTATAATAAACACCTAAGAGTTGGTAGGAAAGTAGTAGATGTCATTTAATAATACATAGTCGGCTCTGACACTTTTTACCATGTATCACTGTTTTGGCCAAACCTGGGGCTCAATCTCAGCACCTGGGAACCACCTGACAGCTTCATTGGCTAGATGCTGCCAGGCTCACACTCACCCATTCATGAATTGGGCCTGCTAGGCCCTGAGTTCATATCCTAGCACTGTGAAAATTGAATCTTGAATTAAGAAGCCGAGTGTGACACATGTTTTCCTTTTCTGGGAGAGCCCTGCGTTTCAGGCATGATGGAGAACACATCTAAAAATCTAGATGCTATGTGATAGGATATAAACAATATAATAAATGGTATAGGTGTCATCAGAGTCAATAACATAAATGGTAAATAAATGAATAAAACAAGAAATAAAATGAATAATCACACTAAACACGATATCGACTGAATATCCGTATGGAATTATAAGTGCTATCTTTAAAATGTATATAATTATTTGTTTTCCAGGCCTGAGGCTTTAATTCAGCCACCATACTAAGATGGTATGGAGGGAGATCCAGAGATATTAGTTTATGGACCTAGGAAGAGCTATGGAATGTGATTGATGTCATCTTTGAATCAGTAGTTTATGCGTGATGGGAGTAGGAAATGATAGGCAAGAATCATGGGGTATTGCTTATTTGCAATGAAGATTTGATGAAGCATGACAATAATCATCAGTTGTGAAACGGAGGCATCAGGAAAGATCCAAAAATCGGTAGTCACACAGTAGATTCAATTCCATCACAGGTGGCCATCTCTCCTACTCTCTCTATATATTTGTACTTATTTGCATACTATCTTCAGCTTATGAATGGATGACTGCTGTACCCCCTCCCCCTACCCCCACCTGGGGGCTCAATCTCAGGTCCAGGAACGGCCTAGCTCCTTAGTGGCTCACATGCTGGTGTGCTCAT
This sequence comes from Dipodomys spectabilis, assembly GCF_019054845.1. Lineage (NCBI taxonomy): Eukaryota > Metazoa > Chordata > Mammalia > Rodentia > Heteromyidae > Dipodomys > Dipodomys spectabilis. Next base: position 2,897,288 of record NW_024870891.1, on the reverse strand, counting down.
GTGGACCCATTCACCTCTTGGGCCTGCTAGGCCCTGAGTTCAGACCCCAACACTGCCAAAAGAATCATCCTGATATCAGAAGCCAATCGTTGCACATGTTTCCCTTTCCTGTGCAAGTTCGGGTCTCAGCTAGGATGGAGAATGCATGGGTTACTCTGTGGCCATGGGAATTGGTAGTCATCCACGTCAGCGCAGTTATACCTGTCATCATGTACTCAAGAAAATACGCACTACATCCATGAATAGCATACAAAATAGAGAGAATAACTGCACTAAATGATCGATGCAGTCCACACACAGATGTGAATATACATCCCATGTTTCAATGATGCATTGATGTCTATTGTGGCCTCCCTGGGGCTTGATCTCAGTTTCTGGGAACCGCCCAGCTCCTTCATGGCTCACAGGCTGGAGTGCGCACGTGGACCCATTGGCCAGTTGGGCCTCCTAGGCCTCAAGTTCAAATCCCAGCACCGTCAAGAATTCACCCTGATGTGAGAAGCCAGTCTTTGCACCTTTTTTTTCTGTGCTGTGCATGTTCTGGGTCTCAGCTAAGATGGAGAATGCATAGGCAACTCTGTAATTATGTGAATAGATTGTCATCCAGGTCAACACAGTTATATTTTTTTTTCTATTTTTTTTCTCTTTTTTTTTTTTTTTTGAGGTGGGAGCGTTCCAGTTGTGGGCCTTAACTCTGGGCCTGAGCACTGTCCCTTGAGCTTATTTAGCTCAAGTCAAGTTAGCACTCTAGTACTTGAGCCACAGCACCACTTCCAGCTTTTTCTTCATATGTGGTGCTGAGGATTCGAACCCAGGGCCTCATGCATGCAAGGCAAGGGATCGACCACTGAGCCACTTTCCCAGCCCAACACAGTTATATTTGTCATTTTATGCTCAAGAAAATACACATCACATGAATGAATAAGGCAAAATAATGAGAATGACTACACAGAATGCAAGGTACTGCCCACCCATGTATGGAAATAGAGGTCCTCTGTTTAAATTGGGAATTTATGACTATATTGGCCCCCACCCTGGGGGGATCGATCTCAGGTCCTGGGAATGGCCAAGCTCCTTAGTGGCTCACAGGATGGTATGCTCACCATGCCCTATTAACCAATTGGGCCTGCTAAGCCTTGAGTTCAAATCTCAGCACTGCCAAAAGCTTCACCCTGATGTGAGAAGCCAATTGATCAATCTGTTTTCCTGTCTTGGTAAAGTCCTTGGTATCAGCGCAGATGGGGTATAGTATATAGGCAACTCTATAGCCATGGGAATATGTTGACATCCATGTGAGCACAGTTATATCTGTCATCATACTCAATAAAACATACAATACATCCATGAATAAGACACAAAATAAAAAGAATAACTACACTGAATGCAAGTTGCATAACATACCTGTAGATAAAGAGAGATCCTATGTTTAAAAAAGATGGGCTTGTTATTTGGTCCAATGCTGGGGCTTCAAATCAGGCCCGGGACCAGGCCTGACATTCTAGTCTTCAAGGATGGTGAGCTTCCCCTTCCATCACAGTTCAACAGAGCTACCCAGATCCAAATTCACATCCCATCACTGACAAAAGTTTCATCCTAATGTCAGAAGCCAGTCGTTGCAAATGTTTTCCTCTCCTGTGAAAGTTCTGGGTCTCAACTAGACATAGGCAACCCTATAACCATGGGAACAGGTTGTAATCCATGTCAGCACAGTTATACCTGTCACCAATAAAATACACAATACCTCCATGAATTAGGAACAAAATAAGGAGAAGTGCACTGAATGCAAGATGCTGCGCACACATTTATGTAAATATAGATCCTATATTTAAATTATGAATTTATGACTATCTGGCTCTCCCTGGCACTCGATGTCAGGTCCTGGGAATGGCCTATCACCTTCATTGCTCACAGACCTGTGTCCTCACCTTGACCCTTTCCTCAATTGGGTCTGCTAGGCTCTGAGTTGAAATCCTAACACAGCGAAAATATGAATCCTGATTTGAGAAGCCAATCGATTCAGCTATTTTCCTGTCTTGCGAATGTCCTGTGTCTCAACTAGGATGGAGAAAGCATTAGAAACCCTATAGACATGGAAATAGGTTGTCATCCATGTAAACACTGTTATATCTGTTACCATACTCAATAAAATACACAATACCTCCATGGATAAGACACAAAATAAGAAGTACACCGAACACGAGATGCTTTCCACACATATATATATATATAAATATAGATCCTATATTTAAACAATGAATTTATAACTATTGTGGCCGACCGTGGGGATCAATGTCATATCCTGGGAATGGCCTTCCTTCTTAGTTGCTCACAGGATGGTGTGTTCACATTGACCTATTTGCCAATTAGTGCTGCTAGGCCCTGAGTTCAGATTCCAGCAGTACCAACAATTGGATCATGGAGTAAGAAGCTGAGTGTGAAATTTGTTTTCCTTTTCTCTGAGAGTCCTGGGTGTCAGGCATGATGGAGAACACTTCTACAAAACTAGATGCTATGTTATAGGATGTCATTAATGTAATAAACGGAATGGGTGTCATCATCTTCAGTAAAATCAATGGTAAATAAATGAATACAACAATAAATACAAGGAACAACCACACCAAACTTGTATGGACTGAACATCTATAGGTAAGTACAAAGCCTATCTTTATATAAACAGTATGTTTTCAAAGGCTGGGGCTTGAATTCAGGCCTAGTGAACAGGCCTGAAATTCTTATCTTCAAGTACGGTGAGCTTCCCCTTCATCCACTGCAGATTTACCCAGACCCTTAGTTCAAATCCAAAACCTGGCAGAATAAATGGTGGGAATTGCAAGCCAGGGAGCTAAATTTATTTTATTTTAATTTTTCCCAGAGCGTTCCTTGAAATCGGGTCCTGGCAACTCTGCTTCAGCTTCGTTCACCCTAAGCTGGGGTGCAGCCACTGGACCCACAGCTGATCCTGGGATCCTAGATCCCTAGGCCTTGAAGAGAAAAAAAATCACAGGAACAATGTGGAGATGGCCTTTTTATATTTTCTTTCTTTGTGAGGTGACCCTCCTGGGTCCGAATGACACTGTTGCAAAGGATATTTTACCTTGCATTGCTGAAGGCTGGTGGACTATCGGGGAAGCCATAGGACCACGTGGCAACATAGGCCCTGATTTCAAATCCCAGTCCTGACACCTACCAATGGCATGAGATACTAAGAGACTCGTTCCCACCCATAGGAATGTTTTCAATGTCAGGTTGAAGGAGTTGAACGTGAATGATTCTCCTATAAAATTAGACAAGATGATTTGAGGAAGCTGATTGATTTTATTTAATATTTATGAAGCATTAAAAGAATACTATTATTTACAGGAATGCAATAATTTCAAGACACTGATTTAGTTAATAGTTCATTAAGGATGAAAACAATAACATTATTTACATGGAGGCATAATAAATACCCCAGAATTTGTAGAAATGTCGTCTATATAACTGAATAATGTATAGACATCTCTGGCACTATATAAACATATAGATTTATTAGTGTACTGCCATCCGCATGTCAATCTGTTCATATTTTGTCAACCCCTGGGGCTTGATCTCAGGTCCTGGGAACTGCCTGTCAGCTCAATTTGCCCCAGGATGGTGTGTTGACACTCACCCATTCATGAATTTGGCCTTGTAGGCCATGAGTTCAGATGCCAGGACTCCCAAACCATTAATCGTGGCGTAAGAAGCTGATAGTGACACATTTTTTTCCTTTTCTGTGAAAGTCCTGGGTGTCAAGTATAAAGTGGAATACATATGCAGACCTATAATCCTATGTAATCAATGTAATCGATGTTCTATGTGTCATAATAGTCAATAAAATAAATTATCAATACAAGAAAAGACAAAAAAGAATAAGTATACTGAGTGTAATAGGGATTGAACATATGTATATGAATATTAATCATATATTTAAAATGTACATGAATAGGATGTTTTTAGTGCTGGGGATCTAATTCAGGCCTAAGGAACAGACTTGAATTTCCTGACTTTAAGGAGGCAAGCTTCCCCTTCCCACACAGTGCAACAAAGTTACCGAGACAATGAGTTCTAATTCCAATTCTGGCAGAAAAATATTGCATCTTTATATTATGTGAGGTCAAATTCTTAGGTAATTCATTCTGCCTCCATTTAATTAATGTGATTGTTGAAATGCTTAATGAAGTATTAACTAAAATCGATCAGTGTCCTAGGATATAATTGTGTATAATTTGATCCTAGAATCATTCAAGAACTACTCATTCAATGTTGACATTGATCACATTCCATTGGTAATCTTATGGATAAGAGAGTTAGGATTATAGTCCTGAGCCACTGGCACCCGGCTTAATTGTTATTTTGACTTTCTTTCTTTCTTTCTTTCTTTCTTTCTTTCTTTCTTTCTTTCTTTCTTTCTTTCTTTCTTTCTTTCTTTCTTTCTTTCTTTCTTTCTTTCTTTCTTTCTTTCTTTCTCTCTCTCTCTCTCTCTCTCTCTTTCTCTCTCTCTCTCTCTCTGTCTCTCTGTCTCTCTCTCAGGAACTGGTTGAATGGGGACTGAATAGGTGGCCCAGTGTCCCCATGTGGCTGGAACCCAAGGTGGCCCTCTCATTCTGGAGGTGGGCTGTGGGTCAGCAACTGTCTTACTCAGCCTGTTGAACCAGCCCTATGAGGTAAGCCCCTCTGTGCCCTGGCTAGACCGTGACAGTTACTCATTGTCCATCCAGCCTTATTGAACTTAATATTGTTTTCTATGTCCTTTTCTAGCAACTGGCCAAAATTATGATACATAGTTATGGAATGAAAATATAATACAATCTTAAGAAAGTCATTTAGAGCTCTGGGAATGTGGTTTCATGGTACGGTGATTGCTTACCATGCATGAACCCCTGGGTTCCAGTCCCATGACCAACAAAAAGTCCAAATATGACTTTAAGTTTCCCCAAGTGGGAACATGAAGTATGAGGTGACTCCCTTTCTAAATCACACTTCCAATCGTGCAAATTTGTAAAAAGTGGAATAGAAGTATGATTCTGGTTCCATGCAATTCAGATATAAGAGAATGGACTTAATTGGAAAAAACATCCATCTTGAAAGAGCATGGATTATACTAGCAATGAACCTGGAGGCAAAGATCATATTTCTTTTTATTTCCTTTATATATATATATATATATATATATATGTATATGTATATACATATATATATATATATATATATATATATATATATATATATTGTTGTTGTTGTTGTTGTTTTTGGTCATGACACTTGAACCCTGGGCGCTGTCCCTCTGCTATTCAGCTCCAGGCTAGTGCTCTACCACTTGAGCCACAGTGCCACTTCCAGTTTTCTTGTAGTTAATTAGAGAAAAGAGTCTCTGGGACTTTCCTACTGTCTTTGAACCTCAATCCTCAGATCTCACCGCCACCCAGCTTAAGATCACATTTCTAACAGTGTACATTCAGCATATGTAATGTGTATGTTCATCTACCTTTATATGAATTCTTGAGTTAAAAATCTGGGCTACAGGTTAGACTTAACACTCACAAAAATGTTTGTAGTTTAAAAGTTGATACTCTTGGAAAAATAAAACTTAAGAATGTAAAGGAGTCTGGGAAGTTCAGTTTGCATCCAGCCTGGGCAGAACAATCTTTGAGACACTATCTATAATTAACAGCCAAAGCTGCATTGGAAGAACAGTTCAAGTGATGGAATACCACTCATGAGCAAGATTGTTGAATAAGAGCTTGAGGCTTTTGCATACATACATACAAACATACGCATACACACAGAGGCACTTATATGTGCACCCACGAATACACAAATGAAACAACTCTCCGAATATGTAGAAAAGTTACAAAGCAATAGAAAATATGTCCTGAGTAATACTAGAATCAAGTGATAAATTTTAATATTAAAAAGTCCTCCAGTGAACTTTCTTCAAAAAAGTTTGAGACTATTATATAGGTAGGGACCAGAGATAATAAGAAAGTCAAGAATTCATTATTAAAGGGATCAGATCCATGGAGGAATGAATCAGAGACCCCTACAGGTGCATCTGAAAATGTTCATATCCTGTGTCAAATGTTAGAACATCTTTCAAAACTGTACATAAACAATCTGAGCAGTCAATGGATAAGATCATCAGAGAAGTTCAGAATTGCTAGTGTGTTTCTAGATTAAATAAACCAACAAACTATGGCAGGGCAATGTGATACAAGCCTGGAATTCTAGCACTCAGACTAAGACCGGAGATTAGAGAGTGGAATTACATAGTGATACCTTCCTTGGACCAGGTAGTATAATTTTGTCTCAATAAAACAAACCAAATTACAAGAAAGAAATACACAGTTGGAAGTTTGGGCTAATTTTGTCATTATGTTTTGAGAAGTGAAGTTTCCAGTTGAAATGCAACTAATATATAATCCTCAGTTGTGTTTTAAATCTCTCTTAATTACAGAATATTCTTAGATGCAAAATAGCTCATGATTCCCATCCAAAATTTGAAAAAGTAAGTAAGCGTCATTCTGTTGGATGCCAAAGAAATGATGAAGTTTTACAAAACTTAAGCCCGGAGAAATAGCACAGTTCGTCTAATGTAGGACTTTGTGGACCTTGCAAAATTAGAATTTAGATTCAAAATAAGTTGTTTCTTTTTGTAATTCCATATTTTATTCGATACTACAAAATTCTTTTTAAGTAGAGGTTTTAACTGACAAATTCACAAATGATTCTGGCATTCAATTTGCCTAGAATATTCTTTCAAGAGAGTTATAATTAGAACTTAGTTAATAGATCATTCCAACAGTTCATGTATAAAATGATAATGTGAATAATCTAGACAGAGTTGCCAACGAATGGATGATATTAATTTATAAATTTAGAAAAAACACTTTTTGAGGGTTTGGTATAACATGGTATGAAGAGAATAATTGTGTGACATCTTCTTTCTTCTACTTATATGTTACACTGGAAGCAATTTCCTTAATTATGTGCCTCTGTATACAATGAGAAAAATGCTAGATTTGGGTTAATTTTTAGTTTTTTTTGGGGGGGGTCAGGTCGTGAGCCATGAACTCTGGGCCTAGATGCTGTCCCTCAGCTCTCCAGCTCAAGGCTAGCACTCTACCACTTAAGCCACAGCGCCCCTTCCGGCTTTATTTCTTTTTGCTTATGTGGTGCTGAGGAATCGAACCCAGGGCCTCATGCATGCAAGGCAATTGCTCTACCACTGAGCCACCTTCCCAGCCCAATTTTTGTTTTTGTTTTATTGGTTTGACCTAGGACTTTAACTCTGGGCCTTGACACTGTCTCTGAGCTCAAGGCTCCTGCCCTACCACTTCAACCTCAGTGCCACTTGTGTCTGGCTTTTTCTGAGAAGTTTATTGGAGATAAGATTCTAAGGGACCTTCCTGCCTGGATGGGCTTTGAACCATAATCTTCTGATCTTAGTATCCTGAATATCTATGATAGTTAAAAAGTATAAATATAAATAATATTTGCAAGAGTTCTGATCTCAAGAATACCACTGGGGGAAAATTGATGCAACTGAGTTTATTGTGGTGTTCTTTGCAGAACAAGGAAGGCATCACAATACCAGAGGTGCAGTATTTTTTCACAGTACAGATAAGCTATTCATGATGTGAAATAAGGGAATTTTAAGGTGCACCTTACAAGTTGGAAACTGTTGGGCTAGGATGACTTTATGCCATAAAGCTTGGGATTGCTTACTCTTGAAGAATTATTACAGATGCTTCATAGTTTTATCCTCTACAAGAATGTGGCCATTTTTCTGTTGACTTCTCAATGTGTAACACCCCATTGGAATCTGCATCCATGGCAGAATTTTATAACATGAAAACAAGTACTGTTTTGAATCTCTCAGTTATGGAATGTTCAGAATCTGAAAATGAGTAGTTATTAGTCATAGGAATTTTGAAGAACACATATATTCTGTCCTCACAACTTATTTAATTTTAAAAGTTATGGGTTTCCATAGAAGTAAATTGTTTTCGGTTTTATGTGTGTGAAGTGCTAAATTTATTTTTTTCCAAAATATGCAAATATATTGTGAAAATATTGTCTAGTTGGATAACATTCAAGTTGACGACCTTCTGATAAAGAAAGGGTAATTAAATTAGATGCCAAATAGTATTGATTTTTTTAATTTTACTATATAAAGAATAATGTTACTATACCAATACAGTGAAATTTTATTTTATGCAGCTTATTTTTTAAATATAATTTTATTGTCAAAGTGATGTACAGTCGGGTTACAGTGATTGTAAGGTAGTGAATACATAACTTTTCAAACTTGTTACCCACTCCCTCACTTTTCTCACAGTTTTCCTTCACCTACGTACCCCCTCACAAGTTATAATGTATATTTCCAACATATTGTCTTGTGAGTATTGCTAATGCATTGGTTTGGCCTTTGTCATTTGTGTCACCATTGTGATGTTCCTCTTCCCTTCCCTAATTAAGGTAAATGTATACACAATACACAGGGTACCAAAATCAAATACAGCAAGGGATAAACCAAAGGGGAAAAACCAAAGAAAATAGAAATCACATAATACATAAAAAACAACAACTGCAAATAAAATTCTCTGATTCCATATCTTGGAGTTCATTTTGTTCAACATCAGCTTATATGGTCATATATATGCATAACGAAGCCACTGGAAAATAATAGTTGCATGGACACTATATCGTGAAAACAACATGTTAACTGTTTTTGATGGTAAAGGTGGAATTAGGATTGGTGAATTTGCGGTTTTGATAAAGGAATTTCAAAAGAGTTTTAAAAATATGACACATGAATTTTAATTGTTCAAACTTTTAAACAACGTAGCCTATTAAGAAAATTTAAAATTGCCTGGGAAAATAGGCTTTCATGCAAAGAAATCCATGGAGACTTAGTGGAAAGGGAGCAATGTGAGTGAAGATGGCTCATTTTCACACTAAACAAACAAACCTCAGAAACCTTGCTGTAAATCCTGTAGCTTTCCTTGAAAACTGTCCTTACCCAGGAAATATTCTCTCACTGTGTGAAACAAGGTTATAGTGCAATTTAATTCAAATTTCTTAAAAAAAAAAGACATCAAAATTTGTGAATTGACCTTTAATTACCAAACAGTAATCCTCTGAAAAAGATAATTTGGGTCAAAATATTTAGGGAGAAAGTGCCCTCCACAATGAAAAAAGCTATTGGGTATACACTTTTTGTTTGTAATACTTTCCACAATTTCTTTACACGTGAATCATTGAAACACAGAAAAAATTCTGATTGGATACTTCAAACCAGTGATTTCACATTTCTAATTGGCTCACAAATATAAATCCTTATTAAAATGAGATAGTGAATACTTCTCTTATTACATAAGCCAAAAAGTTTTGGGATCAGAAAAGAATTGACCACATGGAAAAAGTAAGAAAAGAGTGTTCTTAAAAGCCCTAGCTAAGCAAATTGGCTTCAACAGTGGAGGGAGGCCAAAACTTTTTGATATAGATTGTAATATTTTTGCTACCTAAAGTGATTTTACAGAGCAGATTTGGCTCACTACAATGCAGAACTGATTGAATGAAGACATGAAAATAAATCCCACATCCAATGGAGGCAACATAAAAGAGTTTTAAAGGAGAAACCATGAAGATGTAGCAGTGGGGGAGGCCTTAGAGTCCTTCAGCTTCACTACACGTGGAGCCAAGAAGCTGTGATTAATTGGAAATCAGGCAAGAGCTAAGAGGAGGACATAGAAATAGGACATAGAAGCATTGTCCTTTGTAACAGACACTGTCATCCAAGGTATGGGTGCTTTAACTTTATTCTCTTCCATATATCTTGTTGACCAAATGCAAGACTAAGAGAAAAATAATCTATTGAAATAATTTTGCAAAGAATAACTTCACTGTTTCTGATATGGTATCTAAAGAGAGTCTTAAGAGAGAAGATAAAAGTGGAGTATTCTGCGGTTTCCTCTAAGCATCTTATTAGCAAAGGATATCTTTGAGGTTAGACGTGATTTAACCAAAAAGTGTTGGAGTACTTATGTTTGTGGGCACTTTAGACACAAGAAGACTTTCTTTTTTTTTTTTTTTTTTTTTGGGTCCGTTCGTGGGACTTGTACTCTGGGCTTGGGCGTTGTCCCTCAGCTCTTCAGCTCAAAGTTAGTGCTCTACCACTTGAGCCACAATGCCACTTCCGGTTTTTTTCTTTTTGCTTATATGGTGCTGAGAAATCGAACTCGGGGCAGCAAGCATGCAAGGCAAGCACTCCACCACTGAGCCACCTTCCCAGCCCGACACAAGAAGTCTTTCAAGGCAAAAGAAAAAAAGAAAAATGGATATCCAAACATTTGTGATCACAGTTTCTTGGACTGGTTTTTTTGGAGACAAAGTTTTACATTACAGTTTGTCCTGATTAACATCAATGTTGGGTTCTTATGGCAACCAAATGCAGGGGTGAAGTTTAATGGACTCCCTTGAACAAGTAAACAGCATGATAAAAAAAATTGCAAATAATATTTAGTGAATTACTTTCACCAATTACTTTTCCAGAATAAAGAAGGAAATATATAATTCAAAATCAATTGACTTAAAAGTATGAAGAAAGAGTAGTGAAGAGAGATGAAAGAAAACATAGAGAATTGTTTTCTTTCCAGCGGAGTAATGGGTTCTTGATCTTTTCTCTTGCATTCTATCTTCACAAGCTATCAAGTGTGGCTCAGGAGTGGAGTATCCAGTTCAGAGAGAACTCGCAGAAGGAAGATAACATTTGCAGCAGATATAGGTGATTTATAACCTGAGACAATCTATTTAAATCTGTTCAAATTTCTCCCCTACCCCAAACTGCCCTCTTTTAATAGTTTTGTTTGCTTTTCCTAATACTGCCCTTCATTAACTGCTTAAAATTTTGAGAGGTCATATTCATACTCTCTAGAGATTGCTGTTTGGTTATAATTTTTGTGTGTTTTTTAACTGAATTTCAAAAGGTTGTGCAAGTGTGTTACAATTAAATATGTCCATCTAATTGTCCAATGCTCCTGGATCAGATTTCACTCCTTCTATCATAGTCAACCAACTCCTTCTCCAAGATGTATTTCAGATTTACCACTTCCTTATCACATGTGTACATTGATATTCTAGCTGTGCTTGCCCCTTGTTCCATTTTTCATTCATTCTATGTATTTACTATTATTCCTCTCTAGCTTCAACTTCCTGATAGTCATTCTGTTAAACTCTCTGTTGATAGTTTGAAAGGTTTATATACATTCCATGGAGTTTCAATCCTGCATATACTTGAACTTATGTCAGCTTATATTTCCATAATTCATGCATCTGCAATAATAATTTGCAAGACTGGAGGCGTGAAGCACCTAGACATGATTTAATTCTCATCCATTTAGAAGATTAATCGTTAGTCAACAAGAAAGTTTAAAAATGGTTTAGAATGTATTCCAAACTACCAATTTTTATAAATGGCTTTGTACAAGGGTGTGTGATTATTTTATTTTACATGGGATAATATTTTGTAATACATTTAAGTTTTGAAAAAAAGAAAATTAAAATTTACTATTATAGAGGAATATGATAGAAATAGAAGACAGATTTTATGTTTGTCACATCTCTGACGAGTACCCATATTCAAGATTTACTATGTTAGACAGATAGGAAAAACATAAAATAACATATGATAAGGCAACTATTTGTGACTTTTTAAAATGTACCTTATTAAATGATGAAATTTACTTTATTATCTAAAGTTTGGGTTTGAAATATGGGAGGCTGATAAATTTAACAAATTTGAATGGCACCTAATGAATAACACAAATGGTGGGTGGTACTATTTCTACAGTTTAATGAATGGTTGAACCTGATTGGCATTAGTGCTGTGTAAGTAAATCAACTCTATTGTACCTCTATTGTAACTCTATTGCCACTAAGTATCATTTATTTGTCAAATGTTATTTTGGCGAATGTGATTTTGTTTTTTGGTAGTTCGTGGGGCTTGAACTCTGGGCTTGGGCACTGTCCCTGTGTTCTTCAGCTCAAGGCAAGCACTCTATCACTTGAGCCACAGTGCCAGTTCTGATATTCGAGTGGTTTATTGGAGATAAGAGTTTAACGGACTTTCCTGCCTGGGCTGGCTTTGAACCGTGATCCTCAAATCTCAGCCTCCTGAGTATTTAGGATTACATGCATGAGCCAATAGTACCTGGTTTGCGAATTTGATTTTTCAAAGATTATTTGAAAAAGAATACACTTTCAGGAGATTAAATATTTTGAGAATGACAACATTTTTATACCACAGAACCAAGTTTTACTGAAGTACCAGTGTATTTTTTTTTATTGTGAAAATACTGTACAGAGGGGTTACAATTACGTGGGGAAGATAATGAGTACATTTCTTATCAAGCATTGTAGCCTCCTCCTTTGTTTCCACTTCTCATCCTTTAGCATCCTCCCCCTGCGCCCAGACTCAATCTTCCCTCCCCTCCCCCGCACCCAAGTTGTAAAGTTTGTTTTCGACATGGCAACTTGTACATATCACAGTGTTATCAAGCACTAAAGATATTCTCAATTAATTTTTTTCTGAATTACATTTGATCTCTAAGTCAAGTTTTCCTGACCTTTATAGACCAATTGTGGATCTATCCTTCCAGGAGCTATTTTTCAGGCCCACTTATGCTGGACTGAAATCGTTCATTAATCATTAGGGAAGGGGTATTAAAAATAGTCTTGTGAAACTTTGTGATCTTGTTCACTCCTATGGGCTAGTCATCTGTAAACCGAAAGTTTGAATTGCAGTACTTTCTCATAGATTTTGTGGTCTCATCCTTCATTTTAAGTTGACTTGCATTTCACTATTGCTTACTGCTAATTCCTGCTTCTCAAGGAATTGGGGCCCTGAAATATTATTGGAAATGAGAAATTGACATGGCTCTTCAATTATTTCTGTTGGCATGTTGCCTGGGCCTAGTTGAGAAGTCTTGACCCTGTTATATGATGATGCGGGTAACTGGGACATGGGATCCTAGGACCCATACATCTTGCAGAAGATAATATCTTGTATACATAATACCAGAAAAATTTGGGTATAATCAATATGTATGCTTCAGAAATATGGAGAAAAAACAGTTTGGAACAAGCGAGTTGAAACAATAAACAGAGCAGCAGAGTAAAATTCCTTATCCTTTAGAGGAAATCAACATTTTTTTTTTTACCATGTGAATTCAGAAGAACAAGGACACTTAGAAGGTATCACAAGTTTATAGTGAAGACATTACATTGATACTTTTTATATTCTAGTTTGTATTATAAACCTAATTATTTGTATTCTAATTCTCTTTATTGGAATAAATAATTATCAATTTATTTGTCAAATTATCAATTAATTCTACTAAGTTTCACTGTGTGAAATATGAAATCAGCACATATAAATATAAAATATATAACTATATATAATATAATAAAAAGGGCACATGTTTTGCATTGTTCTGTTGTGGTTAGGGTATCAAAGACAACTCTGTTTTAAAGTATTATTTCATTATCTGTACCTCAGTGATAGGTAGAGTTAGACCTAAATCTTTAGCATTTGTAGATTTACAGCCTGGAGGCAAGAGGAAACACTGTGATTAAAACATTACCAATTTAAGGATTAATAATGAGGAGAAACATGGACTTCTTCTGGAGCTATGGAAATATTTGGTGATAGAAAGGCAGTAGTGTAAGTTCCTGCCTGGTTGGAAGGTAGACAGTCCAGACATTAGGAAATCATGCATATGACGAATTTTTTTCACCTTAGCGTTAGTTACTTTTGAAATGGTATAATAGACACTTAAATTTTGATAAAATACCTTCTAGTCTGAACAGTTCTCCTGAACTGTTCATCTCTCTATGATCCCTTGTAACTAAGATTAGTTTTGTTCCAGTAAGACAATCTATGCTGTCAGGGTAGGATATTCTGGTTGGTCTGTTCCTACATGGAAGAAGGATAAAGGGTCAGGTAGAAATTTGTGCCAGTAAGACGTCATTTGGAAAATTTAAGCTGAAGAAGTTTAGAAGTAGCTCTTAAGCAAGGCTTACGTTGAATCTATTAGCTCCACAAAGCTAACTCAGTTACATAAATAAGAACTTGAAAAAGCCATCACCTTAGGACCTAGCTATAAGTGCTTCAAAGTATGATCAAATCTAAAATGAAAAAGCCTTAAAATTGTCATTGACAAAAAAACGCAAATGTGAGCAATCGACCGAACAATATAATTTTTTTTCCACTATACACATTATTTTAGGGAAATAAGATCAATAGTATTGTTAGGAACAATAAGGTTTCCTTGCTACATATAGGCACCCAGGGATATAAGCCTGTATAAAGATTGCATCATTAACTACTTAAATTTAGAGGATACTACATGCTTCAGCAGCACGTATACCCAAATTACAACAATACAGAGATTAACATAACACTTGCACAAGGATAATATGAAAATTTGTGAAGTATTCCATATTTTTCATTGTTCAGTTGCAGAAATGAAAAACAGTTATTAAAAGGTTAATTACAAAATTACAAGTGTAACAATATATGCAAGTGTTAGAATTAAACGTTAGTTTGACATCAGTGTATTAAATCTTCACCTTAGAAAGGCCTTTACATAGAACTTCACAAAACTTTTGAAATTAGTTAACATTATCATTTTATCCCAAAGAAACAAACTACTATAAGAACCTAGAATAAGGGGCTGGGAAGGTGGCTCAGTGGTAGAGCGCTTGCCTTGCATGCATGAGGCCCTGGGTTCGATATCTCAGCACCACATACGCAAAAAGAAAAAAGTCAGAAGTAGCTCTGTGGCTCAAGTGGTAAAGCGCTAGCCTTGAGCTGAAGAGCAGAGGGTCAGCGTTCAGAGTTCAGAGGCCCAGAGTTCAGGCCCATGACTGGACCAAAAAAAAAAAAGAACCTAGAAAAAAATAATCTTAAATTTTCTATATGAAATGCAATCTGAAAGGACACATTTATTAATAAATAACATATTATAAAACAATGTTGAATTCAAAGTATATCTAGGAAAGAATTAAATAGATTATGGATATTATGCAAACACAGAATATAGAATATTTTAAAATATACTTTTTTCAGTCAAGAACCAGAAATATCTTTAGCTTCTGTACCACTCATTTCAACAGATAAGATCAAATTATTTCTGATTAAAAAATCACAAACTCTGAAGAAATCATTATAGATGTACACAAACAACTCAAATACATTTTGACATCAAAGTCAGGCAATTCCATTGGAAAAATTCCACGGAATTTTTACAGTAAGATATTGCTGTTATTTGGATTGTGAAAATATTTTGTATGGACACAAAGAATGGACTGGCATTTTGTTTAAGAAACGTAACTGATATCTTAGCTATGCTAAATAATGCTGCAATAAACATAGTTGTTCTGGTAGCTTTAGTATGGTCTTGTTTGATGCCCCAAGTAGATGAATGGATTAAGAAAATAGAATTCTATGGAATGGAATTTTATGCCTCCCTCAGAAAGAATGCCATTGCCCCATTTGTTAGGAAATGGAAAGAATTGGAAAACAATATATTAAGTGAAGTAAACCAGGCCCAAAGAAACATAGATCCCATGGTTTCCCTTATTTGCAATAACTAATATATGTCTGAGACAAACAGAAATGGTCAGATAAGTTGATATTAGTTGAATTGAACCCCAAGATAAAGATTCAAATGTTATTTTTTTCTTTCTTGCAATTGTTTCTAACATATTTATAAGATGATAACTTTGCTGCTTTGTATGTCCCTCCACCACCGTAAAACCCCTACTTTAATTTTATTTGATGTTGGTATGATTTGTGGAGGGGAAGGGAAAAAACAAATTGTTTAAATAGAGATACAAGTTGACCCATTGCAACAATGAGATATACAAGACGTCAGGTAGAAAAACGAACTTTACAACTTTGACGGGGGGGAGGGGTAGTGAGGGGGGATGTGAGTGGGGGGGGAGATGAGAAGGTATGGGAAGGGGAAATAAAGGAGGAGGCAACAATGCTTGATAAGAAATGTACTCATTACCTTGCCCATGTAATTTTAACCCCTCTGTATGGTGTTTTCACGGTAAAATAATAAAATTCAACAAAAAAAAAGATAAAAGAAAAGAAACTTAACCGAACCATTACAACTTAATAGAACAATTTGTACAACCTTCCACAACTTCAAAGAGTAGTGATACATACTTATCCTTTTGGTAATATTAAAGGCAGTTTCTTCCAAGTTTTTCTTCAGACCTGGTTTGATATAATGGTTCAACAGAAGGAGATCTAGTGTATCTTTGCTATCTATATTCCCAGCAGCAAGATGCAAGGGAGTCAAGAGGCATTTAGTTTGGGCATTGGTATCTGCATCATGATGAAGTAAGAAAGACGCCACACTGGTATTATTCCACGAGTAAGCACTGCGCAGGGGTATCCAGCCATTAACAATTATTGCATGAATATCTGCTGCTTGAGCCACCAACTCATGGACAATGTCTACATGTCCACTGTAGGCTTCCCCATGAAGAGGGGTATATTTATTGTCATCCCTAGTATTCACATGAGTGGCCTTTATGGAAAGTAGTCACCACACTCTAGTAAGCCGATTATTTTCAGCAGCACAAAGAAGAAATTTGCTTGGATCCTACTCCATTTTTTTTTCTTGCAATTGATACGATTTCTCACTTTTTCGTTTTATTACTCATCTTCATCAGAATTGCCTAACTAGAGTCTTTCAGTGCCAGTGGGAATAAGGTGTCCATGTATTTCCCCAATAGTTCATATTGATTGAACTTGTGAGAAAAATACAGCGAGTTTTCTGCATCTGTTTTTTTCATGATGATTTATTTTCTCTTTTTACATTTTTATTATTCTAAGTCATTCTAACTGGAAAGTAGGGAATTGATGGAGAGCAAAGGAGAGATGTTCCTCCGTATCCAAAGGTACAGACTGAAAATGAGGATCATGTGCAGCTTCTCCCAGGAATGAGAAAATAGAAGGTGGCTCAGTGGTAGAGTGCTTGCCTTGCATGTATGAGCAATGGCAGGTCATGTCCACTTTGTAGCCTTGTCATTCAGACCCACGGTGCAATGAAAAAGACATAATACCCCAGCCCTCTGAAGCTCGCCACTTTTTGTGGTATCCTACTTTTTTTTCTTCCTGCAAACCCTCAGGGCCTAGGATCCCAGGATGGGCTATGGGTCCAGAGACTGTACCACAGCCTAGGGTGATGGAAGCTGAGTCAGCATAGCCACAACCTGAGTTCAAGCCCCGTGGTTAAAAATAAAGAATAAATAAAACAATTAATTAATTATTTAACTAAATTAAAAAGAAATAAAGATCTCTGGTTTGGAATTTCTGCCAGTTTCCTTCCTTAACCTGGAATTTGTACTCAGGGTCTTGGTAAATCTGTAGCAATGTGAGGGAAGGTGCAGCGTTGCCACTACTTGAGTTCAAACCCCGTGCCAAGCCAAAAATAAAAAAAAGTCACTGAGCTCGGCAGGGGGAGTAGTTGTGGAGATGGGAGGGAAGGGAAGGTAGGGGGAAAACAAACAAAAGAGGAGGCAACAATGCTCAATAGGAAATGAACTCATTACCTTGCTCATGTAACTGTGATCCCTCTGTACAACATTTTTGCCATAAAAATGTACAAAAAAAGAAAAAATGTAGTGCTCAGAGAAGCACTTTGGGGATAATGGAAGGATGTCTGAAAAGCTGTATAAAATTTTACACTGCTTTTTTTTTTTTTAAATGCTCTGTATGAAACTGAATGAACATAACTGCTTTCAGTAAAAAAAAAAAAAAATAAGCTACTGTCGTGGAACTGGGGTCAGTATTTCTGTAATTGCTGTGATTTGATCTCACCCTACAGGTAACTCTTTTGCACCAAGAGTGAAGACGAAGCTTACTGTCTTTGAGGAAAACAAATTCAGGCTAGAGTTCTGAAAGCCCAAATGAATGCCCTGCAATGGAAAATAATATTACTATACATGTGTAATATATGATATATACTTACATATGTATGTTTATTACATATAAATTTTATTATTGATTTTGTATTTTATTTTTTATTTGATTCATTTATTTATTGTTTATTGTATTTAGTATTATTATACACATAATATTTAGTACATGTTTTACATCTATTATAAAATGATTCACAATAATTTAAGACATTGACTCATTTTCATTTATACTTTATTAAGTGTTGAAACATGATACATAATTAAATGGAAGCATTTGTTACAGTCTTCACATGTTTAGAGTCTCGCTCACAGATGAGCTTTGTCTTCTTTATCTTTGGAAACCTTCCTATAGGGATTTCTTTAGATGATTTATAATCAGAGGCCTTTTCTTGAGGATAGGCAAGTTGAGGGATAAAATTTAAGGTTGGGGCTAGAAATGTGACTTAGTGGTAAGGAGCTTGCTCAGCATGCATGAATGCCATGGTTTGAATCCTCAGTGCCACATACTCAGAAAAACCCAGAAGCTGTGGAGTGGCTCAAGTGGTAGAGCTCTAGTCTTGAGATAAAGAAGCTCACAGAGAGTGCCCAGGCCCTAAGATCAAGCCCCAGGATTTTCAAAAATAATAGGCCAGATTCTGGTGCTGACATCTGGAAAACTAGCTTCTCAGGAGACTGGGAGCTGAAGACCACAGTTCAAAGAAAGGCTAAGCAAGGAAAGCCTGTTAGACTCTTATCTCCAATGAACCACCAAAAGACACTGTGGCTCAAGTGGTACTGTTTGCCTTGAGCTGAAGGGCTCAGAGAGAGTGCCCAGGCTTGAGTTCGAGACACACAACTGGAAAAATGTGAGGGTTAATCAAAGTACTTTACCTATTTGCTAATTAAGAGAACATTCTCTGGAAAATGAATGCTGATGTATACCAGAATTGGAGTCAGAGCTCAAGGTTCAAGTTTAGTAGATCCATATGCCCAGTCTCTGAGACTCTAGCATTATAACCTTGTGTGCTACAGGGTTCTGAAAGATCCAATGTTGAAAGGGTTAATATGCTCCCCAAGCCCTTTGTGATAAGCAGTTGACTTGTACTGAAAATGTCATTACAGTTCTGAACCTAGCAGAGAATCAGTAGCTCACGCCCATCACCCTATCTTAGGAGGCTGAGGTCTCAGGATCACAGGGTAAAGTCAGCCAGAGTAGGAAAGTCTATGACACTCTGACTTCCACTTCTGAAACCTCAGATGTTCAAGAGCTTCCTGGGTTTCCCTTGGTGATGAGAAGTTACTTGCACTCTAAATGTTCTTAAAGTTCTCAAGCTATAGAAGCAGGAAAGAAACATTATTGACCCATCATGGGTTCAAATGAAGTTCTCAGGGTCAAAGCCCTGTTAGCAGGAAGAACTCCATTGTATCACTGTATTTGAAGGACAGAAAATAGTTGCAAAAGCCAGGCTAGGTGAAAAGACCAAGGCCTGCAGGATTAGGAGGCAGAATGTACACACTCAACAGGAAAGTGAGCTGCAAAACCACTTCATTAATTCCAGGCACAACCAGCAACGGGGGAGGGGGGACTTCAAACATTTGTTAGAGTTATACCAGGGTCAGGCTTTTCTCAGCCTCTTCAAACAATGACTGATTAACCTTCCTCCCTCAGGTGAAGGGAGCCTCAAACTATCTTTAGGTTACCAACAGAGAGCCAGTTTAGTGTGCGAGTATGTGTGTGTGTGGGGGGGGAAGGAACAGAGTTGAAAACCCTGATCTCTGGTTTTAAGGAGTGGGTTTTTCACTCTTCATTTCTCAGATTTGAAGGCCCTTCTTCTACCTCGGTGAGTCCAATCTCCTTCCTTCCTTCTGCACATCATTAATGCCAATCCCCAGTCCAAGGAGAAGCAGGGCCATTTCTCTTCTCTCTCCAAGCACCTGGCTCTTCCCTCTTGGCTCTGGGGCCCTCAGCTGCCTGAGAAGTGGGAGAGAGACAGTCTTCCTGCTCTGTGGTTATGTGAATGCGATGCTGGTATCCTGGCACACTGCAGAAGGCCTCATGACTGCTAATTGTTCCCTTCTTCCCTCTTGACATCCAAGAGCAGATTCATCTATCATGTTTGTATCTATCTATCTATCTATCTATCTATCTATCTATCTATCTATCTATCTATCTATCTATCTATCTATCTATCTATCTATCTATCTATCTATCTATCTATCTATCTATCTACCTATCTATCTATCAATCTATCTATCTATCTATCTATCTATCTATCTATCTATCTATCTATCTATCTATCTATCTATCTATCTATCTATCTATCTATTATCTACCCACCCACCTACCTACCTACCTATCTATCTCTTTGTCAGTTCTCCGTTGAACTCAAGGCCTGGGCACTATATGTAGCACTCTATTACTTGAGCCACAGCACCAATTCTGGCTTTTTCTGTGTATGTCCTACTGAGGAATCGAACCCAGGGCTTCTTGCATGCTAGGCAAACAGTCTCTCACTAATCCACATTCCCAGCCCTCTCATCTTTTTCTTAATGGTATTTTTTACATAAGTATGCTGCCATTTTTCGTCCGCAAGTTAATTTTTCTGAATACCGGTTACTTCTAAGAAACCTGATCTTGTCTTCCCTTGCCTGATTTGTGATTGTTCCTGTGTTGGCCTCATAATAAAATGTAAATAAACACTGCTGAAAGCCTAAGTGTGCATCATATAAGGACACAGGCCCGAAACCCTGGAAGAGAAAAGCGATGGCCCTGAAATGAAGATTAAGATGCAGTTCGTGCAACAGACATCTCTGAAAAATAAATCAGTAAATAAAAGCAGAAGCATTGCATATGGTCTGTTTGCACTCAGGGAGGTTATACACACATAAGTAGGTAAGGCACTGATACATAACTTAGCCTTCTCCCTTTGAATTTTTTTGTAGTCATCCCAGGGCTTAAACTCAGGGCCCTATACAATCCTGAGTTGTGTTACTCAAGGCTGAGGCTCTACCACCACCACAGCTCCACTTCCAGCCATCTGGTTGATAAAAATTGGACATAAGCACCTCCCAGGCTTTCCAGCCTGCTCTGGCCAATAACTCCTGCTTGGCTTTCTCTCTCAAAGCTGGAGCTCTTCCCTCTAGGCCACTGCTCCACTTCTGGTTTTCTGGTGGTTTATTGGAGAAAAGAGACTCACAACTTCCTGCTCAGGCTGGCTTTGGACAGCGATCTGAGGAAGATTCAAGCAACTTTCCTCAGGGATTTGCCGAGGAACCGCTCCACACAAACCTTTAGTCTAAATCTCGAGAGGTACTGGAGAAAAACAGAAACAGGAAGATGTTTCTAGTGTGTTCTAGATACTTAAGGTTGGAAACACTCATAATTAGTAGGTCATTTTATAGGCAAAAGGAGCAGTGCAGACTGCATGAGGATCATTCCAGCTTTTGTTCCACTCATCCTGAGAGAGTAAATTTACTGCAACTCAATGCTAAGTGACTGAACTGATGTGTCCTGTGGACATTTGCTCCCAAATCCTGGAACACTCATTTCTCACTTTTGGTTGCAAGCCTGTGACCAGAGGAGAAGATGAGGAGAGAAAATCGTTTTCAGAGAAAGCAGCTATAAAGAACATTGGGTAGTTTACTTATAAATTCAAACCAATGGAATGACCCTGTTAAGAAGTCAGCTTGTCCAGAGTAAAAAATGAAGAAGGAAAGAAAGGGAAGAGCCAGTGGCTGCTGACTCTAATCTCAGCTCTGAGGAGGCTGAGATGTAGAGAACCTTAGTTTGAATCCAGCCAGTATTGGAAAGTCCATGACACTGTTATTTCTAAGAGCTCAGAGAAAAGCCCAGATGTGGGGCTTTTAATGCAATACCTGAGCAAAAGCAGCTCAGGAACAATGCCTACGCTCATAATCCAACCCCAGGACCTGCCCCCACAAAAAGGTCCTGTACCTCCATGTGTTTGCGTGTGTATGGATGTTCCTTTAGGTGTAGCTCCAGAGTAGTTATAATGAACAGCACCAAACTAGGAAATTTGTTTATAATACAATGATTTCATAGCATAGAGAGTGCTTTCGAAACAGTGCATGTTCAGGTACTCCCCTTACTGTTCCGTGTAGCCTGAGGGTTTCTCTCTACCCCATGCTGTGGGAAGAAGTCTCACTCATTGTCTGAACAGGAAAACAAAAAGCCTTACTCCTGTACAGCGGTGAAACAACTCCATCTGGGCCAATTAGTGAGGATGAGTGTGGGTAGGCTCTGAAGGCCCAGAGAAAAAGGCCTCTTTGTACCCCAAGCTATCTCTCTCCCCAGTTCGCTGTTTTGACAGGATGCCTTCATTTTTGTAACCTCCATTGGCAGGCCAAGTTCCCTGCACTTATCCTGCCTTTGTGAGACTATATTCCGGTGTTCAGATACAGTGCTCAGTAAAATTCAGGAGTTCTTCTGGCAGAAAACTAAGATATTGAACCTAATGAAATGTTTAATTGCAGGTGATGATGGGCCTATGATGCGTTTCCTAGGTTTCTGGAAGCTTGGGAAATCCAAGCACATATCACATAACAGAAAGCTTCCTGTCATCTAGGGCTGGTGAAGCTCATCATGTTTTGAAACATTTGACCTCTCCTTGTTGGGCCCTGGGTGGCTAGGTTTGGGTTGAACACAGGGCCTGGGTGCTGAACATGAGCTCAATGGAGAAGCCCAGTGCTTTACCATTCTGTGTCTCAGTTTCACTTCTGGTCTGTGTGTGTGTGTGTGTGTGTGTGTGTGTGTGTGTGTGTGTGCGCGCGCGCGCGCGCGCGCGCACATACACCAGTCCGGGAGCATGAACTCAGCACTGTACTTTGTTTTTCTTGCAGAAGGATAGCTCTCTCCCACTTGAACCACGGAGCTAATTCAGGCTTTATTCTAGTGAGGTGGTCCTGAGAAATGAACCCCAGGGTTTCATATATGCAAAGCACTCTACCCCTAAGGCCCATTCCCAGCCCTCTACTTCAGGTTTGTTAGATTTTTTTCTGCTTTTTTGTTGTTGTTGGTTGTAGGAGATGATGCATGGGCCTGCGTGCTGTCCCTGAGTTCTTCAGCTCAAGTCTAGTGCTCTACCACTTGAGCCACAGAGCCACTTCAGGTTTTCTGGTGACCCATTGGAGCTAAGTGTCTAAAGGACTTTCCTGCCCCAGACTAGCTTTGAACTATGATCCTCAGATCTCATCCTCCTGAGTAGCTAGGATGACAGGCATGAGCCAAAAGTACCAAGCTTCCACTTCAGGTTTCTTAGGGGTCAATTGGACATAATAGTCTCATAGGACCTTTTGTGTCTGGGATAGTTTGGAACCTAGATCCTCAGATCTCAGCTTCCTGAGAAGGCAGCTATCGACCCCTAGGTCATGGCACTCTGCTGCAAGGGGATCCGTGGTTACACATGGTGGAGTGGTAGCCATGTGCCCAAGAGGTAAGGGTCAGAGCCTAGGCCCTGAGTTCAAGGTCATGACTTAGCCAAAGCTGAACAAAACAATTGTCTTCAGGAGACAACTCACTAGTCTTCAGTAATACATAATTTTGTCCCTGCCATGGAGACATATCTGAGCTCAAACTTCTTGTCTGCATAATCGTCTCAGTGTGTAGCTCTTACCAGGACCCAATGAAAGAATGCATCCTGAGAAGGACTCAGCACATGGCACTCTTAGCTTGACTCAGCACACAGCATCCTGTGAAAGACTCAGAACACAGCACCCAATGCAAGACTCAGCACACTGCACCCTATGAAAGACTCTGCACATAGCTCCCTGTGCAAGACTCAGCACAGAGCATGCAATGAAGGACTCAGCACATAGATCTATTCCACAAGCTGTCATTAGAATTAGGGAAATACTAGAAATATACTGTGACATCATGAATATTGTGACATCACATTGCTAGATGTAATGACTGTTGTGTCACATTGTCACATCACAAATCTGTTCTGACTTCATCACATTTGTGCCAACAAATGCCTTTGGAATCCTCACAATCACATTCTAAAATTATATACTCATTGTGAGTTAATGACAATTGAGGTCTGGCATGCCATTGTCACATCAGCAATCTATTGCAACATCACAAAGGTATTTTGAACTCATCACTATTATGGCATCACCAACTAATTGTCACATAACACTCATGACATAATTTGACATCATATTGCAGTTGTGGTATTACTGTACCATCATGCTTTCACAAATCTATTATGCCCTCATCACATCTTAGAAAATTCATGGCCTTTGGGATATCAAGCTCTTTCTATGAACGTGTTTCATTATGAACTTGTAGCAATTGAAATTTGAAATGAGATGTGACATTACAAACTAGTTTTGACATCACAAACCCATTTTTATATCATTAACATTTTGAAAACTGAAATCTGTTTGGAATTTTAGCACTTTTGACAAAAACACATGGCCTTTGTGTCATCACAGTTCATTTGTGTATGTCATTATGATTTCATTCTCATATCCTCACTATAAACTAATGGCAATTGAGATTTGACATGCCATTTTGACATCACAAACCCTTTGTGACATCATCACCAATTTGACATCAGACTATCGTTATGACACCATCAGCTCATGGTGACATCACCAAGCTACAGTAACATCATAGCATTGTCATTTTGCTGCCATAGACACACTGTGAATGTATATCCTGTGATTTCATAATATTTCAAATGTGGCATATCAGTTGATATCAGAAACACATTGTGACCTCATAACCATTGTAACATTATAAACCCTGTGTGACGTCATAACCAGTGTCATATCACATTGTTATTATTACATCTTTAGCTTATGATGACATCACAAAATGACAATGACATTATAGGATTTGCCATTATGTCATTGTGATATCATAGTCACATTATGAGTGCCTGATCTGTGATTTCATTGTATTTGAAATGTGGCATATGGGTTGATATTAGAAACTCATTGTGATGTCATAACCATTGTCACATCAAAATCCTTTTGTGACATCAATTTGGCAATGTGACATAACAAAGGCAACGTGATGCTACTAAGGCACCGTGATATCACAATGGTCATGAACTCACAATGGGTTTCTGATATCAAACAACATGCCACATTAGAAATAGAATCAAATAACATAATAGGCAAACACAACGTGTATATGACATCAGAATGACAATGTGATGTTACAATGCTATGATGTCATTTTAGTTTTACATGTGAAAATTAGCTGATGGTGTCATAATGGCAACATGATTTCACAATTATGATGATGTCAGAAAAGATTTGTTATGTTTCAATGGTATGTCTGATGTCAGTTGTCATTAGTTCCCCATGAGGATATGGATACAAAAAAGTTCTGTGATGTCACAGAGGTCACGTGTGTTTTCAAAGGTGGTAAGAAGTCATAATAGGTTTGTGATGGCAAAATGTGATCCATAATGTCACAATGGGAATGAGATGTCACAATGGAAATGAGATGTCTTATTGGGTTTTTGATGTCACAGTGGTGATGAGGTCACAAAAGTCTTGTGATGTCAGTTTATTTATAATATCAGAATGATATATCCAATTCCAATTACTCATAATTCAATGTGAGGATACCAGGTGATAGAAGAAGCTTCATAGAATGAGGTCATAGCATGTGAAAACCCAATAGGACAGTGATTTTACAATGACAATGTAATGTCTTAACATCATGTTATAATAATGTTTTGAGGTCACAATTGGTGACGCCATACGGATAAGGGGTCTCAATAGATTTGAGATGTCCCAAGGGGTTGGTGATATCACAATGGCATGTAGGATCTCAATTGTCATTAACTCATCATACATATATGAGTTTGGGAAGGGATTCTGATGGCACCAAAGTATATGTAATCAAAAAGGTGAAGAACTTACAGGTCTGAGATGTCCAAAGTGACACAATGGTTATGATGTCCAGTGCTGTGATATCATGATGTTACATTGGATTTTAGATATCTCATGTCATATCTGAAATATGAGGTCGAACACAGTATTTCAACTCACAAAGGGCCTAAGATATCACAATGGCATGTCACAAAAATTATGAGGACAGGAGAGGTATTTGATGTCACAGTGGGTTAGTGATATAACAAAAGCAATGTTCTGTGACAAAGAAATTTGATGTCACAAAGGTTATGAGTTCACAATGGTTTTCTGATATCAACTCACATGGCACATTTGAAATTGAATGAAATCAAAGAATAGGCATTCACAATGGGTCTATGACATCCAAATGACAATATAATGTCAAGGCAGCAATGTTTGATAGGATATGTACGCATTACCTAGCTAATGTGACTGCAATCCCTCTGTACCCTATACTTACAATAAATAACAGAGAAGAAAATAAAAAGAAAAAATGATATGGTGTCATTGGGGTTTGGTGATGTCACAATGAGATGAAGATGTCATGATGACAATGTGATTTCACAGTCATAATTATTGCTCAAAGTATTTGTGATGATACAATGCTATGTGTGATCACAATTTTCATTAGTTCACTATGAGGATATGGGTACACAAAGGGTCTGTGATGCCACAGAGGTCATGTGTTTTATAAAGGTGCTAAGAGTTCACAATAGCTTTGTGATGTCACAATGTGATTGCAAAGGCACAACAGCAAGGTGATGTCACAATGGGTTTGTGTTGTCACAGTGGTGATGAGACAAAATGAATTTGTGATGTCACTATGAGTTTGTAATATCACAATGACATGTGTAATTTCAATTTCTACTAGTTCACAATGAGGAAACAATTTCGAAGAAAGAAATTTAAGCTCCAAAGACCTTGAGTTTTTAATCATAACTTGTGTGATATGCTGACTTTAGTAAGCTTATAATGTTTTCAAACTCATAATAATTCTGGTATGACATATGATATTCGAAATTGACTCTGACATCATGAATATTGTGACATCACATTGATAGATATCAAGACCATGGTATCATATTGTGAACTCACAAATCTGTTAGGACTTCATCACATTTGTGCCAATACATGACTTTGGAGACAACACAGTCCCTTTGTGAACTCATATCTTCATTGTGAATTAATGACATTTGAGATCTGGCATGGCATGGTGACATTTCCAACCAATTGTGACAACACAAACCTATTATAGTAGAAACACATTGTGTTCTAATAGCCATTGTGGTAGCACAATCCACTTGTGATCCCACATTTTCATTGTGATATCACTAACCCACTGTGAAATTGCAATCTTCTCATACCCAATCCAGGAACGAAATGTGATACCTGAATTCAGTTGACATCTAGATCATGGTGACATCACACTGATAGATGTTATGAGTATTTTGTCACATCCTGACAACACACACCTGTTAGGACTGCATCACTTTTGAGACAACGCATGCCTTTGGAGACATCACAGTCCCTTTGTGAGCTCATATACTCATTGAGAGTTAATGACAATTAAGATCATATGTGTCATTTTGATAGCACCAACCTATTGTGACCTCACACACCTCTTGTAAATTCATCACCAGTGTGGCCTCACCAATTGTGATATCAAAACTATATTGTCATCATATTGCAACATCCATTACCATTGTGATATCACTGTTCCATTGTTTTTTCAAAAATCTAGTATGTCTTCATAGCATTTTAGAAAATTCATGGCCTTTTATATTTCATTCTTCTTCTGTGAACTCATATCCTCATTGTGAAATAGTTGCAACTGAAATTGGACATGTGATTATGAGATGTGACTTCACAAAACTATTTGATTTCATCACCAATGTGACATCACAAACCCATTGTGAGCTTTCATTGTCATTTGACATCACTATCACATTGTGACATCCCAAACCTATTAGAACCTCTTAGCACCTTTGAAAAAACACATATCCTTTGTGACATCACAATCCCTTTGTGTAACTATACCCTCATTATGAACTGACAATTGATATCAGACATGCCATTGTAACATAACGAACCCTTTGTGACATCACCAATGTGATATAACATTCTCATTATAACAGCATCAACTACTTTTGACATCACAAAACTACAGTGATAAGAGGACACATTTTCATTGTGATGTTATAGACAGAATGTGAATGTCTATTTTTAATCTTTTTTGTGTGTGTGTGTGGGTCGTGGGTCGTGAAGCTTGAAATCTGAGCTTGGGTGCACTCCCTGCTCTTCAGCTCTAGGTGAGCATTCTATCGCTTGAGCCACAGCGCCACTTCTGGTTTTCTAGTGGTTTTTATTGGATATAAGAGTCTCATGGACTTTCCTGCTTGAGCTTGCTTTGAACTGTTCTCTTCAGATCACAGCCTCCTGAGTAGCTAGGATTACAGGTGTGAGCCACCAGCGCCCAACTTTTTCATTGTATTTCAAATTTGACATGTGTGTTGATATCAGAAACATAATGTGACCTAATAACCATTGTAGCATTATAAATCAGCAGTGACATCAAATTGTTATTATGCCACCATCAGCTCATTGTGACATCACCAAACGATAATAGCATCATAGCATTATAAATCACAGTGACATTGTTACATCATAGATGTAACAGTGTGAAGGCCTATTCTAGGAATTCATTCTATTTCTGAAACCCATTTTGACCATATAACCATTCTGATATCACAATCCTTTGTGACATCACATTGGCATTGTGATATCATTAGCCTACTGTGCCATCACAAACCAGTCCTGTCCATATAAGTTTAGTGACATGTTGCCATTGTCATATATTAGGCTCTTTGCGAGCTCACAATCTGTTTTCAATTTCATGTTTCTGGTATGACATGTGATATCAGAAATCCCCTGTGACATCATACTACCAGAGGTCATGACCATTGTGTCACATTGTGATATCACAAAACTGTTAGAATGGCATCACATTTGTGACAACACATGCTTTTGGGGACATTACAGTCCCTTTTTGAACTCATATATTCATTGCCAATTAATGACAATTGAGAACTGCCATGCCACTCTGACATCATGAACCCATTGTGACATCACAAACTTATTGGAACCTCATGATGACAATGGCATCAACAACTAATTGTGGTCTTAAAGCATTGACATGACATTGTGGTATTGCCAGCGTGATATCACTGTCCCATTGTGTTTTTTACAAACCTATTATGGCCACATCACATCTTAGAAAATTCATGGCCTTTGAGACTTCAAGCTCTTTCTGTGAACTCCTGTACTTATGACCTCTAAGGCAAGGAGAAAAACCATTGAGTCACATTTAATATAATAAACCAATTTACACTAGAAAGGGGACTGATTACCTTACCCTGGACTTGATACCCAGGTCCAAGAGCAGCCGTAACCACCAAACCTCAGACCTCCAATGGGCACCCTTTCTTAATTGGTCTGCAAACCAACATCCAAAAAATTATCATCTCCAAAGCTCCAAACTTCAATGGGCAAGGCATTTTACTTTTCCATTCCTCCCTCCTTCGCCACAGACCTGTCCTTCCTTCCTGGTCTTTCCCTTTTTCCCTTCCACCACTTCCTTCTTCTGTTCAGGCCACTCCATTCTACATAGGCCTGCCCTTCTCTGTGCCAGTGACCACTTGCCAACCTTCTGCTCTCCTTCAACTTCCTCTCTTCTCAGACTCAGATTTTTTCCTTCCTGCTGTCCCACCACTTTCTTCCATCCGTGAGCTCCCATTTTTATCTCCCCTTCCAGTGCTCTGAAAATGCAACCTATATATAGGTTGTAACCCTCCTCACTCAAACGGGTCTCCTGCCTAACAGTTTTCAACCATCACTTCCCAAACTGCCCAATGTTCAATCATTTCTTGACAGCTCACCATATGAGGTTAGACACCTCCACCTTTGGCAGCATTCCCCACACTCTCCGGGGGGCCAGGCCAAGAATTTAAAATGATAATCAGCTCCCACAGATAATTCTGTCCCCACTGGTTATTACAGTATCCTCATAGTGAATTAGAAGAAATTGAAGTTGTATATGTCACTGTTATATAACAAACTTGATGAGACATCACTATCCCATTGTGACCTCATCACCACGGTGACATCACAAACTCATTGTGATATCACATTGCCATTGTGCCACCATGATCACATTGTGATGTCTCAAACTTACTGTGATCTCAAAAGCATTGAAAAAAGCATGCCCTTTGTGACATCACAGACCTTTGTGTACCCATAACACTTTGAGCTAATGACAATTGAGATCTCAAAACCTTTGTGACATCATTACCAGTGTAACATCACATTGTCATTATGACAACATCAGCCCATTGTGACATAATAAAACAACATTGACATCGCAGCATTATGACATCACAATGTCATTGTGATGTTACAGATACCTTGGAATGCCTATTCTGTGATTTCATTCTATATCAAATGTGGCAGGTGAGTTGATATCAGAAATACATTGTGAGGGCTGGGAAGGTGGCTCAGTGGTAGAGCGTTTGCCTTGCATGCTCAAGACCCTGGGTTCGATTCTGCAGCACCACATAAGCAAAAAGAAAAAAACGGAAGTGGCACTGTGGCTTAAGTGGTAGAGCGCCAGCCTTGAGCTGAGAGCTGAGGGACAGCGCCCAGGCCCAGAGTTCAGGCCCCACGACCGGACCCAAAAAGAAAAAAAAAAAAAGAAATGCATTGTGACCACTAACCATTATGATATCACAATACCTTTATGACACCATATTGGCATTATGATATCACTAACCCACTGTGACATCATAAAACTGTCCTATCCTCATAATTTTTTGACATGCTTCCAGTGTGTTTTCTTTGGCTTCTCTGAGATCATAAATTGTTGAACTCATAATACTTCAGGTATGACACGTGATATCATAAATCCACTGTGACATCATGACCATTGTGACATCACACTGCCAGATGTCATGACCACTAGGTCGCATTATGACACAATCCTGTTAAAACTCATTAAACTTGTGCCAATATATTCCTTTGGAGAGACCATTAACACTTGTGAACTTATGTATTCATTGTCAATTAGAGATCTGGCATGAGACTGTGAGATCACCATCCCATTGTGAAATCGCAAATCTATGTGACCTCCTCACCTGTATGGCATCACCAACTGTTTGTGACTTCAAAAAAATACTATCTCATGTAATGGTAACATCACATTGTCAATGGGATTTTCACCATTGCATTTTCACCAATCTATTATTTCCTAGTATTTTACAAAATTCATGGCCTTTCTGGTTTCTAGCTCCTTATGTGAACTCGTATCTTGTGATCTAGTAGAATGAAATTGGACATATAATGGTGATAACACAAATTCATTGTGACATCACTATCCATGTGTGACCTTATCACCAAAGTGATATCACAAACCCTTTGTGACATGACCTTACCACAGTGATATCATGATCACCTTGTGACATCCCAAACCTGTTGTGACCTCTTAGCACCTTTGAAAAAGCACATGGTGTTTGTGACATCACAGTCCCTTTGGATAACCATGTCTTCATTGTGAACAAAGGACAACTGACATCAGGCATCCCATTGTACCATTACAAATGCTTTGTGACATCATCTCGAGTGAGATCACGTTGTTATGATACCAACTGCCCATTTTGACATATCAAAATGACAATGACCTCATAGCATTATGACATCACATTTTCATTGTGAGGTCATAGAGACAATGTGATTGCCTATTCTGTGATTTCATTCTATCTCAAATGTGGCATATAGGTTGATTTCAGAAACCTATTGTGACCACATTACCATTGTGACGTTACAATCCCTTTGTGAACTCATGTTGACATTGTGATATTATTAATGCAATGTAACCTCACAAACCTGTCTTGACCTTACAAATTTTGTAATAAGCGACTACCTTGACCTGAGCTGGATGCCCAGAGCTAAATGCAGCCTCAACCACGAATCCTCAGACCTCTCAAGATCAACCCAGCCATTTGTTAACTGGTCTGCAAACAACCAGCCCCCAACATAATGAACTCTAAAGCTCTACACTTCACAGACAAGGCTTTTTCCTTTCTCTTCATCCTACTTCTATCCAGACCTGTCCTATCTTTCAGGTCTTTTCAGTTTTTCCTTCAACCATTCCCTTCTTCTCTTCAGGCTGCTCTATTCTTGACAGACCTGCCCTGCCCTGTCCAGGTGGCCAGTTGCCATCCTTCACCACCTGCTCTCCCTCAATTTCCTCTCCTCCCAGGTCTTTACCCTCCTGTAGTCTCATCACTTCTTTCCTTCCAGGACTTTCTCCTTTTTCTCTCCCCTTCTGTTGCTCTGAACATGCATCTTATATATAGGCTGTACCCTTCCCCCAATGGAATATATTTCCTGCATAAGAGTTTCCAAACATAACTTCCCAAATGTCCATGCCAAATCACTTCTTGGCAGCTCACCATGTGGGGCTTGACATCCGATCTCCTTCAGCAGCATGTCCTTCCCCCTCCAGTGGCATGCACTCCCCTCTCCGGTGGTCTAGACCAGGAGGCCATGATGACTATCTGTTCCCGTGGATTATAGGGGCACTGCTGGTTATTACAATGTCCTCATGGTGAACTAGGAGCAATTGAAATTGGACTAATAATTGTGATATTACAACTTGTGACATAACTAACCCATTGTGACCTCATCACCACTGTGACATTACAAACCCATTGTGAAATCACATTGTTGTTTTGACATTAGGATCACACTGTGACATCCCAAATCTATTATGACCTCTTATAACCTTTGAAAAAAATACATAGCTTTGTGGCATCACAGTCCCTTTGTGCACCCAAATCCCCACTGTGAAATAGTAACAATTGAGAATCATACATGACATTTTCACATCAAAAACAATTTGTGAGATCATCACAATTGTGACATCACATTGAAGTTTTGACACCATCTGCTCATTGTGAAATCACAAAATGAAAATGATATGATAGAATTAGAACTTCACATTGTTATTGTGACATCATAGACACAGTATGAATGCCTTTTCTGATTTCATTCTATTTCAAATGTGGCCTGTAGGTTGATATCATAAACAAATCATGAACTCATAACCATTGTGACATCACAATCCCTTTGTACATCACATTGCCACTGTAATATCACAAACCCACCGTGACATCACAAACCTATCCTGTCATCATCTTTTGTGACATGCTGCAATTCTGGTACCTTAGGCCTTTTTGTCCTCATAATCTGTTGTCGACCTCATTAGATTTCACATATGACATTTGATATCACAAATTCCCCGTGACATCATGACCATGGTGAGATCACACTGCCAGATGTCATAACCATTGTGCCAAATTCTGACATCACAAATCTTTTAGGATTTCAATATATGTGTGACAACACATACTTTTGGAGAAGCCACAGTATCTTTGTGAATTCATATACTCATTGTAAGTTAAAGACAATTGAGAACCATCATGTAATTGTGACATGCCCAACACATTGTGACATCACTGATCTTTTGTGACTTCATCACGAATGTGGCATCATCAACTAATTGTGACACCAAAAGAATATTTTGAAATGATGTAGTGAGTTTATATTGCCATGGTGATATCACTGTCCTATTGTGTATTCACAAACCTAATATGACCTCATAACATTTTTAAAAATCCATGTCCATTAGGACTTCAAGCCCCTTTTGTGAACTTTATGCACATTGTGAAATACTAGCAATTGAATTGGGACATGTGTTTGAGATATTACAAAATCTTCATGATATCAAAAACCCATGGTGACCTCATCACAACTGTGTATCATAAAGCTATCATGACCCCTAAGTACCTCTGAAAACACACATGGCATTTGTGACATCACAGTCCATACGTGTACTCATATCCTCATTGTGAACACATGACAATTGAATTCATATATGCCGTTGTAACATCACAAACCCTTTGTGACCCCATCACCACATATTCATTATGACATCATTACTTCCTTGCAACATCACCAATTTACAATGACCTCATAGCATTATGACATTATATTGTCATTGTGATGTTTTAGACACATTGTAAATGCCTATTCTCTTATTTCATTCTATTTCAAATGTGGCATGTGGGTTGATATCAGAAAACCATTGTGATCTCATAAATATATGGCATCATAATCACTTTGTGACATCACAGTGCCATGGTGATATCACTAACACACCGTGGCATCACAAATCTGCCCTGTCCTCATAAGTCTTGAGATGTGCTGCAATTGTGATGTCTTAGGGCCTTTATAGGCTTGTAATCTGCTTTAAAACTTATAATATTTCAGTTATGATATGTGACATCATAAATCCACTGTGACATCATGATCATTATGACATCATACTGACAGACACCATTAATATTGTGTCACACTGTGACATCACAAGCCTCTTAGGACATTTGTGACAACACCTGCCTTTGGAGATACCTCAGTCTGTTTGTGAACTCTTATTCTCTGTGATTTCATGACAAATGGGATTCTTTTTATCATTTGGATATCACCAACCAATTATGACATCATAGACCTACGATTACCCCTTATCTGTATGGCATCAGAAACTAACTGTGACATCAAAATTTGTGAAGTCATAATATTACACGATGATCATGACATCTGTCAGTGTGATATCACAATGGTCATGATGTCACAGTGGATTTCTGGTATCTCATGTAACACATGAAATATGAGGTTGAAAACAAATTCTGAGGGCAAAAGGTCTAAGATATCACAATGTCAGCATGTCACAAAAGTTATGAGGACAGGAGAAGTTTGTGTTGTCACATTGTGTTAGTGATAGCACAATGGCACTGTGATGTCACAAAGTGATTATGATGTCAAAATGGTTATGTAGGCACAAAAGTGCCTTTCTCATATCAATTCTCATACCACAGAATCACAGAATAGGCATTCACAATATGTCTTTGATGTTATAATGAGAATTGTTGTCATAATGCAATATGTCATTGAGTTTGGTGATGTCACAATGAGCTGATGTTTCCATAATGAAAAAGTGATATGACACTGTTGAGGATGTCACAAACACTTTTTGATGTTATAGTGGCATGTCTGATCTCAATTGTCATTACTTAACAACAAGGATATGGATACACAAAGGGCATGTGATTTTTCAAAGGAGTTAAGAGGTCATAATAGATTTGAGATGTCACAATGGAATCATGATGTAACAATGACAATGTGGTCACAATTGCTTTCTG
The DNA here is from genome assembly GCF_019054845.1 of Dipodomys spectabilis. NCBI lineage: Eukaryota > Metazoa > Chordata > Mammalia > Rodentia > Heteromyidae > Dipodomys > Dipodomys spectabilis. The sequence continues at coordinate 2,862,084 of NW_024870891.1, read as the reverse complement.
ATGTCGTGGTGGTGATGATGTCAAAATGTGTTTGTGATGTCACAACGAGTTTGTAATATCACAATCAAATTTCCAATTTCAGTTGCTACCAGTTCACAAGGAAGATACTGTAATAATCAGCAGGGTCCCAATAATATATAGGGTCCAATAATCAGCGTGGCCCCATCTCCTGGCAAGCTGGAGAGGACAAAGTATGCCACCAAAGAAGGTGGGGCATTTGGTGGGAGGTGCTGGTGCATTAATCTCCACGTGTTGAGCTGTTAAGAATTTATTGGGCTGTGGGCAGTTTGGGATGTGACAGTTGAAAAATGTTAGGCAGTTGGAGTGGAGAAGGGGTACAGACTTCAATAGAAGTGGAGAGAAAAAGGGAAAAGTCCTGGAAGGAAAAAAGTGGTATGATAGCATAAGGGGAAAGACCTCGGAGGAGAGGATGTTGAGGGAGAGCAGGAGGTGAAGAATGGCAACTGACGACCCAGGCAAAGCAGTTCAGGCCTGTGGAGAGTGGAGAGGCCTGAAGAGAAGAAAGAACTGGTAGAAGAGAAAAAGGGAAAGACCTCGAAGGAAGTATAGGACTGTGAAGGAGAGACAAAGGAAGGGGAGAAAAAGGCTTGCCCTTTGATGTTTGGAGCTCTTGATATCATAATTTTGAGGGTTGATGGTTTGGAGAACATTTATTATATTAACTGTGTCTCGATGGATTCTCTTGAACTATAAAGGTCCTAATTTTTAGAGACCACATTGACATAATCCATATGGATGGCAACAGGCCTTGGCCCCAGAGAAAAATCCCCATAGGAGAGAGTGTCAGCACTCAGGGTTGAGAGTTTACCTCGAGTGTTTGTCTCCAGAGGACCAACAGGGACAAAAGTCATTTAGGAACCTCTAAGGCTACGTCTGGGCAAGCTTGTCAGCCTGTTTTGAGGACCCCCTCTAGAGGTCAAGTGTGGCTTCCTTGGAAGCCATCTTGGAACTCTTTGAGAGGCTGTGTAGGGCTTCCAAAGAAAGCCATCTGGAACCTCATCAAGAGTACATCTGTGACTTCCTTAAGAAACCATCTGAGACCTACTCTGGAGTTCATCTGGGGCCTTCTCCAGGGGCCATCTTGGACGTTCTCCAGAGGTCATCTGGGGCTTCTTCAGGAGGCCACCTGAGACCTCTTCAAAAGTAGTCATTGGGGTTTCATTATGAGGCAATCTAGGACCACCTCCTGAGGTCATCTGGAGCTTCTTTGGGTGGTCATCTCGGGTTACCTTGATGAGAAATGTATGACTATCTTCGGACATCATCTGTGGCTTACTTGAGGAGCCATATAGGACCTTCTCTGGATGTAATCTGTGGCTTTCTCAAGAGGGTTATCTGGAACCTTCTCTGAAGTTCATATGTGGCCTCTGTGAGTGGCCATCTGGGAGCTACTCGAGAGGTAATATCAGCCACATTGAGAGGACATCTGGGACATCCCTTGGAGGTCATCTAACACTTCCTTGGGAAGCCATTTGAAACCTCCATGAGAGGTCTTTTAGGGCCTCCTAGGAATGACATATGTGACATCCTCCAAAGATCATCTGTGGCCTCCTCAAGAGACAATCTGGGACATTCTCTCTGTCATCTGGGACCTCCTGTAGAGGTCAACATTGAGAGGCATGGGAGATGTGGGTTGTCTGTGGCTATTGGTCTGTGTGTGTATGCTGATAGTTCTGTGTCCTGTATGCACCTCTGTTTACTCCTTTTCTCAGGATGGGAGAACAAGGCCTAAAGGTGTCATATACAAAACATATTCTCCTCCAGGTTTACAGAATTCCTCAGGGGAAGATGCACTGATGTACTCTCTCTCCTATTCTTTGCCATCATCACCCCTAATGTTAAGTCCTCCCATACCAAAAGTGGTTACTTGTACCAATCTGAGGTGGTACAATGTGGTATGTTACCCTTATTACCTTTGAGACAGGAACATGGAGGAGATGGTGGGCAAGCCCCATTTCTAATATATGTTCCCTTTACAACTAGTGACCTGTATAACTGGAAACAGCAAAATCCATGCTTTTCAGAAAAAAGGGGCTCATTACTTCATTAGAGACAGTAATTTTCAAACACAAGCACATCTGGGATGAGTGTCAGCAAATTTTACAGTCACCTTTCACCTGGTAGAAAAGGGAGTGAATCCTGCTTGGTGACTTGAAGGTGGTCCTTCGACCAGAGAGTAGCCCCACTATTGAACCAGCAAGTCTTTGCACAGACTTACCCAAGCTGAGACTAACAGCAATTGAGGTATGGAGGTGCTTACCTATTATTGCCAGGTTCTGTTAGCAGGGATACCGCAGTGGCTAAAAAGCCAAATCATCAATCTAAGGTGGGTGAGATTTTACAGTTCCCCAGTGAGTACCCTAATGCTTTTCTGAAACTTCTCCCAGAAGCCTATAGGATGTATAGGCCTATAGATCTTGAAGCCCTGGAGAATGAAAGAGTCCTCCTAAATATGGCATTTGTTACCCAGACAGCCCCAAATATTAGAATAAAGCTTCAAAAGTCAGAAGGTTTTGAGGGAAAAGTTTATTCTACTTTGGAATTAGTCGCCCAGAGGGTGTTTGTTAACAGAGATACCTGGGAAAAAGAGTCTAAGAAAAGGGTTTGAGTTTTGGTAGGAACACCAGAATAGGGATCAAGAAACCCTTGGCAAAGACAGTACAATTCATTTGCAAATGGCAATAGGGAACCTCTAGGACTACATCAGTGTGCTTATTGCAAACAAAATAGACATTGGGAAAAGGAATGCCCAAGGAGGAGAAAGATAGAAAATGACAGGTTAATTAATCACATTAACCACCTGGAAAATGTGTTCATATATCTGGAGAAACATGCAAAGGAGCTTGGGGCTCTGAATTCCAACTATGTTTAATTTAAAAAGCAGCCCTCTGAAGTTAAGAAATGTGGCAAAGAAAAAATTCCACCATTCTATCTCAAAACATAGATTTATAAAAGACTGAGTCTCCAATATATACCAGTCAAAACCCACTAAGAGATTAAAAGCACATAGAAGAGCACATTGGAGAAAACAGAGAAAATTATTTGACGTGAAGAAAAGATTTAAAGATATAAATTAAGAAATTGTGCGAGTCAAAAAGGAGAAGAAAATCCTCAAAAAGAACCTAGAAAACACTCAAAATCAAATGAAATTCAAGTACATTAGCCTGGGTGAGCATGAGGCAAATTAGGGGACCACAGGTCAGAGGCAAACAAGCACAGGACAGCAATGCTGCCATCCTTGCTAACCACAAGTGAGGCCAAGAAGAGATCCTAATGCTGCATTAAGAAACCATCGCCATGACAAAGGAGCTGGACCTGATATAAGAATGTATTAAGCTGAAGTACATGTTGATTATAAGCTTTGAAGAGTGTCACCAGAAATTCAAAGCAACAGAGAAAGAAGGAAAGAGTAGTTAGCAGAGAAGACGGGGAAGTGCTGTGTCATAGAAGAGGAGGCCAGGAAAAGTGAACTGGAAAATATCAGGCTCAAGAAAGAGATTGGTACTATTCAGAAAGAGTTAAAGGACCACATGCTCTGACAGAGAGTGCCGGGGAAAGGAAAAGAGCATTAGGAACAAAAACAGAAGAGCTAAACAAACAGTTGGAAGATCTGTCACAAAAATACACTAAAGTGGAAAACTAGAAAGAGAGACTACTAGAATAAAAAGCCAAAAAGACTGCTGAGATCTTCACCATAAATGTAATGCAGAAACTTCATGTCCCAATGGAACAGGTGGAGGTGGGAAAAATTACCTCTCAATAGCACCTTTGTGAACTTAAGGGAGGAGCTGAAGAGCAAGCAAAGGTGTTGTGAGAAGGAGCAGCAGTTGGCTAGTCAAAGAACTCTCCTGTGACCCTGCCAAAACACTTGCAGGTTAAGGAGCACATTGAGAACTAGAGTGGGATCACGAAAGCAAGTTTGAGAGAAAAGGAGGAGAATAAAATGGAAGAAGACTCCAAGGTTCAGAGTACAATACAGGAAGTAAAGAAACTAGAGACTCTAAGATAAAGGGAAACATCTGAGCTGATCACGTAGCTTGGGAGACCACTCTAAAACCAGTTGGTTCTCTAGAGCTACTAGTTGTTAAGATTAAAAGAAGAAGCGAACACAATAGTAATAAGTGTGCAAATGTTGATATTGAACTTGTGAAAATAACATACAGGCACAAGCTTTCTGTCAGTTTACATATAGATATTTGCACCCAGGTAAATTGAGTGAGGCCACTGCCTAAAACTTCTGAAACTAGTGGGCCCTCAGCCTGACAATTCTTTGTAATGTGTGTAGGTAATTTCCATCAGGTAAATGCTGAAAAGCTGGAACCTATGGAAAGAATTCATATATGAAGAACCTCAGATCATGAATTTGGGAAAGTGGACTCCACAGATGTAAAGCCTGGAAAGTATGGCTATTGGTATCTGTTAGTAATAGTGGACAATTTTTCAGGCTGAGCTGAGGTGTGTACTAATTCCTTGATTTGGCTTACCCTTAGATTTGGGGTCCAAAGATGGCCCTGCATTCATGGTCCAAGTTCTTAATTATTAACTAACAATCTAGGAATAAATTGGAAGTTACAATCCATTTATAGACATTAGAGTTCAAGGCACTAGAAAGAATGAATATGACCTTAAAGAAAACTAACTAAATTAAATAAAGATACTGGCCATGGCTACGTAAGCCTCCTCCACTTTGCTCTCCTTTGAGCAAGATGTAGCTTCTATGTTAAAGGATTTAATCCCTTTGAAATACTTTAGTGTAGACCACCCCCTTTGGTTCCTAAACTTGGGAAGGTTATATTAACAGAAATGTCTAACTACAGACTGCAGGCATTAAAACATATTCTTTTATGTACCTATCCTTTGGTAATCAAGGCCCACTGGCCACCTAAGAAAAACTCCACCTGAAAGGGAGGGGCCAAGATGGTGATGGAACAGCAGGGAAACACTTCAGCTCTCTCCAACCAAATACAGAGTTTGGATTTCAATGCTCTGTTTCTCGAAATGACCCACAAAAAAGGCAATTACTCAGAGAGATAGAGGAAGTGAAAAAAGAAAAGGGAAAAACCTACACAGACAGTAAAGTGGGAAGACCCTTCCCCCACCCATTGTTGGTGATGGGGCTCCACACTAAGCAGCTTAATTGGTGGGGTTTCATGCCCTGCTCCTTAAGTGGCCAGGCTCTGGACTGTCTGTGGACCACACACTCATAAGCATCCCAAGGCTCTCAGAAGACTGCCAAGAGGTGGTGCCAACCTAGAGAATACAAGCAGAAATCTCAGAAGGCAGAGCCAGCACGAAAACTCGCCTCACCCTCCCTGGCATAGCACCTCTTCCTGGCTGGTACAAGCAGCCCAATCCAGTCAGGAGCAGCAGCAGCTGTCAGCAGTGGCAAATGACCCAAGACTGGCAGCGTGGCTCCTCTGTCCTGGTGGTTTAAACAGCCTAGCCTAACCTGGAGAAGCAGCGGCAGTTGGCAGTGGTGCCAAACCACCCAGACTCCGGGCACAATGCCTCTTGACACTAACCCACAGGAACAGCCCAGACCAGCCCGGGGCGGCAGCAGTGAATGGGGCGGGGACAGCTGCAGTGAACAACTCCAGATCCGTGGCGGTTTGTGCCTCTCCATACTGGTCTGCATAAGGAGCCCAGCCTAGCCTGAGGTAGCAGCAGTGGTTAACACCTGACTGGTGGTGGGGTGCCTGGCTTGCATAAGTGGCCCAGCTGATCTTGGAGCAGTGGCAGCAGCTAAGGCAGTGGCAACAGCTGTGGCAGCAGCAGCGGCATCAACAGCAGCAGCGAACAACTCCGGACCCATAGTGGGGTGCAGTGCTTCTCCATACTGGTTTTCATAAACAGCCCAGCCAGGCCAATGATGGCAAAGGGGGTGAACAACCCCAGACTTGAGGCAGGGTGTGGTCCTGAACAACCCCAGAAAAGTCTCATGAACTTTCCTGCCTGGACTGGCTTTGAACCTGAATACACATATCTGAGCCTCCTGAATAGTTAGAATTACAGGCATTCACACCAGCAAGGTCTTATTCTTGCCAACCCCCTATTTTTTTCTGAAATAGATCATTTCTTAGTTCATACAAGGAATTTAAGCAAATACAAGAAAATCGATATAATACCCTGTATTCTATCTGACCATAGTGGAATCAAACTAGTTCTCAATAATAAGGCATAAAGTAGAAAAAACTTAAACACATGGAAATTAAACAGAACACAGTTGACCAATACATGGGTCACAGAAGAAATTAAAGAAGAAATTAAAAACTTCCTACAATTCAATGAAAATGAAGAAACATCACAGCGAAATCTATGGGACACACCAAAAGCAGTCCTGAGGAGCAAATTTTTGCTCTCAGTGCACACATCAAGAAAACAAAGACCGGATTGGGAAAGTGGCTCAGTAGTAGAATGCTTGCCTTGCATGCATGAGGCCCTGTGTTCGAGTCCTCAGCACCACATAAACAAAAAGAAAAAAAGCTAGAAGTAGCATTGTGGTTCAAGTGGTAGAGTGGTAGCCTTGAGCTGAAGAGCTGAGGGACAGCGCCCAGGCCCAGAGTTCAGGCACCATGACCAGACCCCACCCTCCAAAAAAAAAAAAAAAAGAAAACAAAGATCAAGTAAACAATCTTATGATGCAACTAAAACTACTAGAGAAACAAGAAAAATTTAAACCTAAATTTGCTAGACAGAAAGAGATAACTGAAATAAGAGCTGAAATTAATGAGGTAGAGACTAAGAAAATTATAAATAAAATTAATAAAATAAAAAGTTTTTTTTAAAAAAGTCAATAAAACTGAAGGACCATTGGCAAGAGTAACTAACAAAATAAGAGAGGAGACCCAAATCAATAATATCAGAGATATCCCAGGAAAATTACAACAGACATCCAAGATATCCAAACAATCGTAAAGAAGTAATTCCAGACTCTAATCACAAAGGAAGGAAAACGTAGCAGAGAGGGATAAATTTCTACAGAAATTGAAATTTCTATTCTGCCCTTCCCTTTTCAGCCATGCTTCTCTACCATGTATTGTGGGGGTAGCAGTTCAGTAAACAAACATCTTTTCCTGCCTGAATAGCATGTGGTGTTCTCTTCATTGGCTTCCTAATGAAATCTACCTATTTCATATACCTTACATATGGTGCCATGATTCGGATGTGGTTTTTGAGTCAGAAATGTTAGAATTTCCTAACCACCACATTTCTGTGAACCGAACTGCCTTGAGACTTTTAACCAATACCATTGCTGGCCTTCACATCCACATCCACATTACTTGTCCAGTCTGGTGAGTGAAACTACTCTCTATGGCTCTCTGTTGGTCAATCTCTCTGCAGATGTGGCACCATGACAGATAGCTCGTATGGCCTTTAGCCGAAAGGCTGGTCACCTATGAAGCTGAGGATGCTAGGTTTGTGGGGCTTGGCCATTTCTCTCTAGAGGTCTCTGTGGAAAGTCAGGATGCTGCTTCTGCCTGGTCAGCTCTTCTTCATTCACCAGACTGACTCTCCTACACATTTACTGGGGTGCTGTGAGTCATGCTCGAGCCGTGAAACCCCTTTGATATGCCCCCTGTGCTCTTTGGATAGCCAGAGCACCTAATGTTTTAATACTGTTCTCAGATTTAGACGATTATTGCCTCTGCAATGGTACATGGTCAGAAGTCTGTTTACTTTCATGTTCTCTATGCTCTCTGCTATTCATGTCCAAATTTCTATATCTCTCCCTTTCTTTTCTACAACTTTTTGGATTGTGTCCTGAAGAATGGAATATGGGCTGGGTTCCAGGGCCCCCCTCTGGGTTCCCTCTCAAAGGCTTGCCAAACTAAGCTTGATTTTTTTGTTTAGGCTTTCTTTGCATTTTTTTCAGAAATTTGCCATCTTGAGTTCACCATCTTGGCCACATGGTTGATTAAGGGTTTGGCCCCACACAACCCTTTCCGCTCCACCAAGCTTACTACTCCTCCAACCACCTATTCTAATGTGCCTTGCTATCAAGTTGCTCTTTTCACAGACCCTGGTAACTGAGGCCCAACCATCTGATGTGATTTGTTAGCAAAGATGTCTAAAAAATATTGTCAAAAAATTTAGGTTTTGCGTTTTGCCTTTTTTGTTTTGTGTTGTGTTCTAGTACTGACAACATGATTCTAAAATATTGGGCATATGTGTCCTAAGATTCTCTCATCTAATGAGTTTTTTCATTGCAGAATATTTGGTCAATTCTTGATAAGGACCAGGTAAGCTCTACTTATTCTATTTGATCTCCTTGTTACTTTAGTTGGAAATAACAAAGGGCTTTTGTGGCAAAGATTGCAGTTCAAAGCCAGGCTGGGCTGAAAAATCCCTCAGACTCCATTTCCCAACTAACCTGCAATCAGCCAGGCAGGAAGCATTTGCTCAAGCCTCTTATCTCTAACCAGCAAACACTGCAAGTGGTACTATAACTCAAAGTGGTAGAGTGCTAGTCTTGAGCAGAAGTGCTCAGGGACAGTGCCCAGGTCTTGAGTTCAAACCTCCTTGAATACCAACTGGGACAAACCATCCCAGTAACAAGCACCTAGATTCAGCCAGTCTGGGGAACAAGGAAAAATGGAAAGGAGTAAGAGGAGATATTATCACATCATCCATTTTGTGCCTGCACTTTAAAAACCAGAGCCGGGAGATCAACAGAAGTAAGAAGACTGCCCATCTAATGTCAATACCTGTTTAACTTTCAACTGGAAAGGAATTTATATTCTTGCCTTTGTTACTTGACTTATTCTCTACCTAGTCACCAGATGTCAGAAATAGCTAGCGACATTTGTACCAACATTTTCAGCCCCAAGTCCTTCCTCTTGTTATTTACTTGCTCTATATTATTTTTTTTCAGTCCCTCAATGCCTGAGTCTTCTCCAGACTTCATCCAAGAGACTTGTCTCCTCTAGACTTCATCTAAGCACTCAATGCCCAAGTGACAGCTGTTTCCTGCTGCCTTCTCCTAGAGGACCATATCTCAGCCTTTTACCCCTACTGTTGAAACCCGTGAAAACAGGAAGTAGCCAGAGAGAATCTTCGCCCTTTTTCATAATTATCAAAAGGCTGGAATATAAGGTGTGAACAGGGACACCTTCCTCCCTCGTGGCTAAGTTTCAGCCCAGTATCTGTTACATAGGTAACTGGCAGACCTGGAAGCAGTCACTTTCCCCTCCTCTTAGGTCACATCCTGGGCCACCTGTGGTCACATGCCTCCCATCTGATCTTAAGAGGGTACCAGACCCTGAGGTCACATCTGGATCCAGTGTGACCACACCTTTCCCCCACCTGGCCACACCTTCTCCTGTTCTTGGCCTAGATAAGTCTTGGTCCAGAGGTGGGTCACCCCTTCCTTTTCAGCCATGCTTCTCCACCATGCATGGTGGGGGCAGCAGTTCGGTAAATAAATTCTTTTCCTGCCTGAAAAAAAAATTGCCCAAACAGAACCAAGAAGAAATAAATCAATTAAACATGTCAATAACTTACAAAGAGATAATAGAAGTAATCAGAAGTCTTCCAACTGTAAAAGACCAGGACCTGATGGATTCACTACAGAATTCTATATGGCCTTTAAAGAGGAACTAATTCCCATACTCCTCAAGCTCTTCAGAGAAATAGAAACAGAGGGAGTAATCCTAAACTCATTCTATGAAGCCAATATCACCTTCACACCCAAACCAGGCAAAGACTCAACAAAAAAAGAACTATACACCAATCTCTTTTATTAAGACAGATGCAAAGCTCCTCAATAAAATTGCAGACAACAGAATCCAGAAACCTCACAAAAAATATCATACATTATAACCAAGTAGGCTAAATCCCAGAGATGCAGGGATGGTTTAACATATGTAAGTTAATAAATGTAATCCATCACATCAACAGATCCAAGATCAAGAACCACATGAATATCAACATTGATGCAGAAATGGTTTTTGATGAAATTCAGCACTCATTCATGTTAAAAGTTCTGAAAAAAAAAAAAGGAATATATGGAACATTTGAAAAGACCATGAAAGCCCTACACGGCAGATCAAAGGCCAATATTATACTTAATGAGGAAAAACTACAACCAATTCCCCTAAAAACAGGAAAAAGGCAAGGATGCCCAATATCTCCACTCTTCTTCAGTATAATTCTGGAATTCTTACCCAGAGCAATAAGGCAAGAAGAAGACATTAAAGGGATCCACACAGGAAAGGAAGAAGACAAACTATCTATTTTTTTTCAGATGGCATTATTTTATAAATTAATGATCCCTAAAGCTCAGCCCCAAACTCTTAGAGCTTATAAACCAATTTGTCAAAGTAGCAGGATACAAAATTAACCCACAAAAATCAGTCGTCTTTCTGCACACCAACAATATACAAGCAGAAATGGAAATCAAGGAAACAACCCTATTCACAATAGAAAAGTATCTAGGAATTAAACTAACCAAAGATGTAAAGGGTCTATTTCATGGAAAGTGTAAAAGCCTTAAAAAATGAATCATAGAGTGTGAAGACTCAGTGTCTATGTTGAGGGGGCAGAATGATACAAGCTCCAGTCTCAGGATTATCTGAGGACTGTGTTTGGGATTAGGAAAGCTCTTGGCACGCCGGGCTAGAGAGGGAAAATGTTCTCTCTCCCTATCTCAAAACACATGTCACAGACTCCTGGCAGCTGAGGAAGTAGCTCTTCTGCTTGCTTAAGCATGGATGAACAGCTGGTCAAGCATTTTCCTGAGATTGGTGGAGTGGTTTGAGCTTGCTCTAAAATAGTTTAGATAATAATATACCAAGACATTTTCTCATAGGTCAAGTAAAAATGTATCTGTTGAAATTTTTGTGTGAATGTCTTCTGACCAAATCTTGGCAAAGATCATGCTTGCTTGTCTTTAAATACCTACTAACAATAAAGCACAGCATGCAGTGGCAATTGCTGTTTTCACTCTGCATCCCCTGTGTCCTGGTGATTTCCTGACCCTTACCCAGGGACCCCAATGAACTAGACGTTGACAATTGGCGCCCAAACATTGTTGAATTCAGGAAGGGATATTCAGGTAAGTACTTTTAATTACAGGGTGATGGGACAAGTTAAGTCTACTCTGTACTTACATATGCTTAAACATTTTCTTGCTGCCTATGGTGTAAATATTTCTTCTTTTGACATAGAAATGTGTATTAATGTAGTTAGGGAATGGAATCCTTGGTTCCCCGATAAAGGAACATTAGATGTTGATAATTGTAAACGAGTAAAGAATAATGAAGGAAGAGCTGTTCGAGAAGGGGAAGAGATTAGATTCTGGTCCTATTAGATTTTGGGCTATTTTACATACCCTTTTTAAAGCTTCGAATGAGGAAACATTAATAGCAGACTTAAAGAAAGAGGCCACCCCATCTATTGTAGATTTACAATTGGACTCTGAGGTTAAGGACGCAATAGATAAGGATGCATTGCAATTAACAGAGAAAAAACTAGAGGTAAAAATGGGCTGAAAAGGAACAAACTGAAAGTGTAAATAAAATGTCTGAGCAAATGGAATTGATTTTATCAAAATTACAACATATGGAGTTGGAAGTTAGCAGAGTGAAAGAAGAACCTGAGAAAGTGAAAGTAAAGCAGCCTTCGGCTCCTCTGCTGGCTGATACAATTTTTACAGCGTCACTCCCTCACGAAACAGAGGACTCAGACAGTGAGTTTGATGATGAAATGCCTATTTTTTCTTATGCTGTAATTCGACCACCCCGTATGAATGGTATAGCTCAACCAGCCAGATATGAAGGTGTTGCTGTTTATGATATTGGTAAACTTAAAAAGGCAGTGACTTTGTATGGACCTCAGTATCATTAGGTTAAGGAATTGCTTAATGGGCTTGCTCGACATTACAATAATTTTGCTCCCGAGGATCGGAAGATGCTTTGTAGAGCCTTGCTTAAGAAACGTAAATACCTACAATGGCAAATGTGGTTTACTGAGTTATGTACAGAAAGGTCTAGACAAAATGCACAGAGCAGTAATCCACGCCTACAGGTCATAACCTTTCCCATGTTGAGTGTAACAGAACAATATGTGGAGGCTCGTATGCAAGTGAACTCTCTGAAAGAGATCCATGAGCAGTTACAAGACATAGCATGGGAAAGGATTCAGACAGTAGAAGAGCATTATGGCTCTTGGACTAAAGTAATTCAAAAAACTAATAAACCCTGTGTTAAATTTTTATCACAATTAAAATAGCACCTAAAAAATACAAAAAGATACAGTGGTTAAATATTTAGGATATGTTATTTCCAGACAAACAGTGACACCTCAAAAATATCTTTATGACGTGATCAATTACATACGTTAAATTATTTTTAAAAGCTATTAGGAGATATTAATTGGATGCGACTAGCCTTAGAAATTCCTACTTATCAATTACATAATTTGTTTTAATTGTTACAAGGGGAGCCTGATTTACATAGCAAAAAATTTTAACTAAGAAGGCTAAAAATAATTTACAATTTGTAGAGCAAAAAATAAAAAAGAAATGTTTTTACATCGAGTAATGCTGAATCAACCCATAAATTTATATATTTTGGATACATGGAAAAACCCAACACAAATTATAGGACAAAATGAGCTATGATTAGAATGGATTTATACACGGCATAGATTTACAAAGAATATTATGCCTTATGAACAACAGTTGACAGGTATTATTCAACAGGCCAGGTAACGGGTATTTACCCTATCGGGGTATGATTTATTTAAAATTATTTTTCCTTTGCCAAAAGACCAAGTAAAATATTTGTTAAACATGTATGAAATGCTACAAATAGCATTAGTAAATTTTAGTGGGCAATTTTCCTATCATTTTCCCAAAGGTAGATTGTGGGATTGCTTGCATAAACAACAATTTGTCATTAATGATATAATTACCAAGGCCCCTATTCCCACTGCTATTATCGGTTTTACAGATGGCTCGAAAAAAAAAAAGTGCTTATTGTGCAACAAATAAATATTGGGTACAAACAACTACTTTAGCATCAGTTCAACAAAATCAACTTTTGCTATTATTAAGGTGTTAAAGATTTTGTGGGAGATATTAATATTGTTACTGATTCTGCCTAAGCTGTAGTAGATGTGACTAATATAGTCACTGCTATTACATATTCATCTAAACCCCAGCTAACTCAGTTATTTAAACAATTACAAGCATTACTGCAACAACGTAAAGCCAAAGTATTTGGAAATCACATTAAGGGTCATTCTTCATTACCTGGGTACCTTGTATATGGCAATAATCAGGTTGATAAATTAGTTAGTTTTGCTTCTGCTGAACAGGATCATGCTCATTTACATACAAATGCTGGCCATTCACATATGCATTATAAAATACCTTATTCCCAAGCTAAATAAATTATTAAAAGGTGTCCTATCTGCAGACCAATGCATTTGAGAGTTGTACCTGCTAGAGTAAATACTCGAGGATTACCACCTAACAAGCTCTGACAAATGGATATAACCCATGTACAAGCCTTTGACCATTTTTTGTTTGTACATGTTACAATAGATACTTATTCAAAATTTGTTTGGGCTTCTGCCCTTATAGGAGAAACTGTTAACCATGTAATAGAATACTTCTTGGAAGCTTTTGACATTATGGGAGTGCTTGCCAAAATAAAGATTGATAATGGACCAGCCTAAAAATATCAAATTTAAAAGATTTTGAGAACTTTATGATGTGGTACATATTACAGGAATAGAATATAACCCCCAAGGACAAACTAGTATTAAATGAGTTCATGGCACACTAAAACAACAAATTAAAAAATTAAAAAGGAGGAAAAGGTTGGATGAAGGTATGAATAATTTGTGGTTTTCCATGCAAAAACCTAAAATAATTTTACATCAAGCTCTTTTTGTTCTTAACTTTTTAAACTTACCACAAGGAGATATTTTAACTAGAGCTGAGCGCCATTTTGAACAAATATCACAAAAACATTATTTAAATGCTCCCACATGGATTAAGATTACATTGAAAGCAGAATGGCAACTAGGAACATTATTACATAAGGGGCGAGGATAGAGTTTTGTGTCTACACAGGATGGCAAACAATACTGGCTTCCTGTACGATGGATATAGACGCGGCCCAGTGAGGACAGGCCCATATCCTGCAAGAAATCGTCCACCAGTTGAGGAAGAATAAATCGCCACTGCCCACCTGGGGGCAGGTTTAAAAGTTGACTGGAGAAGGACAAAAGATGTTACAACACACTGGTAAACCTGTCACAGGTGAGAACTTGTTCTGGCCATGTGTGCCCTGCTTACTGTGAATCCTGTTCATGCTAATGCTAATGTAAGTTATTGGGCCTTTGTTCCTAACCCTCCTTTTTTGGAACCTGTTGTTTGGGGAGACATGGATATAACCGTCTATACTGTTCCTGCTGTTTTATCTCCTCCTTGGAATAATTTGACATTTTACAATAAGGATAATGATAGCTTTTTAAATTTTACTTACTATACTCATTCCTTGCCTGTTTTTCTGGAGCCTCCTTCATGTTTACTTATGAATTGGCAACATTGGGTTTTACCTGGGAAACACACTTCCAATTCTAAAACACAGCTGCAGCGATTAACTACTTAGTCCATTAATAGTAGCTGGGAAAGAGTCACCTTTGATGGCGAGTTATCCTTACCAATGTGCCCTGATTTTACTTATATTGATTTAAAATATCAGCCTTTTGTGTGGCAAGAGTGTAGAGGAACATTTGGAAAAATGTTCAATAATTGTATTAATTGGGGAACTTTTGGACAATTTATTAACACATGTTCAGAATGAAATATTACCAGATGTGATTTATCAAATGTCACTAGGATGCCGGATGCCATTAATGGATCACTTACTGGAGCTCGATTGATGGCCTGGGGAGATGGGGGCATTACAGATGCTCGATAGGCTTTCATGTCTGTACCCACTGCTGATCAAACTCATCTTTAGAAGATCGCAGCGGCGCTGAAACCCATGATGCTACCAAATGGATTGTTTTCGGGGATGGCGAACTCTGCATCCACTTATAATTTTACTTTGTACAAATCTTATAATGTAACTGCTTGTGTGCCTCTGCCTTATGTATTTTTAGTGGGAAATTTTACATTTTCTCCTACTATTTCTTGTTTTAATTGTCCCCTGTATTCTTGCATTAATTCCTCTCTTAATTTTAATGACAGTGATAGTATTATGATTTTCCACAAAGAACTCATATTTGCCTACCTGTTAAATTAGGAAGAGAATGGTCCCAAAATCCTTTGGATAGTGTTGTTATTGAATTTTTTACCAAACTACTAAAACATCCAAAACGTATGATTGGAGCCATTATAGCTGTGATTTTAATCCAAATTGCTATTACCACTGTTGCTGCGGTGTCTGGAATTGACCTACACACTTCCTTATAAACTAAACACTTTGTGAAAGAATGGCACTGGGATTCACATAAATTGTGGGTCTTACAGGCAAAAATTGATGCTCAATTACAAACACAGATTAATATTATTAAACAGACAGTGGGATGGTTAGGAAAAAGTTATTGGTTTTGGAGAAACAGTTATTGTTAAAATGTGATTGGAATTCTACTACCTTTTGCATTACTAATGTAAAATATAATAAATCTATACATGATTGAAATGGATTACAGCAGTATTTATCTGGAAATTCTACTGCTGCTCAATTGATTGCTCAGTTACAATTTAATGTACATGATATTTTTTGTAAACAATTTGCCAATGATGATGCTTCTAATATTGCTGATACATTTATTAAACAGTTGGAAGGATTGGATCTGAAAAGAATACTACAAACCATGTCACATACTGCTAATGGTATGGGAATTATGATTGTGATTATTCTGTTTGCACTTGTGCTGTTATATTTGAATTTTATGAACCCAATGCAAGCTTCTATGATAACCCTGTGGAAAGCTTTACTTTTAAAACAAAAGAAAAAAGAAGGAAATTGTGAAGACTCAGGGTCTATGTTGAGGGGGCAGAATGATACAGGCTCCAGCCTCAGGATTATCTGAGGACTGTGTTTGGGATTAGGAAAGCTCTTGGCACGCCGGGCTAGAGAGGGAAAATGTTCTCTCTCCCTATCTCAAAACACATGTCACAGACTCCTGAAAGCTGAGGAAGTAGCTTTTCTGCTTGCTTAAGCCTAGATGAACAGCTGGTCAAGCATTTTCCTGAGATTGGAGAAGTGTTTTGAGCTTGCTCTAAAATAGTTTAGATAATAATATACCAAGACATTGTCTCATATGTCAAGTAAAAATGTATCTGTTGAAATTTTTGTGTGAAGGTTTTCTGACCAAATCTTGGCAAAGATCATGCTTGCTTGTCTTTAAATAACCACTAACAATAAAGCACAGCATGCAGTGGCAATTGCTGTTTGCACTCTGCATCCCCTGTGTCCTGGTGATTTCGTGACCCTTACCCAGGGATCCCAACACACTAGAACTTGACAATAGAGGATACCAGTAATCAAAAGATTTCCCGTATTCCTGGATAGGCAGAATTAATATGGTGAAAATGGCCATACTGCCAAAATTAATAAACACATTCAATTTCCAATAAACACATTTATTTCCAATAAAATTCCAGTGACCTACTTTTCTGAAATAGAGAAAATAGTCCAAAAATTCATATGGAACAACAAAAGACCTAGCAAAGCCAAAACAATTTTAGGTAAAACAAAGAATGCAGGAGAGATCATGATACAGGACTTCAAGCTATACAATAGAGCCATATTAACAAAGACAGCTTGGTACTGGCACAAAAAGAGACCCAAAAATAAATGAGACAGGTTAGAGGAACCAGAAATATAGCCACATTTGAACAGTCAGTTGATATTTGACAAAGGAGCCAAAGACATACAGTGGAAGAAACACAACCTCTTCAACTACTGGTGTTGGGAAAACTAGCCACATGCAGAAAACTAAAAGTGGATCCTAGCCTATCACAATGCACTAACATCAACTCAAAATGAATTAAAGATCTTAACATCAAGCCTGAAACTCTGAAACTACTGCAGGACTGAGTATGAGAGACACTTGAACTTATAGGCATAGGCAGGAACTTCCAGAACAGATTTCCAGGGTCACTACAAATTTGAGAATGACTTGATGGTACTACCTTGAAATAAATAGTTTCTGCACAGATAAAAAATAGAAATCAAACTAGAAAGAAAGCCAAATAATTGGGGAAAATATTTACCAGCAATTAACTTGCCCATGTAATTGTAACCCCTCTGTACAGTTTTTTCACAATAAAAATAAAATAAAATAAATATTTGCCAGCAATATATTAGACAAGGGTCTAATAGCCATTATATATGATGAACTTAAGAATCTAACTCTTCATAAATCTAACAAACCAATCTTAAGATGGTCAAGGGAGCTAAACAGATAGTCCTCAGAAGAAGAGAAAAAAAACAGCAAAGAAACACATGAGGAAATGTTCATAATCCCTGGTTTTAAAAGAAATGCAAATAAAAACAAATCTGAGATACCACCTTACTCCATTCAGAATGGCCCACATCCTAAATTTAGCCAATGACAAATGCTGGAAGGGATACAAAGAAAGAGAAACATTACGCATTGCTGGTGGTAATGTATATTAATAAAACCACTTTGGAAAGCAGTCTAGAGGAACCTCAGAAAGCTAAATATCGACCTCTCCTATGAACTGGTCATACCACTCCTAGACATCTACTATGAACAACAGGAACCAGTATACAAAGACACACACCTCATTGATTATTGCAGCACTGTTCACAATAGCCAAGATTTGGAAACAATCCAGATGAGCCACTACTGATAAGTGGATCCCAAAATTGTGGTACCTATATACAATGGAACACTATGCAGCCTTTAAAAAGGAAAAAATGATGGCATTTGCAGGGAAGTGAATGGAACTAGACCAAATTATTTGAGTGAGGTAAGCCAAGAACAACAAGACAAATGGCACAGGGTCTACCTGATATGTGGAGGCTAAAGCCAAAATGCAAGAAGGTATGACAAAGTAAACAGGACTCGAGAAACAAAGGACAGCCACTCATTTTGTTGTATCACCATTAATGACCCCATGTTCTTGACCATGTAGACGGTTGAAATATGCACGCAATGGAGGGAAGCCAGGAGGAGGAACACAATAAGTGGAAAATGGAACAACATACAACAAAGTGGCCCATCAGCTGCACTGGACATAGAAGAAAAATAACTAAGCAACCCAAACACAGTGATGGGAAGGGAGGAATGAGTGGGAAAGAGGGAAAGAGAGAAAGAGGGAATAGCCTACACTAAGCAAAAGGAAAAAATGTAAACATCATCTGAGGTGGGAAAAATAATTTGGATTGTCAAAGCTCATATAATTAACAAACTTTAGACCATGATAACAATAATTTACCTTGTCAAGGTTAAAAAGTGTTTGTGACTTTACTAAGTATCACAATTCCACAATACTGTGAAATATGTGAAATATATGTAATCACCTATCTCGATTTTTTCAAAACGTGTGAGAAGGGAAGGGTTATGAGGGATGAGTGATAATGTTGTCAGACACCTTGTATTCATGTACTGTTTTGTAGGATGGGAACTTCTTTGTAAAACTACTTATAGATAATAATAATAAAAACTGTGTAAAAATAAATAAACATTAGGTTGACGATAAAATAAGTTCAAATATAAAATAAGAAATTAAATCCAGTTGGAAGGAAAATTTCTTTGGGGAGAGTAATGTAGTGTATTCTATAGCAAGTCTCACTTCAGCATTAAATTCAAAAGCTAGACCTCAAGTAAATGAAATACACTAAGAAATTGAGTTGAAAAAAGAAAAAAAAAGAAACTCCACCCACTCTTCCTTGCCTGGACAGCTGGTGTGTGTAAAACTGCATCATACTCCTGAATTGGAACCGAAGTAGCAAGGACCTTACTTGGTCGTGCTAACTTCACTGTTGCCTATTATATTAGCATGAAAAACAGCATTAGATACATCAGTCTCTAGTGAAATAGGCAGTGGACCCATATAAAGAGAAGGCTACAAGATGGACTGTGCAGACACTCCGAGGGTCCCTTAAGGATAAGACTTACTAAGTGTTAATTAGTAATAACTAGTGTGTTTTTATAATTTACTTGCTTACAATTAAATTTACATTTTAAGCCTGTTCAGTGGGTGGAGAGATGGGAATTTTTAGGATTTGGTAAGAAGGAATCAAGGATTTGATTTGACATGAAAACCAGTAGGGGATGTATAAAGCAGCAAAGCCCTAATAATCAGCATGACCCACTAATCAATGTGGCCCCATGTCCTGGCCCACAGGAGTGCATGGGTCATGCCACAAACGGGGACAGGGCATGCTGCTGGAGGAGGTAGGATGTCATCCTCAAATGAGCTGTGAAGAAGTTATTGAGGAATGTGCAGTTCATGAAGTGATGGTTGAAAACTGTTAGGCAAGAGACCCACTGGGTCTGGGAGGGGTTCAACCTATATATAGGCTGCATGGTCAGCACAATGGAATTGGAGAAAATCAAGTGAAGACCTAGAAGGAAGGAAGTGGTGAGATAGCAGGAGGGGAAAGACTTGGGAGAAGAGGAATTTGAGGGAGTGCAGGAGGAGAAGGATGCCAATTGGCCACCAGGCCAGAGAAGTATAGGCCTGTGGATAGTGGAGAGGCCTAAAGAGAAGAAGGAAGTGATGGAAGGGAAAAGGGAAATGAAGGACATGTCTATAAAGAAGGAGGGAGTAAGAGAAAAGGAAAAAGCCTTACCTATTGAAGTGTGGAGTTTCGAGATGATAATTTGGGGGGTTGGTGGTTTGCACACTAATTAACTATGTGCAGGGCTGCCCATTAGAGGTCTGACATGTGGTGTTTGGGGCTGGCTTGTCAATGACTGTACAGCGCAGGACAAGGTAAATGCAGGCCCATTACTAGCGTAAATAAAGTTATCCTCAATGTGCCTTATTAGATTGTCTTGTGTTTTATGCAACGTAAGTATACGAGTTTACAAGTTAATACTGTCAAAGACCACGAATTTAGTAAAATGTTATGAGGTCATAATAGGTTTGCAAAACCCAACGGGACAATGATATCACAATGGCAATATGATGTCACAATATCAAGTCATAATAATATTTTGATGTCATAATTAGTTGGTGATGCCATAATGGTGGTGAGGTCACAATAGGTTTATGATGTCACAATGGATTGATGATGTCACAATGGCATGCTAGACTTCAATTTTCCTTAACTTCAAATGAGAATATGAATCCAGATAGGGATTGTGAGATCTACAAAGTTATGCATTAGCCCAAACGTTATGAACTCCCAACAAGTATGTAATGTCACAATGGATTACAATGTGCATGATATCTGACAAAGTGATGACATAATTTTCATGATATCAGAGTGCATTTCTAATATCACATGTCATACCTGAAATAAGTAAAAAAACAGATTATCAGATCAAAAAGGGTTTATGTATCACAAGGGCATCATGTCAAAGTTATGAGGAGAGGACTGGTTAATGATGTCACACTGGTGATTCTGCTTCGAAGGGTTTGTAATATTACAATGGTATAACTGATATCAATTGTTAGACCACAATGAATACATGGGTAAACAACTGAATTTTTTTGTCACAGAGGCCATATGCTGTTTCAGAGATGCTAAGAGGTCATAACTGATTAAAACGTCACAATGTGATGATGATGTCACAATGGCAATGTGATGATGCAATAGGTCTGGGATATCACTGTGGTCATGAGGTCACCCATGGAATAGTGATGTCATTATGAGTTTGTAATATTACAATCACATGTCTGATTTCAATTGCTACTAGTTTACAATGAGGGAAAGAATTCAAGGAAGGAGATAGAAGTCCTAAAACCCATGAGTTTTCTAACATGTGATGTCATAATAGGTGTGTGAAAACAGAATGGTAGAGTAATATCACAATGTCAATATGATGTCATAATAAAGTGTTAAGGAAATTCTGAAGAAGATGGTGGAGGAGAAGCTGGAAGCTAAACAAGCTTTCTCATAGATAGCAGTTTTAGTGTTCCAGTGAACAGTCCTAGGGTAGAGAATCACACCAAATGTGCCATCACAGTACAGAGAGTGTGTCCAGAAAGGGAAAATCCAATCAAGGAGACAGATCTGAGCACTTGCTATCTGCTGTGTCTTCAGCAGCAGCAGCGGCGGCCATAGCCATCATCTCTACAACAGAGAGATCCCAGGACAAAGGTGCCAGACACAGGGGACAGGGGATTTTACTCAACACCAGCAAGAACTGAGAAGGAGCAGATACCTTCATCCTTCAGATTGCAGACCAGAGAGTGCCCAGGAACTAAGATTCTGACAGGAGTAGAACCCAGAAATACTCACACCTTCTCAGGAAGCAGAGGTGGGAATGCCAGCCATCTCCCCTTCCACCACTGGAAATCTCCATCTTTGATACTGACAAAGGCCCCACTGAGCTCGGCCCTCAGAGAAGTGACTTTCTTCACCATGTAAACAGAGCCAGAGTCTGTCCCTCCCTACAGAAGCCTAGACAAACAATTGAAATTCAGTAAACATAAATCCTGAGAATGGCTCAAAGCTGGACTCTGTGTCTCAGGAGCTAGCCTCTCAGGGAAAAGCTACTGTTTGCTGAAAGGCCTCAAATCTACCCAGAACCTAGCCTCATCACAGCTTCTCCAAACTAGAGGAAATTGCCATTTCCCTCTTTTGGGATATTCAAAGCAGATCTCCCTCCCATTGAACTAGCCTGGGAGGAGGATCACAAAATCCTGCCTAACACAGAGCATTTTCTGCCCAAACAAACTGACTTAAGAAACCAATCAAGCTATAGGAAAACCAAACACCACAAACAGACCAGAGACTCGATGAAGAGACTGGTTATGGACACAGGGGATATACAGGTTCTTCCCATTCCCCACCCCCCTAAAAAAACTCAAAAAACCAAAGAACTCTTTTATGATTTTTTTAAATTTGAATTTTTAAAGTGTTTTCTGTAAATATTTTTCTCATAATTTTTTTTGGTGTATGTGTGTATGTGTGTTTAATATCTTTTGACCTTTTGGTCCTTTTTAATATTTTCATATTTTCTCTTTCTTTTTGCATGGCTTAATTGCTGTTCTGCTCATCCCCAGATATATACCTGTTGTCAATTATTACACCTTATCCCCCATTTTGTACATAATTAATACAGAAATTTATTACTCAATTCACAACCTCTTAGGCTTAAATTCTTTATGAGCAGTCTTATCTCTTTATACCTACATAATTTTCTAGTAACCAATATAAAAAATTATTTTTTAATTTTTCATGTCTCCTTTCTCTCCTCCCCTCTTCTTGTCCTATTCTTTTGTTCTCTTAATATCATTTCTTTTTTTTTTTAATTTAATTTAATTTTATTTGTGAACATACTGTACAGAGGAGTTACAGTTACATGAGCAGGATAATGCGTACATTTCTTACCAAGTATTGCAGCCTCCTCTTTTGTTTACCCTTCACATCCCTTCCCAGCCTCCCCACTCCCCCCCTAATCCCAATCCTTCTCCTTCCCCCCCCTCCCCGCACCGACGTTGTAAAGCTCGTTTTGGACCTGACAACTTGTACTTCTCATTGTTGCAACAGGTCCACCTGTATCCTTAAACAACTGGTTTTTCCCCATCTCCTCCACAAGTTATACTGACATCAAATATAGTGAAAGCAGGGGTTATACTGTGGGGGAGGGACATACAAAGCAACAAAGAGATAATCTTATAAATGTGTTAGAAACACATGCATGAAAGAAAAAAACATTAAAATACACATCTAAGGGTTCATTTTCCTGACATCACATTATCTGACCTTTTCCGCTTGACTCATACATATACTAGATTAAATATCATTTAATATCATTTCTTTAAACTTACATAAATTGTGTTTCACTTCTTAAACTTGAATTTTTGTTTTCCCATTTTTTCTTTAAAATATCTTTTCTATAATTCTGCCCAATCCATTTCCCTCTCAGAGATTAGGACTTGGTTAAATTTACTCTCCTTTAATTTATCCACATCCCTCTAGTCTTATTTTTCCCCACATTTCTACCTAAAGCTAATAATTTCTGGTTTGCCAAATCCTTCTTTGCTGTTTGTAACCCATTAATCCATGGTTGTTTGGTGTTGAATAGATTGTATCTGTTGAACTATATTGTATTTGAAGCCATTTTGATTGTGCGACTACAGGACTCTGGTTGATGCTTACCTTAAAATAGTATTCTAGCACAAAATTGGTGTTACTTTCATACCAAAATGGCAGAATATGCTGGAAGAGCACAAGAAAAATGGCAAGCCCAGGTGTCTGAACTCCCACTCATGATAATCAGGTGACAGAACAGTTAATGAATAATTCAGAGGAGAGTTATCAAAAGCTCTACAAACACTGCTGGTAAACATGGTGAATGAAATAATTGAAAACTTGCAAAGGACTCAGTGTGAGTATGATAGAGAGCGAGAGGAGGCAAACAAAAATTAATATAGGAATCTTGTGAGCATTAGGGAGCTACTTAAAGATTAAAACAAGAATTGCATAAGCCTGTTGAGAACGGTTAAAGAGAAATACAGGGATAACATGAGAAGGCTAAAAACAGTCATAGAGAATTACAGGAATTGTGTGAATGTGAGGAAACTTATCAAAGTGTAATACAGGAATTGAGAGGGCGGGATGAGTATAGACGAAGATCAATACAGGTATTCATGGAATCCATAAACAGACAGCTGAAACAATTCAGAGAGACCACAAAAAGAATGATGAATGGAGCCCAACATAAGGAATGGGAGTCCAAGGAAACCATAACCAATCAACTAAGTGATTTGAGAATAAACACTGAACACCAAATTAAGCAAGTAAAGTTGAAACAATATCTAAAACAAATCTCCAACAAAGAATTTGAAGCCATCAAAGTAAACCAATTAGAAGGAAAAGAAATAAAAAACAAAGTAGATAGACTTGACAGTAAGTTAGACCATGCAGAATATCGAATGTCGGGGATTGAAGACAGTCTGGATATTATAGAGAAAGAACATACAATTATCCAAGACAAATCCTAGAAATATGATCTATTCAACACTTGGAAGACACCATTAGAAGGCGAATGTGAGGATACTGGGTGTAGAGGAGCACCTAGAGACAGAAGTTTATGGTCTAGGAAATTTATTTAAGAGAATCCTAGCAGAGAACTTCCCAAACATGCAAAAATATAGGCCTATTCAGATACAAGAAGCTTTTAGAACCCCATGTAGACCAGACCAGAACAGAACATCCCACCGTCACATTGTAATCTGCACAGGATCAATTCATACCAAGGAAAGGATCCTTAAATCTGTCAAGGAGAACAGATCAGTCGCCTCTAAAAGGAAAACAATTAGAATAACCTCAGATTTCTCAGCAGAGATGAATAAAGCAAAAGCCAGGCATGATGTATGCCATGCCCTAAAGATAAGTAAGTATCAGCTAAGAATACTGTTCCCAGCTAAAGCCTCCTTCATAACCGAAGGTCAAATAAAAAGAGTCCATTGCAAAGAAAAATTGAAACAATAAATCTCCACCAAACCAGCTGTACAAAAGATACTTAAAGATGTCCTACACATAGAAAATGAACAAGACCACAGTAAAGGGTGAGAAACTGCATTCAAGGGAATAAAATTAGAACTCAACACCAAAAGCCACAAATGAAGTCCTGTAACACATGGAGGTTGAACAACACTGTTGAATCACAAATGGGTCATGGAAGAAATTAGAAAGGAAATACAAATGTTCATGATAATCAACAAAAATAAACACACAAATTACCAGCTCCTCTGGGACACAGCAAAGGCAGTACAGAGATTCAAGTTTATAGCTGTGATTTCCTACATCAATAAATTAGAGAGATCTGAAACCAACAATTTAATCAGACATCTGAACCTCCTTAAAAAAGAGCAGCAAAGATAAACCCCAATCCAAGAAATGGAAAGAAATAATTAAAATTAAATCAGAACTAAATGAATTAAAATCCAAAAACACTATATAAAGAATCAACAAAACAAAGAATTGGTTCTTCAAAAAATTTAACAAAATTGATAGACCCTTAGCAATTCTTACCAAAGAAGACAAAACACCCAAATAAGCTCAAAGATGAGAATGGAAACATCACCACAGAAACAACCAAGATTCAGAACATTATAAGGGAATACTTCTCAAACCATTATGCTAATAAGTTTGAGAACCTGGCAGAAATGGACATTTTCCTAGCTAATATCGACTTGCAGAAACTCAACCAAGATGAGATAAATCAAGCAACATGACCATACCAAGCATAGAAATAGAAAGAGCAATAAGAAACCTCCCATCTAAGGAAAGCCCAGGACCAGATGGATTTAAAAAGGAATATTACAAGGCCTTCAAACCAGAGCTCACATGAATACACCAAAAACTCTTCAATGAAATTGACAGAGAAAGTTCGCTACAGAAATCTTTCTATTAAGCCATCATAATCCTCATCCCAAAGCGAGGCAGGGACTCATCAAAGAAAGAGAACTATAAACACATTTCTTTGATGAACATTGATGTAAAACACCTCAACAAAATTTTGGCCAATCGACATCAACATTTCATCCAAAACTCACACACAACGATCAATCAGTATTTATTTCAGTGATGAAAATCTGGTTCAATATATGAAAATCAATTAATGTAACTCATCACATCAACAAGAGCAAGGGTGAGAACCACATTGTTATCTCAATAGATGCAGTGAAAGCATTTGACAAGCTCCAACACCCCTTTATAATGAAGGCTCTGGGAAAACTATGAATCCAGGGAACATTCCTCAATACAATAATGGCTGTATATGACAAACTTACAGCCAGCATTATACTTAATGGTGAAAAACTAAAGCCATTTTCTCTTAACATAGGAAGGAGACAAGGATGTCCAATCCGTCTGCTTCTCTTAAATCTAGTATTAGAATGACTATCTACAGCAATAAGAAAAGATACAAATAAAAAAGGGATCCAAACAGGGAAAGATGAAGTAAAAATCTCCCTCTTTGAGATGACATGATCTTGTATTTAAAGAATCCCATGGACCCACTCAGAAA
Source organism: Dipodomys spectabilis (assembly GCF_019054845.1). Classification (NCBI taxonomy): domain Eukaryota; kingdom Metazoa; phylum Chordata; class Mammalia; order Rodentia; family Heteromyidae; genus Dipodomys; species Dipodomys spectabilis. The sequence goes on along the minus strand of NW_024870891.1, from coordinate 2,835,915 downwards.
TTACTCATGATGATTCAAAACTTTGGCAAAGTAGCAGGGTATAAAATTAACTCTCAGAAATCAATGACTTTTCTGTATGCCAACAATGAGAAAAGCGTGGCTGAAATTAGGAAAGCAACTCCATTCATAATACCCCACAAAAAATAAAATACCTAGGAATTAACTTAATCAAAGAAGTGAAGGATCTTTATGATGAAAACTTTAAAAGGAAATCAAATCAGAACTTAGAAAGTAGTAAAAAAAAAAAAAAAAAAAAAAAAAAAAACTCCCATGCTCCTGGATTAGAAAGATCAACCTCATGAAAATGGTAATACTTCCCAAGGCTATCTACAAATTCAATGTGATACCTATCAATCTTCCAAACTCATTCTTCAAGGAAATAGAAGAAGCAATCCAAAAATTCATATGGAACAATAAAAGACCCCGAATAGCAAAAACAATCCTCCACAGAAACAACAGTGCTGAAGGAATATCAATACCAAATTTCAATCTGTACTACAAAACCATAGTAATCAAAACAGCTTGGTACCTGCACAAAAAAAGACCTCAGGATCAATGGAATAGAATTGAACACCCAGAAAATGAACACACAGAACTATAGCCACCTAATCTTGGAAAAAGGAGCTAAAAAATAGAATGGAAGAAAGACAGCCTCTTTAGTAAATTGTGTTGGCAAAGTTGGTTAATCACTTGTAGAAAACTAAAGCTACATCCTTATATATCACCCGCACCAGAATCAATTCCAAATGGATCAAAGACCTCGGAGTCAAAGCAAACACCCTAAAAACATTACAAGACAAAATAGGAGATACTCTAGATATCCTTGGAACAGGACTAAATTTTCTTAATAGATACCCATAAATACAACAAATCAAAGAAAGGTTGGACAAATGGGATTGCATGAAATTGCAGAGCTTCTGCATGGCAAAGGACAAAGCTGGCAAGATCAATAGAAAGCCCATGGATTAGGAGATCTTCACTAGCCATAAAAGGGACAAGGGTCTCATATCTAAAATATACCTGGAACTCAAAAAATTAAATCCCCCAACAACAAATACTCAAAGAAACCACTGCCCAATAAATAAGTTGGCTAAAGACTTACAGAGAATCTTCTCCGAAGAGGAAAGTAGGATCGCCAATAGACACATGAAGAAATGCTCAGCCTCCCTAGCCATAAAAGAAATGCAAATCTAAACAACACTGAAATACAACATCACTCTGGTTAGAATGGCTATAATCAAGAACTCTAATAATAACAGATCCTGGACGGGATGTTGGTGAGATTGTAAACTTGTTTAACCACTTTGGAAAGTAGTATGGATATTCCTCAAAAGACTCTACATAGAGCTCCTTGATGACCCAGCAATCCCACTTTTGACATTTACCCAAGTGATCACAAACAAGAACATACTAAAACTACCAGCAAACTATGTTCATTGCAGCATTATTTACCAAGCTAAGATATGAAACCAACCCAGATGCCCCTCAGTAGATGAATGGATCAAGAAAATGTGGTATATATACACAATGAAATTCTAAGCCTCCATCAGAAAGAATGACATTTCCCCATTTGTTAGGAAATGGAAAGACTTGGAAAAAATTAAGTGAAGTAAACCAGACCCAAAGAAATATAGGTCCCATGGTTTCAATTATTTGCAATAACTAAATTATGTCTGAGACAAGCAGAAACGGTCACATATGTTGATGTTAGGCGAAATGAACCCCTTGGAAAGGACTCAAATTGTTTTTCTTTTCTTTTTACTAGTGTATTTATAAGATGATTTCTCTGTTGCTTTGCTTGTTCCTACTCCACGGTTTAACCCCTGTTTTCAGTATATTTGATATTGGTATAATTTTGGGAGGGGAAGGGAAAAACAAATAGGGATACAGGGTGACCCATTGCAACAATGATATGTATGTCGAAAAGCAAACTTTATAACTTTGGCGTGGGGTGGGGAGGTGCAGAGGGGGAGATGGGAAGGGATGGGAAGGGGAAACAAAGGAGGAGGCAACAATGATTGATAAGAAATGTACTCATTACCTTATTCATGTAATTGTAAACCCTCTGTGTGTATTTTTACAATAAAAATCATGAAATTATAAAGTAAAAATCCATGTCACTTTTTATTTTGTCAGTCATGGGGCTTGAACTCTGAGCATTGGCACTGTCCCTCAGCTCTTCAGTTCAAGGATACCACTATACCACTTAAGCCACGGAACCATTTCTAGTTTTCAACAGTTATGTTGGAGATAAGAGTCTCACAGACTTTCTGCCCAGGCTGGCTTTGAACCACTATCCTCAGATCTCAGACTTTTGTGTAGCTAGGATTACAGGCATGAGTCAACAAAGCGCAGATCGAAGACAATTTTAAAAAAGCAAGCTTATTGAAACTTCTGGCTTTTTCCAAGAAACTATCTTACTTTATCAGCATTAGTTTATAACTATGAGTTACTTTTAGATGTAACTGTGAGTTTTTCAATAGAATCAAATATAAGTTTTATTATTACTAAGTATCTCACAAAAATCCACTGCAATTGATTTCGCCCAAAGTCAATTATTACATACTATATTACTCACTATTATTGTTAGAGTCTATATTACATATAGTGTGAAGTTTACCATTTCACATAAATTAGTAGATGCTATTTTAGCATTATAAATTCACATCTGTGATTTTAAACGAAGGAAAGAAAATTTTTCAAGTTAAAATGAAATATGAATGTCTAGTGTGTCCCAACTGAACCTAAAATTCTGAGTTCATACAGACAAAATTATTTTCTTTCCACTAAAGACTTTGAAGTAACACTATTAGAAATAGTGAGGCAAGAGGAGGAAGAATTAAAATCATGGCAAACAACGTCTCCGTTATTCTGCTAACCCCTCCTCTTTGATGACCTGCCAATTCCCAGTTGTCACAAAGCTTCAAGTGTCTCTCTTAGAATTCTATTTGGAAAAGTTCTCAATCACTGATTCTTTTTGTACTTTCTGTCATATGAAACAAAATATAGACACAAAACAATTTATATATAATGCACACATATGTTGAAGTCACCACAACTGAAAAAACAACCAACAAAGTAGAACTCCCCCAAGAACAAAAACATGTTGTGTCCAGTTTTTTTTTGAAAGTACAAATAACTCAAATACATGTTAACTTGGAGTACAGCCATAAAGATAACTATGTCTCAAAAATACGGTTATGTTAATTTGTAATTAAATTCATCTAGATGAACCTAATATAGCAAATCCCTTGAATGGATAAAATTGTTTAAAACAAATGTGACTGTATGAGAATTGAGATCGGCACAAAATTAAAAGAATAAAATAACAAAATCATGACATATTTAAAAAATTCAGAAATGCAATGAGTAAGTCCAATAATATCCATATTGAAAACTGATTCCTACTGATTTAACAAGAAAAAAATATGCAACTATACAATCTGAGCAGTGTACATGAGTCTACATAAACTACTCCAAATTACACTTTGTAGAAGACTGAATGTGGGTTATCTAAAGGAAAACTTCAACACATGATATAAATGAAATAAAAATCTCATGAAATGAGAGAAGTAGTTACTGGAAAATACTAGTTTAATAAATGGTGGTCAAAATCTTTCTAGTACTGAAAAAATTGCACTCCTATTTAGTTAGATCCTGAAAAAGACCCAAGTTACTCGAGCTGATTTGAAACTTTGGCAAAGTTGCAGGATACATCTGAAACATTTCTATGGATGTTGACTCTGGCAAGGAATTCATTTCCTCTTTGATCTGACAAATAAATATATGAAAGAACATAACTTCTACAACTAAATATCAAGACCTAACTAAACATATAACCAGAAAAGTCATCATGTAAGCCGTATTGCAACTGGGGTAAAATTGAGATACCACTTCACCCCAATTAGAATGGCTATAATCAAGAACTCTAGTAAAAACAGATGCTGGACGGGATGTGGACACAAGGGAACCTTACTACATTGTTGGTGGGAGTGTAAACTTGTTCAACCACTTTGGAAAGCAGTATGGAGGGTCCTCAAAAGACTCCACATAGAGCTCCCCTATAACCCAGCAATTCCACTTTTGGGCATTTACCCAAATGTTCACAAACAAGACCACACTAAAGCTACCAGCAAAACTATGTTCATTGCGGCCTTATTTACCATAGCTAGGATATGGAACCAATCAAGATGTCCCTCAGTAGATGAATGGATCAAGGAAATGTGGTATATATACACAATGGAATTTTATGCCTCCATCAGAAAGAATGACATTGCCCCATTTGTTAGGAAATGGGAAACCTTGGAAAAAATGATAGCAAGTGAAGTAAGTCAGGTCCAAAGAAACATATGTCCTATAGTTTCCCTTATTTTTGATAACTAGTATATGTCTGAGTCAAGCAGAAAAGGTCAGATAAGTTGATGTTAGGGAAATGAACCCTAAAATATATATTCAAATTTTTTTTTCTTTCATGCGATTGTTTTTTTAACACATTTATACGATGATTTCTCTTGTTGCGTTTTATGTCCCTCCCCACTGTATAACCCCTGCTTTCACAGTATTTGATGTCGGTATAATTTTTGGAGGGGAAGGGAAAAAACAAATCGTTTAAATAGGTAAATAGGTGGACCCATTTCAACAGTCAGATGTAAAAGTCGTTATGTCGAAAATGAACTTTACAAATTTGGTGGGGGGAGGATGATTGGGGTGTGGGAGGAGGATGGGAAGGGATGGGAAGGGAAAACCTAGGAGGAGGCTACAATGTTTGATAAGAAATGCACTCATTATTTGCCCATGTAATTGTAACCACTCTGTATAGTATTTTCACAATAAAAAAGATAAATCAGTCATACTGATTCTGTATTTATTGTAAATGTTGATTTTTTCATTAATTATTTCCTTTAGTTTGCTATTTTTAAAACATTGTGTTAAATGATGTATAACTTGGTAACTAATTTTGGATGCCTCCTTAAATTTTGTTCTGAGTGTAATGTCTCACTTCAGTTCCTACCCCAGGAAATGATGTTGATTACAAAAAAAATTCTAATAGCCACTGTTTATAATACACAAAATCTTATAAGCATGACACCAAAAGCATTGGTTAACATTTGGATATCAGGGTCTCATGACTGATGAGGCCTATCTGCATGAGTATCAATTATTGTACCTAGATTCCTCAGCCTAAATTTAGCCACTGTTTAAAAATGTTTATATTTTGTCACCCATCAGGGATTAAGTCTGAATATAAAGCCCAAGGAAAATGATAAAGTAAGAATTTAGCTTTTCTGGATATAAAATAACAATATGCATCATAGAGCAACTCACTGGTTTAAAGTCAACCTATTTCTCCAAAACATTCTAAGTATTTCCTTAAAATGTGTATTATTCTCTTGAAAGGAATGGGGAATGTGAGAAGAGGACTAACCAAGCATTGCCTTCAAATATACATAATTTGGATGTACCTCTACAATTTGCTTTAAGCATTACTGATAAAAAAAAAGTTTAAATAATTGATTTTCTGGTCAGATATAATATATACTAGTTTTATATACTAAACTACATTCAGAAAATGGTACATACCGATTAACTAAAGAAATAGCAAACTCATTCTTCAAGGAAATAGAAGAGGCAATCCAAAAATTCATATGGAACAATAAAAGACCCCGAATAGCAAAAACGCTCCTCAATGGAAAGAACACTGCTGGAGGAATATCAATACCAAATTTCTAACTCAACTATAAAGCAATAGTAATCAAAACAGCTTGGTGTTGGCATAAGAACAGACCTTAGGACCAATGGAATAGAATTGAAAACCCAGAAATGAACTTACAGACCTATAGCCATCTAATCTTCTATAAGGGAGCTAAAACAATAGAATGGAAGAAAGACAGCCTCTTCAGTAAATGGTGCTGGCAAAATTGGTTAACTACATGTAGAAAACTAAAGCTAGATCCTTATATTTCACCCTGCACCAGAATCAACTCCAAATGGATCAAAGAACTTGAAGTCAAAGCAGACACTCTGAAAACATTACAGGATGGAATAGGAGAAACCCTAGGTCTCCTTAGATCAGGCCGAAATTTTCTGAATAGAGACCCAGAAACACAACAAATCAAAGAAAGGTTGGACAAAAGGGATTGCATAAAGTTGCAGAGCTTCTGCAGGGCAAATGACATAGCTAGCAAGATCAATAGAAAGCCCACGGATTGGGAGAAGATCTTTACTAGCCATACAACGGACAAGGGTCTCATATCTAAAATATACTTGGAACTAAAAAAATTAAACCCCCCAACAACAAATCCTCAAAGAAACAACTGCCCAATAAATAAGTGGGCGAAAGAATTAAAGAGAAATTTCTCTGAAGAAGAAAGAAGGATGGCCAATAGACACATGAAGAAATGTTCAACATCCCTAGCCATAAAAGAAATGCAAATTAAAACAACATTGAGATACCACCTCACTCCAGTTAGAACAGCACAAATCAAGAACTCTAACAACAACAGATGCTGGAGGGGATGTGGACAGAAAGGAACCTTACTTCATTGTTGGTGGGAATGTAAAGTTGTTCAACCACTTTGGAAAGCAGTATGGAGGTTCCTCAAAAGACTTCACATAGAACTCCCCTATGACCCAGCAGTCCCACTTTTGGGCATTTACCCAAATGTTTACAAACAAGACCACACTAAAGCTACCAGCACAACTATGTTTATTGCAGCATTATTTACCATAGCTAAGATATGGAACCAACCCAGATGCCCCTCAGTAGATGAATGGATCAAGAAAATGTGGTATATATACACAATGGAATTCTATGTCTTCATCAGAAAGAATGACATTGCCCCATTTGTTAGGAAATGGAAAAACTTGGAAAAAATTATATTAAGTGAAGTAAGCCGGGCCCACAGAAACATAGGTCCCATGGTTTCACTTATTTGCAATATCTAGTATATGTACGAGTCAAGTGGAAAAGGTCAGATAATGTGATGTCAGGAAAATGAACCCTTAGATATGTATCTTGTTTTTTTCTTTCATGCATGTGTTTCTAACGCATTTATAAGATTATTTCTTTGTTGCTTTGCATGTCCCTCCCCCACAGTATAACCCCTGCTTTCACTATATTTGCTGTCAGTATAACTTGTGGAGGAGATGGGGAAAAACCAGTTGTTTAAGGATACAGGTGGACCTGTTGCAACAATGAGAAATACAAGTTGTCATGTCCAAAACGAGCTTTACAATATCGGTGCGGAGGGGGGGGGAGGGGGGAGGAAGGGAGGGGCAAGGGAAGGATTGGGATTGGGGGGGGGAAGGGGGAAGCTGTGATGGGATGTGAAGGGTAAACAAAGGAGGAGGCCGCAATGCTTGGTAAGAAATGCACGCATTATCCTGCCCATGTATTTGTAACCCCTCTGTACAGTATGTTCTCAAATAAAATAAAATTAAACTAACAAAAAAAAAAAAAAAGAAAGTCCTGGAAGAAAAATTGGCATCTCTATACTATGTGATGCCCAATTCTTAGGTATTTCATCCTGCCTCCATTTAATGAATGTGATTGTTTAAATCCTTCATAATTTATTAATTAAAATCAATCAGTGTCCTATAATATAATTGTGTTTGATTTTATCCTAGAATGATTCAAGGAGTGCCCATTCAATTAGGACAAACATCACATTCCATTGGTATTCATATGGATAGGAATGAGTTTCTTAGGCTCTCCTGCCATTTGAATGTGGCAGGATCAGGATTCGAACTGTGGGCTCCAGCTCCCACCACTTAAACTTGAGGATAGGGAACTCAACTGTCTGTGCAAGAACATCAACAAGACCAGTGATAAGGCAAGCACAAGTGTCTCTCAGCATTCCTCCTTGATACTTATAAGGCTGTGATATGAGGATCATGGTCAATGTCACCCTAAGCAGAAAAGTCCTGGAGCTCCCTTTCCTACTTCAGTGCCAACAAACCAGAAGTCAGGCCGTATGGCTCCAGTTGTAGAAGGCTAGCCTTAAGCAAAAGCAGCTCATCGACTGTGCCCAGATCCTTAGTTCAATATCTGGAACTGGCAGCAAACAGACATACAGAACAATCTGTGCAGCCATCCAGCTAAAGCAGGTCACCCTCAGCAGCCTTTGTTTACATTTTATACTGAGGCCAACGCAGGAACAAGCCCAAACCAGGCAGGGAAAGAGAAGATGAGGTTTCTTAGAAGTAATCAATATTCAGAAAATTAAACTTGGGAACATAAAATGGTAGCATACTTATGTAAAAACTACCATTAAAAAAAAGATGAAGGGGATGGGAATGTGGATTACTGAGAGTTATTTCCTACCATGCAAGAAGACCTGGGTTCGATTCCTCAGTAGCACATACACAGGAAAAGCCAGAATTAATTCTGTGGCTCAAGTAGTAGAGAGCTACAGAGAGTGCCAAGGCCTTGTGTTTAACCCAAGAACTGGCAAAGAGATAGCTAGGTAGATAGGTACGTAGGTAGGTAAGTAGATACATAGATACATAGAAACATAGATACATAGATAGATACATAGAAAGATGATAGATGAATCTGGTTTGGATGTCAGGAGGAAAGAAGGGCTTTCGTAACTGTTTTCTACCTTCAAATACAATGTTACCCTGGAGTTCTTCCTGCTAACAAGGCTAGGGCTCAGATCCTGAGAACTTCATTTGAATCCAGGATGGGTCAATAATGTTTCTTTCCTGCTTCTATAGCTGGAGAACTCTAAGAACATTTAGAGTGCAAGTACTTATCACCAACGGAAACACAGGAAACTCTTGAACTTTTGACATTTCAGCAGTGGAAGTCTGAGTGTCATAGACTTTCCTGCCCTGGCTGGCTTCACCCTGTGATCCTGAGACCTCAGCTAGGATGACAGGTGTGAGGTACTGGTGCTCTGCTAGGTTCAGAACTGTAATGACATTGACAATACAAGTCAAGGCTCATCCAAAGGGTTTGGGGAGCATATTAAACCTTTCAACAATGGACCTTTCAGAACCCTGTAGGACACAATGTTGTAATTCTAGAGTCTGAGAGGCTGGGCATATGGATGTGCTACACTTGAACCTGGAGCTCTGACTCCAATTCTGGTGTACATCAGCATTCATTTCCAGAGAATGTTCTCCTAATCAGCAAATAAGAAAAGTAATTTGATTGACCCTCACTTTTTTCCAGTTGTCTGTCTGGAACTCAAACCTGGGCACTGTCCCTAAGCCCTTCAGTTCAAGGTGAACAGTCTACCACTTGAGTCATAGTGCCACATGTGGTCTTTTTGTGGTTCATTTGAGATAAGAGTCTAACAGGTTTTCCTTGCCTAGGCTGTATTTGAACTGTGGTCTTCAGATCTCAGCCTCCTGAGAAGCTAGGTATCCAGTTGTGAGCCTATTGTTTCTCACAGTCCTGGGGCTTGACCTTAGGGTATGGGTACTGTCTCTGAGCTTCTTTTTCTCAAGGCTAGCGCTCTACCACTTGAACCACTCCACAGCTTCTAGGTTTTTCTGAGTATGTGGCACTGAGGATTCAAACCCTGGCATTCATGGATGCTGAGCAAGCTCTAAACCAATAAGCCACATTCCCAGCCCCACCCTTAAAATTTTATCCCGCAACTTGCCTATCCTCAAGAAAAGGCTTCTGAGTGTAAATCATCTAAAGAAATCCCTTAGGAAGTTGTCAAAAGATAAATAAGAAAAAGCTCACATTTGGGAGAGACTCTAAACGTGATGACTGTGACTAATGCCTCCATTTAATTATGTATCATGTTTCAACACTTAATAAAGTATTAATGAAAAACGAGTCAATGACCTAATTTATTTTGTATAATTTTGTAATAGATGTACAAAACATAATAAATATTATGTGTATAATAATACTAAATACAATAAACTATAAAATGTATAAAATAAAATAAATACAAAATCAATTAAAATCATAATATGTAATAAACATACACATGTAAATATATAATATATTACACATATATAGAAATATTTTTTCTATTGCAGGTCCTTCATTCAGAACTCTAGTCTGAATTTCTTTTCCTCCAGGACAGTGAGTTTTTCATTCACCCATGGTGCAAAAGAGTTACCTGGAATGTGAGATCAAATCCCAGCAATGATGGAAATACTGCCCCCAGTTCCAAGACAGTGACTAAATTTTTTAAAATCAAGCAGTTATGCTTATTCAGTTCCATACTGAACATTAAGAAAAAGCAGTGTAGAATTTTGTACATCTATTCAGACATTTTTCCCTTACCCCCAAAAGGCTTCTCTGAGCATGACTTTTTTCATTTTTTTATTGTAAAAATATACAGATGGGTTACAGTTAAATGAGCAAGGCACATTTCCTATTGAACATTGTTGCCTCCTCCTTTGTTTTCCCCATACCATCCCTTCCCTCCCATCTCCATATCTACTCCCCCTGCCGATCTCAGTGACTTAACTTATTATTTTTGGCTTTGCACAGGGTTTGATCTCAAGTAGTGGCAACTCTGAACTTTCCCTCACATTGCGACACATTTACCAAGACCCTGAGTTCAAATTCCAGGCTAGGAAAGAAAAATGGCAGAAATTCCAAACCAGGGAGCTTTATTTTTTATTTAGTTAAATGATTAATTAATTTTTTAATTTAATCTTTATTTTGCCAACACAGGGGTTGAACTCAGGTCGTGCAACACTGCCTCAGCTTCAATCGCCCTAGGCTGGAGTACAACCTCTGGACCCATAGCCGATCTTGGGATCCTAGGCCCAGAGGGCATGCACGAAGAAAAAAAAGTAGGATACCACAAAAAATGTCGAGCTGCAGAGGGCTGGGGATTTACATTTTTTATCTTTACACGGTGACCATCTTGGTTCTGAATGACACAGCTGCAATTGGACCTGACCAGCCATTGCTGAAGGCTGGTGGGCTATCAGGGAAACCATAGGCCTACCTGTCAACCATAGGCCCTGGGTTCAAATCCCGATCCTGACACCTACCAATGGCAGGAGATCACAAGAGACTAATTCCTGTGCATAGGAATACCTATTGAAAGAGAACTTCGTGCTTCAGTGTAGTCTAAAATTGGAAGCAATAATACTATCATACGGATTGATCTTAATTAATAGTTTATTGAACATAAAAAGAATAATATTCCTTCAGTGGCAGTATAATAAATGCCTAAAAGTTGGTAGGAACATAGTAGGTTTCATTCAATCATAGACAAACAGATCTGGTGCTCCTTTCCAATATGTATTTATTTGTATACCACCATCTGCCTATCCATGTATCACTGTTTTGGCTAAAACTGGGGCTGGATCTCAGCACTTGGGAACCACCTGAGAGCTTCATTGGCTAGAGGCTGCTGTGCTCACACTCATCCATTCATGAATTGGGACTGCTAGGCCCTGACATCAGATCCAAGAACTGCCAAAAATATAATCTTGCAGTAAGAAGCCGAGTATGACACATGTTTTCCTTTTCTGGGAGAGTCCTGAGTGTCAGGCATGATGGATATCATATCTACAAATCTGGATGCTGTGATAGGATGTAAACAATGTAATAAATGGTAGCGGTGTCATCAGAGTCAATAAAATAATTGCTAAATAAATTAATAAAACCAGAAATACAATGAATAACTACACCAAACACAATATGTACTGAATATTTGTATGGAATTATAAATCCTATGTTTAAAATGGATATAAAGAGTATGTTTTCCCAGCCTGAAGCTTGAATTCAGACCTAGGGAACAGGCCTGACTTTCTTGTCTTCAAGCATGGTCAGATTCCCTGTTCTCACAGTGCTGCATATTTACCCAGACCTTGAGTTCAAATACCAGGCCTGGCAGAAAAAATGGCACGAATTGCAAACCAGGGGGCTAATTTTTTTAATGGTGGGTTATTGTGGAAGCCATTGTCCTGCATGACAACATAGGTTGTGAGCCCTGGAGAAGCAAAAGTTGAGGAGGTGACACCTCCACAAATTGAGCATCGCAGAGGATGGAGACATGCCCCAGACCTAGAGGGATGTGGCTCTGCGAGCACTCTCAGAGGCTGAAATCCACAGGGGGAAACTCTCACTGCAGGAGTGGTGACCCCTTTGCAGGGAGCACCACACAGCAGCTCAGTGGCAGACAGAGCTGGAACCACAGGCCTCCTGCCCCATGAGCTGCCACCAGAGCAGGCGTGGGGATGGGAAGTGGGACAGGGGGCATCCGAGAACAAAATCTGCTTCATCCATGACCTGCATGATGACATGGACTTCCATAGTCCAGCGGATGAGCACCACCATTGATGCAGCCAGCTGTTGGCACACATCTGCACTGTCTTGGAGTCCCTCATGGCGTGTAAAGAGCAGATGTTCATCCTGGATGAACTGTGTCTGGAGAAAGCCAAGCGCGTGTGCTGGCTCTCCCAGGAGAAGATGGAGAAAAGAGAGCTGGGGGAGCTGCTGTTCCTTCTTGCAGGGGAAAGAGCGGATAGAAGGCTCCAGATGCCGGCACAGGATGAGCCCCCACCACTGCAGCTGCTTCTGATGCCTCAGGCTCTGGGGTGGGCAAAATGAGGGAGGAGCAGAAAGGTTTTGAAGAATTGCAACTTCAAGACAGCTTGGAAACTGCCAGAGGAGAGGTCTGGGTTCCCAACCCTGTAGATGACTCCCTGCACATCCTGCAGCAGATGCCCCACATCCAGAGCCACCTACAGCTGGTAGGCTTGGTCAAGGAGCGCTCCCTTTCTTTCTTCTGTAGACTGATGTGGATGATGACTTTCTATGTGACATACTGATTCTCAAAAGCAACGTCAGCCACCAGAAATAAGTGGCCAGTCAGCCTTCTCTCAGGCCTCCATCAGCAGTGTGATGGGAAGGGTAAACTGAAGGTCAGGTAGGGCAGAGGCTGCTGGGAAGGGGCCCAAATTCAAAGGACATCTAATAGCCCATTGGTGGCCAGGGAAGAGACTCATGTTATGCTTATCTCAAACAATAAATTGTTTTCAAAGGAAAGAAAAGCCTCCAACAAAGATTTGTTCTTCAAGTCCTCTGGCTTGAACTCAGGGCCTGGCCCCTGTCCCTGAGTTCTTATTGGTTAAGGCTGGCACTCTACCAGTTGAGTGTTTTCTGATAGTTCATCGAAGATAAGAGTCTCACACACTTTCCTGCCCAAGCTGGCTTGACACCATGATCCTCCAGATCGCAGCTTCCTGAGTATCTAGGATGACAGGTATGAGCCCCCAGTGCCCAGCTTTTGATGACTTTTGAAGGCATTTTGTCAAGTCTGTAAAAGAAGTCTCAAATGGCCTGGATAGACCATGACCCAATCAAGGAGCTGGGATGGGGGAAGGCTCACCTTCTAGCCATTCTGTTCTCCAAAATTAAAGATGCCAGTTGGTGTTGTAGGCATCAAATACCTAGGCCAACAGCCATCAGGCTTAGTGGGGAATAGGTAGAGAATACCCAAAGATTGCAGTGTAGAAATCTCTGATTTTGCATGCATGTGGTATGTGTGTGTGTGTGTGTGTGTGTGTGTGTGTGTGTGTGTGTGTGTGTGTTTGTGTGTGAACTCAGGGCCTAGGCTCTATCCCTGAGTTTTCTTGGTCAAGCCTAGTACTCTGCCACTTGAGCCACAGTTCCACTTGCTTTATGATGGTTAATTGTAGGTAGGAATCTCAAGCACTTTCCTGTCCAAAGTGGCTTGGATCAAGAGTAAACACAACTCAGAAAGAATGACATTGCCCCATTTGTTAGGAAATGGAAAAACTTGGAAAAAATTATATTAAGTGAAGTAAGCCAGGCCCACAGAAACATAGGTCCCATGGTTTCCCTTATTTGCAATATCTAGTATATGTATGAGTCAAGCGGAAAAGGTCAGATAATGTGATGTCAGGAAAATGAACCCTTACATACGTATTTTAATGTTTTTTTCTTTCATGCATGTGTTTCTAATGCATTTATAAGATTATCTCTTTGTTGCTTTGTATGTCCCTCCCCCACAGTATAACCCCTGCTTTCACTATATTTGCTGTCAGTATAACTTGTGGAGGAGATGGGGAAAAACCAGTTATTTAAGGATACAGGTGGACCTGCTGCAACAATGAGAAGTAAAAGTTGTCATGTCCATAATGAGCTTTACAATGTCGGTGCGGGGGGGGGGGGGGGGGGGGGAGGGGAGGGGGGAGGAGAAAGATTGGGATTGGGGGGGAGGGGGGAGGCTGGGAAGAGAGGTGAAGGGTAAACAAAGGAGGAGGCTGCAATGCTTGGTATGAAATGTACGCATTATCCTGCCCATGTAATTGTAACCTCTCTGTACAGTATGTTCACAAATAAAAATAAACATAAAAAAAAGAGTAAACACAACTCACAGGTACAGTCCCCATGGTGGGCAACTCCTGCCCCCTGCTGGCCAGACGTGGAACATGAGAGGCCGTGCCATTGTCCTCTAGATTTCAATTGGGGGAAGTGACCAGGGACAAACGGACTTTTGCTCACCATGGGTGCTGATGCCAGAGCAGATCTGTTCCACCTTAGGCCAAGAGAGCGCCAGGAGTCCCAGATCCCAGGGGCACAAGGAAGGGAGAGGTCAGCTCCAGGCCGAGCTAAGAGGCTTTGCCCACAGACACCCCAACATGGCCTTCCTGATCACCATAAGATCTGACAAAGAACAACCCCCAAAAAAACAAAATTGGAGCTGTGGGTCAAAGTGCTACAGCTCTAGCATTGAACCAAAGAGATCAGGGACAGAGCCCCCAAGATTTGAGTTCAAGACCCCCAGCTGACGCTGCCCCATAAAACACAGGTTGGCTAAAGTAAACTTGTAGGATTTGTAAAGTGTTTCTGAAGAATGGTGATACTAAAGAAAGCACCCTAATTCTAATGACAGCTATGTGCTGAGTCCTTCACAGGGTGCTGTTTGCTGGGGCCTTCCCACATGGAGTTTTGTGCTGAGTCCTCAAAAAGGTGCTGTTTTCTGAGTCATCCCAAAGGGTGCTATGTGCTGAGTCCCTGAGAAGAGTGGGCCATGCTGAGTTTTTTAAAGGGTGCTGTGTCCCTTACACAACGTACTATACGCTGAGTCCTTCAAAAGGTGCCGTGTGCTAATTCACCCCAAAGGGTGCTGCTATGTGCTGAACCTTTGAGAAGTGAGGAAGGAGGTGAATTTTTCAAGTGCTTTGTGCCAAGACCTTAAAATAGGGTGCTCTGTACTGTCCTGCAAATGGTGCTCTGGGGTGAGTCCTTTGACAGTGTGGTATGTACTGAGTCCTTCCACACTGTGGTATATTCTGAGTCTTTCAAAATTGTGCTATCTGCTCAGTTTTTTGAAGGGTGCTATGCACTGAGTGCTTTACACAGAGTGCAATGTATTCAGCCCTTCAAAGGGGGCTGTGTGTTTCTTAACACAGGATGCTATGTACTGAGTCCCTGGGAAACAGTGCTGTACGCTTGAGATTTTCAAAGCATGCCATGTGCTGAGTCCTTTACACTGTGGGCTATGGACTCCCTCTTTCAAAGGATGCTGTGTGCTGAGTACTCTACACAGTGTACTATATACTGAGTCATTCAAAGGGAGCTGTGTACTGAGTCCTTTACACAGGGTGCTTTGGGCTGTTTTTTGAAGTGTGCTTTGTGCTGAGTCATCTCAAAGGGTGCTATGTTCTGAGTCCTTGAGAGGCAGTTATCCCCAACAAGCACACACACACAAACACACACAACACACACACACACACACACACACACACACACACACACACACACACACACACAAGGGTCACTGTACACCTGCTTGGTGTGTAGAGTGGAGGGGGAAGGAGGAGAGTCTCCTCCCGTGGTGGGGCTGAGGGGAGATTCGATCCCCCGGGCAGGTACTGGGGTTCGGGGGGTGTGATGAGCTGAGGTGAGGCTACAATTGCGTGGCCTGGAAGACTTAGGGCCCAGTCAGGGCTGGGCTTTCAGCAGGGGTGGGGGTGGGGGCAAAGGAGAAGGGAGCATGGCAAGGGGAAGAGGGGTAGGACCCAGGGCACACTGTGTTTGCAGTGCGGGGCCGGTGAACTCCGTGGGGGCAAGGCAGCCCAGGAGAGGAGTGAGGGCAGAGAGAGAGAGAGAGCAGATCGAAGAGTGAGCACACACACAAAGGCAAGCAGCTTTATAGGCTGGCAACCTCCAAAATCTTAGTGCAGATCCTGGCAAGGAGCACAGAGCATGTGTAGCCTGTGCAGCAGGACATTGCCACAGGCAGCTACTCGGAGGTGTGGTAGCCATGGCAGGCCTGAGTCTGAGGTCCCTGCCCAGGGAGTATGGCAGTGAAGGTGGCTAAGGCAGGGGCAGTGTTGGCTGATGAGGAGGAGCAGAGGCCATGTGCAGCCCCTACATGCCCCGCAGACGCCAGCCTGCCCACTTCCTACAGCATCGCGTTTCAAACATGGTGTTTTTGGCTCAGACCCATGGTGCCTCTCGAAGTCGCCCAGCAGAGATGGCACGCCCCTGGCTTCCTTGCAGCCCCTAGAAGGTCTCGGATCCCTGTCCTCGTACTCTGGGCCTGCATGCCTCTGGAGCCTCTGCCTACAGCTTCTCCCAGTAGCACACATGAGTGGCTGCCCCATGGGCCTGCACCCTGGGAACCCTCCTGCCAAAAGACCCCCTCCTGCTGACATGGACCCGCCCCTCCTGCCTCCCCTCTCCTGTCCTGCTATTGTGTGTCCCATGCCCCACAGCCTGTCATGTCCCTGCCACAAATGTACCCCAGGGTTGGAGAGTGGGAGTGGGTGTTGACCCCGGGATCCCACCCCCACACTAGTAACCGGTGTACCAGGAAATGGAGTGATGCAGGAATGGGTTAGGAGGGGTCGCCACAGAGCTTGTGGCCTGGAACAGTGGGAGCCACACAGCTGCTCATCTGCACCCTTCCTCTTCCTGTTGGGAACCTGGTGGCTTTAGTCAGAGGTGGGGAGCAGCACCTCCACACCTGCCTTCTTGGGTCTTTGCTTTTTGCTGGGAGTGGTGGGTGTTGGATGCAAAAGATAGGCCCTCCTTGCTGTGTGAGCCGTTGTCTTCTGTGCTCGGTCACCCTTTCACCTGAGGAGGGTCCCAGAAAAGCCCACTAGTTATGTGAGGGCACTTGGAGTCAGGTAGAAGGTGAATACCTGGGAAGAACACACCCCATCTGACACACATATACCTGACCTGTGCCCACCACATCAGCTGTCAACAGTTCTCACAGGGTGATCACATTTCCTAGCTCTCCCAGCATCTGCTGGCTCACAGTCCATCTGCTCTCCTAGTCCTTCACAAGAATCCCCGAAGTCACCCAGAAGCATCTAGGCTGGAAATAGGGAGTCTGTCCATGTATGTAGCCTTTAGGACCCCATGCATTTCCCAACACTGCCCCCACCCCAGGTCAGACACCCCTCTGGGACACTGTGACCCCCCTGCTTGTTTTTAGTCCTGGCTCTGAGGATCCACCTATCTCAGGACACCTTCACACAGAATCCTGGCCTGGGATTTTGGTGAATGGTGAGTAAATGCTGGTTGTTCCCAAGGGAAAGTGTCTGGCCCTTGAGAAAGGGAGAGGCAGAGTGGTTCTGCCTTATTAGAGCGGTGCTCCTTTGGGTGGGAGCCACTAGTTTGACAAGGGAATCCCTGTGCTCCAGCTTGTACCTTGTCCCAGAGGAGGAACGAACAAACTCAGGAGAGACACTGCTGGATCTATTTGTGTGTGAGTCTGTGTGTGTGTGTGTGTGTATGCAAGAGAGAGAGAGAGAGGGATGGAGGGAGAGAGAGAGACAGAGAGAGAGGGAGAGAGAGAGGGAGAGAGAGAGGAAGAGAGACAGAGAGGGAGAGAGAGAAGGAGAGAGAGATCATCTTTCTCCTTATACTTGCCTGTCTGTGCTCAGGTGAGTGATCAGTTGGCAAATTGCAGGTGCTGCATGGAGGAGTCTTCTGTCACAGGTCTGGATTTACATGTGTATGCGTGTGTGTGTGTGTGTGTGTGTGTGTGTGTGTGTGTGTGTGTGTGTGTTCGGAGAACAGGGAGAACAATGAAAACATATTTAAGTCATTGTGTCTAAAAATAGCAAAAACGTTTTATATGTATGTGTGTGTGTGTATTCTTTTTTCATCAATGCCAAGTATGAGTCCAGCCATAATTTTTGTTTTCTCCTTGAACGTTTCATGGCTCCTTTGGAGAAATTTTCAGTAGACGTTACTTTCCACCTACCTCTTCTCTATTTCCTCTAGCCCACAGTAGCTGCTGGGCCTGTGTGGGTCTCCGCTAGGAGGCCTGTGTGAATTGCAGACCAGCGTGGACACCTGTCCTTCTGTCTTCAGCCAGAAGGATCATGAGGCAAGTTTGAATGCAGCCGTACTCTTCTAGCCAGACAGTCTGCTCTCGTGTGTATACTTGGAGCTAATTCAAGGGTTGGGAATGTGTCTGCCAAACATAATTAAGGAATTAAATGCGGGGGGGGGGGGTGAGGAGAGCAGGGGATGTGAGGCTAGGAGGGTCTGGAGAGTGGTGAACGGTGTGACATGGCACATGGTTCACCACGACCAAGGATGAGAAGGCAAACTTACCCAGGGCATTGACTGTGTCCCTGGGAATCTGGGCAGGGAGCTCTGGACCCCCACTGATGACATGGATTCCCTCCCGCGGCATTGTACCAGTGGTCAATCATCTCTGGGGTTCTGCAAACTCCAATCTGTGTCCTGCCTGGGCAGTTTCCAGCTGGGCAGTGGTAGGCACGTGCATTCCCCCTGCGGAGCCCGCCCTATATCAGGCCGTGGAAGTTAGCAAGGGCTCTCTGAATGCCAGTTCCTTTTTTTTTTTTAATTTTAATTGTTATTTTTTGTGAACATACTGAACAGAGGGGTTACAATTACATAGGCAAGATAATGAGTACATTTCTTACCAAGCATTGCAGCCTCCTCCTTTGTTTACCCTTCACATCCCTTCCCAACCTCCCCCCACCCCTCCACCCAACCCCCTCCACCCCTCCCGCACCAAAGTTGTAAAGTTCGTTTTCAACATGACAACTTCTACTTCTCAAAGTTGCAACGGGTCCACCTGTATCCTTCAACGACTTGTTTTTCCCCATCTCCTCCACAAATTACACCGACATCAAATATAGTGAAAGCAGGGGTTATACTCTGGAGGAGGGACAAACAAAGCAACAAAGAAATAATATTATAAATGAGTTAGAAACAAATGCATGAAAAAGAACATTGAAATACAATCTAAGGGTTCATTTTCCTAACATCACATTATCTGACCTTTTCTGCTTGACTCATACATGTAGTAGATATTGCAAATAAGGGAAACCATTAGACCTATGTTTCTTTGGGCTTGGCTTACTTCACTTAATACAATTTTTCCAAGCCTTTCCATTTCCTAAAAAATGGGGAAATGTCATTCTTTCTGATGGAGACATAGAATTCCATTTTGAATATATATACCACATTTTCTTGATCCATTAATCTACTGAGGGGCATCTGGGTTGGTTCCATATCTTAGCTATGGTAAATATTGCTGCAATAAACATAGTTGTGCTGGTAGCTTTAGTGTGGTCTTGTTTGTAAACATTTGAGTAAATGCCCAAAAGTGGGATTGCTGGGTCATAGGGGAGCTCTATGTGGAGTCTTTTGAGGAACCTCCATACTGCTTTCCAAAGTGGTTGAACAAGTTTACACTCACACCAACAATGAAGTAAGGTTCCCTTCTGTCCACATCCCCTCCAGCATCTGTTGTTGTTAGAGTTCTTGATTATAGCCATTCTAACTGGGGTGAGATGATATTACAATGTTGTTTTGATTTGCATTTCATTTATGGCTAGGGTTGTTGAGCATTTCTTCATGTGTCTATTGGCCATCCTTCTTTCTTCTTCAGAGAAATTTCTCTTTAATTCTTTCGCCCACTTATTTATTGGGCAGTTGTTTCTTTGAGGATTTGTTGTTGGGGGATTTAATTTTTTGAGTTCCAAGTATATTTTAGAAATGAGACCCTTCTCCGTCATATGGCTAGTGAAGATCTTCTTCTAATCTGTGGGCTTTCTATTGATCTTGCAAGATATGTCCTTTGCCATGCAGAAGCTCTGCAAATTCATGCAATCCCATTTGTCAAACCTTTCTTTGATTTGTTGTGTGTCCGGGTCTCTAATAAGAAAATTTCAGCCTGACCCAAGGAGACCTAGGGTTTCTCCTATTCCATCCTGTAACGTTTTCAGAGTGTCTGCTATGACTCCGAGGTCTTTGATCCATTTGGAGTTGATTCTGGTGCAGGGGTGATATATAAGGATCTAGCTTTAGTTTTCTACAAGTAGTTAACCAATTTTGCCAGCACCATTTACTGAAGAGGCTGTCTTTCTTCCATTCTATTATTTTAGCTCCCTTATCGAAGATTAGATGCCTATAGGTCTGTAGGTTAATTTCTGGGTTTTGAATTCTATTCCATTGGTCCTGAGGTCTGTTCTTATGCCAGTACCAAGCTGTTTTGATTACTATGGCTTTATAGTAGAGTTTGAAATTTAGTATTGATATTCGACCAGCAGTGTTCTTTGCCTTGAGGAGCGTTTTTGCTATTCTGGGTCTTTTATTATTCCATATGAATTTTTGGATTGCCTCTTCTATTTCCTTAAAGAATGAGTTTGGAATTTTGATAGGTATCTCATTGAATTTGTAGATAGCCTTGGGAAGTACTGCCATTTTCACGATGTTAATCTTTCCAATCAAGGATCATGGGAGGTTTTGCCATTTTCTAAGTTCTGTTTTGATTTCCTTGTTCAAGATTGTAAAGTTTTCATCATAGACGTCGTTCTCTTCTTTGGTTAAGTTAACTCCTAAGTATTTTATTTTTTGAGGGGCTATTACAAATGGAGTTACTTTCCTAATTGCAGCCACACTTTTCTCATTGTTGGCATACAGAAAAGCCATTGATTTTGGGGGGTTAATTTTATACCCTGCTAATTTGCCAAAGTTTTGAATCAGCTTGAGTAATTTGGGATTGGAGTCTATGGGGTTCTTTAAATACAAGATCATATCACCTGCAAAAAAGGGAGAGTTTTTTTTTTCTTCTTTCCCTCTTTGGATCCCTTTTATGTTTTCATCTTGTCTTATTGCTGTAGCTAGGCATTCTAATACTAGATTGAAGAAGAGAAGTGGAGAGAATGGTCATCCTTCTATTGTTCCTGAGTTAAAAGGAAATGGCTTTATTTTTTCACCATTAAGTATAATGCTGGCTGTAGGTTTGTCATATACAGCCTTCATTGTATTGAGGATTGTTCCATGGATTCCTAATTTTTCCAAAACCTTCATCATAAAGGGGCGTTGGATCTTGTCAAATGAATTTTCTGCATCTATTGAGATAACCATGTGGTTTTTATCCTTGCTCCTGTTGATGTGCTGAATAATATTAAGTGTTTTGCGTATATTGAACCAGCTGTGCATCCCTGAAATGAATCCTGTTTGATCGTGGTGTACGATTTTTTGGATGAATTGTTCGAGTCGATTGGCCAAAGCTTTGTTGAGAAGTTTTGCATCAATGTTCATCAAAGAAATGGGTCTATCGTTCTCTTTCTTTGATGAGTCCCTGCCTGGTTTTTGGATGAGGGTTATGATGGATTCATAGAATGTGTTCGGTAGTGAACTTTCTCTTTTAATTTCATTGAAGAGTTGGAGGAGTACTGGTGTGAGCTCTGCTTTGAAGGCCTTGTAGAATTCCACTGTAAAACCATCTGGTCCTGGAATTTTCTTACCTGGGAGGTCTCTTATTGCTGTTTCTATTTCAATGCTTGATATGGGCCTGTTAAGATGGTTAAACTCATCTTGGTTTAGTTTTGGCATGTCAATATTTGCTAGGAAAAGGTCCATTTCTGTCAAGTTCTCAAACTTATTAGCATAAAGTTTTGAGAAGTATTCCCTTATGATGTTCTGAATCTTGGTTGTTTCCGTGGTGATGTTTCCATTCTCGTCTCTGAGTTTATTTATTTGAGTGTGTTCTCTTCTTTTTCTGATAAGATTTGCTAAGAGTCTGTCAATTTTGTTAATTTTTTCGAGGAACCAACTCTTTGTTTTGTTGATTTTTTTCTGTAGTTTTTGTGGATTCTAATTCATTTAATTCTGATTTAATTTTGATTATTTCTTTCCATCTACTGGATTGGAGTTTATGTTGCGGCTCTTTTCCAAGGAGTTTCAGATGTGTCATTAAATTGTTGGTTTCAGATCTCTCCAATATGTTGATATAGGAGCTCAGAGCTATAAAATTGCCTCTGAGTACTTCCTTTGCTGTGTCCCAGAGGAGCTGGTAATTTGTGTGCTCATTTTTGTTGAATAGCATGAACATTTGAATTTCCTTTCTAATCTCTACCATGACCCACTCGTGATTCAGCAGTGTGTTGTTCAGCCTCCATGTGTTACCGGACTTTCTTTGGTGGCTTTTGCTGTTGAGTTCTAATTTTATTTCCTTGTAGTCAGAGAGAATGCAAGGTCTAACTTTAATGTTTCTGAATTTGGACAAGTTTGCTTTGTGGCCTAAAATGCGGTCTATTTTTGAAAATGTTCCATGTGATGCTGAGAAAAACGTGTTTTATGATGTTACTGTGTGAAATATTCCATAGATGTCTGTTAAATATAGTTGATTTTGCAGGTGTTTAAATCTGCGGTTTCTCTGTTGAGTTTTTGCCAAGTTGATCTATCTAGTGGGGAGAGCGGTGTGTTAAAATCCCCAACAATTGATGTCTTTGGATCTATGTGGGATTTGAGGGAAAGTAGTGTTTCTTGGATAAATTTTGGTGCTCCATTGTTTGGCGAATAGATATTTAGAATTGTAATATCCTCCTGAAGGAGAGATCCCTTAATTAGTATGTAGCGACCTTATTTATCTATTCTCACGAATTTTAATTTGAAGTCTATTTTATCTGATATTAGGATTGCAACTCCTGCCTGTTTATGGGGACCGTTTGCTTGGTAGATTTTTCTCCAGTCTTTAAAATTGAAATTGTGTTTGTTTTTATGGGCAACATGTGACTCCTGAAAGCAGCAGATAGATGGATCTTGTTTTTAATCAAACTAGACAGTCTATGTCGCTTAATTGGAGAGTTAAGTCTGTTAATGTTAAGAGATAGGACTGAGAGGTATTTGGGAGTTTCTGCCATGTTATCCACCTTCTTGGGCGTTGCAAAAACTGGGTTCTTCCTATGGTTCTTGGATTCTCAGTTTGGGTGCAGTTTCTTGGCCTTTAATTTGGTCTTGTTGGTTTTCTATATGTAGGACATCTTTAAGAATCTTTTGTAGGGCTGGTTTGGTGGAGATATATTGTTTCAATTATTCTTTGCTATGGAAGGCTTTTATTTGGCCTTAGATTATGAAGGAGAGTTTGAATGGGTACAGTATTCTTGGTTGATAGTTGTTTGTTTTTAGGGCTTGGCATACATCATTCCAGGCTCTTCTTGCTTTGATTGTCTCTGCTGAGAAATCTGAGGTGATTCTAATTGGTTTCCCTTTATAGGTGATTAATCTTTTTTCCTTCCCAACTTTAAGGATCTTTTCCTTGGTCTGGGTTGATCCTGTGGGGATTATAATGTGACAGTGGGATGTCCTATTCTGATCTGGTCTATTTGGAGTTCTAAAAGCTTCTTGTATCTAAATAGGCCTATCTTTTTGCATGTTTGGGAAGTTCTCTGCTAAGATCCTGTTAAACAAATTTCCTAGACCATTAACTTCTGTTTCTAGGTGCTCCTCTACACCCATTATCCTTAGATTAGGCCTTCTGATGGTGTCTTCCAAATGTTGGATAGATCTATCATATTTCTTGGACTTGTCTTGGATGGATGTATGTTCTTTCTCTATAATATCTAGGCTGTCTTCAATCCCTGAGATTTGATCTTCTGCATGCTCTAACCTGCTCTCAAGACTTTCTACTTTGTTTTTTATTTCTTTTCCTTCCAATTGGTCAGCTTTGATGGCTTCAAATTCTTTGTTGAAGCTTTGTTTTACATCTTGTATGAACTTCTTTACTTCCTTAATTTGGTGTTTAGTGTTTATTCTCAAATCACTTAGTTGATTGGTTATGGTTTCCTTGGACTCCCATTCCTTCTGTTGGGTTCCATTCAGCATTCCCTTTGTGGTCTCCCTGACTTCCTTCAGCTCTTTGTTAATGGATCCCATGAATGCCTTTAGTGATCTTTGTGTATTCTCATACTGCTCTCTCAATTCCTGTATTCCTCTTTGCTTACCTTCCTCCCATTCATGCCATTCCTGTAGTTCTTTTTGAATGTTGTCAGCCTGTTCACGCCATTCCTGCCTTTCTCTTTGAGTATTCTCAAGCTGCTCACGCAAATCCTGTATCAGTTTTTGAGTAGCTTCCTCACGCTCATGATATTCCTGCATAAAACTTTGGATTGCCTCCTCTCTCTCCCTTTCACTCTCATACAGAGTCCTTTGCAGGATTTCAATCTTTTCCTGCATTGACCTATTGATTGCCTCCTCTCTCTCCCTATCACGCTCATACAGAGTCTTTTGTAGATTTTCAATCTTTTCCTGCATTGACCTTTTGTTTGCCTCCTCTCTCTCCCTATCACGCTCATACAGGGTTCTTTGTATGTTTTCAATGTTTTCATTTATCATGTTTGTCAGCAGTGTTTGTAGAGCTATTTGGGAACTCTCCTCTGGATTGTTCATTATCTGTTCTGTCCCCTGATTATAATGCCCTTTTTCTTGTGGTTTTCTGGCTTACTCTGCCCATTTGCGATGAAAATAACACCAGTTTTGTGCTAGAACAGTAACTTAAGGCAAGCATCAACCAAAGTCTGAATTTGCACAGTCAATAGTCTGCAGATACAATCTAGTTCAACCGATACCTCTATTCAACATCAAACATCTATATATTAATGGGCAATGAACCGCAACTAAGAATTTGATAAACCAGAAATTATTAGGGTTAGGGAGAGTTGTGGGTAAAAAATAGGAATAGTGTGATGTGGGAAGGTACAGGGAGAGTTAACTTAACTAAGTCCTAGACTCAAAGCAGGAAATAGGTTGGATAGGATGAAAGTAGAGAGATAGAAAGCAAGAAGAAAGAGAAAGGAATAAAAAAAGAGACCAGGAAAAAAATAGAAAAATAAAAATTAATAATATGCAGAAACGAGAACAAACTATTCAAAGAACGTGAATATAATGAGAGAAAGGGAGGGATATAAAGGAGATGTGAAAAACTTAAAAATAAAAATACTTAAAATATTATATAGGTATAAAGAGGTAGTACTACTATTAAGGAATTTAAGTCTCAGAGGTTTTGAATTGAGCAATAAATTTGTGGCTTAAGTTTGTACACAATGGGGGATAGGGTTTTAGAGTCAACTACGGGTTTATGTGAGGATATACAGAACAACAATTAAGTCCCATAAAGAAGAAAAAAAGAGAGAAAAAGGTCAGAAAGATAAGGAAGAAAGAAAAAAAAAGATCAGAAGTTCAGTCAAGCTAAGCAAAAAACAAAAAGAAAAAAAATTTTAAAGGGAAATAAAAAGAAAGAAAAACGCACACACACATGTATCACTAAAATAAAGATTATAAGGGGGAAAAAAAGTTTCTAGAAAACAATTTTTTTCAAAAAAAGTTAAAAATTAAAATAAAGTTTTAGAAAAGAAAAAAAATTGTTGTAAAACGTATAAAGAAGAAGAAGAAGAAGAAAAAAAACGTTCTTTGATTTTTGGGGGAGGGTTAGGAAATATCCTGTATCTCCCTTGTGTCTGTAATCAGCCTCTGGTTGCAGTCTATGGTCTGCTTGTGGTCCTGTGGCTTGGTGGATTTCTTAAGTAAGTTTGTTTGGACAGGCAGAAAAATGCTCTATTTTACCCAGGATTTGGCGATCCTCCTCCCAAGTTAGTTCAATGGGAGGGGGGTCTGCTTCTATTATCACAAAAGAGGGAGATGGCTTTTTCCTCAAGTTTGGAGATGCTGTGATGAGGCTAGGTTCTGGGTAGAGTTGAGGCCTTTCAGCAAACAGTAGCTTTTCCCAGGGGCTAGTTTGTGAGAAACTCACAGAGCCCAGCCTGCAGACACTCTCAGGGTTTCTGTTTACTGATGTAGAGGCTGCTAAAGGTAGGGGAAGCCTCTGGTTCTGATTTCCCAGTGAAGAAAACCACCCCTAGGGCTGGCACCCGAACTGGGTGACTTTTCCCTGGGTGGAGCTGAGTCTGGCAGTTCACGCCGTTAAGTTCTTGTGACCTGATAAATGACTCCTTTTATTCCAAGGCCTGAGTTGGAGCTAGCAGCTCCGCCATGCTTTGTTGGTAGCCAAGATGGAGATCTCCGGTACTGGGGGGGGAGGGGTGGCCTTCCCTCCTCTGCTCCCTGCGAAGGAGTGAGGACGTCAGGCTTCTATTCACGCCGAGTCTTGGTTCCTGGGTCGTCTCTGGTCTGCGAACTGCAGGATGAAGATGGCTGCTCCTTGTCGGTTCTTGCTGGTGTTGAGTGGAATCTGTTCGCCGGCCACGTTTGGCTCTTTTGTCCCAGACTCTCTCTCTTTCAGGTATGGTGGTACGGCCAACGCTGCAGCGGAAGCGGCGGCCGCTGCTGGCAAGAGCTCAGATCTGTCTCCTTGCCTGGATTTTCCCTCTCTGGCCTAACTCTCTGTCCTGTGATGGCACACTTGGTGTGATTCTCTGGCTTAGGACTGTTCACTGGAACTCTAAAACTGCTTTCTATGCGAAAGCTTGTTGAGCCTCGAGCTTCTCCTCCGCCATCTTCCAGGAACTCCTCTGAATGCCAGTTTCTGTAACCTGCTGTAGGCTGTCTAGAAGGAAAAGGGGACAGCTGACTTTGGAATCCTTTGATTGGGACAAATTAAATACCATGTTTTCCAGGGTTTTATCATGAAGCTGGCAATTTCCACTAACACCTGGGATTATGGGCCAAATTAGACCGACCATTTCAGCCACCAAACAATGACATTCAAAGCACCACAGGCAGAGTTCCCTAGCCAGATGGTCTCCTGCTATGAACATCATGCCTTGACTGCCTTTCTCTGGCAGCTGTTGATTCTATTCCTGCTCTCTCTAGGGTGACCACCACAATCGAGGACATCGAGGGGGGGCAGAGATTGTGACCACACCATCCCCAGCTTGCCCGCTGTGAGCAGAGATGATTCCCAGCATCTGCACTGGACTCTTGGAGATTCAGAAACCCGGGATCCTTCGAGGATCCTTTCTCTGAAACATGAATCTTGGGGGCCGGATATGGTAGACCATCCTGGCTAGCCCCAGGGGGAGAAGAGGAGGCCCCTTCAGCCAGGCCTTCAGCTCAAGGCAACCTCGTTCACACTTGTGTGGGGAATTGAGTGCCACAGAGATGGTCAGCCACTGGACAGAGATCTTTGAGAAGATAGGCATCCCAGAGGCCCCGGAATCCAGCGAGTACATCGTGGCTCACTTCCTTGGAGCCAAAACAGTTAAGTGCAGTGGCACCAGGAGGGCGGGAAGTGGGAGGACAGAGAACTGTGGGAGAGCTACATCAGGCTTCCCCCCCACCAGGATGCTTAGCTGTATCAGATGAGACTTTTCTGTAGTATTGTCGTAGGAAGATGCTCATTTATTTATCCAAAAAACAGTTAGAGTGTGAGCCAGGCTCTGGGGGGTCCATAGACAATGAAAGGTTCCAGTGCTGGTTCCACAGTACATGAAGAATCCTTGGTTTGAGCTGGATGCCGATGCTTCACACCTGTCATCCTAGCTACTAAGAGGCTGAGATGGGAGGATAGAGGCTTAAGGCAGGGGCAGGAAAGCCTGTAAGACTGTTATGTCCAACTAACTAACAAAAAGAAAACAAAAGAAGTGGATGTGTGGCTGAAGCTGTAGTCTGTTGGCCTTGAGTAAAAAGGCTCAGTCACATAACCCAGGTTCTGAGTTCAAGGCCCAGGAGTGAGAGAAAGAAAGGAAAGAGAAAGAGGAGGGAATTACAGAGAGAGAAAAGGAAGAAAGGAAGGAAGAAGGAAGAACATGCAAGCCTTGGTTTGGAGTCCCTGGATCAAGGAGCCAACCATTCACATCTCTGTGGGGACAGTTTCAGAGCATAAAGGCAGTATGTAGGACCAAGCCACAGACCTCTCAGCAACTTCATGACATCCAGAAGCCTGGTGGTCACCGAATACAGAGGGAAGCAGCCTCGATTAGATCCTTGGGCTCAGGGTGGGTCACCAGGTTTCAATCATCTCTGGCCCCAAGGAGTTTATTTTCTGGTCAGATAAGAAGGAAATGTGTAAGGGCTAGGGAGGTGTTGGGGTGATGGAGTGTCAAGAGGGGGGAGCAAGGGATAAAAAGGAAGATGAAGAGGGAGGATGATCCCAGTTCAGGTGTGTCAGGACCTCGCCTGTCAACCTAGACCATCACTGATAGAGCTTTTGACCCAGCCACATTGCAATTAAATGTCTTGGTGCCCGTTGACCACCTGGCTATCATCCACCTCAGGATGCCTGTGCAGTATGACTTTGGGGACTGGGATTTCCTGGCTCAATCTGAAGGTCACATCCCCGGTGTTCATTTCTCGACCAGAGAAAGAGGTAAGCATGCCACTGGCACAGGACAGACAGGGAATGAGGGCGGGAGTCGGGTTCAGTGGTGCCCCAAGTCTTCCTCGAGTGGGCGTTAAGACCCTGAGATTGCCATTCTCAGAGGCAGAGGTGGGTGTCTTTGCTGGCTCAGCCTTTAGTCTAGATGGCAGATCTGGGACTCAGAGAGGGCCAACTGAAGGTGGGGAAAGGTTGGGTAGAGGCTGGTGGGAAAACTAGAGGCACTAGGCTCTGAGCATTGTTGTTTCTTTGAGGATACTCACCACCTAGGAACATTCCTGGGATGGATGAGCCCTTTTCTCCTTTCCAAGAGAGAGGGACCATTGGCCCAGAAATCCTTTCGTTCCCACATCTTGTAGTTGGATAACTAGAACTCATCTCACTGCTCAGTATTGAGGCAGTACAGTGAGAGATCCTGAGTCTTTGATAAGGTCAGGGGATCCTCAGTAAGAGATTGTACTTGAATGTCCTAGCTAGGTGCATGGTCAGTCCCATCTAAGACTGTCATGATGTAGGACATAGAATCTAAAGAATCAGGGCATGATGGGGCCTGTTCTGGGGGTTTTGAGTATTATATGTTAACTTTGAGCTCCCATGTACCCAACTGCTTCTCTTTCTTGGGTGGGTCTCTGCTAGAAAAAGCATGAAACTAGGAACTGGGTCCTATCCCTTGGCTTTGATGCTGAAAGCTAGCACACTACCATTTGAGCCACAGCTCCAAGTCCAACTTTTTTGGGGTGTTTAATTGAAGATAATGAGTTCTCATGGACTTTGCTGCCAAGGGTGGCATGCAACTACAGTCCTCAGATCTCAGTCTCCTGAGGGGATAGGATGACAAGCATGGAAAATATCTTTCACTGGATGCCAGTAGCTCATGGCTGTCATCCTAGGTACTCAGGAGCTGAGATCTGAGGACCATATGTCAAAGCCAGCCGGGTCTGGATAGACCCTGAGACTCTTGTCAAAAGGAACTGACAGAAAACCGGAAGTGGTGCTGTGACTCTAGTAGTTGAGTGCTTGCTTTGAGCTGAAGAGATGAGGGACAGAACCCAGACCCAGAGTTCAAGCCCCCACAACAGAAAAAAAGGAAGAAAGTAAGACATCTTTGCCTGTAAAGGGTGGGGGAGGTGGGGGGGCAGGCAGGCGGATGCTGTGTTTGGGAGACTAGGTGATGGCATCACTGTACAGACATTTCTATGAACTCCCCAATTTTGCCCCAGTTTGAAGCCACAGCTTCAGGAGGACGTGGCCTGTAGCAGGCAGGGATTGGGTGAATGGGTGCAGGGGTGGGATTGTTGTGTCTGTATTCTCTCCATTGAAGGTTGGATTTGGATGCTGGGTGTCAGAGTCTGAAGTGACGGTTTGCAAGAAGTTTGTGGCCTGACAAATTGGGTTTCCTCTGGGTATATAAAGGTGGCTGAAGCCGGGCGCCGCCGGTGCTCACAACTGTCATCCTAGCTACTCATAAAGCTCTAAAGATCATGGTTCAAAGCCAGCTTGGGCAGGAAAGTCTGTGAGATTCGATGGCCAATGGACCACCAGAGAACAGGAAGTAGTGCTGTGGTTCAATTGGGGAGTGTTCATCTTCAGCTGAAGAGCTGAGGGACACTACCCTGGCCTGGAGTTCAAACCCCATGACCAACAACAAAATAAGAGGTGACTAAGTTTTCTGTATAGCTGTGTATATAGTAGGAAATTCTATGCTGGGTTGTGAGATATTTCAGATATGAGAGAGGCTCATTGTTTTGTCTACAGTGGGTCTGAAGTCGAGAGTGCCAGCTTCTTGGGGAAGGGATGTGACCCTAATGGAAGGAGTTCATGGTTCCGTTCTCAGGAACTGCTGAAGCCTTGGGCTATACGTGTGTGTGTGTGTGTGTGTGTGTGTGTGTGTGTGTGTGTGTGTGTGTGTCTGTGTCTATGTCTGTGTCTGTGTCTATGTCTGTGTGTGTGTGTGTCCGTCTGTCTGTCTGCGTCTGTGTGTGTTTGGAGGTAGAAAATGTGGCCTTGAATTCAGGGCCTAGGTGCTGTGCCTGAGTTTTGTGCTCAAAGCTAGTGCTCTGACTCTTGAGCCACAGCTCCACCTCTGGCTATTTGGTGGTTCACTGTAGATAAGAACCTCACAGACTTTCCTGCATGAGCTGGCTTTGAACAGTGATCCTCAGATGTCAGCCTCCTAAGTAATTAGGATGACAGACAGGAGCCACTTGAGCTGGCTTTGTGTGTGTGTGTAGAAGTGGGTTGTAACAAGGATCAACTGAATCTTAGATAACTTCTAACCGCTGTCTTTGGGGGGGTGAATGGGCTTTGTGGCTGAGGTCTGGGGGCCTGGAAGGGTGAGACTTGAAGGGGACTCAGGACTGCTAAATTATAAGATGAAGGGATTTTTGTGCCCTGGAACTGTTCACTCCCTTGGGCCTGGTTGGTGACAGAGGGAGATTGGGAGGACCTGGGGGTGGGGCCCACAGGGGGTGGCTCCCCAGGGCAACAGGGAACCTGGCCAGCACTTAGTATGGATGTGAGCCCCGTTAGTATGGAGCATAATTGCATGGGTCAGACTCTGGGTCTTCTCATCATGACGTCTGATGGGAGAGGCCAACCCTATTTTAAATATTGACCTGTGATCTTCAGATCTCAGCCTCTTGAGTATCTAGCTTTATAGGCATGAGCCTCTGGCAGCGGGCCTCTGATTATTTTCGGTATATTAGGGTTTGAACTCAAGGCCTTAGGCTTTCCAGTCAGGTCTTCTACCACAGGAGCCAAGCCTTTCTGTCTTGGTCATTTCTGAGATAGAGACTCAATATATGCTCAGGCTGGGCTGGATTGCGGTCCTCCTGTGATAGGAATTGGTCACCATGCCTGGTCCTTCTCTAGTTGGGATGCTAGACATATAACGCCATGCTCAGTCATCGGTTGGTTAGATGGATTGTCCCAAACTCTTAATCCATGGCAGCTGATTCTTGACCACAGTTGAAGCTCTGCATTGGGCCTCAACCCTCTGACCTCAGTCTCCTCACAGGACAGTTGTGAGGAAAGAAGGGATCAATACAGGGGGATCTGTGGGGCAGAACCAGGCATTGAGGGAGTGGTCATCAGATATGGTTCTTGGCAATTATGTGAGCATATGACAGGAAGATACCTGGAAAGAGCTCAGTGGGGCCTATTATTTATCGTGATGCAGGAGGTGTGGGATTATTAAACAAAACATGGCTCTCTTTCATCCTTACCCTATCCCCATGAGGAAAAGGATCTTTCACTGTGTTCAGTTTTGCAGCTGGGGAAAACGAGGCACGGAGAAGCTGGATGGCCTACTCATTTCCCCCAGCTTACAGGAAGCTCGGCCTGACTTCTCTGCCATGCTCCCTAGGACAATGAGTGCTATTCAGTCCACTTCTTGTGGTGGGAAGTCCACTTATTTTCAGTTGTGGGGCTTGAACTCTGGGTGTGGACGCTGTCTCCAAGCTCTTCAGATAAAGGCTAGCACTCTACCACTTGAGCCACAGCACCACTTCTGGTTTCCTGGTGGTTCTTTGGAGATAAGAGTCTCACAGACATTCCTGCCTGGGCTGCTATGAACCATGATCCTCATATCTCAGCCTCCTGTGTAGTTACCATTATAGGCCTGTGCCACAGACACCCGGCTAAAGTGTATTTCTGACTCTCTCTCTCTCTCACTCTCTCACAGGAACTGGTTGAATGGGTGTTGGAGGAGGTGGCCCAGGGTCTCCATGTGGCTGTGCCTCACGGTGTCCCTCTCATTCTGGAGGTGGGCTGTGGTTTAGGAGCTGTCTCGCTCAGCCTGTTGAACTACCTCCTTGAGGTAAGCTCCTCAAGGAGGAGCCCGGGATAGACTGTGATGGTTATTCCTTGTCAGTCCATCTGGTGAGACCTTCCCCAATACCCTCTGCTAAGACATTTAAAGGAAAGTGGATGAGGAAGTGTTCCATTGTCCAACTGCACAGCACGATCCCAGGCCTCTGATCTTCACCGCCACCTATCTGGCCAGACCCTGATTATAAGAAAATGAATTCACTCTATGTCTACTTCGCTTTGCTGGGGTGTGTTGTTTCGGGGAGGGGGGGCGGTGTGCAGCGGAAAGACCTGAGAACTAATATCTCCTGGGGAACATTTGTTCTTGTGACAGAGCCAAGTCATTGCTGTGGATAAGGAAGAATACGCCATCAGACTGACCCAGAACAATGCTCAAAGGTAGGTAGGCTGTTGAAGTATCAAACCCATCCATGTCTGCTTCCCACTCACAACAAGAGGGGTGCAGTGAGGGTGGCCCGGCACTGGCCCTAGGGGATTATACATGGATGGTGGCGGTCAGGTGCCAGTGGCTCTCACCCGTCATCCTGGCTATTCGGAAGGCTGAGGACTGATGGTTATGACTAAGAGCCAGCCCAGGCAGGAGAGTCTGAGGGATTCTAATCTCCCATAAACCACCTCTTCCCCCACAAAAAGGCAGATGTGGTGCTGTCGCTCAAGGGTTAGAGCCTCAGCCTTGAGTAAAAGAAGCTCAGGGCATGAATCCAAGACCTAGGACTCACAAAAAAAAATAAATGAATAATGGGCACCTGTTATCTTACAACCAAAAAGGATGTATTCAGTCTTCTCGCCGGTACTTGTAGCCAAAGGTAAGGGGCTTCCCTTGATGTTCCACTAAACCTCTCCTTCTCTCTATTATCTCTCCCGGCTTCAGTTCTGGGATAGAATTCAGATCATCATACTTGGTGTGACCTTATGTACCCTATCCTACCCACCTTCCTTGGGGTGGAGATCCTGGATATATTCACCACTGGGAGAATGAAGCACCAGAGTGATGTGGGTAGGTATCCCCGAAACTCAAACACATACACACACTTACCTAGCCAACTCAGACTAACCTTTTCCAAAGGCACTTTATCTCCTTGGATTAACTGACCTAGGAGAGGAACTTGATCCCCTGTAAATGATTATTTTAACTAGGGCTTGCTAGTTGACATGAGATAAACAAAATCTCAAAAGAAAGGCCCTGGTGCCTGTTACCTCTGGCTCAGGATCACACCTAACAACCTGGCTACTCGAGAGGCAGAGATCTGAGGATCAAAAATTGAAGCCAGCCATAAGCTGCAAAGTCAGTGAGACTCTACTCTCCATGGAACCACCAAAAAGCCAGAAGTGGAGCTGAGGCTCAAGTGATAGAGTACCAGCCTTGAGCACAAAAACTCAGAGAGACAACTTCCAGACCCTCAGTTCAAGCCCACACAAAGAAATGGCCCCATTTGTTGCCCCCAGATTGCCTGGGCCTCGAGTGCCTTGTCACAGAGTTAAATACAGCACCGGTCCTTGGGTAGTATATCAGAGCCTTCAGAAAGAAATTGGATGGTGGAAGCCAGGCCTTCCCCTTTGTGTGCTCTCAACCCACATCAATTGGAAGGCAGAGCATGACAATACTGGCAGCTTGCAGAGTGGAAAAGATCCTCCTCTGCCAGGGTTTTTGGAGTGGGCTTCATAGAGACAGCACTTGAAATGGGGTATTGCTTAACAAGGAGGATCTGTCAAGAAGCACAGAGAGCAAAGATGCTGTAAATAAAGGACAACATAGCAGAGTGTGTTCATTTCCAGCCAGTGCTGCTGTTGAGAAACTCGGTAAATATGTGCAAGACTGTGCTGAGACAAGTCCAAGGGGTCACAGAAGAACAGCTTTCCAAGGTTGGGATTGTGTCTTAGCAGTAGTGGGCTTGCATGGCACACAGGAAACCCTAGTTTTGATTACTAGGTTCCGCATAAACAGAAAAAGCCAGAAGTCGCACCTTGGCTCAGGTGGAAGAGTGCTGGCCTCGAGCAAAAGCAACTCGAGGACAGCGCCTGGGCCACGAGGTCAAGCCCCAGGACTGTCAATATAAAACAGCATTCCACGGGACCTGGGTGACAGGTGGATGGCTATGCCCTGTAGCTCTTAGTAGATCAATCCATGCATTGTGTCTCCTTCTTTGACAGCGGGGATCTGGACACTCCTTCTGTCCTGAGCAGTCCTGGACCCACGTATCAGCAACCTTCCCAACCTTTTCCACTGGGACATGGAGCAGCTGGCCCCAGAAATTCTCAGGTACTGGTGGGGTTCGGCGGGGGTTTACAGGTCAGGCTGCCGAACACCTAGTGGTCTGATCTGCCCCGGAAGACCAGGCCATCCAGAGGAGGCGGATGAGATGTTAGAGAGGGGTAGTGATGTGAAGGGGGCCCTTTAATACCCATGGCCCTACCCCAATTCTGAGCCTCCATTTGCCATGCCTGAGGGAGGTAGAGGAGTGTCTAGGTGGTAGTGTTTAGAGGAGAATGAGTTGGAAATTCTAAGGAATGAGAAACCATAAGTCCCGCTCTGGTGGCTCACACCTGTCATCCTGGTTACTTGGGAGGCTGAGATCCAGAAGATCTTGTTTCCCAGCCCAGGCAGGAAAGTCCCATGAGAGTCTCATCTCCAATCTCCAACCAAAAGTGGCGCCATGGCTCAAGTGGTAGAGCACTGTCCTTGAGCAAAAATCATCATCGGGGACAGTACCCAAGCCATGATTTCAATCCCCTCAACCAAAAAACAAAAAAGAATGCACCCCTTGCAAGAGATGGTGAAGGAGTGCGGTTGCTGTGGTTGGAAGAACAGGTGCTGGCCTCACTGTACAGACATTTCTAAGAACTCCCCAGGTTTGCCCCAATGCGAAGTCACAGCAGGGTGTGCATTGCCTTACCAAGAACTCAAGAGGTTGTGTCCTATCTTACCTAAGGAGTGGACGAATGAGAGCAGGGGTGGGAGGGTAGTGTCAATTTTATTCTCTCCATCCAAGGAAGAATGGTTTTGGATGCTGGTGCCAAAGTCTGAAGTGAAGGGTTGCATGTGCTTTGTGGCCTGCAAAGTTGGGTTTCCCCTGGGTCTAAGAAGGTGGTTGAAGCCAGGCGCCGCTGGTGGCTCACAAATGACATCCTAGCTACTCAGGAGGCTGAGATCTGAGGATGACAGTTCAAAGCCAGGTTGGGCAGGAAAGTCTGAGAGACTTTATCTCCAGTGAACCACCAGAAAATCGGAAGTGATGCTATGGCTCCAGTGGTAGAGCGCACACCTTCAGCTGAAGAGCTGAGGGACTACACACAGGCCCAAAGTTCAAACCCCATGACCAACAACCAAAAATAAGGTAGCTGACTTTTCTTCATAGCAGTGAGTACAGTAGGAAGTGCCGTGCTGTTATGAGCCATTCCAGATGTGTGAGAGACTCTGAGTTTTGTCTACATTTGATATGAGGACTGTAGAGCCATCTTTCTGGGGGTTAGGATGTTCAGGTGATCAGGGACTGCTGAGGCCTTGCCTTACTCGTGTGTGTGTGTGTGTGTATGTGTGTGTGTGTGTGTGTGTGTGTGTGTGTATTTCCCTCATCTCTGTCCACTTCCAGGGTGCCTGTCTGCCTCTTCCTGAACTCGGATGGTGCCCCTCCTCCCTAGCAACCTTGCATTCAGCCCCCTATCAGGGTCTACAATGAGTCCTAAATTGCCAGAGACCTGCATATACCAGCTTTTCTTTGGGGCCCAAGTCCGGCTGTCCATATCTTTGGCCGCCTCCAGGGGATTCTGAATCAGCAGGGTCAGCTGGCATGTGTTCTCCCCTGCCTCTGGGGTGGCAGGGTCAGTCATGCGTTGTTCAGTCATTTTCCTCTGGCTGCATATCCCACTCCCAGCAGGCTGGCAGTGGACTGGGGGAAGGGTGGTTTCCAGTGGCTCTGGTCAGATCGACCTTGATAGCTTACTGAAGGCTGCCCAAGCAAGGATGATCTGGGGCTACATGGGAGGTGAAGCCAAGGTTGCTTGGAAGTGTTAGTCAGTATCAAAGAAAAGTCAAGGTACCTTATCACAGGCAAGTCTATCTTCTGGGCCCAGCTGGGCCTCTCAGGTCCTTCTAGACAATTCCGGATGCCCAGAATACAGAGGCACAGGCTTTAGATTCCAGGACCAGGTAACTGTGGGATAAGGGACTGGTATGTACCAGTACCTCAATGTACTGGGGCATTAGCCTTGACCTGGCTATGCCCCACTTGTGTAAGTTCACTTCTTAGCCCATGGCCACACACCAGCTACTTCTGCTGTGGAAGTAGCAGGATCAGAAATGAGATCTAAGATTACCAAAATCTGGATTTATGGCCGGAGTCGGGTGGGGGGGGGTGTCTAAAAAAATCTTAGAGCTGGAACTCAGAGCTTAGCACTGTCCCTGAGCTTCCTTTGCTCAAAGCTAACACTCTAACACTTGAAACACAACTTACCTTTTATCTTTTTTAGTAGTTTAGTAGACAGAAGTTTCTCACATATTTTCCTACCTGGGATGGCTTTATGTTGCCACCCTAAGAGCTCAGCCCCTTGAGTAGCTAGGATTGCTGGTATGAGCCACGGGCACCTGTTAAGGTTGTGTGTGTGTGAGTGTGTGTGTGTGTGTGTGTGTGTGTGTGTGTGTGTGTGTGTGTTTCCTGGGGCTTAAACTCAGAGCCTAGGTGCTATCCTTTAGCTTGTTTGCACAAGGTTGGTGCTGTGCCACATGAACTACAGTAGCTCACTTCCCATCTTTTTGGTGATTTATTGGAGATAAGAATCTGCCCAGGCTAGCTTTTAATCTTGATTGATCCTCTGGTTTCAGCCTTGAGTAGCCAGGATTATAGCCACTGGCATCCAGCTGCAAGGGTATCTTTTCATACTCTCTTCTATTGTAACAGCTGTCTACTTGCCCTGGCCAAGATCTCTGACCTCCATAACAGCTCCCATCAGCCCCTGATTGTGTGGAAACCACAAAGGTCAAACTGATCCCATTTCTTTGTCCTCAGGGGAGAAGGTTATGTTTCGTGTGAAGCCTGGGATAGGAGTGGTGGCTGTAGATTGGTGCTTAGCTGGGAGAGAGGTAGTCTGATTTAGCCAAGAAGGTAAGTGTGGCCAAATGCTAATAGCTCATGTCTCATATTCCTAGCTCCTCAGGAGTCTGAAATCTGAGGATTGCTATTCAGAGGAAGCGCAGCAAGAAATGTCTGTGAGACTCTCCTCTCCCAAGAACCACCTGAAAGCTGGAAGAAAAGATGTGGCTCAAGTGGTAGAGAGCTAGCCCTGAATGAAAAAAGTGAGGGACAGAGCCTGGGCCCTGAGTTCAAGCCTTAGTACCATGATGCATACTTGCTCATCCACACACAAACACACACCACACACACACAAACACACACACATACACACACATACACACACATACAGAGGAAGGTAGTAATGATGAGCTGAGCTAGAACTGGGGGCAGTCTTGAGGCATAGTCAAAGTAAACTCTCAAGCCAAATCAAGTGGTTTCTCCCTAAGTCTTTCTTGGGCTGAGGGGTCTCGGCCATGGCAGTGAGTTCCATAGAACCTACCCCTCCATCTGTGCATGGGGCCATAGGACCAAGGGAAGGACACTAGGGATGCTCGTTTGTAGTTGGCCCACGATTGCAGATCTTAATCTGCACCCAAGCACTGGTGAGGAAAGCAGGACTCCGAGCCCTGGGATTCCTGGGATAGTGACTGCTACAAGCAGCAGCCAGTTGGCTGTGGATTCCTGAGCCTACAAGGCTTTCATGAGCCCAACTCAACACCTGCCCAAGGTGTGCCTGACAAATTCACGCATTTGTGATACCCGAATGAGTGGACGTTACTTGGTGTGACATCTTGCACCTCCTGCCCCTCCTGGCCCAGAATCCTGGTCTGAGATGGCGATTTACTGCTCAGATCCACATTGCACCCATGACAGATGCAATTCTGATGATCTCCATGCCCCAAGGCTCGATCTTTCTCTGTTACTGTGGCCCGCTCTGTAGGCAATGGCCTCCAAACAGGCTCCACTCAAGACTTGTAGAACACCTACACATTGGGAGAACCTCAGGGGGCCAACAGGAAACTACTTTGCCTAGAGCCACACAGTGAGGTCCAAGCAGACCAGGTGTTGGTCACAGGGCTCGAACTCTGGACCTGGGCTCTGTCCCAGCTCTTAAGCTTACCACTTGAGTTACAGAACTACGTCCGGTCCTCTGGAGGTTCCTTGAAGATCAGAGTCTCCCGGACTATCCTGCCTGGACTGGAATTGAACTGCGATCCTCAGATCTCAGCCTCCTGAGGAGGTAGGAGGACAGGTATGAGCCACAGGTGCCCAGCTGATCTGGCCTTTCACCAGAGTGGACTAGGAGCTCCTGAAAGCTATTCTTTATTTTTCTGTGCCAGTACTGGGCTTGAACTCAGGGTCTGGTCTCTGGTCTCTTAACTTTTTCCCTCAAGGTTAGCACTCTCCCACTTGAGCCTCAGCTCCATTTCTGGTTTTTGGTAGTTCATTTGCAAGAAGAGTCTCACTAACTTTCCTCTCCTGATCTGGCTTGACCCTAGATCTCTATCTCAGTCTCCTGAGTAACTAGGATTTACAGGGTTTGAGCCACTGGTGGCATTGGGCTAGAAGCTTTTCTTAAGCAAGAGTTCTTCCCTGCGTTTGCCCTGACTCCTCCATGCAATGGATGCCTGAGGGTTAGGAGCTGTGAAAAATAGACTTCCAGCCATAGGAAATGGCTGGGGTCTCTGGTGTAAAGCCAAGCTAATCTTCCCCCTGGGCCCCATTCTAGGACCCCACCCTCTGCCCTGTGACTCAAGTACAAACCTTGACCCAGCCTTGAATGTCCTAATAGACTTTTCTGAAGCCACAGAGCCTTCATTCCAACAACACCACCTGCTCTACAGCACACCTTAGGACCTTTGTCCATGCTGTACCTACTGCCTGAGGCTCTCTTTCCTGTATCCACATCTTAGAACTCCTGTAGAATTTTGGCACTGGATATATCACCTCCTGGAACAAGTCTTTGCTTCCCTTCTACCTCTTTTGTTATATTGAGTTGGTAGAGATGGAATTTTTGCAGGCTGACTGGCAAATGCTCTATCTTGGTGTGTGTGTGTGTGTGTGTGTGTGTGTGTGTGTGTGTGTGTGTGTGTGTGTGTGTGTGTGTGCCTCTCCTGGGTTTGAATTAATGGCCTGGATGCTATCCTATCCCTAAGCTTTTGTGTTCAAGGCTAGCACTTTACTACTTGAACTACAGTTCTATTTCTGACTTTGGGGGTGTTTAATTGGAGAAAAAGTTCTCATATAGACTTTCTGGCCTGCAATTCGGATCCTTAGCTCTCAGCTTCCTGAGTAACTTCCAAGGGTGAGCCACCAGCACCTGCCTTCTACCCTACCTCTTACATATAACCTTGGCCTTCCTCTGAGTCCCAGAAAAAATATGTCTCACCAGGTTCACATCTTTCTGTGCCAGTCTTGTAGCTTGAAATCAGGGTCTGGGCAAGTTCCTGAGCTTCTTTTGCTCAAGGGTATCACTTAAGCCACAATGCGACTTTTGGCTTTTGCTGTTTCTGTGGTACTGAGGAATAGAACCGAGGATTTAGTGCATGCTAGGCAAGCACTCTACAACTAAGCCACATTCGCAGCCCAAGGCTCACTTCTAACGGGAGTTATGAGGGTGGGATTTATTGACATACCTCTTTAGGCATAGAAATCGCTGACTATTTCATATCTTTACCAAGATTTGGGAGCAGCCTGTGACTAGGCAATGAGGAATGATAAGTGAGTGATAGTGACCAGGCACCAGAGTCTAGGCTCACAGCCTACAGAGGGATAGAGAATATGGAGCCAGAAACTTTGACAACTCCTACAGTCTAGGAACTGTGGTCTCCCTGGAGGCAGTGGCCGGCTTCTAATTATCCCAATGGGACACCTCAGCCAGAACATCAAGCTTCAGTTATTAAATGGCATACAAGGATGCTTTGTTCAAGCTGCCGGCTCACACTTAGTACTCTTCAGGGCTTGTCTCAGCTTGCCCAGGTTGGGGGTCTGGGCATTGGCAACTTGCTGAATGCCCATCATCCATGCATCATCCATCCATACACAGAGACATGGAGTTATTGCCTCCTTTTGGGGGGGCAGTTCCGTGTTGTACTATCAGCCTAGGCCCTGTCCCTGAGCTCCTTTTGCTCAAGGGTATTGCCACTGCCCCATTCATGTTTTTTTTTTTTTTTTCTGTAATCTCTTAGAAATAAGAGGGTCTTGGACTTTCCTGCCCCGGTTGAATTCAAATTTGCATTCTCTACATCTCAGCCTCCTGAGGAGCTAGGATTACAGGCAGGAGCCCCTGGGTCCTAGTTTTCTTTTCCTCTTCTTCTTTTTGTAATCATAACAATCTGAAATCTTCACGGTGTTATTCCAATGGTTTGCATTCGAAGAAAACTACCCAGGCTTGGAGTTTGAATGCCAGGACTGCCACCCACATATGGAAGGAGATCCTGACAAACTCATTCCTATTCATGTGAATGCTAATGGAATGTTATAAAAGTAATAATTAAATTTGCAGTTAATTCATGATTCTATTTTAGAATGCCATGCAAAAATTATTAGATTTATATCTGCCATTGTAGCACCATGGTGTGATTTCCCCTAATGGAAGGATATTGAATACTTTTTAATTAATGCTTCTATAAGTATAAAACCAGGATACTTTATTAAATGAAGACATAATTTCATAACTAATAATCGGTAATAATGTATATAATTTAATATCCTCACATTCCCTCTCTCTTTATGCATAT
Organism: Dipodomys spectabilis; assembly: GCF_019054845.1. Taxonomy (NCBI): domain Eukaryota; kingdom Metazoa; phylum Chordata; class Mammalia; order Rodentia; family Heteromyidae; genus Dipodomys; species Dipodomys spectabilis. The sequence goes on along the minus strand of NW_024870891.1, from coordinate 2,794,758 downwards.
ATATATACACATCTATCTATGTATCTATCTATGTATCTCTCTATCTACCTATCTATCTACCAATCTACACAATTGATCTGTTTATCCTTTTGTCACTACTGGCACTACTGGGGCTCAGTGGTATAGTGCTTGCCTAGTACATACAAAGCCTTGGGTTCAATCCTCACTACAATGTGCATAGAAAAATCCATAAGTTGTGCTGTCACTCAAGCAACGGAGCACTAGCTTTGAGCATAAAAGCTTAGGGACTGTGTCTAGACTCTTACTCAACACCCAGGAATGGCACCAAAAAAAGATAGAATGTTCTGACTGCAACTATATAACGATTGCACTGCAAATACCTCATCACAGAGCAAGCCAGAAGTCTGATGCTGACAACTGCCATCTAACCTGACTTAGCCAGAGGTAAACGGCTGAAACCCAGCTCCACAGAACCAAATGGTGCTGGCTCCATCACCTTTGTCATGCAAGATACTCGGGGGCTGAGATCTGACAATGGTGGGTTTAAAACCCAGCCGTGATAGGAAGTCGGTGAAATTCTGAGCTGTGGCACACAGTGGTAGAGTTCTAGCCTTGAGCAAAAGATCATAGGACAGTACTCCCAAACTTTCAGTGAAATTCCCGTGGCTGACTCCACCTCCTCCCCAAAACCCATCCCTCTTAATCATTAGATGTGAACTTTATGTGGTTTGTTATGTGTTTCTGAAAGAATGGTGGTACTGAGGAAAGCACCCTAACACTGAGAGCTTGTGGGATACAGCTATGTGATGAGTCCTTCATGAGGTGTTGTGTGCTGAGTCCTTCACGGGGTAAATTCTTTCACTTGGTCCTTGTAAGGGCTCCAGAAGTCAGATGATTGTGCAGATGAGAATCTTGAGGCTCAAATATGTCCCAATGTCAGTGCCAATTGTGTATGTACCTAACTCTACTGAGTTGTCTCCTGCAGAAAATTGTTTTGGTTTATTTTTCTTGGTCGTGAACCTTGAACTCAGGACCTAGCCACTGAACCATGTGGAGCCAAGAACCCCCTTGCAACAGAGTGTTACAGTCTAGGCATCTGTAGCTGAGGTCTGTCATCCTACCTACTCAGGAAGCTGGTATTTGACAACCTTGGTTCCAAACTATCCCAGACACAAATGGTCCCATGAGACTATTATCTCCTATTCACCACTTAGAAACTTGAGGTGGCAGCTGGGTGCCAATAACTCACACCGTCATCCTAGCTACTCAGGAGCCTGAGAGCTGAGGATCACTTTCCAAAGCCAGCCTGGGCATGGAATTCCTTGAGAGGCTTCTCTCCAGTGAATTAACAAAAACCTGCAGGGGTTCTGTAGCTCAAGTGGTAGAGCACTTGTATTTAGCTGAAGAGGGCAAGGCCAGCACCCAGGCCTAGACTTCAATTCTTCTGACTTACAAGAAAATAAAGAAAGAAACCTGAAGTCCATTGCTGGGAATGTGTCTTAGGGTAGAGTGCTTTCATTGTATGAATACCTGGGCTTGATTATTTAGTACCACATCACTAGAATAAAGCCTGAAGTGGCTCTGTGGCTAAAGTGGTAGAGTGCTATCTTTGTACAGGAGAAACTCAGGTACAGTGTTCAGGTCCTGAGTTCAAGCTCCAGGACAAGTGTATGCACACACATTCGTGCACACACACACACACACACACACACACACACACACACACACAGAGATACCAGAAGTGATGTTGTGACACCAAATGGTAAAGCACTGAGCTTCTGTTCTGAGCTCATGGTCAGCACCCAGGCCCTGTGTTCAACCCCAAAACCTAGCCACCCAGGGCCCAACTATGAGAGGTCAAAGGTTTTAAAACTTGATGAGCTTCACCAGCTCTAGATGACAGGAAGTATTGTGATATTACACATGTGCTTTGATTTAGCAAGCTTCCAGAAACTAGGAAGGCACCGTTGCCAGGCATGAATCATTTTATAAGGTTCAGCTTCCTTGTTGTCTGCCAGAAAGACCCTTGAATTTATTGTAGCAAGTTATTTCAACACTGGAACATAGACTAACAAAGACAGGATAAGTGCAGGGAACTTGGCCTTCCACAGGAGGTGGCACAAATGGAGGCTTCCTGTCAAAATAGCACTGAGGAGAGAGATAGCTTGAGTTTCAAAGGGGCATTTTTTTCTCCTAGGTTTCAGAGCCCACCCACACTCCTGCTCACTAATTGGCCTAGATGGAGTTGTTTGTTACACAGCTGTACAGGTGTGATGATTTTGTCTGCCTGTTCCAACAATGAGGCAGACTTCCTCCAGCAGTCCCTGGTGTCGAGAAAACCTCAGGCTACACTGGTATCTGGGAGCCCCGGAACATGCACTGTCTTGAAAGCACTGTCTGTGCTACCAAATCATTTTATTCAAAGCAATTTTCCTAGCTTGGTGCCTTTCATCATAGGGATTCTGGACCTTCACCGATAGAAATACATGCATACATATATGGGGAGACAGGGAGTTACTTTTTTTTTTTGGCAGGTTCAGGGGTTGTATTATGAGCCTAGGCACATTTCCTGAGTTCCTTTTGCTCAAAGGTATCGCTCTGTCCTTGAGCCACAGCCACACTCATGGCAATTTTTTTTTATTTCTGGGATCCCACAGAAATAACAGTGCTGTGGACTTTCTTGTCCTGGCTGAATTCAAACTGGCATTCTCTACCTCTCAGACTTATGAAGACCTAGGATTACAGGCAGGCACAAATGACACCTGGCTTTCTTTTCTTCTTGTTCTTTTTTCATTGTGACAAACTGAAATCTTCACAGTGTCATTATAATGGTTTGCATTTTGAAGTAAACTACCCAGGCTTGGAGTTCGAATGCCAGGACTGCCTCCTGCAAATGGAGGGAGATCTTGAGAAAATCTTCACTATTCATGTGAATGTTTAATGGAGTGTTATAAAAGTAATAATTATATTTGCAGTTAATTCATGATTCTCTTATACAATGCCACACAAAAAGTATTGGATTATGTCTTCCATTCTAGCACCACGGTGTGATAGTCCCAATTAAGGAATACTGACTACATTTACATTAATGCTTCAATAAGTATTCAACCATGATACTTCATTAAATGGAGGTATAATTTAATAATAATTCATAATATATATAATTTAATATCCGCACATAGTCTCTCTCTCATATATAGCCAACTACACATCTATCTATCTATCTCTATATCAATCTCAATCTCTATATCTATATCTATATCTATCAACCACTACTATGGCTTGTTCTCAGGTCCTCAGAACTGGCTGGCAGCTCAGTTTGCAAAGGGCTTTTTCTCTACACTGAACTTTTCATGAAAAAATAAGGGTAATAAATGTCATAGGGAATAAACCCATGTATGTAAATAGATCTCATATATGAATATTATTTATCAGTGCTGGGGATTGAATTCAGGCCCTGGAGACTGGGCTGAAATTGTTGTATTCAATGATAGTGAGCTTCTTCTGCCCCACAGTGACACAGAATTGCCCAGGCCCTGAGTTCAAATTCCAGGTCTTCCAGAAAAATGGTGCAAATTCCAAGCCAGGGCCTTAATTTTTTTTGACCAGGCCTGGAGCTTGAACTCAGCTCGTGGCAACTCTGTCTCAACTTCTATCATCCTAGGCTGGGGTGCAGCCTCTGGACCCACAGCCCATCCTAAGACCCTATGACCCGAGTTCAAATCTTGGGACTCGGAAAAAAAAAAAAAAGTAGAAGTGCTGGGAAGGTGGGTCAGTAATAGAGTGATTAGCTTGCATGCACAAGGCCCTGGGTTTGATTCCTCAGCACCACATAAGCAGAAAAAAGGTGGAGGTAGTGGTATGGCTCAAGTGGTAGAGCGATAGTCTTGAGCTGAATAGTTGATGGACAGCACCCAGATTCAGAGTTCTGGGCCCAATACCGAAAAAAAAAAGAAGAACAAAGAGTGGGGGTGAAAAAGGAGAAGGATACAACTGAGAAGTTCCAGAAGGCGGTTTTACATAGTTTATTCCTTTGCATTGCAACCATCCTGCTTCTAAATGACAGGGCCCAGAAAGTGTACATGACCTTGTACTGCTGAAGTTTGGTGGACTATCATGGAAGCCATAGCCAAAACCAGCAACCTAGGCCCGGGATGCGAATCTCTGGACTGCCACCTACGAATGGTGGGAGATCCTAAGAAATACATTCCGATATACATCCATACGAATGGAATGTTGTAAAGTAACAATTACATTAGTAGTGTATGATTATATTACAAAATTATGCACAATAATTATAATTTTCAATTAATACTTTGTTATGTATTCAACCACCATTCTTAAATAAAGGAAGGAATAATTTATCGATAAGTGGTAGTAATATAGTATATAAAATCAAATAATATACAGATATCCTTGTCTTGTTTTATACATACATGCATATATATATATATCTGTTTCTACATTTGTCATTCCTGGGGCTCAGTGGTAGAGTGCTTGCCTAGTACATACAAAGCCCTGGGTTCGATTCCTCTCTACTGTGTGCACAGAAACATCCAGAAGTCATGCTGTTACTCAAACAGCCGAGCACTAGCTTAGCATAAAAGCTTAGGGACTGTGTCTAGACTCTTACTCAAGACCCAGGAATGGCATAAAAAAAAGATAGACTGTTCTGACTGCAACTATATAAGGATAACACTGCAAATACCTCATCACAGAGCAAGCTGGGAGTCTGAAGCTGATGGTTGGCATCTAACCTGACTTAGCCAGAGGTTAACAGCTGCAACCCAGTACCATGGAACCAGACACTGCTGGCTCACCCTTAGCTGCTCGGGGGATGAGATCAGACACTGGTAGGTTGAAAACTCAGCCCTGGCAGGAAGTCTGCCACACTATAAGCTGTGCCTCAAAGTGGTAGAGATGTAGGCTTGAGGAAAAGATCTCAGGACAGTACCTCCAACCTATGAGTGCAATCCCCGAGGCTGATGACCCTATCCACAAAAATGACCTTTCTAAACCGTTAGATGTGAACTTGTGTGGTTTGTGACATGTATCTGAAAGAATGGTGATACTGATGAAAGCACCCTAATTCTAATGACAGTTTGTGGGATACAGCTATGTGATGAGTCCTTCCAGGGGTGCTAGGTCGTTCATGGGGTACTGTGTGCTGAATCCTTCACAGGGTCCTATATACTGAGTCCTTCATGAGTTTTATTGGTTCATCTGGTCCTTATAAGAGCTACAGAAGTAAGATAATTGTGCAGAGGCTCATATATGTCCCCAAGGCAGGGCCGAATTTATGTGTACACCGAGCTCTAGTGACTTGTCTCCTGCAGACAATTGTTTTGGTTTAGTTTTCTCCATCATGAACCTTGAACTCAGAGCCTAGTTGCTGACTTTCTTCTTGGGCTCATGGCTAACGTTCTACCATGTGGAGCCTAGGACATCTTTGCAGGAAAGTGTCAAGGCTTAGGTGTCTTTAGCTGAGGTCTATCATCCTGCCTGCTCAGGATGCTGAAGATCTTGGTTCAAAATTATCCCAGATCATGGTCCAAAGCCAGCCTGGGCAGGCAATTCCTTGAGATGGTTATTTCCAATAAACTACCAGAAAGCCTAAAGGGGTGCTGTAGCTCAAGTGGTAGAGCACTACACATGAGCTGAAGATGTCAGAGGCAGCACCCAGGCCGAGACTTCAACTCCTCCAACTTACAAGAAAAGAAAGAAAGAAACCAGAAGTGGAGCACTGGGAAATTTTCTTAGAGGTAGACTGCTTTGCATGTGTGAAACCCAGGGTTAAATTCACAGTACCACATCCCAAGGGAAAAAAAAGCCTGAAGTGGCTGTGTGGCTCAATTGGTAGAGTGCTGTCCTTGTACAGGAGAAAAACTCAAAGTGGTTAGGAACTGAGTTCAAGCACCATGACTGGTGTATGCACACACACACACACACACACACACACACACACACACACACAGAGGCACCGTTGCCAATAATGAAGGACTCTTGAATTAGTGGTAGCAGTGTGTTTCAACACTGAAACATAGGCTTACAAAGACAGGATGAGTGCAGAGAACATTGCCTGCCACGGGAGATGGCACAAATGAAGATTTCCTGTCAAAACAGAGCACTGGGAGGAAAGATAGCTTGTGGTGTAGAGCACATGGACAGCAAAGATGACGCTGAGAGGGGGTTGAGTGGACAGAGCCTAATTTACTGTAGAGCACATGGGCAGCAAAGATGGCACTGGGAAAGAGTAGAGTGAGCAGAGCCAAATTTACTGTAGAGCACGTGGGCAGCCAAGATGGCGCTGAGAGAGAGTAGATTGGGCAGAGCCCAATTGATCTTCGGATCAGTGCCTAATCAGCCCGTGAAGGCTCAGGTTAATGATAGGGGGTGACCTTGACAGTGATTGGTTCGTCTTCCACCCTTGCCATGCCACCCGCCCTTTTTGGCTTTAAAAAGGGCTGCTCTCTGTTAATAAAAGAGTTTTTTCTTTTTTGTTTAATTTAATTTAATTTTTTTGTGAACATACTGTACAGAGGGGTTACAATTACATTGGCAGCATAATGCGTACATTTCTTATCAAGCATTGCAGCCACCTCTTTGTTTACCCTTCACATCCCTTCCTAGCCTCCGCCCCAATCTCCCCCCTCCCCCCCCCCCACGCACCAACGTTATAAAGCTCGTTTTCGACATGACAACTTGTACTTCTCATTGTTGCAACAGGTCCACCTGTAACCTTAAAAGACTTGTTTTTCCCCATCTCCTCCACAAGTTATACTGACATCAAATATAGTGAAAACAGGGGTTATACTGTGGGGGAGGGACATACAAAGCAACAAAGAGATAATCTTATAAATGCATTAGAAACAAATGCATGAAAGAAAAAAACATTAAAATACATATCTAAGGGTTCATTTTTCTAACATCATATTATCTGACCTTTTCTGCTTGACTCATACATATACTAGATATTGCAAATAAGGGAAACCATGGGACCTATGTTTCTTTGGGCCTGGCTTACTTCACTTAATATAATTTTTTCCAAGCCTTTCCATTTCGTAACAAATGGGGCAATGTCATTCTTTCTGCTGGAGGCATAGAATTCCATTGTGTATATATACCACATTTTCTTGATCCATTCATCTACTGAGGGGCATCTAGGTTGGTTCCATATCTTAGCTATGGTAAATAATGCTGCAATAAACATAGTTGTGCTGGTAGCTTTAGTGTGCTCTTGTTTGTAAACATTTGGGTAAATGCCCAAAAGTGGGATTGCTGGGTCATAGGGGAGCTCTACGTGAAGTCTTTTGAGGAACCTCCATACTGCTTTCAAAAGTGGTTGAACAAGTTTACATTCCCACCAACAATGAAGTAATGTTCCCTTCTGTCCACATCCGCTCCAGCATCTGTTGTTGTTAGAGTTCTTGATTTTTGCCATTCTAACTGGAGTGAGGTGGTATCTCAATGTTGTTTTGACTTGCATTTCTTTTATGGCTAGGGATGTTGAGCATTTCTTCATGTGTCTATTGGCCATCCTTCTTTCTTCTTCAGAGAAGTTTCTCTTCAAGTCTTTAGCCCACTTATTTATTGGGCAGTTGTTTCTTCGAAGATTTGTTGTTGGGGGATTTAATTTTTTGAGTTCCAAGTTTATTTTAGATATGAGACCGTTTTCTGTTGTATGGCTAGTGAAGATCTTCTCCCAATCCGTGGGCTTTCTGTTGATCTTGCTAGCTATGTCCTTTGCCATGCAGAAGCTCTGCAACTTCATGCAATCCCATTTGTCCAAACTTTCTTTGATTTGTTGTGTTTCCGGTCTCTATTCAGAAAACCCTCTTTGCAGATGACATGATCTTGTATTTAAAGAATCCCATAGACTCCACTCCCAAATTACTCAAGCTGATTCAAAACTTTGGCAAAGTAGCAGGGTATAAAATTAACCCCCCAAAATCAATGGCTTTTCTGTATGTCAACAATTAGAAAAGTGTGGCTGAAATTAGGAAAGCAACTCCATTTGTAATAGCCCCACAAAAAATAAAATACCTAGGAATTAACTTAACCGAAAAGTGAAGGACCTCTATGATGAAAACTTTAAAATCTTGAAAAAGAACTTAGAAAATAGCCAAACCCTCCCATGCTCCTGGATTGGAAAGATTAACATCGTGGAAATGGCAATACTTCCCAAGGCTATCTACAAATTCATCGCAATACCTCTCAAAATTCCAACCTCATTCTTCAAGGAAATAGAAGAGGCAATCCAAAAATTTATATGGAACATAAAACACCCCAAATAGCAAAAACGCTCCTCAACAGAAAGAACACTCCTGGAGGAATATCAATACCAAATTTCTAACTCTACTCTAAAGCCATAGTAATCAAAACAGCTTGGTACTGGCATAAGAACAGATATCAGGACCAATGGAATAGAATTGAAACCCAGAAATGAACCTACAGACCTATAGCCAACTAATCTTCGATAAGGGAGCTAAAACAATAGAATGGAAGAAAGACAGCCTCTTCAGTAAATGGTGCTGGCAAAATTGGTTAACTACTTGTAGAAAACTAAAGCTAGATCCTTATATATCACCCTGCACCAGAATCAACTCCAAATGGATCAAAGACCTGGAAATCAAAGCAGACACTCTGAAAACATTACAGGATGGAATAAAAGAGTTTTTCTACCTGCTGGATTTGGCTCCCCGCTGTGTCTGATTGTCTCCTGGGCTGAGGGAGGCTGGGGAATGGGCGAGCGCCACACTTACCTTTCCTAGTACCCCTTCCGTCTTTTGTGGGACGGACGAAGACCCAACATTGGGGTAATAAGAGGCCTTTTTGTCCTGACCTTCAGAGCCTGCCCACACATATCCTCACTAATTGCCCCACATGAATTGTTTGTTACAGAGCTGTACAGGAGTGTGGCTTTTTCTCTGCCTGTTCCAACAATGAGGCAGACTTTCTCCAGCAGCCTGGGGTATGAAGAACCCCTCAGGCTACACTGGGAACATTGAGGGGTGCCAAGGAACATGCACCATCTTGAAAGTACTCTCTGTGCTATGAAATCTTTCTATTCAAAGCAAATTTCTTATCTGGGTGCCTTTCTTCATAGAGAATCTGGATGTTCACCGATACAAATACATGGATACATTCACAGACACATGGAGCTACTGGCTCTTTTTTTTGTGGCAAGTCCTGAGGCTTGAACTGTGAGCCTAGATATTTTCCCTGAGCATCTTTTGCTCAAGGAAGCATTTTATTGTGTCTTAAACCATGATTACCCTAGGATGGGTGCAGCTTTTACACCCACAGATGATTCAGGTATCCTAGGACCCAAGTTCAACTCCCAGTTCTTGCAAAAAAACAAAAACAAAAAAAAACAAAACAAAAAACCAAAAACCCCCATCAAACCAACAAAAACGGAGGAGGAAAAGACCAGGAAGTTTTATACAATAGTTTTACCTTTGATTCCTTAGTACTGTGACCCTCCTGGGTCTCAATTACTTGGCTTGAAAATTGTACATGACCTTGCATGGTCGCAGGCTGGAGGCTGTCAGTGAAGCCTGAGTCCAACCCAGACACCTAGGCCCTGAGTTCAATCCCGGGACTGCACACGGCTGAAGATCTAGGAAACTTGTTCCTATCTATAGGAATACAAATACAATGTTTGAAATGTACTAATTAAATTACAAATTAGCTAGTCATTCCAGTATATGATTGTAAGCAATAAATATAGGTCATTGATTAATTAATACTTTATTAAGTCTCCTACTGTGATTAATTAATGGAGGTATAATTTTATACAAAATAATTGGTAATAATATAATATATAAAAATAAGATACAGACATCACTCAATAACTGGCCCGTACTGCGACCACGTGAGGCAGGATAGACTTGCCGAGTGGTACTAATTGGATGAAGGACCCACTAAGTTCCCCATAGCAGGAGTGAGACAAAACCTGAGTGAGCTTCTACCTGATATTATAGACCGAGTCCAACAGAGTGTTCACCGCAAGTCACCAGCAGGGGACCTCCGAGATCAGTTTGTAAAGCTACTGGTTTTGGAAGGGATGAATGCAGACCACCACACAGCCTGCATGGGATTGAGAGAGTGTTCCCTGAGCACATGGGTGGTGGCCTCCCAGGATGTGGAACACAACAGCCTCAGGCCCAATCACTATCTTTACCTTTACAGGCTCAGACATCTGCAGGCTTTTACCCAGGCTCTGGCATCCCAGGGCCAAGGAACCCCAAGGCCATCAGTGAGAGGGACTTGTTTTAAATGCCGACAGGAGGTCTCCTTTAAGCGGGACTGTTCAAAACAATCCCCCCTGCCCTCCACCCATTGCCAACCAGCCCGGGAGGTCCAAACCACTCCCTACACCCTGCCAAAGGTGCAGGAAGGGATACCATTGGAAAAAGGATTGTCGATCCAAATTTGATTTAGATAGGAAGCCTTTAAGCTAGGGGAGGGGCATCCTCCAGCCCCGTTAGCTCAAGGAGGATCCCCCTCTGCTGTAAGGCCCAGGCAGCCTCATGGCAGGACGACCCAGGCCCATTGGACCATCCCCCTGAGGGAAGGACTCCACCCTAAAATGAGTATTTTCATAGGTGTAAAGCAGTTTCACTGCCTAATTGACGTGAGGGCATATTGAACCATACTCAGGGAGGAGGAAGTTCCCTAGGACTGGAAGCTTGCACACGGGCCCCTGATATTGGGTGTAGGGGGCAAATCCCAGTCCAAAGAGTCAGTCGCCCTTATGAAATGGACTAGCTTAGATGGAGAGCAGGGAAAGATATGCCCTTTAGTGACAAAAAACCTCACCGCCAATTTACTAGGGCAAGACATGCTAAGACAAATGGATGCTGTGGTCACTACAGACCATCGAGCATCCTATGATGATATCCTGGATGGAGTAAAATCACAAAGACTTAAACAGGATCTAGAGGGAGTTAAGAAAAAGAATTTTTTAAATTTCATAAGTACAGAGAAGAACATAAGGAACCCACTTGGGTGCACCCCCAATCCTAAAGGCAATTGTCCCCCAAGTACCTCCCATTAGGTGGAAACCTAGAAGCCCTATTTGGGTGGAGCAGTGGCCATTGACCTAACCTAAACTTGTAGCACGCCACTTTTTGGTGGAGGAACAGATAAAACTTGGGCACATACTTCCTTCTGTGAGTCCTTGGAACTCACCTGTATATTTGTTATCCGAAAAGCATCCGGGCTTAGTTCATGCTCCAAGATCTACATGAGGTAACTGAAAGGATAGAGCTAGTAGGAATTCCCTAAGAGGAATGCCCTGGACTCCTGCTTCAGAATATACCTTGGTTGTAATTGATATTAAAGAAAGTTGTTTTTTTTTTGATCCCCTTGCATCTGGATGACTGCAAGAAATTTGCCTTCTCCATCCCTTCTCTTAATTTTTTCCCATCCTGATCGGGGGTTTGAACGGACGTTGCTGCCACAGGGAATGGCCAATAGCCTGGCCTTTTGCTAACAATACTTGGCCACACTTTTAGGGACTGTGCTGGGTTCAGACACCTCCCTTGCTTATGCCTACATGGATGACATAATTCTGGGGCACCAAGACCTGGGCCGCCTGGAGGGCCTTCTAGCCCAGGTTCTCACCATATTAAAAAAGGGTGTTTTTACCATAGCCCTAAATAAAATTCAAATGGTACCTCCTTTTAAGGTGTTCGCATCCCACCTTACCTTGACTCAGGCCTGCCCCCTTAAGCCTTTGCTGGATATTCCAGCATCTCTGTCCCTAACCCAACTTCAAAGTCTTTTAGGGGAAATAAATTGGCTGTTTCCATGGGTTCCCATCCCTAAAATAGTCTTGTGCCCTTATTCACCCGACTAAAAGACAGGACACCCCAAGAAGTTATTATAATTACAAGCAGCCATCGGGCAATATTTTTACAGTTCCAAAGAGCCCTAGATGAACTTTCCCTGAAAAGGTATTCTATTCTTAAGCCCATTTCCCTCTCGTTGTTTGCAGGTGTTACATTGATTTCTGCAGTTTTAAGTCAAAGGAGGGGAGCCATTAGAGTGGGTTCACACTCCCCTTGGGGGCACACCTCAGGTGTACTCTCAGGCAGACCAACTTGCCGATGCTATTGTCAAGGGAAGGACCCAAACCCAAAGGCATTATGGCCTTGACCCTCACTCCATTGTTTTTCCTTTTCGGATGGCAGACGTTGAGTGTTCACTTGAGCCAATGCTCAACTTGCTCTCTCCCTGGAAGGGTTTCTAGGTCAAATTGACTGCCATTATGGGTCATCTAAATGGACCGTCATGTTATGGTGACTTCCCCTCATAATGCCTTCTCTATTTTCTCCTACACCTATTCCTGGCGCTTTTCATGTTTTTACTGATGGAGGTAAAACAGGCTCTGCATATGCAGCCTTTGAGGAGGAGCAAAAGACCCCAAGCCAACAAAGATTTCAACCTTGTCAAGGGTCAGCACAATAAAAAGAAATGTTTGCTGTAATTATGGTCCTTCGGGACATTCAAAAACCCCTTGATTTGTATTCTGATAGTTTATATGATTAACTTGCTCCCTCATATTCCCCAGGCACATATTAAGCTGGATGGAAACCCTGTTTTCCCATTTTGGACACCCTTAATTGCCTATTAGATGGACGGGGAGCCCCTATTCATATTCAACATTTGAGAGGGCATTCAAAACTTCCTGGGTTTTTATCCATGGGCAATAATTGGACAGACCAGTTAGCTACTGGCCCACAAGCTTTAATGTCACAAGAGGCCACCCGTTTACATGATTTAACCCACAATAATTGGAGAGGTTTTCAACATAGATTTCCTCAGATTCCTGTAAAGGACCTCAAAAGAATAGTACATACCCGTAAAACATGCCAGCCCTTCTTAAAAGAACCCCCCCTACAACCACCAGGGGTAAATCCCAGAGGCCTCAAACCCAATGTCCTCTGGCAAACTGATGTGACTCATTTTCCAGCCTTTGGTAAGCTTAAATATATATTTGTTTCTATAGATACCTATTCAGGAGCATGTTGGGCTACAGCACATACAGGAGAAAGAACTAAACATTCAGAAGCACATTTTCTTCAATGCTTTGCTACCTTGGGTCTACTAGCACAAGTTAAAACTATAATGGACATTGTTTTGTTAGTAAAGCAATGTCATAGTTCTTTGACAGATGGCATATTACTCATACAGAAATCCCTATAATCTCCAAGGCCAAGTAATTATAGAAATAAGTGGGAGTTAACCCCCATATATAGTTACAGATAGCTTTCTTTACCATTAACATTTTAAATTTTTCAAAAGGTGCAATTGAATCCAGGCTTTAGAAGCACTGGGGACAACTAAATCCTAAGCCCCAAGTGAAAGTCAGGTGGAAGGACCCCCTGACACAACAATGGAGCAGACCTGACCCCCTAGTTACCATGGGCAGGGGATTCAGATATGTTTTTCCCATAGGAGAGACAGCCCCCATTTGGATCCCAGTCAGGAACTTTAAGTTTTACCCATTTCTTCTATACAGGAAGAAGCCCAAGGATAAACTAACCAACAAGGAAAGTAAAATGGCTATGCTGGTCGAGGCTTGTGTTTAAAAGAGGGAAAGCTAAAAAGATAATTACTGACCATCTCCAAGGGCAATCAGCCCTTGAGAAGCTCTTGCGTTCTTTAACAATTGCGGATGGTGATACTCCAGCTGTTGGCTGTCCTGACTCTCCTAGTCCTGGCAATGGCGCTACGGAATCCACATCAACCTCAATGACTGACCTGGCCAGTGATCAAATGGAGAAATCATCAACTGCACCAATAGAGAAGCTGTCCCTTCGACCTGGTGGCCTGGGCTTCATTTTGACATCTTTGACCTGGCTAGAGGATCCTGGGATGTTGGAGATTGAGACCCCCTTTACCAAGGATGGCCTGAGTGTGGGGGCCCACGAGGATGCACTGTGCCTCATATGTGGTACCCCCAATATCCATGCTGCTCCCATGCTTTAAAGAGGTCAACCTTATAAGATAGTGACTTTATATATGTCCCAGAAGTAATCGAACTGCTTCGGACATTTCTAACTGTGGTGGGGCTGACGTTTATTAACTTTACTGAGGAGGGAAAAAGGATAACTAACTGGGAGATGAGCAGGATGTGGGGGTTGCGGTTATATCGAAAAGGGTGGAGCCCAAGAGATCCAACGCATGGCTCTCCGTGTCTATTATGATAAGCTCAGTGCTGAAGATTACTCCATATTTTAGGTGAACCACGGAAAGAGGAGGTGCCAATTGGGCAAACCTCATAAGAGGTGCCCTGACCTGAACCTCAGCAAAGAGGTGGGTTTGCCATTATAAAAGGGGGAATCTGTAGGGCACATGGACAGCAAAGGTGGCGATGAGAGGCAGTTGAGTGGGCAGAGTCGGAGTTGTTTATGTTAAAATCTGACTGTGTACCACAACCAGGCAAAGTGACGTCTGTAGTTGAATAGCTAGAAAGACAGCAGAGAAAGTCAAGAAAGCTTAGGTGCATGATAGGGTGACCTCTACAGTGATTGGTTGGTTCCTTTTCTTCCCCTTCCATGCCACGCGGTTTTTTGCTTTAAAAATTGCTTGCTGCATGGTGATAAACGAGTTCCTGCTTGACTTGACTCCCTGCTGCATCTGACTGTGTCCGGGGATACGGGAGGCTGGCGAATGGGCTAGCAGCACACTTACCTTTCCATGGACCCCATTCATTTTCCGCGGGACAGATGAAGATCAAACAGGTAGGAGGAGAACAAAGGAGGAAGCAACAGTGCTCAATAGGAAATGTACTCATTACTTTGTTAATGTAACTGTAACCCCTCTGTACAACATTTTTATAATAAAAAACATACATAAATAATGTAGTGCTCAAAGAAGCACTTTGGGGGTAAGGGAAGGATATCTGAATAACTGTACAAAATTCTACATTGCTTTTTTTTAATGTTCAGTATGGAACTGAATAAACATAAGTGCTTCCATTAAAAATTTTAAGTCATTGTCTTGAAATTGGAGCCAGTATTTCTGCCATTGAAGGGATTTGAGCTCATTTCCAGGTAACTCTTTTACTCTATTGGTGAAGGGGAAGCTCACTGTCCTTGAGGAAAAGAAATTCAAGCTAGAGTTCCTAGGGCCTGCATTGAGGCCCTGCAATGTAAAAAATATTTCTATACATGTGTAATATATGATATATATGTACATATGCATGCATATTATATATTGATTATTATAATTATTGATTTTGTATTTATTTTATTTTATTCATTTTATAGTTTATTGTATTTAGTATTATTATACACATAATATTTATTATGTTTTGTACATCTAGTATAAAATTATACACAATAAATCAGATCATTGACTTGTTATTCATTAATACTATATTAAATGTTGAAACATTTAATGATACATAATTAAATGGAGGCATTAGTCACAGTCATCACATATTTAGAGTCTCTCCCAAGTATGAGCTTTGTCTTAGTTATCTTTTGACAACTTACTATAGGGATTCCTTTAGATGATTTATACTCAGAAGCCTTTTCTTGAGGATAGGCAAGTTGCGGGATAAAATTTTAAGAGTGGGGCTGGAAATGTGGCTTAGTGGTATAGAGCTTGCTCAGCATGCATGAATGCCAGGGTTTGAATCCTCAGTGCCACATACTCAGAAAAACCCAGAAGCTGTGGAGTGGCTCAAGTGATAGAGTGATAGCCTTGAGAAAAAGAAGCTCAGAGACAGTACCCAGGCCCTTAGATCAAGCCCAGGACTGGCAAAAACAATAGGCCAGTTGCTGGTGGGGAATTCTTGGAACCCTAGCTTCTCAGGAGACTGAGATCTGAAGACCACAGTTCCAAGACAGCCTACACAAGGAAAGCCTGTTAGACTCTTATCTCCAATGAATCACCAAAAGACCTCACATGGCACTGTGGCTCAAGTAGTAGAGTGTTCGCCTTGAGCTGAAGGGTGCAGGGAGAGCACCCAGGCTTCAGTATAAGAAAAACAACTGGAAAAAGAGTGAGGGATAATCAAAGTACTTTTCCTATTTGCTAATTATGAGAACATTTTCTGGAAAATGAACATTAATATACACCAGAGTTGGAGTCAGGGCTCAAGGTTCAAGTATAGCAGATCCATATGCCCAGCCTCTCAGACTCTAACATTATAACCTTGTGTCCTACAGAGATCTGAAAGGTCCAATGTTGAAAGGCATAATATGCTCCCCAAGCCCTTTGTGATAAGCACTTGACTTATATTGTCAATGTCATTACAGTTCTGAACCTAGCACAGCACCACTAGCTCAGGCCCATAACTCTAGCTCAGGAGACTGAGGTCTCAGGATCACAGGGTGAAGCCAGCCAGGGTAGGAAAGTCTACGACACTCTGACTTCCACTTCTGAAAGGTCAGAAGTTCAAGAGCTTCCTGTGTGTTTCCCTTGGTGATGAGAGGTTACTTGCACTCTAAATGTTCTTAGAGTTCTCAAGCTATAGTAACAGGAAAGAAAAATTGTTGACCCATCCTGGGTTCAAATGAAGTTCTCAGGATCCAAGCCTTAGCCCTGTTAGCAGGAAGAACTCCAGTGTAACACTGATTTTGAAGGACAGAAAACAGTTTCAAAAGCCGAGCTAGGTGAAGAGACCTACGCCTGCAGGATTAGGAGGCAGAATGTACACACTCAACAGGGAAGTGAGCTGCAAAACCACTTTACTCATTCCAGGCATAGCCTGCAAAGAGGAAACCTCAAACATTTGTTAGAGTTACACCAGGGTCAGGCTTTTCTCAGCCTCTTCAAACAATGACTAATTAACATTTTTCCCTCAAGTGAAGGGAGCCTCAGTGTATCTTTAAGTTAATAATAGAAAGCCAGTTTCATGGGAGAGAGGGGAGGAACAGAGTAGAAAAACCCTTCTCTCTGATCTTAGGGAGTAGGTTTTTGACTCTCTGTCAGATTTGAAGGCCCTTCTTCTACCTCTTCCAGTCCATTCTCCTTCCTTCATTCTCCACATCATTAATGCAAATCCCCAGTCCAAGGAGAGGCAGGGCCCTTTCTCTACTATCTCCAAGCACCTGAGTTAGAACCTGGCTCTGCCCTCTTGGCTCTTCTGCTGCCTGAGAAGTGGGATAGGGACAGTCTTCCAGCTCTGTGGTGTGTGATGGCGATGTTGGTGGCCTAGAGCACTGCAGAAGGTCTCATGACTGGGAATTGTTTCCTTCTTTCCTCCTGATGTCTAAGACCAGATTCGCCTATCATCTATCTATCTATCTATCTATCTATCTATCTATCTATCTATCTATCTATCTATCTATCTATCTATCTATCTATCTATCTATCATCTACCTACCTACCTACCTACCTACCTAGTGAGCTAGCTATCTCATACTAAATCAGTTCTTACTTTTATAACATTCCATTTGTACGGATGTAACATCGGAATGCATTTCTTAAACCATCCCGCCATTTATTAATGGCAGTCCCAGGATTCGACCTCCAGGTCTAAGTTGCCGGTTTCGGCTATGGCTTCCCTAATAGCCCACCAAACATCAGCAATGCAAGGTCATGTGTACTTTCTGGGCCTTGTCATTTAGACCCAGGATGGTCACAATTCAAAGGAAAAAAAAAAGTTACACAGGTAGGAAGCCAGTTTCTACCTGAAAAATAATCAGGATAACTTAGGGCTGGGGGCATGACAAAGTGGTAAGACCCATTTAAGGGGCACAAAACATTCAATTCAAACTCTAGTATTAGGGGTAAAAAAAAGCTATGATTTAAATAATTAGAACAATTGTAATACTTGAGGATTTGAGTGGAGAAAAATCCATTAGAGAGATAGAATGAACCCACGTTCCAATGCTACTTTAGTGATAATGTTTAGTGGTACTTGAGACAAAACAGAGTTACCTTGCATATGAGCATGGATGTGCATTTGGGTGATGGAAATACTCTACTTACAGAGGTGTAAATTAGATTTTTTGGGTAGATTGTAGTTCTTGAACTAAGAGCCTGGGTGATGTCCTTGAGCTTTTTCTCTCAAGATTACCACTCTAATACTTTGAGCCACAGTTCCAATTCTGATTTTCTGTTGGTTGTTTGGAGATAAGAGGCTCATGGACTTTCCTGCCCAGGATGGCTTCAAACCATGTTCGTCAGATCTCATCCTCCTGAGTAACCAGGATTCCAGGCATGATCCGTCTATGTTTTTAATAATTCACTAATTTGTATAGTTACAGAAGTTATAAATTATCATTGTAACCTGTGTAATATATGTGTATGTATAGATCAATGCATACAGTTAGAAATATATTGACATATTTTTGCATCTACACTAGATTTATGAAATCATCCTTCATTATAAAATAAAATGGAAACAAATTTAATAAGGAGCAAAACAAAGGGAATTGTTACACGTTACTACTTGTTGAATGGAAGATGAATTGTGAGAATCAGTTTGGTAAAACCATCTCTACTTTAACAAAATGGATAATTGCTATTAATTTCAATCAACTTTGGTGGGGTGGAGTATTGGATGAGGGGGTGGGGGAGGCTGGGAACGGATGTGAAGGGTAAACAAAGGAGGAGGCTGCAATGCTTGATAAGAAATGTACTCATTATCTTGCCCATGTAATTGTAACTCCTCTGTACAGTATGTTCACAAAAAAATAAAATAAAATAAAAAATAAATAAAAAAGAAAAAAGTGTAGGGAAAAGTTATATAAAGATCCATTACACTTAAATCATGGTTTATTGAATGGAAATTCCCTTGTACAACTAGTTAAGATAATAAAAATATAATTAAAAACAATGGAGACATCTGATCTTAAACTGTGTTCTCTTAAACCATGAGTCAATATAATAGTTTCCTCCTCAGAAATTTTCTTTGCAGGTATTTTCCTCATAGTGACAGAAAAATGATCAATTCATTGAATATCAATACATCACATTGCACATCAGAAAGAGACACAATAAAAATCACAGTAAAAATGTTAGAATTCACCACATGATAAAATAACAGGTAGAATGTGCCAAATGCTAATTGTTTTTCCAAGTACTCTACCTATGGTATCTAATTTAATCCTCAGAATAATTCCATAAAGTGGAACTACTTACATTTTTAATTCTCAGATGATGATATTGAAGTCTTCAGAGTTGTAATTACTAGTACAACATTGCACACATGATAAGTGTTAGCCTGAGGTCCATCCCCGACTGTATCAATTAACCTCATTCTATTTTATGACTAAAATTCTAGGAAAAATTCCCAGAATTATTGTGTACACTCATGATATTTCAGTTTATCTTTGTTAGAAAATAGGGAACTGTAATATGAAAACTCGAAGTTCAGAATCAATGCATACCTCCCTGGTGAAAGGAACTGCTGAAGTATAACATTCTTGACTTCTAGGTCAAAATAGCAGAAATCATATTCTATCCCTTCACTCAACACTACACTGCCTGGGGACCCTAACTCTGTTTAACACTGTCTTACTGAAAGAATGGCCTCCCCAATTCCTGATGGAAACAGACTGCAGGTCTTATGGACCAATCATTTCCACATTGTAGCTCAACTAAGTTGTTTACCATTAGAAGTATTTTGATTGCTTTTTATACCCAACATTTTGAGACAAAGGTACTACTTTAAAATGCTATTAAAGCAAGACTGATATAAAAATCACCTTTGACCCCAGATAAATAATTTACCTTTCATGTACCCAAAAATGCAGTCTGACCTATTATTAATGTTAGGAATGAGAGGATAGAAAATCATAGACAACAAGGCCTAAGCATGAATTAAAGCCTCTCCAACTTGTGAATACAATTGGTTTAAAAAGACATTAAGGGCTGGGAAGGTGGCTCAGTGGAAGAGCGCTTGCCTTGCATGCATGAAGCCCTGGGTTCGATTCCTCAGCACCACATAAGCAAAAAGAAAAAAAACAGCAAGTGGTGCTGTGGCTCAAGTGGAAGAGCGCTAGCCTTGAACTGAAGAGCTGAGGGACAGCGCCCAGGCCCAGAGTTCAGGCCCCACTACCAGACTCCCCTACCCCCCAAAAAAAGACATCAATACTACTATATTTGTTCAAAATTTCTTATGATACTGAAGATTCAATTGTAAACTGTTAACACTTGAAAATAACTCATTTTCTTGGGAGTAGGAAACAAAACACAAGATTAATCCTAATCATTTTCAAAGACATTTATTTATACTACAAATTCACTCTTATAACTACAAAGATTCTAAAAATAACTGAAGCATAGTGTCACGAAGGACATAATTTAACGTCATCATATACATTCAAAGGACTTTGCTAATAGAAAATAAATTTATACTAATAAGTAGCTCACCCAATTCACTTCCATTTTTTAATCTAGATCTTTTATTTTCATAAACTGGCTTTTCATAAAATGATGCATAAAAAGCCTGTATACCCACTTACATTTTCAGATTTTAACAATGTTTATTTCAGAAATGTCTTTAGCTGTATAGTCAATGAACTGAAATAACACTAAAATATTCAAAGGGTTTTCAGAAATTGCAAGATTCACTCTGGGATGTTATTTATATTGGAAAAGATATTCAAAAAGCCTTATTTCTTAACGTTGTGATAGTTACTCCCACAAAAGTACTATTAATGAAGAAACCTTTGTATGTATAATACAACTTCAAATGCATCCACAATCTGGAGGTGACACATGCTTTTTTGTTTGTTTTTGCAATGTATATCTAACAAACATATCCACAATACTTATTTTCAGTCAATATGATGGGATATTCAAACCCAAAAAATACGGGGTTTATTATCTTAGTGTGAATAGATACAATCTTACAAAAAAAGCTATTTTCAACAGAAATTCGGAAAGAGTTTATCCACCTTGAGTTTCACAGGAATAACTGGAGAGTAATACCTGTTTGGTCAAGTTGGTCAAAATTACTCTATGAGTATATCTTAAAAGTATATCCAATTTAAGAGGTCAAATACATATTTTGTACTGACAGTCATCTTACAGCAATAACTTACTACCTAATTATATGTGTATCTTCTTTCCTAGCATATACTAAGAGCTGAAAGTGATCTCTTTTATCTAACTTAATGGTGTAAATGCTTTGATTATGATGATGTTATTATTTGACAAACAAAATGTACAAAAGGGTGGTTCCACTGAAATGACAGGACAGAAAACTGATAACAATATTGCAACATAGCTCTTTTCAGCCTCACTCTGTCCACATTGGCAAGCAACATTGCAACCTCACACACACACACACACACACACACACACACACACACACACACACACACGTGCGCACATGTACACACACATATACATGAATGCCAAATTCATGGTTTATTGTACAAAAAAGTTCAATTAAAATATTAGTGATTAGGAAAAATGATAATTTGACTTATTACAAAATAATACGTAATCCAATCACCATGGTTGTTACATTTTACCTGTCTCTCCACATGTGACCACTTAATTTATTTTTAGTTCATTCATTCATTCATCATTCATTAGTTTGGTGCCAATACTGGAGCTTGAACTCAGGGCCTGGCTCTGTCACAGAATTTGTTATGTTTTTTTTTTTAGTTTTCTCAATGCTAGCATTTTACTGCTTATACTAAAGCTCCATTTCTAGCTTTTGCTGGTTACTTTCAAACCAGAATCTAATGTTCTTTTTTGTCTGGTTTCAAAGCACAGTCATCAGACTTCATCTTTCTGATTAGGTAGGATTAAAGACCTGAGCCACCCGTGTGGCTCTTAATTTTTCCTGTACATATGTAATGCACATACTTAGATAGTAATTTAAAACAGAGAGCATAGAATCAAGATGTACAGTGATGATATTTTCCTGTCAGAAATTCAAGTTAGTAATGTAAATTTCTTCTTAAGACCATACACAAAAAATACTTAAGAAGGAATCTGATGATGTATGTGTGTGTGTGTGTGTGTGTGTGTGTGTGTGTGTGTGTGTGTGTGTGCTGTTGCAATATGTTCCACATATAAGCACTGTGCAGCAGTGTCCAGCCATTCACAGTTATTGCATGAATATCTGCCTTGAGATACCAATTCATGGGCAATGTCTAGGTGTCCACTCTAGGCTTCGCGATGAAGAGGGGTATACTCATCCTCATCCCTAGTATTCATATAAGTGGCCCTTTTGGAAAGTACTCTCCACACTGCAGTAAGCTGCAAGACAAGCACTCTACCACTGAACCACCTTCCCAGCCCAAGGATTAAGATTCTTGTCTGTAATTTGGTCAAAGCTATGTCTCTTTACGTAGGCGACTAAAAATGTATTTACTAATTTCAAGTAAATACATAAATTCTATTTCCATCTCTTCTAAAAAATACAAAAATTGTTTGCTCTGTAAATTGATTAGAAGCATGGATTTTGTGGCTAGCTATGCCATTTCACATCTGTATCTCTTTTCCTCTTTCTCTTTCATGGTTCCCATAGACAATATGTTTGCTCCATAATTATCCAAATTTATTTTGCTTTTATATTTTTAGTTGCATCATTTCACTTTCTGCTCTGCCATTTCCCAGAATAGCACCACATAAACAGAAAAATCCAGAAATGGTTCTGTGGCTCAAGTTGTAGAGCGCTTGCCTTGATTTGAATAGCTAAAGGACAGTGCCCAGGCCCAGAGTTCAGGCCCCACAACTAATTTAAAAAGAATCTAAATACTTGATAATTCTACTAACAGATCTGACTGAAATCAGTTGAATCACACTTTTCCTATACAATGAAGGAATAGGTCCAGGCTGGGAAAGCAGCTACAGAAGGCAGGCACATTGTATCTGTGACAAAACTTTGTGGAAAATGGAATCGAGGATTACTTACTGGTGATTCACTTGCACTTGAAGCATGATTCTGAACTATTGCTTGCTGATTCTGAACTATTGCTTTGATCATTATATTTTCCAAGAAGAAAAAGTGAAATTTAATTGATAGTAAAGGACTACTAACACATTTTGACTTCTCATTAAGCATCTTCAATCATCAAAATCACTTGAAGGCAATAGACAGGCCTATTTTTAGATGAAAACAAGTGTCTTTAAAAAAAAACAAGAATTTAGGTAGTCATACAAAGGACTTCTTTTACTAGTGCATTATACATTTTTTTCTAATGTTGGATACCAACATTAGAAAGCTACTAGAAAGCTCTTAAAGCCCATATGTTGAATAGTGAGTTCTCTTACACTATAACATGGTATTTCCCAAATCATTTACAAAGAAGGCATTGTTTCCTATTTTCTCGCTCCTAATATAAGCTGCACATGAAGACAGCAAGGGTCCTAATGTTCAGACAAGGAACAAGGTGAAAAAGTGAGGAATGGTATCAATTTCAAGAAAAAAATGGAGTAGGATCCAAGCAAATTTCTTCTTTGGGATGTCGAAATTAAACAGTTTACTATGGTGTGGAGACTACTTTCCAAAAAGGCCACCCAGATGAATACTAGGGATGAGGATGAGTATACCCCTCTTCATATGGAAGCCTAGAGTGGACATTTAGACATTGTCCATGAGGTGGTAGCTCAAGGCAGATATTCATGCAATAACTCTGAATGGCTGACACCCCTGCACAGTGCTTATATGTGGAATAATACCAGAGTGGCAGATACCAATCCCCAAACTAAAGGCCTCTTGTCCGCCTTGCATGTTGCTGCTGGGAATAGAAATAGAAAAGATACTCTGTTGAATCATTATATCAAACCAGGTTTGAAGAACAGCTTGGAAGAAACTGCATTTAATATTGCCAAAAGGATAAGTATGTATCACTACCTCTTTGAAGTTGTGGAAGGCTGTACAAATTGTTCTCCTAAGTCGTAATGGTTTGGTTAAGTTTCTTAAATTTCAAAAATGCCAGTCCATCCTTTGTGTCCCTATAATTTTTTTCACAATACAAAGCAACAGCAATATCTTACTTTAAAAATTCATGGATTCCATGGTATTCTTCCAAGTGATTTGCCTGACTCTGATGTCAAAATGCATTTAAGAGTTTTTTGTATACATCTATAATGATTTCTGCAGAGTTTGTGATTTTTTTAATCAGAAATAATTTTAACTTATCTGTTGAAATGAATAGTATAGAAACTAAAGATGTTCCTAGTGCTTTTGGGAAAAAATATATCTATGTTTGTACAATATCCATAATCTATTTCATTCGCTCCTAGATATAATATTTTGAATTCTACATTTTTATATAATGTATAGTTTCATTAATAAATGTGTCCTTTCAGATTGCATTCCATATAGAAGAAGTTTAAGATTCCATTTTTCCTAGGTCCTTATATTATTTTATTTCTTTGGGATAAATTGACAATGTTATCTAATTTCAAGTTTTGTAAAGGTTATGCTATGTAAAGACCTTTCTAAGGTGAAGATTTAATACACTGATGTCAAACTAACCTTTAATTCTATGAATTACATGTATTGTTACACTTGTATTTTTGTAATCAACTTTTTAATAACTGTTTTTATATTTCTTGCATCAGAAGAATGAAATATATGGAATACTTCACAAATTTTCATATCATCCTTGTGCAAGTGCCATGTTAATCTCTGTATTATTGTAATTTGGGTAGACCTGCTGCTGAAGCATGTAGTACCCTCTAAATTTAAGTACTTAATGATGCAATCTTTATACAGGCATATATCCATGGTTGCCTATTTGTAACAAGGAACCCTTATTGTTCCTTAAAATGCGATTGATCTTATTTCTCTAAAATTCTGTGTATAGTGGAAAAGCTTATATCATTTGGTCGATTGATCATATTTACAATTTTTTGTCAATGACTATTTTGTCATTTTCATTTCAAATTTGATCATACTTTGAAGCCTTTACAGCTAAGTCCAAAGGTGATGGATTTTTCAAGTACTTATTTATCAACTGAGTTAGCTTTGTAGAGCTAATGGATTCAAAGTAAGCCTTGCTTGAGAGCTACTTCTAAACTTCTGCAGCTTAACATTTCCCAAATGAGGTCTTGCTGGGACAAATGTCTACCTGAACCTTTAACCTTCTTCCTTGTAGGAACAGACCAACCAAAATATCTTACCCTGACAGCATAGATTGTCTTACTGGAACAAAACTAACCTTAGTTACAAGAGATCATAGAGAGATGAACAGTTCAGACAGAATTGTTCAGAATGGAAGGTATTTTGTCAAAATATAATTGTTTATTATACTTATCATTTCAAAAGTAGCTAAAGCCAAAAAGGTGAAAAAATTTTCATATGCATGATTACCTACTCTCCTGGCCTGTCTAGCATCCAACCAGGCAGGAACTTACACTACTGACTCTCTATCACCAAATATTTCCATAGCTCCTGGAAAAGTCCATGTTTCTCCTCGATATTAGGCCTTAAATTGGTAATGTTTTAATCACAGTGTTTCCTCTTGCCTCTAGGCTGTAAATCTACAAATGGTAAAGCTTTAAGTCTAACTCTACCAAACACTGAGGTAGAGATAATGGAATAATACTTTAAAACAGAGTTGCCTTTGATTCCCTAACCACAACTCAACAATGCAAAACAATTTTTATATTATATATACTTATATATTTTATATTTATAAATATAAAATATGTGATGATTTTAAATTTCACAGAGTGAATCTTAATAGAATTGAAAATTTGACAAATATATTGACATTTATTCCGATAAATAGAATGGAATATAAATAATTAGATTTAGGATATATATTAGAATATAAAAAGTATCAATGCAATATCTTCGGTATAAACTTGTGATAAGTTCTAAGTGTTTGTGATCTTCTGAATTCACATGGTAATATAACAGTATTGTTTTCTGCTAATTTATAAGGGATTTTACTCTGATGGTCTGTTTATTGTTTTAACTCGCTGGTCCCAAAGTGTTTTCTCCATATTTCTGAAGCATTCTTACTGATTATACACAAATTTTGCTGATATGATGTCTAAAAGCTATTATTCTTCTGTAGGACCCACGGATCCGAGGATACAAGTTCCCAGTTATCTGTATCATCAGATAACAAGGGCAAGACTTCTCACATAGGCCCATGCAACATGCCAAAAGAAAATAATTGAAGACATCTCAATTTCTCATTTCCTATAATATTTCAGGACCCCAATTCCTTACAAGAATTAGCAGAATTCAATTGTGAAATGCAAGGCAAGTTAAAATGAAAGATGAGATCACAAAATCTGAGAGAAAGTACTGTAATTCAAACTTTCAATTTACAGATGACCAGCCCATATGAGTGAACAAAATTACAAATGAACAAGATTATTTTAAATACCCCTCTCCTAATGATTAATGAAAGATTTCAGTGCAGCCTAAAAATAGTTTCTGAAATGATAGATCCATAATTGCCCTACCAAGTCTAGGAATACTTGATTTAAAGATCAAATATAATTTAGAAAAACATTAACTGAGAAGATCCTTAGTGCTTCAAATCACTGGTACTTCAGTAAAACTAGGTTCTGTAGTATAAAAAAATGTTGTCATTCTCAAACCAAAGATAACCTATATTTAATCTCCTGAAAGTATATTCATTTTCAAACTATTTAAAATCACATTTGCCAAAATAACACTTGACAAGTAGATGATAGTGACATTACAAGGTTTTCAAGTGTAGGGAGCTAGTTACAATAGAGTTGATTTACGTACCCAGCACCAATAGCAAACAAGTTCAACCATTCATTAATGTGTAGAAATAGTACTCCCCACCATTTGTGCTGTTCAGTAGGTGCCTTCCAGAAATGTGTTAAATAGATCAGCCTCAGATATTTCAAACCCAAATATTAGCTAATAAAGTAAATTTCATCACATAAGAAGGTACATTTTAAAAAGTCACTAATAGTTGCCTTATCATGTGTTGTTTTATATTTTCCCTATCTGTCTAACATAGTAAGAAATATGACTTTAAGTTTTGAATATGGGTACTGATGAGAGATGTGACAAAAATAAAATCTGTCTTTTATTTCTGTCATATTCCTCTAAGTAGTAAATTTTAGTTTTCTTCTTTTTCCAAAACTTATAGGTAGTAGAAAAATTATCCTATGTAAAATAAAATAATCATACACCATTGTACAAAGCCATTTATAAAAACTGGTAGTTAGGAATAAATTCTAAGCCATTTTTAAATTTTCTTGTTGACTAAAGATTAATCTTCCAAATGAACGAGAATAAAATCATGTCTAAGTGCTTCACATCTCCAGTCTTGCAAATTGTTATTGCAGATGAATGAATTATGGAAATATAAGCTGACATCAGTTCAAGTATATGTGGGAGTGAAACTCCATGGAATGTACATAAACCTTTCAAAGTATTAACAGGCAGTTTAACAGAATGATTATCAGGAAATTGAAACCAGAGAGGAACAATAGTAAAGAATTAGAATGAATGAAAAATGGAACAAGGGGCAAGTACAGCTAGAATACTCAATGTACATATGTAATAAAGGAAGTGCTAAATCTGAACTCAATCTTGGAGAAAGAGTTGGTTGACACTGATAGAAGGAGTGACTCTGATCCAGGAGCATTAGACAATTAGATGGACATATTTAATTGTAACACACTTGCACAACCTTTTGAAATTCAATTAAAAGAAACAACAAACAAAAACACACAAAAATGACAACCAAACAGCAATCTCTAGAGAGTATGAATATGACCTCTCAAAATTTTAAATAGTTAATGAAGGGCAGTCTTTGGAAAAGCAAACAAACTGTTCAGGGAGGGCAGTTTGGGGTAGGGGAGAATTTTGACCAGGTTTAAAAAGATTGTCTAAGGTTATAAATCACCTATATCTTCTGCAAATATTTTCTTCTGCGAGTGCTTTGTCTGAACTGGATACTCCAGTCCTGAGTCACACTTGATAGCTTGTGATGACAGAATGGAAGAAACAAGATCAAGAACCTATTACTCCACTGGAGAGAAAACAGTCCTCTCTGTTTTCTCTCAATCTCCTCACTACTCCATTTTCATACTTTTAATAACGTCAAGTGATTTTGAATTATATCTTTCCTTCCTTGTTCTCACAAAGTAATTGTTCAAAATAATTCATTAAATATTATTTGCCATTATTTTCTCTCATGCTGTTTACTTGTTCAAGCGAGTCCATTAAACTTCCCCTTTTCTTTTGGTTGCCACGAAAATCCAACAACTATGTTAATGAGGACCAACGCTAATGCAAAACTTTGTCTCCAAAAATCCAGTCCAAGAAACTATAATCACAAATATTTAGCTATAATTTTTTCTTTTTTCTTTTACCTTGAATTCTTCTTGTGTCTAAAGTGCCCACAAAAATAAGTACTCCACCACTTTTTGGTTCAATCACTTCTAACCTCAAAGATATATTTTGCTAACAAGATGCTGAGAGGAAACCTAAGAATACTCCACTTTTATCTTCTCTCTTAAAACTTTTATCTTCTCTCGTAAGACTCTCCTTAGATACCATATCAGGAACAGTGAAGTTATTCTTTGCAAAATTATTTCAATAGGTTATTTTCCTCTTGGTCTTGTATTTGCTCAACAAGATGTATGGAGAACAATAGAGTTAAATCACCAATTCCTTGGATGATATTGTCTGTTACAAAGGACAATACTTCTATGTCCTACTTCTATGTCCTCCTCTTAGCTCTTGTCTGATTTCCAATTAATCACAGGTTCTTGGCTTCAATTCTAGTGAAGCTGAAGCACTATAAAGTGTCCCCCACTGCTACATCTTCATGGTTTATCTTTGAAAACTCTTTTATTTGGAGGTGGAATTTATTTTCATGTCTTCATTCAATTTGTTCTGCATTATACTGAGCCAAATAAGCTCTGTAAAATCACTTTAGGTAGCAAAAACATTTACACAATCTATATCACTATATAAAAATATTTTGGCCCCCTCCACCGCTGAAACCAAAACGCTTAGCG
Source organism: Dipodomys spectabilis (assembly GCF_019054845.1). Lineage (NCBI taxonomy): Eukaryota > Metazoa > Chordata > Mammalia > Rodentia > Heteromyidae > Dipodomys > Dipodomys spectabilis. Next base: position 2,765,889 of record NW_024870891.1, on the reverse strand, counting down.
AGGGCTTCTAATAACGTGTTTTCTTACCTTTTCTATTTGCTCAATTCTTTTCTGATCCCCAAACTTTTTGGCTTACGTAATAAAAGAAGTTTTCACTATCTCATGTTAATAAGAATATTATATTTTTGAGCTACTTAGAAATGTGAAATCATTGAAGTATTCAATCAGATTTTTTTCTGTGTTTCAGTGCTTCACGTGCAAAGACATTGTGGAAAGTATTAAAACAGAGAAGTGTAAACTCAATACATTCTTTCATTGTGGAGGACACTTTCTCCCTAAATATTTTGACCCAAATAATCTTTTTAAGAGAATTACTGTTTAGTAATTAAAGGTCAATTCACAAATTTTGATGTCTTATTTTTAAAAAAAAAAAACTTTGAATTTAAATTCCCCTACCACCTTGTTTCACACAGTAAGAGTATATTTCCTAGGTAAGGACAATTCTCATGGGAATCTACAGGATTTACAGCAAGGTTTGTGAGGTTTGTTTCTTTACTGTGAAAATGAGCCACCTTACCCACATTGCTCCCTCTCAGCTAAGTCTCCATGGATTTCTTTGCATGAAAGCCTATTTTCCCAGGCAATTTTAAATTTTCTTAATAGGCTAAGTTAAAAGTTAGAACAATTAAAATTTACCTGTCATAATTTTAAAATACTTTTGAAATTCCTTTATCAGAATCGCAAATTTACCAATCCTAATTCCACGTTTACCATCAAAAACAGTTAACATGTTGTTTTCATGATATAGTATCCATGAAACTATTATTTTCCAGTGGCTTTGTTATGCATATACATGAACATATAAGCTGATGCTGAGCAAAATGAACTCCAAGATATGGAAAGAGATATTTATTTGTAGTTGTTGTTTTTAATGTACTATGTGATTTCTATTTTCCTTGGGTTTTTCCCCTATGGTATAACTCCTACTGTGTTTGATTTTGGTACCCTGTGTATTGTGTATACATTTACCTTAATTGGGGAAGGGAAGAGGAACAACAAAATGGCGAGACATAGGTCAAAAGGAAAACCAATGCAATAGCAATACTCACAAGACAATATGTTGGAAATGTACATTACAACGTGTGAGGGGTTTGGGTGTGAAGGAAAAATGTGAGAAAAAATGAGAGAGGGCATAACAAGTTTGAAAAGTTATGTATTCAGTGCCTTACAATTGCTAACCCACTGCACATCACTTTCACATTAAAATTAAATTTAAAAAATAAGCTACATGAAATAAAATTTCACTGTATTGATATAGTAAATATTATTCTTTATATAGTAACTTTTTAAAAAATCAGTACTATTTGGCATATAATTTGAATTAATTACCCCTTCTTTATCAGAGGCCATCAACTTGAATGTTATCCAACTAGATAATTTTTTCACAATATACTTGCCAATATTTTCAAAAAAGAATAAATTAGTACTTTCTCATACTAAAAGCGAAAACCATTTAATTCTATGGAAACCCATAACTTTTAAAAGTAAATAAGTTGTTAAGAGGACAGAATATGTGTGTTCTTCAAAATTCCTATGACTAATAACAACTCACTTTCAAATTCTCAACATTCCATACCTGAGAGATTCAAAATAGTACCTGTTTGCATGTTATGTAATTCTGCAATAGATTCATTTTCCAATGGGGTGTTACAGATTGAGAAGTGAACAGAAAAATAGCCATATTCTGGTATAGGATAAAACAATAAAGCATCGGTTATAATTAATTCTTCAAGAGTAAGCAATTGTTTATCAGATTAAGCCATTATTTCTATGACCATCAATCCCAAAATTTATGCCATAAAATCATCCTAGACCAACAGTTTCGAACTTGTAGGGTGCACCTCAAAATTCCCTTAATTCACATCAGAAATAGCTTATCTCTATTGGGAAAAATACTACACCTTGCTAATGTGATGCCCTCCGTGTTCTGGAAAGAACACCACAATATACTGGGTTGCATCATTTTTCCTTCACTGGTATTCTTGCAAATATTATTTATATTTATACTTTTTTACTATCATAGATATTCAGGATGCTAAGATTGGAAGATTACAGTTAAAAGCGCACCCAGGCAGGAAGGTTCCCTAGATTCTTATCTCCAATATACTTTTCAGCAAAAGCCAGACACAAGTGGTACTGAGGTTGAAGTGGTAGGGCACAAGCCTTGAGCTTAACAGGCTCAGAGACAGTGTCCAGGTCGAGAGTTCAAGCCTTATGACAAAGCAATAAAACAAAAACAAAATTAAAAACAAACCCAAATCCTAGCATTTTTCTCACTGTATACAGAGGCACGTAATTAAGGAAATTGCTTCCTGTATTACATACAGGTAGAAGAAAGAAGATGTCACACAATTATTCTCTTCATACCATGTTATATTAAAGCATCAAAAACTGCTTTTTCTAAATTTATAAATTAATATCATCAATTTCTTGGCAACTCGGTCTAAATTATTCACATTATCATTTTCTACATGAACAGTTAGAATTATCTATTAACTGAGTTCTAATTATAACTCGCTTGAAACAATATGCTAGGTAAATAGAATGCAAGAAATATCTGTAAATTTGTCAATTAAACCCTCTACCTAAAAATAATTTTGTAGTATCCTATAGAATATGAAATTACAAACGAAACCAAAATATTTTTTGAAATCTAAACTCTAATTTAGCAAGATCTATAAAGACCTACATTAGGTGATCTTTGCTATTCCTCCAGGCTTAAGCTTTTGTAATCCTTCATCCTTTCCTAGGAATCTAACAGAATGATGATTACTTACTTTTTCAAATTTTGGATGGGAATCATGAACCACTTTGCATCTAGGAATGTTCTGTAATGAAGTGCGCATTTAAAACAAAACTGAGGAGGGGCTGGGAATGTGGCTCAGTGGTAGAGCACTTGCCTCGAATGAATGAGGCCCTGGGTTCAATTCCTCAGCGCAACATAAGCAAAAAGGAAAAAAAGCTGGAAGTGGCACTGTGGCTCAAGTGGTAGAGTGCTAGCCTTGAGCTGAAGAGATGAGCGACAGTGCCCAGGCCCAGAGTTCAGGCCCCACAACTGGAACCAAAAAAAAAAAAATTAAAAAAGAGTTAAAAAATAAAAAATAAAATAAAACACAACTGAGGATTATATACCAGTTGTATTTCAATAGAAAACTTGGCTTCTCAAAACATAATGAAGAAATTAGCCCAAATTTCCAACTATGTATTCCTTTCTTGTTTGGTTTGTTTTATTAAGACAAAATTATACTACCTGGTCCAGGGAAGGTATCAGTAGTAATTCCAATCTCTGATCTCCTGTCAGTTTGAGTGCTAGAATTCAAGGCTTGTATCACATTGCCCCACCATAGTTTCTTGGTTTATTTATTTATCTGTTTGTTTATTTATTTATTTTTGGGTCCGGTAATGGGGCCTGAACTTTGGGCCTGGATGCTGTCCCTCAGCTCTTCAGCTCAAGGCTAGTGCTCTACCACTTGAGCCACAGAGCCACTTCCGGCTTTTTTCTTTTTGTTATGTGGTGCTGAGGAATCAAACTCAGGGCTTCATGCGTGCAAGGCAAGCGCTCTACCACTGAGCCATCTTCCCAGCCCATTCTTGGTTTATTTAATCTAGATACAGACTATCAATTCTGAACTTCTCCAGTGATATTATCCACTAGACTTCTCAGACTGTTCTTGCACTATTTTCAAAGATGTTCTAACATTTGACACAGGGTATGAACATTTTCAAATGCACCTGCCAGGTCTCTGATTCATTCCTCCATGGATCCAATCCCTTTAATATTGATTACTTAACTCTCTTACTATCTCTGGTCCCTACTTATGTAATATTCTCAAACTTTTTTGAAGAAAGTTCACTGGAGGTCTTTCTAATATTAAAAATTATCACTTGATTCTAGTCTTACTCAGGACATACTTTCTATTGTTTTCTAACTTTTCTACATATTCTGAGAGTTGCTTCATTTGTGTATATGTGTGTGCACATATAAGTGCCTCTGTGTGTATGTGTATGTTTATATGTATGTATGCAAAAGCCTCAAGTTCTTATTCATCACTCTTGCTCATGCCTGTTATTCCATCACCTGAGCCATTCTTCCAATCTAGCTTTTGGCTGGTTAATAGTGTCTCAAACACTGTTCTGCCCAGGCTGGATGCAATCTGAACTTCCCAGACTCCTTTACATACTTAGGTTTCATTTATCCAGCCGAAACATCTTTTAAACTACAAACATTTTTGTGAGTGTAAAGTCTAAGCTGTAGCCCAGATTTTTAACTCAAGAATTCATATAAAGATAGATGAACATACACATTACATATGCTGAATGTACACTGTTAGAAATGTGATCCTAAGCTGGGTGGTGGTGAGATCTGAGGATTGGGGTTCAATGCCAGCCCAGGTAGGAAAGTCCAGGAGACTCTTTTCTCCAATTTACTGCAAGAAAACTGGAAGCCGCACTGTGGCTAAAGTGGTAGAGCATTAACCTTGAGTGGAATAGCAGAGGGACAGTGCCCAGGCCCAGAATTCAAGTGCCAAGACCACCACCAACAAAAAATATATAAGTAAAGGAAAGAAAAAAATGTGATCTTATCCACCAGTTGATGGCTAGTATAATCCCTGCTCTCTCAAGATGGAATTTTTTCCTTATTAAATCCATGCTCTTATATCTGACTTGCATTGGAAACAGAATTATTCTTCCATTCCAATTTCTACAAAGTTGTGTCATTAGCAAGTGTGATTAGGAAGGGAGTGGCCTCATACTTCCTGTTCCACGTAGGAATAATGCTTTCTCTACATCACTCTCATAAATCTACATACTGGACTTGGCTTTATTGTTTCAAGGTGGTCTTAATTGTGGAGTCTTCTATAGTGTATTGAACCCTTATTTTTAAACACAAAATTTCTCTTTCTCTTATTATTGCTATAGTTAACACGAGTTAACAAATTTATGTACACTTGGGAAATAATGTGCAGCACATACACTCACAAAAAAATGATCTGAGAACCTTCTTCCTCTTTAAAATTCGCCTTAATTTACAGAGAATTTACAAATTTTGAATTCAATATACTCATGAATAATGTATTTATAAGAAATATAAATTTCATATTTTCTCTTTACTAAGTTGTCTCTGAAACACGTGTTACATCAGGTCCAAATGTGTTCTTGTATTATTTCGGTGAAGCCAGAAATCATTCATTATACCTCAAGCAGCACCATAGACTGTTTCTGGAAGTAACTGTTACTGGATGTGGAAACTGATCTCAGTAGAGGAATGGAACATAGAGGATTGACAAAGTTCAAGTTAACTTGTGCTTTCCTTTTTACTGTAAAAGAAGAGAATCTGAAGGCTTGAAGGAAACTCTGTCCCTGACTTTTTCTAGTGTGTGTTTTTACTTATATATAATTTTTCTGTAAACTTCTAGTTGAGAGTATTACAAAAAGATATTATGTGCCATTTGATGGCCAGCATAGAACAAAAGGAAATAACGTTGTTTTAAATATGTTCTTCTGCAGGGGCTGGGAAATTGGCTCTGTGGTAGAGCACTTGCCTTGCATGCCTGAGGCCCTGGGTTAGGTTCCTCAGCACCACATAAGCAAAAATAAGCCAGAAGTGGTGCTGTGGCTCAAGTGGTAGAGCGCTAGCCTTGAGTTGAAGAGCTGAGATAAAGCGCCCAGGCCCAGAGTTCAGGCCCAAGACTGGACCCCAAAAATATTCTACTGCAAAGAAACAAAGACATGGATGTTTTATAGTGTTTTTTGGATGGATATTTCACCCCTGAGATGATTCTTTTGTTGCAGGAGTCAGTTATCAATTACTTTAGTTTGGTCCTGAGTTCTCCAGAGCAATAAGGATTCCAAAAAACATCCAGTGCGTATGATCAGCAAAAGGAGCCACTTCTCAGACCAATACTCCTTTAAGGAGGGTCCCAATGAAATATCTGGTTTTTTGTTTGCTTTTGTGTTTAGCATGTGTTGGTTCTGGGGCTTGAACCCAGAGGCTGGACCCTGCCCCTGAACAGTTTTCTTTCCTGCTCACCTACCCCCAAAGCTAGTACTCTACTGCTTGAACCAAAACTCCACTTCTGGCTTTTTTGCTGTGCAATTACAAATAAGAGTTTGGCAGAGTCTCCTGCCTGGTTTGGCTTTAAACTAAGATAGTAAGAAAGCCAAGTGACATCAACTATATAGACTTCTCTTTTCAAACGAGAAATATTAGATGAAGTTTATTGTAAAGCTAATATTTTACAAATTTTTTTCTTTCTTTATTATTGTGAGCATACCGTACAGAGGATTTACAATTACATGGGCAAGATAACGAGTACATTTCTTATCAATCATTGTTGCCTCCTCTTTGTTTCCCCTTCCCATCCCTTCCCATATTCCCCCCTCCCCATACCCGATCCTCCCCCTCACCAAAGTTGTAAAGTTCGTTTTTCGACATAACGACTTGTACATCTCATTGTTGAAATGGGTCCACCTGTATCCTTAGTTAAATGATTTGTTTTTAGAACATATGTCCAGAAAAGAATCCATAACATAACTCAGCAAAAGTAGGTGCACTGAATCATTTTGGAATTTTTTTGTGTGGGAAGATTATTGAACTTGTCATTCCTTTTGGGGAAACTTAAAGTCATATTTCACCTTTTTTGTTGGTTGTGGGGCTTGAACTCTGACCCTGGGTGCTAAGCTAGAGCACTACCTCTGGGTTTCTGGTGGTTAATTGAAGGTTAGGGTCTCATGGACTTTCCTGACCAGGCTGGCTTTGAACCACAATCCTCTGGTCTCAACCTCCTGAGTATCTAGGATTACAGGAGTTAACCACCAGCACCTGGCTCATATTTGCATTATGTGCACTGAATGACACTGTGTAGACAAAGAATGGAAATTTTAACCACATGATATTGCAGCATTTCAGAAAAATTGAAGTAGCAATAAATATGTCCTCTTTTCCATTTTGTTACATTAATGACTGATGAGCTTTGGGACCCTTACATTAGCATCCTCTGCCATCTGTATAGGTGTATTTAGTATCAGGAAATGTTCATAGAGAAATATAGAAAGAATAAGATTTTTAGAAAGCAAAGGAGATAAGGTATGAAAGAATAGCATAGAAGGAGATACATTTATCACACAGAGATTAAGAGCTAGCCTAAGAGATTTAGAATGCTAAAGGCAATGAGGAAAAGCCTAGCTGACAACTAGTTCTACAATAACCAAAAATGGTTCTCAAGAACAGTTTCTGGTATACCTTAATTACTATCATTTATTCCTTCTATCTGGAGTTATTCCTTATTTTCTTTCACAACTATTAATTAGCCTCTGCATTTTTGGTGCCATAACTGACCAAAAAGATTTCAAAATCACACATAGCCTACCATTCTCTTTGTGATTAGCAGTGAGGACACAAATCTTGGAATGGTTGAATTTCCAGAATTAAACTTTACCTGATATCTAAGCACAACCCTGGAATTAATTGCTATGACTTAATGAATGAGACTTTTTTCAACACAGTATCCTCATATAAGTAAAGTACATGAATTAGGAACTGTTGTCTGGTGTCAGTATGGAAGGAGCAATTATATATTCCAAGTGTGGGTTATTTATTTTGCATTTACTAACTGAATATTTTTGTTTTGTTTTGATTTGATTTGTTTTTGTTCTTTTTGCCAGTCGAGGGGCATAAACTCAGGGGTAGGGAATTTTCCTGAGTTTTTTTTTTTCTTGCTCAATGCTATCTCTCTATCATTTGAGGCACAGCACCACTTCCAGGGGTTTTGTGTGTGTGTGTGTGTGTATGTGTGTGTGTGTGTGTGTGTGTTACTAAGGAATTGAACCCAGGGTTTCATGGATGCTAGGCAATCACGGTACCATGAAGCCACATTCCCAGAGCCCTAAATAACTTTCTTAAGATGGCATTACATTTTCATTCTGTAACTATGTATCATAATTTTGGCCAGGTGCTAGAAAATTATGTAGAAAACAATACAATACAATAAGTCCAGTAAGGCTGGATGGACAATGAATAACTGTTACGGTCTAGCCAGGGAACAGAAGGGCTTATCTCATGGAGCTGTTTCAACAAGCTGAGGAGACAGCTCCTGACCCACAGCCAACCTCCAGAATGAGAGGGCCAACCTTGGGTTCCAGCCACATTGGGATGCCGGGTCCCCTCCTCCAGAACCCATTCGACCAGTTCGTTTGAAAGAGAGATAGAAAATAAGTCAGAATTACAATTAAGTCTGGTGTCAGTGGCTCAGAATTCTAATCCTAACTACACAGGTATGAGGATCATGGTTCATAACCAGCCAAGGCAGGAACGTCTGTGAGACTCTTATCTCCAAAGAACCACCAGAAAATCAGAAGTAGTGTTGTGGGTTCAAGTGGTAGAACACTAGCCTTTTGCTGAGGCTCTTGGGACCATCGCCCATGCCTAGAGTTCTAGCCCCACGACTGACAAGAAGTGGACTTCCTACGACAAGAAGCAGACTGAATAGCACCCATTGTCCTAGGGAGCATGGTAGCAAAGTCAGGAAGAGCTTCTTCTGAAGTTGAAGTCATAAGTAGGTCACCTGGATTCTCTCTGCCTTGGTAGCTCCAGCTGCAAAACTCAACACAGTGAAGGATCCTCTTCCTCATGGGGATAGGGTAATGATGAGAGAGAGCCATGTTTTGTTTCATAATCCCACATCTGTTGCACAATTAATAACAGGCCCGCCTGAGCCCTTTCTGGCTATCTTCCTGTCATTTCCTCACAGAATTGCCGAGAACCTTATCTGAAGACTGCTCCCTCTGTTCCTAGCCATGCTCCAGAGATCCCTCTGTATAAATCCCTTGTTTCCTCACAACTGTCCTGTGAGAAGAATGAGGTCTGATTGTTACGAAGCTACCCAGAGCTTCACCTGTGGTCAAGAATCGTCTGCTGTGATTTTTCTGCCTGGTCAAACTGACTTAAGAAACCATTCAATCCACAGGAAAATCAAACACAAGTAGACCAGAGCCTCCAACAAGAGACAGGTTAAGAACACAAGGGAGATACAGGATCTTCCCATCCCCCACAAAAAAATCAAAGAACTCTTTTCTTGTACCTTTTATAACTTTTATTCTAAAAGATTTTTTTTTTAATTTTTAACTTTAATTTTCTTTCCATTAATTTTTATCTTCCTCTCATAATTTTTATTTTTGGGGTATATGCGTGTGTCCTTTTTTTTAATCTCTGTTCAGAAACATTGAAGTAATACCTTGCATTCTCTCAGGCCACAAGGGAAAAGAAATTAAAACAACAGGAAAAGCCACCAGAGAAAATCCTGTAACACACTGGAACAACACACTGCTTAATCACGAGTGGGTCATGGAAGAGATTAGAAAAGAAATTCAAATGTTGATGAACACACAAATTACCAGCTCCTTTGGGACACAGCAAAGGCAGTACTCACAGGCAAGTTTATAGCTCTGAGTTCATACATCAACAAATTGGAGAGATCTGAAACCAACCATTTAATGAGACATCTGAGTCTCCTTGAAAAAGAGCAGCAAGATGATCCCCAATCCAGTAGATGGTAAGAAATAATTAAAATTAAATCATAATTAAATGAATTACAATCCAAAAAAATCATAGAAATAATCAACAAAACAAAGATTTGTTACTTCCAAAAAATTAACAAAATTGACAGACTCTTAGCAAATCTTATCAGAAAAAGAAGAGAACACACCCAAATAAGTAAACTCAGAGAGGAGAATGGAAACATCACCACAGAAAGAACCAAGATTCAGAACATTATAAGGGAATACTTCTCAAAACGTTATGCTAATAAGTTTGAGAACTTGGCAGAAATGGACCTTTTCCTAGCAAATATTGACATGCCAAAACTAAACCAAGATGAGTTATACCATCTTAACAGGCCCATATCAAGCATTGAAAATGAAACATCAATAACACACCTCCCATCTAAGAAAATCCCAGGACCAGATGGCTTTACAGCATAATTTTATAAGCCCTTGAAAACACAGCTCACACCAATACTCCTCCAAATCTTCAATGAAATTGAAAGAGAAAGTTCACTACTGAACTCATTCTATGAAGCCATAACAACCCTCATGCCCAAACCCGGCAGGGACACATCACAGAAAGATAACTATTGACCCATTTATTTGATGAACATTGATGCAAAACTTCTCAACAAAATTTTGGCCAATCAACTTCAACAATTCATCCAAAAAATTCTACACTATGATCAAACAGGATTCATTTCAGAGATGCAAAGCTGGGTCAATATATGCAAATCAATTAATATAATTCATCACAACAACAGGAGCAAAGATAAGAACCACCTGGTTATCTCAATAGATGCAGAAAAAGCATTTGACAAGATCCAACGCCCTTTTATGATGATGGTTCTGGAAAAATTAGGAATCCATGGAACTTTCCTCAATACAATAAAGACTATATATGACAAACCTACAGCCAGCATTATACTTAATGGTGAAAAACTAAAGCCATTTCCTCTTAACTCAGGAACGAGAAAAAAATGTCCACTCTCTTCATTTCTTTTCAATCTAGTATTAGAATGCCCAGCTACAGGAATAAGACAAGATGCAAACCTAAAGGGGATCCAAATAGGGAAAGAAGAAGTAAAACTCTCCGTCTTTGCAGATGTCATGATCTTGTATTTAAAGAATCCCATAGATTCCACTCCCAAATTACTCAGGCTGATTCAAAACTTTGGCAAAGTAGCAGGGTATAAAATTAACCCCCCAAAATCAATGGCTTTTCTGTATAACAACAATGAGAAAAGTGTGGCTGAAATTAGGAAAGCATCTCCATTCGTAATAGCCCCACAAAAAATAAAATACCTAGGAATTAACTTAACCAAAGAAGTGAAGGAACTCTATGATGAAAATTTTAAAAACCTGATAAAGGAAATCAAAAGAGATCTTAGAAAGTGGCAAAAGCTCCCATGCTTATGGATTGGAAAGATTAACATCGTGAAAATTGCAATCCTTTCCAAGGCTCTCTACAAATTCAGTGCGATACCTATCAATATTCCAACCTCTTTCTTCAAGGAAATAGAAGAGGCAATCCAATAATTCATCGAGGACAATAAAAGACCCCGAATAGCAAAACGATCCTCAACAGAAAAAACTGTGCTGGAGGAATATCATACCAAATTTCAAACTCTACTACAAAGCCATAATAATCAAAACAGCTTGGTACTGCAATAAGAACAGACCTCAGGACCAATGGAATAGAATTGAAAACTCAGAAATGAACCTACAGACATAGAGCCAACTACTCTTCAATAAGGGAGCTAAAATAATAGAATGGAAGAAAGACAGCCTCTTCAGTAAAGGGTGCTGGCAACATTGGTTAACTACTTGTAGAAAACTAAAGCTAGATCCTTATATATCACCCTGCACCAGAATCAACTCCAAATGGATCAACGACCTCGGAGTCAAAGCAGACACTTTGAAAACATTGCAGCATGGAATAGGAGAAATCCTAGGTCTCCTTGGCACAGGTTGAATTTTTTTTTAATAGAGACCTAGAAACAAAAGAAATCAAAGAAAGGTTGGACAAATGGGATTGCACGAAGTTGCCGAGCTTCTGCATGGCAAAGGACATAGCTAGCCAGATCAATAGGAAGCCCACGGATTGGGAGAAAATCTTCACTAGCCATACTAAGGAAAAGGGTTTCATATATAAAATATACTTGGAACTCAAAAAATTAAATCCCCCAACAACAAATCTTCAAAGAAACAACTGCCCAATAAATAAGGCTAAAGCCTTAAAGAGAAACTTCTCTGAAGAGGAAAGAAGGATGGCCAATAGACAAATGAAGAAATGCTCAACCTCTCTAGCCATAAAAGAAATGCAAATCAAAACAACATCGAGATACCACCTCAGCCCAGTTAGAATGGCTATAATGAAGAACACTGATAACAGCTTCTGGAGGGGATGTGGACAGAAGGGAACCTTACTGCATTGTTGGTGGGAGTGTAAATTTGTTCAACCACTTTCGAAAGCTGTATGGAGGTTCCTCAAAGCACTCAACATAGAGCTCCCCTATGATCCAGCAATCCCCCTTTTGGGCACTTACCCAAATGTTTACAAAGAAGACCACACTAAAGCTACCAGAACAACTATGTTTATTGCAGCCTTTTTTTTACCATAGCTAAGATATGTAAGCAACCCAGATGCCCTTCGGTAGATGAATGGATCAAGAAAATGGGTTATATATACACAATGGAATTCTATGCCTCCATCAGAATGAATGACATTGCTCTATTTGTTAGGAAATGGAAAGAGTTGGAAAAAATTATATTAAGTGAAGTAAGCCAGAACCAAAGAAACATAGGTCCCATGTTTTCCCTTATTTACAATAACTAGTATATATCTGAGTCAAGCATAAAAGTTCAGATAAATTCATGTTAGTGAAAGAACCCTATGATATCTATTCAATTTTTTTTCTTTCATACTATTGTTACTAGTACATTCATAACATTATTTCTTTGTTGCTTTTTATGTCCCTCCCACACGGTATATTCCCTGCTTTCACTGTATTTGATGTTGTTATAATTTATGGAGGGGAAGGGAAAAAACAAATCGTTGAAATAGGGATTAAAGTTGGACCCATTGCAACAATGAGACGTAGAAGTGGTATGTCGAAAATGAACTTGATAACTCTGGTAGGGGGAGGGGGAGGGTCAGGTAGAGGGGTGGGGGGAGGATGGGATGGGAAGGGGAAACAAAGCAGGAGGCTACAATGCTTGATAAGATATGTACTCATATCTTGCTCATGTAATTTTAATCGCTCTGGACAGTATTTTCACAATTAAAAAAAAAGAATCGGCTGCTGTGGACGAAATGTTTGAGATAATCCATCTAAATCGATGACTGTGCATGTTGCTACATGTCTACCACCCCAACTACAGATGACCAGGCCTGGTGGAGCAAACCTGTCACAGATAGGAGGACATCAATCCAGCCCAGCCAGAGCATATAGAGGCTCTGTTTCAGAAATGCCCAAAACAGAAAGGTGGCTCCTCAGAGCCAGGGACAGGAAACAAGTAGCGGGTCTTGGTGGCCTCAGAGGGGTGTCTGACCTGGGGTAGGGGTGGTTTTGGGGCAGCCACTCACTTGTGCTCCTGGGAGAAGTTGCTTGAGGCTGCTCCAGGTGGGGCGAGCGGGAATGGCAGTGGCATTGCAGACACATGGCCTCAGAGAACCAAGGCCAGGGACCAGGTTGGGGCTTTACACAGCCTGGCTGGGTGCCATTGCCTGATGTTTGAAATTCTGAACCTTGGGAAGGTGGGGAGGGGGCTGGGGACTAGGAAGGCATCTCAATTTCCTTCTATATTCCAGTGGCCTTGAGTCTCTTCTCACCACTCAGCCATCTATACCTTCCTCAACTGCTGGTAGTGGTGTAAACTAACAGAGGGAATCCTGGTGCTACCAGGCAGCATGGAATGTGGGCGTGGCCACCATTCTTGTATCTCATTGGTCAGAAAGAACAATGAAAGAATGGGGGTGTGGCCAGAATCCGGTGATGCAAATAGCATGGGCAGAGTCAAGAAGATAGCAGCTCCCCCAGCCCTTTTCCCAGGGAACAATGTCCAATTCAGTTGGAGACAAGAGGGTGACCTGCTTTAGCCGCATGGCTGCACAGATCATTGTGTATGGCTGTTTGTTCCCAGTCCCAGACCGTAAACTGAAGATATAGTCACAGTCTGTGAGCTGCTTTTGCTCAAGGCTGGCCTTCCAAACTGGAGCCACAGGGATTCTGGCTTTGTTGGCACTGAAGTTGGACTTTCCTGCCTAGGGTGACTTCGACCATGATCCTCCCATCACAGCTTTGTAAATATCAAGGAAGACTGTTGAGGGCCACTAGTGCCTGCCTAATCATTGGTCTTACTGGTGTTCTTGGACAGACTGATGAGTTCCCTATCCTCGGGTTTAAGTGGTGGGAGCTATAGCCCACAGTTGGAATCCTGGTCCAACCACCTCAAAATGGAAGGAGATCCTAAGAATCTAATTCCTGTCCATATGATTACCAATGGAATATGATGTATGTCATGATTGAAAGAGCAGTTCTTGAATGATTCTAGGATAAAATTATATAGAATTATTTTATAGGACACAGATCAATGTTAGTTCATGCTTCATGCAGGATTTAAACAATCACATTCATAAAATGGAGACATAATGAAATACCTATGAATTACTATACTATTACATAATATAAAGGTGCCGTTTTTCTGCCAGGACTGGGATTGGAACCTATGGTCTTGGTAAGTCTGTTGCACTGTGTGGGAAGGGGAAGCTGGGCTCCTTGAAGTCAAGAAATTCAAGTCTGTTCTTTAGGCCTGAAATAGATCCCCACCACTAGAAAACATCCTATTCATGTACAATTTACATATATGATTCATATTTACATACATATGTTGACTCCATATGGCATTCAGTGCAGTTATTTTATTTGTTTGTTTTATTCATGTATTGACCATTTATTTTGACTATTATGGCAAATAAAACATTGATTATATAAGATATAGGTCTGCATATGTATTCCACTTCATACCTGACACTAAGGACTTTCACAGAAAAGGAAACATGTGTCACCATCAACTTCTTACTCCACAATTCATTTTTGGGGAGTGCTAGCAACTGAACTCACGGCCTACAAGCCTACAAGGCCCAATTCATGAATGGGTGAGTGTCAGCACGTCATTCTGGGGCAAATTGAGCTGAAAGGCTCTTCCCAGGACCTGAGATCAAGCCTCAGGTGTTAGCAAAATAAAAACAGATTGACATGCAGATGGAAGTACGCTAATAAATATGTATTTATATAGAGTGTTAAAGATGTCTATATATTATTCAGTTATATAGACTATATTCCTACCAATTCCTGGGTATTTAATCATGCATCCATGTAATTAAGGTTATTGTTTTCATCCTTATACTATTAATGAAATCAACCAGTGTCCTGAAATTATTGCATTCCTGTAGGTAATAATATTCTTTTTATGCTTCATAAATATTAAATAAAAATCAATAAGCCTCCAGAAATGATGCTGCCTAAATTTATAGTAGCATCATTCATGATCAACTCATTGAACATTGACATTGATAACATTCCATTGTTCTTCTTATGGTTGGGAACAATTTTCTTAGTATCTCCTGCCATTGTTGGTGTTAGGAGGGGGATTCGAAATCAGGGCATATGTTGCCACGTGGGCCTATGGCTTCCCAGATAGTCTGGCAGCCTTCAGCAATGCAAGGTGAAGTACCCTTTGCAACAGTGTCATTCAGACCCATGAGGGTCACCGTGCAAAGGAAGAAAATATAAAAAGGCCACATTATTTCTGTGCATTGCTTTCCCTGAAAGACCTGAGGGTCTAGGATCCCAGAAGCAGATGTAGGTCTAGTGGCTGCACCCCATCCTAGGGTGATCCAAGTTGAGGCAGAATTGCCACAATCTGAACTCAAGCCCATACTGAGAAAAGTAAAGTAAAAATTTAGCTCCATGGCTTGCAATTCGTGATGTTTAATCTTCCAGGCTTTAAATTTGAACTCAGGATCTGGGTATATCTGCAGCAATGTGGATGAGGGAGAAGATCACTGTACTTGAAGATAAGAAAGTCAGACCTGGGAAGATGGAGGAGAAGCTGGAGTCTAAACAAGCTCTCACATAGAAAGCAGATTTAGAGTTCCAGTGAACAGTCCTAAGCCAGAGAATCACACCAAGTGTGCCATCACAGGACAGAGAGTCAGGCCAGAGAGGGAAAATCCAGGCAAGGAGACAGATCTGAGCTTTTGCCAGCAGCTGCTGCAGCAGCGACAGCGGTGGCAGCTGTGACCGCAGGCGCCATACCTGAGCCACATAGAGTCCAGGACGAAGGAGCCAGACACAGCGGGCGAGTGGATTCTACTCAAAACCAGCAAGAACCGAAAAGGAGCAGACATCTTCATCCTGCAGTTCACAGACCAGAGACGACCCAGGAAACAAGACTCGGCGTGAGTAGAAGCCTGACGTCCTCACTCCTGCTCAGGGAGCTGAGGAGGGAAGGCCACCCCTCCCCCCCAGCATCCCAGAGGCCCAGGCCCCACCTACTGAGATCAAACTCCTAGGACTTAATTTCAAATTGAGTCCAAGTACCTCATTTCCTTCCATCCCAAAACATACTTCAACCCTTCAGGGCAGGGGGAGAAAAGGCAAAGAAAAAAGATGCAAAAGTCTTGACAGCAGGTTAGACCGTGCAGAAGATCAAACCTCCGGGATTGAAGACAGCCAAGATATTATAGAGAAAGAACATACAACCATCCAAGACAAATCCAAGAAATATGATAGATCTATCCAACACTTGGAAGACACCATCAGAAGCCCTAATCTAAGGATAATGGGAGTAGAAGTGCACCTAGAAACAGAAATTAATGGTCTAGGAAATTTGTTTAACAGGATCCTAGCAGAGAACTTCCCAAACATGCAAAAAGATAGGCCTATTCAGATACAAAAACTTTTAGAACCCCAAATAGACCAGACCAGAATAGGACATCCCACCGTCACATTATAATCCACACAGGATCAACTCAGACCAAGGAAAGGATCCTTAAAGCTGTCAAAGAGAAAAGATTAATCACCGATAAAGGGAAACCAATTAGAATCACCTCAGATTTCTCAGCAGAGACAATCAAAGCAAGAAGAGCCTGGAATGATGTATGCCATGCCCTAAAAGCAAACAACTATCAAACAAGAATACTGTACCCAGCTAAACTCTCCTTCATAACTGAAGGCCATATAAAAACCTTCCATCGCAAACAAAAATTGAAACAATACATCTCCACCAAACCAGCCCTACAAAAGATGCTTAAAGATGTCCTACACATAGAAAACCAACAAGACCACAATAAAGGCCAAGAACCTGCACCCAAACTGAGAATCCAAGAACCATAGGAAGAACCCAGTTTTCGCATCCCCCAAGAAAGTGGATAACATGGCAGGAACTCCCAAATACCTCTCAGTCCTATCTATTAACGTTAACGGACATAACTTTCCAATTAAGTGAAATAGACTGTCTAGTTGGTTTAAAAAACAAGATCCTTCAATCTGCTGCTATCAGGAGTCACATCTTGCCTGTAAAAACAAACACATTTTAAATATTAAAGGCTGGAACAAAATCTACCAAGCAAACGGCCCCCATAAACAGGCGGGAGATGCAATCCTAATATCAGATAAAATAGACTTCAAATTAAATTCATGAGAAAAGATAAAGAAGGTCGCTACATACTAATTAATGGATCTCTCCTTCAGGAGGATATTACAATTCTAAATATCTATTCGCCAAACAATGGAGAACCCAAATTTATCCAAGAAACATTACTTTCCCTCATATCCCACATAGTTCCAATGACATTTATTGTTGGGGATTTTAACACAACATTCTCCCCACTAGATATACCAACTCCGCAAAAACTCAACATAGAAACCGTAGATCTAAACAGCTGCATAGATCAACTAGATTTCACAGACATCTACCGAACATTTCACCCAACAGCATCAAAATACAAGTTTTTCTCAGCAGCATATGGAATATTTTCTAAAATAGACCACATTTTAGGCCACAAAGCAAACTTGTCCAAATTCAGAAACATTGAAGTTATCCCTTGCATTCTCTGGGCCCCAAACGGAATAAAATTAGAACTCAACACCAAAACCCACCAAAGAAAGTCCGGTAACATATGGAGGCTGAACAACACACTGCTGAATCACGAGTGGGTCTTGGAAAAGATTAGAACGGAAATCCAAATGTTCATGCTATTCAACAAAAATGAGCACACAAATTACCAGCTCCTCTGGGACACAGCAAAGGCATTATTCAGAGGCAAGTTTATACCTCTGAGCTCCTACATCAACAAATTGGAGAGATCTGAAAGCAACAATTTAATGACACATCTAAACCTCCTTGAAAAAGAGCAACAAGATAAACCCCAATCCAGTAGACAGAAAGAAATAAATAAAATTAAATCAGAATTAAATGAATTAGAATCCCAAAAAAACTATACAAAGAATCAACAAAACAAAGAGTTGGTTCTTCGAGAAAATTAACAAAATTGACAGACCCCCTAGCCAATCTTATCAGAAAAAGAAGAGAACACATCCAAATAAATAAACTCAGAGATGAGAATGGAAACATCACCACGGAAACAACCAAAATTCAGAACATTATAAGGGAATACTTCACAAAATTTTATGCTCATAAGTTTGAGAACTTGAGAGAAATGGACCTTTTCCTAGAAAATATTGACATGCCAAAACTAAACCAAGATGAGTTAAACCATCTTAACAGGCCCATCTCAAGCATTGAAATAGAAACAGCAATAGGAGACCTCCCAGCTAAGAAAAGTCCAGGACCAGATGGATTTACAGCGGAATTTTACAAGGCCTTCAAAGCAGAGCTCACACCAATATTCCTCCAACTCTTCAATGAAATTGAAAGAGAACGTCCACTACCGAAGACATTCTAGGAAGCCATCATAACCCTCATCCCAAAACCAGGCAGGGACTCATCAAAGAAAGAGAACTATAGACCCATTTCTTTGATGAACATTGATGCAAAACTTCTCAACAAAATTTTGGCCAATCGACTTCAACAATTCTTCCAAAAATCATACACCACGATCAAACAGGATTCATTTCAGGGATGCAAAGCTGACCCAATATATGCGAATCAATTAATATTATTCATCACATCAAGGGGAGCAAGAATAAGAACCACATGGTTATCTCAATAGACGCAGAAAAAGCATTCGACAAGATCCAACACCCCTTTATGATGAAGGTTTTGAAAAAATAAGAATCCATGGAACATTCCTCAATACAATAAAGGCTGTATATGACAAACCTACAGCCAGCATTATACTTAATGGTGAAAAACTAAACCATTTCCTCTTAACTGAGGAACAAGACAAGGATGTCCACTCTCTCCACTTCTCTTCAATCCAGTATTAGAATGCCTAGCTACCGCAATAAGACAAGATGCAGACATAAAGGGGATCCAAATAGGGAAAGAAGAAATAAAACTCTCCATCTTTGCAGATGACATGATCTTATATTTAAAGATTCCCATAGACTCCACTCCCAAATTACTCAAGCTGATTCAAAACTTTGGCAAATAGAAGGGTATAAAATTAACCCCCCAAAATCAATGGCTTTTCTGTATGCCAACAATGAGAAAAGTGTGGCTGAAATTAGGAAAGCAACTCCATTTGTAATAGCCCAACAAAAAATAAAATACCTAGGAATTAACTTAACCAAAGAAGTGAAGGGCCTCTATGATGAAAACTTTAAAATCTTGAAAAAGGAAATCAAAACAGAACTTAGAAAATGGCAAAACCTCCCATGCTCCTGGGTTGGAAAGATTAACATCGTGAAAATTGCAATACTTCCCAAGGCTATCTACAAATTCAACGTGATACCTATCAAAATTCCACACTCATTCTTCAAAGAAATAGAAGAGGCAATCCAAAAATTCATATGGGACAATAAAAGACCCCGAATAGCAAAAACGCTCCTCAACGGAAAGAACACTGCTGGAGGAATGTCAATACCAAATTTCAAACTCTACTATAAAGCCATAGTAATCAAAACAGCTTGGTATTGGCATAAGAACAGACCTCAGGACCAATGGAATAGAATTGAAAACCCAGAAATGAACCTACAGACCTATAGCCGCTAATCTTCGATAAGGGAGCTAAAACAATAGAATGGAAGAAAGACAGCCTCTTCAGTAAATGGTGCCGGCAAAATTGGTTAACTACTTGTAGAAAACTAAAGCTAGATCCTTATATATCCCCCTGCACCAGAATCATCTCCAAATGGCTCAAAGACCTTGAAGTCAAAGCAGACACTCTGAAAACTTTACAGGATGGAATAGGAGAAACCCTAGGTCTCCTTGGCTCAGGCCGAAATTTTCGGAATATAGATCTGGAAACACAACAAATCAAAGAAAGGTTGGACAAATGGGATTGCATGAAGTTGCAGAGCTTCTGCATGGCAAAGGACATAGCTAGCAATATCAATAGAAAGCCCACAGATTGGGAAAAGATCTTCACTAGCCATACAACGGTCAAGGGTCTCATATCTAAAATGTACTTGGAGCTCAAAAAATTAAATCTCACAACAACAAATCCTCAAAGAAACAACTGCCCAATAAATAAGTGGGCTAAAGACTTGAAGAGAAACTTCTGTGAAGAAGAAAGAAGGATATCCAACAGACACATGAAGAAATACTCAACCTCGCTAGCCATAAAAGAAATGCAAATCAAAACAACATTGAAGTACCACCTCACCCCAGCTAGAATGGCTATAATCAAGATCTCTAACAACAACAGATGCTGGAGGCCATGTGGACAGAACGGAACCTTACTTCATTGTTGGTTGGAGTGTAAACTTGTTCAACCACTTTGGAAAGCAGTATGGAGGTTCCTGAAAAGACTTCACGTGGAGCTCCCCTATGACCCAGCAATCCCACTTTTGGCCATTTATCCAAATGTTTTCAAACAAGACCACATTAATGTTACCAGCACAACTATGTTTATTGCAGCATAATTTACCATAGCTAAGATCTGGAACCAACCCAGATGCCCCTCAGTATATGAATGGATCAAGAAAAGGTGGTATATATACACAATGGAATTCTATGCCTCCATCAGAAACTATGACATTTCCCCATTTGTTAGGAAATGGAATGGCTTAGAAAAAATTATATTAAGTGAAGTAAGCCAAGCCCAAAGAAACAAAGGTCCATGGTTTCCCTTATTTGCAATATCTATTATATGTATGTGTCAAACAGGAAAGGTCAGATAATGTGATGTTAGGAAAATTAACCCTTTTTTAAATGTTTTTTTTCTTTCTTGCATTTGTTTCTAACTCATTTATAAGATTATTTCCTGGTAGCTTTGTATGTCCCTCACCCACAGTACAACCCCTGCTTTCACTATATTTGATGTCGGTATAATTTGTGGAGGAGATGGGGAAAAACAAGACGGTTAAGGATACAGGTGGACCCGATGCAACTATGAGAAGTACAAGTTGTCATGTTAAAAATGAACTTTACAACTTTGGTGCGGGGGGCGGGGGGAGCGGGAGTGGGTGGTGGGGTGGGGGGAGGCTGGGAAGGGATGGGAAGGGTAAACAAAGGAGGAGGCTGCAATGCTTGATACGAAATGTACTCATTATCTTGCCCATGTATTTGTAACCCCTCTGTAAAATATGTTCACGAAACATTAAAATTAAAATTAATTTAAAAAAATGTTATATGTGAAAATTAATGAGGTCAACAAGAGATATTGAGGACAAAAAGTCCTAAGAATTACAATTGCAGCATATCCCAAAAGTTATGATGACAGGATAGGTTTGTAATGTGAAGGGGTGTTATGTGATATTGTGATATGTGGTTATTTTGATATTACAGTGGCAACGTAATGTAAAAAGGGATTGTAATGTCACAATGGTTATGAGTTCATGATTTCTTTATGATATCAACCTACAGGCCGCATTTTAAATAGAATGAAATCACAGAAAAGACATTCATAATGTGTCTATGATGTCACAAGGACAATGTGAAGATCTAAATCTATCATATCATTTTAGTTTTGTGATTTCCCAATGAGCAGATGTTGTCTAAATTTCAATGTGATGTCACAATTGTGATGAACTCACAAACTGTTTTTTATGTTAAAATGTTTTGTCTGATTCTCAATTGTCAATATTTCACAGTGGGGATTTGAGTACACACAAAGAGAATGTGATATCACAAAGCTATGTATTTTATCAAAGGATATAAGAGGTCATAATAGATTTGAGATGTCACAATGTGATCCTGGTGTCAAACCAGCAATGTGATGTCACAATGGGGTTTGTGATGTCACACTGGTGATGAGAACATAATGGATTAGTTATGCCACGACTTTTAATATCACAATTATTTGTCCAATTTTTATTGGTACTAGACCACCATGAGGACACGGTAAAAACCAGCAGTGCCCTTATAATCCTCGGGAACAGATAGTCATCTCGGCCTCTTGGTCTGGACCACCAGAGAGGGTGGCTTCATGTCACTGTAGGGGGCAGGACATGCTGCTAAAGGAGATAGGATGTCAAGCCCCACATGGTGAGCTACCAAGAAGTCATTGGTCATGAACATTTGGGAAGTGATGATTGAAAACTGTTATGCAGAAAACATCACAGTGGGGGAAGGGCACAGCCTATATATAGGCTGCAGGTTCAGAGCAACAGAAGAGGAGAGAAAAAGGGGAAAGGCCTGGAAGGAAAAAAGTGATGAGCCTGTAGGAAGGTAAAGACCTGGGAGGAGTGGAAATTGAGGGAGAGCAGGAGGTGAAGGATGGCAGCTGGCCACCTGGATATGGCAGGGCAGGACTGTCAAGAGTAGAGCAGCCTGAAGAGAAGAAGGGTATGGTGGAAGGAAAAAATGAAAAGACCTGAAATGTAGGAAAAGTCTGGAGAGAAGGAGGATGAAGAGCACGGAAAAAGCCTTGTCCTTTGAAGTGTGGAGTTTTGGAGATCATTATTTTGGGGGATGGTTGTTTGCAGACCAGTTAACAAATGGCTGGGCTTCTGTTTGGAGATCTGAGGGTTCATGGTTGAGGCTGAATTTAGCTCTGGGCATCCAGCCCAGGTCAAGGTAGTCGCTTGTTACAAAATTTATGAGGACAAGGCAGGTTTGTGATGTTATGTTGCATTAATGATATCACAATGTCAATATGAGGTCGCA
The DNA here is from genome assembly GCF_019054845.1 of Dipodomys spectabilis. Classification (NCBI taxonomy): domain Eukaryota; kingdom Metazoa; phylum Chordata; class Mammalia; order Rodentia; family Heteromyidae; genus Dipodomys; species Dipodomys spectabilis. The sequence continues at coordinate 2,743,107 of NW_024870891.1, read as the reverse complement.
AAGGGATTGTATTGTTACAATGGTGATGTGGTCACAATGGGTTTCTGAAATCAAACTATATCCCACATTTGAGATAGAATTAAATCACAGAATAGGCAATCACATTGTCTCTATGACCTCACAAGGATAATGTGACGTCATAATGCTATGATGTCATTGTCATTTTGGGATGTCACAATGGGCTGATGTTATCCTAACAACAATGTGATCTCACTCTGGAGATGATGTCACAAAGCATTTGTAATGGTAAAACGGCCTGTCTGATATCAGTTGTCCTTTGCTCACAATGAGGATATAATTACCCAAAGGGACTGTGATGTCACAAACACTATGTGCTTTTTCAAAGGTGCTAAGAGGTCACAACAGGTTTGGTATATCACAAGGTGATCATGATATCACTGTGGAACTATGATGTCACAATGGGTTTGTGATGTCACAGTGGGGATAAGGTCACACTTCGATAGTGATGTCACTATGAATTTGTAATATCACCATTACATGGTGATATTACTAGATCACAATGAAGATAGGAGTTCACATAAGGAGCTAGAAGTCAGAAAGGCCATGAATTTTGTAAAATATTATGAGTACATAATAGATTGGTGGAAATGCGATGGGACAGAGATATCCCATTGGCAATATAAAGTTACCATTACATGAGATAGTATTGTTTTGAAGTCACAAATAGTTGGTAATGCCATATAGGTGATGAGGTCATATAGATTTGTGATTTCACAATGGGATGGTGATGTCACAATCTCATGCTAGGTCTCTAATTGACAATGAATATATAAGTTCACAAGGGATAATGATGTATCCGAAGGCATATGTTGGCACAAGTGTAATGAGTCTTAACAGATGTCACAATGTGACTCAATGTTCATGACATCTGGCAATGTGATGTCACAGTAGTTGTGATGTCACACTGGATTTCTGATATCACATGCCATACCTGATGTATTATGAATTAAACAATTATTAGCTCAGGGAGTCTAGAGATCACACTGGCAGCATGTCAAAACATTTATGAGGATAGGACAGTTTTGTGATCTCACAGTGGGTTAGTGATATCATAATGGCAATGTGGTGTCATCAAGGTATTGTGATGTCATAATGGTTATGTTGTCACAATCTATTTCTGGTATCAACCCACCTTCCACATTTGAAATAGAATGAAATCACAGAATAGGCATTCCAATGTGTCTGCGACATCACAATGAGTATGTGATGTCATAATGCTATGAAGTCATTGTTGTTTTATAATGTCACAATGGTCTGATGGTGTCATAATGACAATGTAATGTTACACTGGTGATGATGTCACAAAAGTTTTGTGATGTTAAAATGGCATCTCTGATCTCAGCTCAAAATGAGGATATGGGTAAACAAAGGGCCTGTGATGACACAAAGGCCATGCTTTCAAAGCTTCTGAGGTCATAAAATGGTTGGGATGTCACAATATGATCATGGTGGCACAATGGCAATGTGATATCACAATGAGTTTGTGATGTCACCGCTGTGATGAGGTCACAATGCGTTAGTGATATCTCATCAAGTTTTAATATAACAATGACATATACAACTTCAATTGCTTCTAATTCATTATTAGGATACTGTAATAACCAGTGTTGCCAGAATTATCTGTGGGAGCCTATAATCATTGTAAATTCTTGGCCTGGCCCACAGGAGAATATGGGGAATGCCGCCAAAGGTGGAGGTGTCAGGCCTCACATGGTGAGCTGTCAATAAGTGATTGAGCATTGGGCAGATTGGGAAGAGACGATTAAAAATTGTTAGGCAGGAGACATGTTGGAGTGAGGAAGGGTACAACCTACATATAGGTTGCATTTTCAGAGCATTGGAAGTGGGGATAAAAATGGGAGCTACCCGGATGGAAGAAAGTGATGAGACAACAGGAAGGAAAAAACCTGAGAAGAGAGGAAGATGAGGGAGAGCAGAAGGTTGGCAAATGGTCACTGGGTCAGAGTAGAGCAGGCCTGTGGAGATTGGAGAGACCTGAAGAGAAGAAGGAAATGGTGGAAAGGAAAAAGGGAACGACCAGGAAGGAAGGACAGGTCTGTAGTGAAGGAGGGAGGAATGAAAAAGTAAAAAGCCTTGCCCATTGAGGTTTGGAGATTCGGAAATCATAATTTTTTGGCCGGTGGTTTGCAGACCAATTAAGAAAGGGTGGGGCTGCCCATTGGAGGTCTCAGGTTTGGTGGTCAAGGCTGCTTTTGGACCTGGCTATCCAGGCCAGGATAAGGTAATCTCAGTCCTCTTGCTATTGTAAATTGTTTTATTATATTAAATGTTACTACACGGTTTGTCTCCTTGTCTTAGAGGTCATAAGTACACGAGTTCACAGAAAGAGCTTGAAGTCTCAAAGGCCACGAATTTTCTAAGATGAGATGTGGCCATATAGGTTTGTAAAAACACAATGGGACAGTGATATCACAACGGCAATACCACAATATCATGTCAAAATAATGCTTTGATACTAGAATTATTTCTTGATGCCATTCTCGTGATGAGGTCACCATAAGTTTGTGATGTCACAATGGGTTCATGATGTCAGATGGCAGATCTCAATGGTCATTAATTGGAAATGAATATATGAGTTCAAAAAGGGACTGTAGTGTCTCCAAAGGCATGTGTTGTCACAAATGTGATGCCGTTCTCACAGGTTTGTGATGTCACAATTTGACACAATGGTCACAATATCTGGCAGTATGTTGTCACAGGGGATTTCTGATATCACATGTCATATCAGAAATATGAGATTGAAAATAGATTATGAGCTCACTAAGGGTCTAACATATGACAATGTCACAAAACTTATAAGGACAGGACTGGTTTGTGATGGCACAGCAGGTTAATGATGTCACAATGGCAATGTGATGTCACAAAGGATTGTGATATCACAATGGTTATATGGTCAAATGGGTTTCTGAAATAGAATGAATTCACAGAATAAGCCTTCACACTGTTATGTCTATGACATAACGATGTCACTGTGATTTATCATGCTATGATGCCATTGTCATTTGGTGATGTCACAATGAGCTGATGGTGTCATAAAGACAATTTGATGTCACTGCTGATTTATGATGTTACAATGGTTATGAGGTCAATTATGTTTCTGATATCAACACACATGTCAAATTTTAAATAGAATGACAAAGCCTGGCATGGGTGGCTCATGCCTATAATCCCAGCTACTTAGGAGGCTGAGATCTGAGGATTGCAGTTCAAAGTCACCTCAGGCTGGAAAGTCCATGAGCCTCTTATCTCCAATAAAAACCACTAGAAAACCAGAAGTGGTGCTGTGGCTCGAGTGATAGTGTGCTCGCCTAGAGCTGTAGAGTAGGGACAGCACCCAAGCCCAGAGTTCAAGTCCCATGACCAACTACAACAACAAAAAAGAATAAAAACGGGCATTCACAATCTGTTTATAACATCACAATGACAATGTGATCTCATAATATTATCTTGTCATAGTTTTCTGATGTCAAAAGTAGTTGATGCTGTTATAATGAGAATGTTATGTCACACTGGTGCTGTCACAAAGTGTTCATGATGTTAAAATGGCATGTCTGATATCAATTGTCAGTTCATATTGAGGGTATAGTTAAACAAAAGGATTGTGATGTCACAAAGGCCATGTGTTTTTCAAAGGTGCTAAGAGGTCCTAATAAGTTTGGGATGTTACAATGTGATAGTGATGTCAAATATCTATGAAAGCTCACAATGGGTTTGTGATCTCACACTGGTGATGAAATCAAAGTTTTGTGAAGTCACATCTCATAATCACATGCCCAATTCAGTTGCTACTATTTCACAATGAGGATAAGAGTTCACAGAAGAAGACAAATATAAAAGGCCCTGAATTTTCTAAAATGCTATGAAGACATACTAGGTTATTGAAAATACAATGGAACAGTGATATCACTATGGCAATGTGATGTTGCAATATGATGACTTAAAAATGTTTTGATACCACAATTAGTGATGCCACACTAGTAATGAGTTTATAAGAGGTGATGTCACAATGGGTTGGTGACATCAAAATGACACATGTGATCTCAATTGTCAACTCACAATGAGTATATGTGCTCACAAAGGGACTGTGATATCTCCAAAGGCATGCGTTGTCTCAAAAGTGATGAAGTCCTAATGTGCATGTTATCAGAATGTGACAAATGCTCATATTATCTATCAGTGTGATGTCACCATGATATAAATGTCACATTGGATTCGGGTATCAAATTTCATACCTGGATTGGGTATGAGAGGATTGGAATTTCACAGTGGATTAGTGATATTACTATGGAAATGTAGGGTCACCAAGGGATTGTGCTACCACAATGGCTAATAGATTACAACGTGTTTCTACTCTAATAGGTTTTTGCTGTCACAATTGGTTGGAAATGTCACAATGGCATGTCGATTCTCAAATATCATTAATTCACAATGAGGATATGAGTTCACAAAGGGGCTGTGTAGTCACCAAAGTCATGTGTTGGCACAAAAATGATGAAATCCTAACAGATTTGTGAGTTCACAATGTGAAACCATGGTCTGGATGTCTATCAATGGGATGTCACAATGTTCATAATGTCAGAGTCAATTTCTGATATCATATGTCATACCTGAATTATTATGAGTTTGAAAACAGAATATAAGCTTACTAAAGGCCTAAAATATCCTAAGGGCAGCATATCACACAAGTTATGACTAAAAACTCATGGTCTTTGGATCTTAAGATTCTTTCTTTGAAATTGTATCCTCATTGTGAAATAGTAGAAATTGAAATTGGACATGTCTTTGTAATAATACAAACTCATAGTGACATCACAAACTCATTGTGATCTCATCACCACTGTGACATCACAAACTCATTGTGACATCACATTATTGTTGTGCCTTCACAATCACATTGTGACATCACAAAGCAATTGTGAAGTCTTAGCACATTTAAAAAACACATGACCTCTGTAGCCTCACAGACCCTTTGTGTACCCATATTCTCATAGTGAAAATTTTGATCACACATAGCATTGTATCATCACAAATACTTTGTGCAATAATTACAGCTGTGAAATCACATTGTCATCATGACACCATCATTTCATTGTGATAACACCAAACCACAATGACACTATACCATTTTTTTCTTTTTTCTTCTTCTGTACATTTTTTATTGTAAAGATATTGTACAGAGGGATTAGAGTTACATGAGTAAGGTAATGAGTACATATCTTATCAAACATTGCTGCCTTGTCATCACATTGTCACTTTGATGTCATAGACCCATTGTGAATGCCATTCTTTGATTTCAATCTATTTCAAATGTGCCATGTGGGTTGATATCAGGAAACCATTGTGAACTCATTACCTTTGTGACATCAAAATCTCTTTGTCATACCACATTACCTTTGTTATATCACTAACCACTGTGACATCAAATACTTCTCCTGTCCTCACAACATTTGTGACATGTCATTGTGATATTTTAGGCCCTTTGTGAGTTGAAAATCTGTGTTTGACTTCATATTTCAGATATGACATGAGATATCTAAAATCCAGTGTAACATCATGGTATTACACCACTGGACATCATAACAATTGTGTCACTTTGTGACATCTCAGAACTGTTAGTTCTTCACCTTTTTGACTACATATACTTTGGGGACATCAGAATCCCTTCCCAAACCCATATACTCATGGTGTATGACAACTGAGGTCCCACATGCCATTGTGACATCACCAACTCCTTGGGACATCTCAAATCTATTGCAACCTCCTCATCAGTATGGCGTCACCAATTGTGACATCAAAACATTATTATAACATGATGTTGAGATATCACATTGTCATTGTGAAATCAGTGTCCCATTGGGTTTTCACATAGTATGACCTCATACTATGAAGCTTCTTCTATCACCTGGTATCCTCATATTGAATTAAGAGTAATTGAAATTGGATATATCATTCTGATATTATAAAGTGTGACATCACAAAACCATTGTGACCTCATCAAAAACCCAATGGGACATCTCATTTCCATTGGGATATTATGAATCACAGTGTGCCTTCCATAGCTATTATGACCTCTTACCACCTTTGAAAACACACATGACCTATATGACATCACAGAACATTTTTGTATCCATATCCTCATGGGGAACTAATGACAACTGACATCAGACATACCATTAAAATACAAAAAAATTCTTTCTGACATCATCATAATTGTGACATCATGTTGCCATTATGACAACATCAGCTCATTTTGACATGTAAAACTACAATGACATCATAGCACTGTAACATTATATTGTCATTCTGATATCATAGACACGTTGTGTTTGCCCTTTATGTTATTTGATTCTATATCTAATGTGGCATGTTGGTTGATATCAGAAACCCATTGTGAGTTCATGACCATTGTGATATCATGGTGCCTTAGTAGCATCACGTTGCCATTGTGATGTCACATTGACAAATTGATGTCACAAAGGGATATTAATGTCACAAAGGTTATGACATCACACTGAGTTTCTGACATCCACCCACATGCCACATTTCAAATACAATGAAATCACAGATTAGGCATTCATCATGTGACTATGATGTCACAATGACATAATGGCAAATGCTATAATGTCATTTTCATTTTGTGATGTCACCATAAGCTAAAGATATCATAACAACAATGTGATATCATACTGGTTATGACGCCACACAGGGTTTATAATGTTACAATGGTTATGAGGTCACAATGTGTTTCTGATATCAACTGATATGCCACATTTAAAATAGAATGAAATCATAGGATATACATTCACAATGTGTCTATGACAGCAAAATGGCAATGCAATGTCATAATGCCATGATATCACTGTAGCTTGGTGATATCACCATGAGCTGAAGGTGTCATAACGACAGTCTGATGTCACATTGGTGATGATGTCACAAAGGGGTTGTGATGTCACAGTGGCAAGTCAGATCTTAATTGCCATGAGTTTATAATGTGGATATGAGAATGAAATCACAATGACATACACAAATGAACTGTGATGACACAAAGGCAATTTTTTTTTCAAAAGTGCTAAAGTTCCTAACAGGTTTCAGTTGTCAAAATGTTAATGATATAAAAATGCTCTCAGCAGTCCTCCTTGATACTTACAAGGCTGTGATAGGAGGATCATGGTCAAAGTCACCCTAGGCAGGAAAGTCCTTGAGACTCCTGTCCAAATTATGCCAACAAAACCAGAAGTAAAGCCATGTAGCTCCATTGGTAGAGGGCTAGCCTTGATCAAAAGCAGCTCACAGACTGTGCCCAGATCCTGAGTTCAAGGTCCATGACTAGCAACAAACAGACATAAACAACAATCTGTGCAGCCATCCGGCTAAAACAAGTAACCTTCTTGTCCCCAAGTGGATTGAACAGAGTTCCCTGGGAAAGGGGCTGCCATCATCTTGACTCCACCCATACTGCCTGCATCACAGGATTCCAGCCACACCCTCATTCTTTCATGGTTCTTTCTGACCAATGGGATACAAGAATGGTGGCCAGTTGGTTGACACCACTACCAGCAGTTGAGGTAGAGGTAGCGGAGTGATGAGCAAGAGACTCGAGGCCTAGGAGGAGAGGCCTTGCTCAGGCCCACCATGTGCCCGCCTGCACTCCGGCCCCCTCCTCCCCTTCCGCGTGGCACAGCATTTCAAACCTGGTGCTGCTGGCTAAAACCCATGTTGCTTCTTGGATTCCTCAGACAATGGTGTAATGGTGCACCTCTAGCCAGCTTGTTGCCCTGACCAGGTCCTGGCACCCTTGTCCTCTGCTCTGGGCCTGATGTCGACCATACCACTGCCATTGCTGTTCGCCCCACCTGGAGCAGCTGCCAACAGATTTTGCCAGCAGCACATGTGAGTGGTGGCCACACAGGCCCACTCCCTGCGACCCCATATCACTCCCCCCTCCTGACCAGGACCCGCGCCTCCTCTGTGCCCCACAGTCTGGCCCACGCCCTGCCATAAATGTGCCCCAGGAGTGGGGGTGGGTGTTGACCCGAGGATCCCATCCACATATCCAGTGTCTAGTGTCCCAGGAAATGGGGAGATGCAGGGTTGGGTGAGGAGTGGACGCCACAGAGCCCCTGACCTGGAGCAGTGGGAGAAACACAGCCGCACATCTGCACCCTTCCTTTCCCTGGTGGGAACCTGGTGGGGAGCAGCATGTCCACACCTGCCTTCTGGGGTCTTTTCCCTTTTTCTGGGGATGGGAGGCTTTGAATGCAGAAGATAGAACCCCCTTTCTGTGTGAACCTTTGTCTTCTGTGCTTGATCATCCTTTCACTGAAGACAGAGAGACAGAGAGAGATAGAGAGACAGAGAGAGAGATCATCTTTCTCCTTGTACAGCCTGACTGTGCTCAGGTGAGTGATCAGTTGGCAAATTGCAGGTGCTGCATGGATGAGTCTTCTGTCACCAGTCTGGATGTGTGTGTGTGTGTGTGTGTGTGTGTGTGTGTGTGTGTGTGTGTGTGTAGATGTGAGTGGTAACAAGGAGGCTGAATGCTTTGGTAACTTCTACCTGCTATCTTTCGGGCATGCATGGGCTTCATAGCTGAGGTCTGGGATCCTGGAAGGGTGAGACGCTTGAACAGGACACAGCACTGTTAAATTACAAGAACAAGGGATCTGTGTGCCCTGGAACTGTGTACTCCCTTGGGCCTGGTTGTTGGGAGTGGGAGCTTGGGAGGACCTAGGAGTGCAGCCTGCAGGGGATGGCTTCCCTGGAGGACAGAGAGCAAGTCCAACACTTAGTAAAGATATGAGTCCTGCTAGTATGGAGTGCAACAGCTTAGGTCAGATTCTGGGTCTTCTCATCATGACCTCTGATGGGCAAGGCGAACCCTATTTTAAATCTTGAGCTGTGATCTTCAGATCTCAACCTCCTGAGTACCTAGGATTATTGGCATGAGCCTCTGGCACTGTGACTCTGGTTCTTTTTGGTATATTAGGGTTCGACCTAAAGGCTTTAGGCTTGCCAGTCAAGTCTTCTACCAGCTTTTCTGTCTTGGGCATTTCTGAGATGTAGACTTAATATATGCTCAGGCTGGGGTGGATCACAATCCTCCTGTATGTGACAGGCATGATCCACCAGGGTTGGTCCTCTGTAGTTGGGATGGTAGACATGTAGTGCCACACTCAGTCATTGGTTTAGATGGATTGTCACAAACTCAGTCCACAGCAGCCCATTTTTGACCACAGGTGAAGCTCTGGGTTGGGCCTCAACCGTTGGACTTCAATCTCCTCATGGGACAGTTTTGAGAAAACAAGGGATTAAGACAGAGGGATCTCAAGAGCAGGGGCAGGCACAGAGGGAGGGGCCATCAGATACGGTTCTTGGCAGTTCTGTGAGTATATGAAAGAAAATACCCGGAAAGATCTGAGATGGTTTTGTGTTATTAATGTTGTGACAGGTATGGGATTATGAAACAAAACATGACTCTCTTTCTTTAATACCCAATCCCCATGAGGAATGGGATACTTCACTTTGTTCAGTTTTGAAGCTGGGGAAACTGAGGCACAGAGAAGCTGGGTGACCTACTTATGACTCCCAGCTGACAGGAAGCTCGGTCTGACTTCTCTGCCGTGCTCCCTAGGACAATGGCTGTTATTCAGTCTACTTCTTGTGGTGGGAAGTCCATTTCTTTTCAGTCGTGGGGCTTGAACTCTGGGCCTGGGGCAGCTCCCTGAGCTCGCAGCTCAAAGCTAGCACTCTACCACTTGAGTCACAGAACCACTTCCAGTTTTCTAGTGGTTCTTTGGAAATAAGAATCTCACAGATGTTCCTGCCAGGGCTGGCTATAAACCATAATCCTCATATCTCTGCCTCCACTGTACTTAGGATTACAGGCCTGAGCAACAGGTACCTGGCTTAAGTGTAATTCTGACCTTCTTTCTTTTCTCTCTCTCTCTCTCTCTCTCAGGAACTGATTGAATGGGTGCTGGAGGAGTTGGCCCAGCATTCTCAATGTGGTTGGAACCAAGGTGGCCCTCTCATTCTGGAGGTGGGCTGTAGGTCAGGAGCTGTCTCGCTCAGTCTGTTGTACCAGCTCCATGAGGTAAGTCCCTCTGTGCCCTGGCTAGACTGTGACAGTTATTCATTATCTATCTAGCCTTACTGGATTCAGTACTGTGATCAGTGCCCTTTTCTAGCAAAAATTTCTGGCTAAAATTATGATACATAGTTATGGAATGAAAATTTAATGCCATCTTAAGAGAGTCATTTAGTGTTCTGGGAATGTGGCTTCATGGTAATGTGATTGTCTAGCATGCATGAAACCCTGGGTTCAATTCCTCAGTAACACATAAACAGAAAAAGAAACACTGGAAGTGGTCCTGTGCCTCAAGTGGTAAAGCGTTAGAATTGAGAAAAAAAAAAAAAAAGGTGAGGAATAATTCCCAAGCGCTGAGTTTCAACCCCAGGACTGCCAAAACAACAAGAGCAACAACAACAACAATGAACATTTAGTTAGTAAATGCAAAATAAAGAACCCAAACTTGGAATATATAATTGTTCCTTCCATACTAATACCTGACAATAGTCCCTAATTCATGTACTTTACCTATATTAGGATACTGTGTTGAAAAATTGTTTTGTTCATTAGGTCAGGGCAATTAATGCCAGGAATGTGCTTAGATGTAAGGTGTAGATTAATTCTGGAAATTCACATATTCCAGGATTTTGAGAGGGGTCACTGCTAATCACAATGAGAAGGGTAGTCTAAGTGAGATTTGGAAATCATTTTGGCCAATCATAGCACCAAAAAGGTTGATGCTAATTCACAGTCGTGACAGAAGAGAAGGAATAACACAAGATGGAAGGAAAAAAATGATAGTAGCTAAGGTATAGCAGAAACAGTTGTAGAGAATCATTATTGGTTATTGAAGAACTAGTTATCAACTAGGCTTATTCCTCATTGTTTTAGCATTCTAAATCTCTTAGGCTAGATAAATGTGTCTCCTTCTATGCTGTTCTTTCATACCTGATATCCTTTGCTTTCTGAAAATCTGTCTTTCTATATTTCTCTATGAACATTTCCTAATACTAAATACACCTACACAGATGTAACAGGATGCTAATGTAAGGGTCCCATAGCTCATGAGTCATTAATGTAACAAAATGGAAACGGAGGAGATATTTATTGCTACCTCAATTTTTCTGAAAAGCTGCAATGTCATCATTTGCTTCAAATTTCCATTCTTTGTCTACATAGTGTCATTAAGTGCACATAAATGCAAATATGAGCCGGGTGCTGGTGGCTCTTGCCTGTAATCCTAGCTAAAACCAGAGGATTGTGATTCAAATCCAGCCTGCTCAGGAAAGTCCATGAAACACTTATCTTCAATTAGCCACCAGAAACCAAGAAGTGGTGCTGTAGCTAAAGTGGTACAGCATTCAAGTTGAGCTGAAGAGCTGAGAGACAGTGCTCAGGATCAGTGTTCAATCCTCACAATCAAAAAAAAGTGCAAATATGGCTTTAAGTTTCCCCCAAAGTAATGATTAAGTCAATAGTAATCTTCCCAAAGGATTCAGTATACCTACTTTTGCTGAGTTATTTAAGTTATGGCTTCTTTGATGAACATATTCTCTTCTTTAAAAATTGTCAAATATTAGCTTTATCATAAACTTCATCTAATATTTCTTGGTTCAAAAGAGAAGTCCAAGCAGTTGTTGTCACTTAGCTTTCTTACTGTCTTAGTTCAAAGCCAACCAGGCAGGAGAGTCTGTCAAACTCTTATCTGAAATTAAACACCAAAAAACCAGAAATGGAGTTTTGGCTCAAGCAGTGGTGTACTAGCTTTGGGGGAAGGTCGGAAAGAAACACAACTGTTCAGGGACAGGGTCCAGCCTTTGAGTTCAAGCCCCAGAAGTAGCACAAAGTAAACAAACAAGCAAACAACACAAACCCTGGGTATTTCTTTGGGACTCTCCTTAAAGGAGTAGTGGTCCGATAAGAGGCTGGTTTTGCTGATCATACTCTGGATCCTGCTTTTTTGAAATCTTTATTGCTATGGAAAACTCAGGACCAGACTAAAGGAATTGATAACTGACTCCTGCAACAAGAGAATCATCTCAGGAGTGAAACATCCATCCATAAGACACTTCAAAACCTCCATATCTTTGTTTATTTGCAGTAGAACACTTTTAAAACAAAGTTATTTCCTTTTGTTATGCTGGCCTTCAAATGGCATATTGTTTCCTTTTGTAATACTCTCAATTACAAGTTAACAGACAAGTTTTATATGAATAAAGAACACACTCAAAATTGTCATGGAGAAAGTTTCCTTCAAGCCTTGAATTCTTTTCTTGTACAGTAAAAAGGAAAGCGAAAGTTAACTTGAACTTTGTCATTCCTCTATGCTCAATTCATCTCCTGAGATCAATTTCCACATCTAGTAACAGTTACTTCGGCTTACTTCCAGTAACAATCTATGGTGCTGCTCCAGAAAAAAAATGAATGTTTTCTGGCTTCATTGAAATAGCACAAGGACACTTTTGGACATGAGGTAACACGTGTTTCAGAGACAACTTAGTAAGGAGAAAATATGAAATTAAAATTGCTTATGAATACTTGTTTCATGAGTACATTTTGTTCAAAGTTCTTAAGTGATCTGTAAACTATGGTGAATTTTAAATGGGAGAAGGTTCTCAGATCATTTTTTGTGAGTGTATGTGCTGTGCATTAATTTCCCAAGTGTACACGAGTGAACTGTAAGAGAAACAATAGCAATAATAGGAAAGAGAAGTTCTGTGTTTATATAAAAGGCTTCAGTAAAATATAGAACACTCTACAAATAAGACAACATTGAAACAATAAAGCCAAGTCCAGTATGTAGATTTATGGGAGTGATATAGAGAAAGTATTACTTGTATGTGGAAGATGAAGCCTCTTCCTTTCTAAATCATGCTTTATCTAAATCACGTAATTTTGTAAAAAGAGAATGGAAGAATGATTGTTTCCAATGCAAGTCATGTATGAGAGAATGGACTTAACTGGAAAAAAATAGGAATTATACTAGCAATGAATCTGGTGGCTAAGATCACATTTCTTTTTTTTTCTTTTCTTAAATTCTTTTTGTAGTTGTTGGTCGTGGTACTTGAAGTCTGGGACTGGGCACTGTCCTTCCGCAACACAGCTCAAGGCTAGTGCTCTTCCACTTGAGCCACAGTGCCACTCCCAGTTTTCTGGTAGTTATTGGAGAAAAGAGTCTCCAGGACTTTCCTACCTGGGCTGGCTTTAAACCCCAATCCTCAGATCTCACCACACCCAGCTTAGGACCACATTTCTAACATTGTATACTCAAGATATGTAATGTATATGTTCATCTATCTTTATATTAATTCTTGAGTTAAAAATCTGGGCTACAGGTTAGACTTAACACTCACAAAAGTGTTTGTAGTTTAAAAGTTGATACTCCTGGAAAAATAAAACCTAAAAAGGTAAAGGAGTCTGAGAAGTTCAATTTGCATCCAGCCTGGCAGAACAGGCTTTGAGACACTACCTATAATTAAACAGCCAAAAGCTGGAATACTAGTCGTGAGCAAGATTGCTGAATAAGAGCATGAGGTTTTTGCATACATACATACAAACATACACATACACACAAAGGGACTTATATGTGCACACAAAAATACACAAATGAAACAACTCTCAGAATATGTAGAAAAGTTAGAAAACAATAGAAAATATGTCCTGAGTAAGACTAGAATCAAGTGATAATTTTTAATATTAAAAGCCCTCCAGTGAACTTTCCCTAAAAAAGTTGAGAATATTACATAGGTAGGAATCAGTGATAGTAAGAGAGTCAAGCAACGTTATTAATGGGATAGGATCCATGGAGGAATGAATCAGGGAAACCTGTAGGTGCATATGAAAATGTTCATCTCTTCTGTGAATTGTTAGAACATCTTTGAAAATAGTACATAAACAGTCTGAGCAGTCAGTCTAATGGATAAGATCATAGGAAAAGTTCAGAATTGCGAGTCTGTTTCTAGAGTAAATAAACAAACTATGGCAGGACAATGTGATACAAGCCTGGAATTCTAGCACTTCGTCAGGAGATTAGAGAATGGAATTACATTGCGATACCTTCCTTGGACCAGGTAGAACAACTTTGTCTCAATAAAACAAACCAAACAACAAAAAAGGAATACACAGTTGGAATTTGGGGCTAATTTTCTCATTATGTTTTGAGAAGTCAAGTTTCCTATTGAAACGCAAATTATATATATCCTCATTTGTGTTTTAAATGCTCTCTTACTACAGAACATTCTAGATGCAAAATGGCTCATTATTTCCGTCCAAAAATTTGCAAAACTAAGTAAGCACCATTCTGTTGGATTCCAAAGAAATGTTGAAGGATTACAAAAGCTTAAGCCTGGAGAAATAGCAAAGTTCATCTAATGTAGTACTTTGTAGACCTTGTTAAATTAGAATTTAGATTTAAAATACGTATTTTTATTTTGTTTGTAATTCTATATTCTATAGGATACTACAAAATTCTTTTTAAGTAGAGGGATTAATGGACAAATTCACAAATGATTCTTGCATTCTATTTTCCTAGAATATTCTTTCAAGAGAGTTATAATTAGAACATAGTTAATAGATAATTCCCACAGCTCATGTATACCATGTTAATGTGAATAATCTAGACAGAGTTGCTAACGAATGGATGATATTAATTTATAAATTTAGAAAAACAGCAATTTTTGAGGGTTTGGTTTAAAATGGTATGAAGAGAGTAGTTGTGTGACATCTTTTTTCAACCTCTAAGTAACACAGGAAGCCATTTCCTTATTTACGTGCCTCTGTATACATTGAGAAAAATGCTAGGTTTGGGGTTTGTACTCAACTTTGTTTTTGTTTTATTGGTTTGCCTAGAGCTTGAACTCTTGGCCTGGACAGTGTCTCTGAGTCTGTTTATGCTCAAGGCTCATGCCCTACCACTTCAACCTCAGTGCCACTTGTGTCTGGCTTTTGCGGAGAAGTATATTGGAGATAAGATTCTAAGAAACCTTCCTGCCAGGGTGGGCTTTGAAGCATAATTTTCCAATCTTAGCTTCCTGAATATCCATGATAATTAAAAAAGTATAAATATAAATAATATTTGCAAGTGATCTGATCTCAAGAATACCAGTGGAGGAAAAATTATGCAGCTCAGGTTATTGTGGTGTTCTTTCCAGAACACGGAGGGCATCACATTAGCAGAGGTGTAGTATTTTTCACAATAGAGATAAGCTATTCATGATATGAATTAAGGAATTTTAGGCTGCCCCTTACAAGTTGGAAACTGTTGGGCTAGGATGACTTCCTGGCATAAATCTTGGGATTGATAGTCATAGAAATAACAGCTTACTCTGATAAAAAATATTGCTTACTCTTGAGGAATTAATTATTACAGATGCTTCATAGTTTTATCCTCTACCAGAATGTGGCTATTTTTCTATTGACTTCTCAATCTGTACACTCCATTGGAAACTGCATCTATTGCAGAATTTTATAACATGCATAAAAATACTGTTTTGAATCTCTAACGTATGGAATGTTGAGAATTTAAAAATGAGTAATTATGAGTAGTTGTTTTGAAGAAAATATATACTCTGTCCCCTTAACAAATTATTTAATTTTAAAAGTTATGTGTTTCCATAGCATTAAAGTGTTTTTCTGTTTTAGAATGAGAAAGTAATAAATTTATTCTTTTTTGAAAAATTCGGCAATTATATTATGAAAATATTTTCTAGTTGGATAAAAATCACGTTGATGACCCTCTGATAAAAACGAGGTAATCAATTTGAATTAGATGTCAAATAGAATTGATTTTTAAAATATTGCTTCATAAAGAATAATATTTACTGTGCCAATACAGTAAAATTACATTTTATGCAGCTTATTTTTTCAATTTTATTATCAATTTGATGTACAGTGAGGTTACAGTAATTGTAAGGTAGTGAATAAAAAACATTTCAAACTTGTTACCCCTCCTTCATTTTTCTCACAGTTTTCATTCACCTCTTCACCCCTCACAAGTTATAAGGTACATTTCCAACATATTGTCTTGTGAGTGTTGCTATTGTATTGGTTTTCACTTTGTCTTTTGTCTCACCATTTTCCTTTTCCTCTTCCCTTCCCTATTTAAGGTAAATTCATACACAATACAAAATCAAATACAGCAGGAATGAACTATAGGGGAAAAACCCAAAGAAAACAAGTCACATAGTTCATCAAAAACAACAACCACAAATGAAAAAAATCTGGTTCCATATCTTGGAATTCATTTTGCTTAGCATCAGCTTATATGGCTATATATACGCAGTACAAAGCTACTGGAAAATAATAGTTGCATGGACACTATATCATGAAAAGAGCATGTTAACTTTTGGATGGTAAAGGTGGAAATAAGACTGGTGAATTCGCGGATCTGATAAAGGAATTTCAAGAGTTTTAAAGTTATGACAGGTAAATTTGAATTGTTCAAAATTTTTAACAACTTAGCCTATTAAGAAAATTTAAAATTTCCTGGGAGAATAGGCTTTCATGCAATGAAATCCACGGAGACTTAGTAGAGAGGAAGCAATGTGGGTGAAGATGGCTCTTTTTCACACTAAACAAACAAACCTCAGAAACGTTGCTGTAAATCTGGTTGGTTCCCTTGGAATTATCCTTACCCAGGAAATATATTCTCACTATGTGAAACAAGGTTGTATTGGAATTTAAATTCAAATTCTTAAAAAAATAAGACATCAAAATTTGTGAATTTACCTTTAATTACCAAACAGTAATTCTCTGAAAAAGATAATTTGAGTCAAAATATTTAGGGAGAAAGTGCCCTCCAAAATGCAAGCAGGTGTTGGGTTTACACATTTCTGTTTGTAACATTTTCCACAATGTCTTTGCATTTGAAGCAGTGAAACAGAAAAAAATCTGATTATATAATTCAGACCAATGATTTCACACTTCTAAGTGGCTCACAAAAAATAATATCCTTAATAACATGAGATAGTGAAGACTTCTCTTATTACATAAGCCAAAATGTTTTGGGTTCAGAAAAGAATTGAGCAAATGGAAAAGGTAAGAAAACATAGTTCTTAGAAGCCCTACCTAAGCGTTTTGGCTTTAACAGTGAAGGAAGTCCAAATTTTTTTTAAAATTGTATTAATATTTTTTGGAGGGTCCGGTCATGGGGCCTGAACTCTGGGCCTGGGTGCTGTCCCTCAGGTCTTCAGGTCAAGGCTAGCGCTCTACCACTTGAGCCACAACACCACTTTCGGCTTTTTTTCTTTTTGCTTATGTGGTGCTGAGGAATCAAACCCAGGGTCTCAGGCATTCAAGGCAAGCACTCTACCAAAGAGCCAACTTCCCAGCCCTAAATTGTGTTAATATTTTACTATCTAAAGTGATTTTACAGAGCCGATTTGGCTCACTACAATGCCGAACAGATTGAATGGGGACATGAAAATACATTCCACATCCAAATGAGGCAAATTAAAGAGTTTTCAAAGACAAATCATGAAGATGTAACAGTGGTGGAGCCCATATAGTCCTTCAGCTTCACTAGACTTGAAGCCAAGATGCTGTGATTAATTGGAAATCAGGCAGGAGCTAAGAGGAGGACATAGAAGCAGGACATAGAAGCATTGTCCTTTTGTAACAGACACTGTCTTTCCAGGTATAGGTGATTTAACTCTACTCTCCTCCATACATCTTGGTGAACAAATGCAAGACCAAGAGAAAAATAATCTATTGAAATAATTTTGCATAGAATAACTTCATTGTTCCTGATATGGTATCTAAGGAGAGTCTTATGATAGAAGATAAAAGTGCAGTATTTTTCAGTTTCCTCTAACCATTTTCTTAGCAAAATATATCTTTTAGTTTAGAATTGATTGAACCAAAAAGTGATGGAGTACTTATGTTTGTGGGAACTTTAGACAAAAGAAGACTTTCAAGGTAAAAGAAAAAAGAAAATATACAGCCAAATATTTGTGATCACAGCTTCTTGGACTGTTTTCTGGAGACAAAGTTTTACATTAGATTTCTTCTCATTGACATAGATGTTGCTTCATGGCAACCAAATGCAAGAGGGAAGTTTAATAGACTCGCCTGGCCAATTAACCAGCATGACAGAAGAAAATGGCAAATAATATTTAATGAATTACTTTGACCAATTACTTTGCCAGAAGAAAGAAGGAAAAATATAATTCAAAATCAATTGACTTAAAAGAATAAAGAAAGCGTAGTGAAGAAAGATTAGAGAAAATATAGAGGATTGTTTTCTTTCCAGTGGAGTAACGCGTTCTTGATCTTGTTTCTTCCATTCTATCTTCACAAGCTATCAAGTGTGTCTCACGACTGGATTATCCAGTTCAGACAGAGAACTCCTAGAAGAAAGATACTATTTGCAGCAGATGTAGGTGATTTATAACCTTAGACAATCTATTTAAATCTGTTCAAAATTCTCTCCTATCCCAAACTTCTCTCTTTGGACAGCGTTGTTTGCTTTTCCCAAGACTACCCTTCATTAACTGCTTAAAATTTTGGGAGGAAATATTCATACTCTCTAGAGATTTCTGGTTGGTTGTGATTTTTGTGTGTTTTTGTTTTTTGTTGTGTTTTTAAACTGAATTTCAAAAGGTTGTGCAAGTGTGTTACAATTAAATATATCCATCTAATTGTCCATTGCTCTTGGATCAGAGTCACTCCTTCCATCATTCTCAACCAAATGCTTCTCCAATATTTATTTCAGATTTACCACTCCCTTTATCATATGTGTACATTGAGTATTCTAGCTGTACTTGCCCCTTGTTCATTTTTCATTCATTCTATGTCTTTACTATAATTTCTTTCTGCTTTCAACTTCCTGATAGTCATCCTGTTAAACTGTCTATTAATACTTTGAAAGGTTTATATACATTTCATGGAGATTCCATTCTGCATATCCTTGAACTGATGTCAGCTTATATTTCCATAATTCATTCATCTGCAGTAACAATTTGCAAGACTGGAGACGTGAAGCACCTAAACATGATTTTATTCTCATCCATTTGGAAGATTAATCTTCAGTCAAAAAGAAAGTTAAAAAACGCATAGAATGTACTCCTAGCTACCAATTTTTATAAATGGCTTTGTACAGTGGTGTGATTGTTTTATTTTACATCGTATAATATTTTTACTACCTATAAGTTTTGGAAAAAGAAGAAAACTAAAATTTATTCCTATAGAGGAATGTGATAGAAATAGAAGACAGATTTTGTTTGTCATATCTCTGATGAGTACCCATATTCAAGACTTAAAGTCATATTTCTCCCTATGTTAGACAGATAGGGAAAACATAATATTACATATGATAAGACAACTATTTGTGACGTTTTAAAATGTACCTTATTAAATGATGACATTTACTTTTTTAGCAAACGTTTTGGTTTGAAATTTGGCAGGCTGATCTATTAAACACTTTTCTGGAAGGATCCTACTGAAAAACACAAATTGTGGTTGGTACTATTTCTAGACTTTAATGAATGGTTGAACGTGTTTGGCATTAGTGCTGGGTAAATAATTCAACTTTATTGTAACTTGCTCCCTACACTTGAAAAAATTGTAATGTCACTAAGTATCATCTACTTGTCAAATGTTATTTTGGTGAATGTGATTTTAAAGAGTTAATTTGTAAAGGAATAACTTTCAGGAGA
Organism: Dipodomys spectabilis; assembly: GCF_019054845.1. Taxonomy (NCBI): domain Eukaryota; kingdom Metazoa; phylum Chordata; class Mammalia; order Rodentia; family Heteromyidae; genus Dipodomys; species Dipodomys spectabilis. Next base: position 2,723,343 of record NW_024870891.1, on the reverse strand, counting down.
TTAAATGTAGATTATCATTGGTTTGAGAGTGACATTTTATACCACTGAACCATGTTGTACTGAAGTCCCAGTGTTTTGAAGCACTAAGGATCTTCTCAATGTTTTTCTGAATTATATTTGAACTCTAAGTAAATTTTTCTGGGAATTGGTAGACCAATTATGGATCTATCCTTCCAGGAACTATTTTTTGGTCCACTTATGCTGGACTAAAATCTTTCATTAATCATAGGGGAGGGGTATTAAAAATAATCTTATGACACCTTGTGAACTTGTTCACTGATATGGGCTGGCCATCTGTAAGTTGAATATTTGAATCATAGTACATACTCTCAAATTTTGTGATCTCATCTTTCATTTTAAGTTGCCTTGCATTTCACAATTGCTTACTGCTAAATCCTGTATCTCAAGGAATTGGGGCCCTGAAATATAGGAAATGAGAAATTGAAATGGGTCTTCAATTACTTTGTTGCATGTTGCATGGGCCTATGTGAGAAGTCTTGCCCTTGTTATCTGATGATGCAGGTAACTGGTACCTGGGATCCTAGGAATCATTGGGTCGTGCAGAAGAATAATATTTGTTAGACATCTTATCAGAAAAATTTGGGCATAATCAGTAGGAATGCTTCAGAAATATGGAGAAAAACAGTTTGGGATCAGTGAATTAAAACAATAAACAGAGAAGCATAGTAAAATCCCTTATAGATTAGAGGAAAACAAAATTGTTTTTTACCATGTGAATTCAGAAGACCAAGAACAGTTAGAATGTATCACAAGTTTATACCAAAGACACTGCATTGATACTTTTTATAATCTAATATACATTTTAAACCTAATTATTTTATTCCAATTCTATTTATTGGAATAAATAAATTTTAATTTATTTGTGAAATTATCAACTAATTCTAGTAAGTTTCATTGTGTGAAATATAAAATCAGCACATATAAATATAAAATATATAACTATATATAATATAAGAAAAAAAGACACATGTTTTGCATTGTTCTGTTGTGGGTACAGTATCAAAGGCAACTCTGTTTTAAAGTATTATTACATTATCTCTACCTCAGTGTTTGATAGAGTTGGACCTAAAGCTTTACCATTTGTAGATTTACAGCCTGTAGGCTAGAGAAAACACTATGATTAAAACATTACCAATTTAAGGCCTAATAATGAGAAGAAACATCTGGACTTCTCCTGCAACTATGAAAATATTTGGTGATAGAAATGCAGTAGTGTAACTTCCTGCCTGGTAGGATGGTAGACAGGCCAGGATATTAAGTAATCATGAATATGATCAATTTTTTCACATTCTTGGCTTTAGTTACTTTTGAAATGTTAGATATAATAAACAATTATATTTTGATAAAATACCTTCTAGTCAGAACAGTTATGACTGAACTGTTCATCTCTCTATGATCCCTTGTAACTAAGATTAGTGTTGTTCAAGTAAAACAATCTATTGCTGTCAGGGTAAGATATTCTGATTGGTCTGTTCCTACATGGAAGAAGAATAAAGGGTCAGGTAGACATTTGTGCCAATAAGACCTCACTAGGGAAAATGTCAGCTGCAGAAGGTTAGAAGTAGCTCTTAAGCAAGGCTTACTTTGAATCCATTAGCTCCACAAAGGTAATTCAGTTGGATCAATTAGTACATGAAAAAGCCATCACCTTTGGACCTAGCAATAAATTATCGAAAGTATGATCAAATTCCAAATGAAAAAGACTTAAAATTGTCATTGACAAAAAAATTTGCAAATGTGAGCATTAAGATGAACAATATATTTTTTTCCACTATTCACAGAATTTTAGGGAAATAAGATCAGTAGCATTGTCAGGAACAATATAGTTTCCTTATTACAAATAGGGAACCGTGGATATAAGTCTGTATAAAGATTGCATCATTAGCTACTTAAATTTAGAAGATACTACATGCTTCAGCAGCACGTATTCCCAAATTACAATACAGAGATTAACATGGCAATTGCAAAAGGATGATATGAAAATTTGTGAAGTATTCTGTATTTTTCATTCTTCAGATGCAAGAAATGAAAAACAGTTATTAAAAAGTTGATTACAAAATAACAAGTGTAACAACACACGTAATTCATATAATTAAATTTAGTTTGACATCAGTGTATTAAATCTTCACCTCAGAAAGGCGTTTAAATACCATAAACTTTACAAAACTTTTGAAATTAGACAACATTGTCATTTTATCCCAATGAAAAATAATATTAAGACCGAGGAAAAAAAGGAATCTAAAACTTTCTATATGGAATACAATCTGAAAGACACATTATACAAACATAGAATATTTTAAAATATTCTTTTTCAGACAAGCACCAGAAATATTTTAGTTTCTGTACTATTCATTTAAACGGATAAATTAAAATTATTTCTGATTAAAATTTCAAAAACTCTGCAGAAATCATTATACATGTATACAAAAACTCTTGAATATATTTTGACATCTAATGCAGGCAATTCACTTGGAAGAATTCCACGGAATTCATGAATTTTTACAGTAAGTATTGGTGTTGCCGGACGCTGGTGGCTCAAACTATAAAAAGAATTTTGAGGTATTACCAGTTGTAATAGACTCAGACAGTCCTACCACTATAAAGGCCATGACAAAGGTCTCTAAAACAAGTTAATAAAGGACAGAGGATTGCCCAAATACTTTTACTCTGATATCTAAACTTGCCTAATCCCACACTGACTCAAAACAGAAAAGGAGGGTTTGGCACCACAGATACTATAGCCTGGGTTCAGGAAATTACAGATAAATGGCCTTACAAGGCCATTAAAGTCAATGGAAAACAAATGACAGGACTCTTAGACACAGGAGCTGAGAGATCCTGTATTGCTGGAAAAGATTATCCTATGGCCTGGCCAGTGCAAGAGACTTCTTCTTCCTTAATTGGATTAGGGATGGCTTCTAATGAAGCTTAGTCAGCTCAGAAACTCAAATGGGTATGTGAAGGGCAGCAAGGCCACTTCAAACCTTATGTTATCCCCAGCTTGCCCTTTTCTTTATGGGGCAGAGACATCATGCAAGACATGAAAATAAAATAGGACAAATAGACTCCTCATTGAAGGAGCAAAATTTTTCATAGGGGCCACTGAGGAACAGCTTTATGCTGACAAAATAATATGGAAAAGTGATGATCCTGTATGGATTAATCAGTGGCCCCTAACTCAAGAAAAGATTCAAGCCATACCGGACTTAGTTCAAGAACAATTGAGAGGCTAATTCAACAAAAACCGCAACACCACCTATATGGGGAAAGATCAAGAAGCTGGTTGAAAAGGCTCGGCACATTTTGTTAATGAGTTAAATAAGGATGTTTCTCTAACAATAACAGAGCAACAAATTATTGAACCAAAATTAAAAAAACAAAATAGAGGCTTTGGAAAAAGTAGTCTTAAAGTTAGGGACTCAAGTCAATAATCTAAAAACCCAGCTGACAACTAGATGTCATCAGTCATTTAAATATATTTGTGTTACCCCATTACCTTATAATGAGAGCTTAGATTGGGAATTTACCAAAGTGCATTTACAAAAAATCTGGAAGGACAATAGCTTAACTCATGAGATAGGACAGCTACAGGAAGACATCTCAGCCCTTAGTCAAGCTCATTTGGAAACCGTGGGGATAAATTCTTTGGCAGAAGACTTACAGAGAGGATTAAAAAGTCTTAATCCTTTAGATTGATGGCACTACTTGGTTACATTTGGAGTCATAATACTAATTGTTATATGTATTCTTGTTGTCTTTCTAGTCCTCTTCAAACTAGTCTTCTGCTCCATCTTCTCTATATGAGAAGAAATTTCTCTGGCACATCTAAAATATAAGAAAGGGGCAAATGCCATGCCTACTCCAGTGGAGTCTGCTTAGCATGGAACACCTGCATTCAGACCTGAGAATGGGGCTTCACAGAAGCCTATCTCTGAGAATGGGACTTCACCGAAGTCTACCTCAGAGAATGGGGATTCAAAGAGGCCTATCTCTGAGAATGGGACTTCACTGAAGTCTACATCAGAGAATGGGGCTTCAAAGAGGCCTACCTCCTGGAAAGGCTGGCAAGCCCCTGGGAAAGATGTGTTTCTGTTCCTGTTTTTCTTTTCTTCGTTGTATAGGAGTGCCTATTAATCTTTTACTGTTCCTGCTGCTTGTTCTACTTACTCATGCTCAATGTTCCCTTATTTAAAGCTATTTCTTAAAAGTGTTGATGACTCCAACATCTGATGAGTGTCCTGAGAATATGACTAACTCACCAGAGTTAAGTGCTACCATAAAAGCCCCTCTTATGGAAGCTATTAGACAAGTCATAAGTAAATGTAAAAGTATTGGGGGTTTCATGACATTATTTCAGCAGAAGGAATTGTTTGTAAGAGATTTACAGGAAGCTGTAGGCACAGCTAGAGCAAAAAGAGTGTATGGCTACTGGAGACTTTCCTTTAATCCTAAAGCATATACAATAGACTCATATAGATAGCCTGTAGGTAAGAAAGATGTAGAGGGATATTTAGACCAAAAGCTAAATAAGATTCTTAAAAAGTTGGTAGATGGAAGGTGGCAATGGCTTATCAGAGGAAAATGGTGGGATCCTCTATTATTTAGAGGACCCCAACGACTACCCCAGATCCATAGCCTTTTACAGGTGTGTATGATAAGGATGGCAACCATTGGGAAAAGTACTTAGAAGAAAGAACTTCCTATTACTCTCTTTCATTTACTGAGAGACTTGCTAGATTTAGGTCTCCTTGGTACTTACTATCAAAGAAGGAACAAGAAAGATCTTATGAGACAGTTAAGGCCTCTATGGAGAAGAGTAAACGATTATGTGAAAGGGTTACAGAAAAGACACTATGAGCTTAAATTTGATATATGGCCAGATTTAATTAAGTATACTAAATATCATGATTTTGGCCACAAATTGGGGACCCTCTAAAGAATGGCAAAGAAGCACAATTGCTTAAAAAAGATTTGAAACATATAAAGTACAAAACTAAACAAAAGTAACTATAAAGTACTAGAGTTCATGCCTTTCTGTCCAGTACTTTGCCCGTGTGCTCTGGTTAATGGTTAATAGGTGATAAACATCAAAACCAATTGTATTTCTTAAAAATAGAGGTAAAGCCGAAAACAAGTGCCTATTGTCATAGCTCTTCATCCAAAAAAAAGATCAGGCGACCAGCTAGTGAACACCCAAAAACGAAGCCTTGCAGCAAGATTGTGTAACTTTTTGCCCTTTCTCATGAAGACTTTTGCTATAAAAGCATGTTATCCTCTGCAATAAATCGCACTCAGCATTCACTCCTCTTCTGTGTGAGTTGTCTGTTTGCCATCTCCCCACCTGTTCCAGTTCCTCCACTAGGTGTCCTCCGTCGTCCCGACAGAGCCAGTCAGCCACAGAGGTCCATTGCATCTTTGCTATCTCAATTCTCAGCAGCAAGAGGCCTTTAGTTTGGGCATTGGTATCTGTATCATGATGAAGTAAGAAAGAAGCCACTCTGGTATTATTCTGCATATATACACTGTGCAGGGTTGTCCAGCCATCTACAGTTATTGCATTTGCCACTTGAGCCACCAACTCATGGACAATGTCTAAGTGTCCACTGTAGGCTTCCTGATGAAGAGGGGTATACTCATCATCATCCCTAGTATTCACATGAGTGGCCTTTTTGGAAAGTAGTCTCCGCATTGTACTAAGCTGAATATTTTCAGCAGCCCAATGAAGAAATTTACTTGGATCCTTCTCCAATTTTTGTCTTGCAATTGATACCATTCCTTATTTTTTCATCTTGTTCCTCATCTTCCTAAGAATTGCCTAACCAGAGACTTTGCGTGCCAGTGGGAATGAAGTTTCCATGTATTTCCCTAATAGTTCACATTGGTTGAACTGGTCAGAAAAATCTAGTGAATTTTCTGCATATCTGATTTATATCCTTTTTCCAATTTTACTATTCGAAATTATTCTAACTGGAGAATAGGGAATTGATGGAGAACAGAGGAAAGATGTTCCTCCGTATTCAAAGGTACAGACTGAAAATTAGGACCAGTGATGTCTTCATGTGCAGCTTATTCTAGGAATGAGAAAATATGAAATAATGCCTTCTATATAAATGATTTGGGAAATGGCAGAGCAAAAAGTGAAATGATGCAACCAAAAATATAAAAACAAAATAAATTAGGATAATTATGGAGCAATCATATTATCTATGAGAACCATGAAATAGAGAAAGGAAGAGAGATACAGATGTGCAATGACCTAGCTAGCCACAAAATTCATGCATCTGATCAATTGATAGAGCAAACAAAATTTTATTTTTTAAAAAAGATGGAAATAGAATTTATATATTTACTTGGAATTAGTAAATACATTTTAGTAGCCTACATAAAGAGACATAGCTTTGACTAAATTACAGACAAGAATCTAAACCCTTGGTAATTCTAGTAAATCCTTGGTAATTCTAGTAAAATTTGACTGAAATCAGTTGAATCACACTTTTCCTGTACAATGAAGAAATAGGTCCAAGCTAGTAAAGCAGCTAGAGAAGGCAGGAAGATTGTATCTGTGACAAAACTTTGTGGAAAATGGTATTGAGGACTTCTCACTGGTGATCCACTTGCACTGGAAGCATGATTCTGAAGTATTGCTTGCTGATTCTGAACTATTGCTTTGATCATTATATTCTCCAAGAAGAAAAAATGAGAATTGATAATTTAGGAATACTAATATATTTTGAACTTCTCACTAAGCACCTTCAATCATCAAAATCACATGAAGAAAATAGACAGGCCTACTTTATTAGATGAAAACAAGTGTCTTTTAAAAAACAAAGAATTTATGTAGTCATGCATAGGACTTCTATTTTACCAATGCCTCATACATTTTTTATAATGTTGGATAACAATAAATAATGGATTTATTAGAAGGCTCTTAAAGCTCATATGTTCAATAGTGAGTTCTCTTACACTGTATCATGGTATTTTTTGTTTATGGTTTTAAGAAATTTACATAACTAACTTGAATTTCTGACAGGACAGTATCATCACTGTACATCTTGCTTCCATACTCTCAGTTTTACATTACTATCTAAGTATGTGCATTAGATAGTTATAGAGAAAAAAAGTAGAAGCCACACTAGTGGCTCATGTCATTAATACTAGTTAATCAGAAAGATGAAATTTGAGGATTGTGGTTTGAAAGCAGACCAAGAAAAAAAAAGTCCATTAGATTCTGATTTGAATGTAACCAGCAAAAACTAGAAATGGAGCTGTGGTACAAGCAATAAAATGCTAGCCTTGGGAAAACTGAAATAAAAAATAAATTCTGGGAAAAGCTGTGTGTATAGTAGGAAATGACCTACTGTGTTAGGAGCCATTCCAGATGTGTAGAGGCTCTGAGTTTTGTCTACAGTTGTTCTGATAACAATAGTGCCATCTTCTCGGGGGTTGGAATATTCATGTGCTCAAGGACTCCCTGAGGCCTTGGGCTACCCGTTGGTGTGTGTGTGTGTGTGTGTGTGTGTGAGATTCCCTCATTTTCCCCTGTCCACTTTGTGAGTGCCTGTCTGCCTATTCCTAATCTCGGATAGTGCCCCTTCTCCATTGCATATTTGCCTTTAGCCTCGATCAGGATCTGTAATGAGTCTTAAATTGTCAGATACCTGAATATTCCACTTTTCCTTTGGAGCCCAAATTCGGCTGTCCATATCTTTGTACACCTCCAGAGGATTCTGGGTCAGCAGGGCCAGCTGGCATATGTTCTCCCCTGCCTCTGGGGGGGCAGGGTCTGTCATGTGATGTCCTGTCATTTTCCTCAGCTGGGCCTCTGGCTGTACATCCCACTCTCAGCAGTCTGGCAGTGGAGTGGGGGAAAGGTGGTTGCCAGTGGCTCTGACCAACTCGAGCTTGATAGCTGACTGAAGGCTAACCCAGCAAGGATGATCAGGGTTTACATGGCAGGTGAGGCCAAGGTCGATGTCTAAGAAATGTCAACATATCTTTTCACAGGTAAGTCTATCTTCCAACCCTAGCAGGGCCTCTAGACAATTCCAGATGTCAGAATACAGAGGCACAGACTTTGAGCTCCAGGGCCAGAGAACTAGGGGATGAGAGACTGGTATGGCCAGTGCCTCAATGTTCTGGGGCATTATCCTTGAACTGGCTATGTCCCCCTTGTGTAAGTTCTTAACCCAGTGCTGGCCACACACCGGCCACTTGTGCTGTGGAAGTGGTAGGAGCAGAGGTGAGATCTAGGATGACCAAAATCGGGATTTATGGCCTGAATGGGGTGTAAGGTGTCTTTAAAAAAATCTTAGAGCTGGAATTCACAGCTTGGCACTGTCCCTGAGCTTCCTTTGTTCAAAGCTAACACTCTAACACTTGAACCACAGCTCACCTTTCATTTTTTTAGTAGCTGAGTAGACAGAAGAGTATCACATACTTTCCTGCCTTGGCTGGCTTCAAGTTGCTGCCCTAAGAGCTCAACCACTTGAGTAGTTAGGATTTCTGGTATGAACCTCTGGCAACTGCTAAGGATGTGTGTGTGTGTGTGTGTGTGTGTGTGTGTGTGTGTGTGTGTGTGTGTGTTTACCAGGGCTTAAACTCAGAGCTTAGGTGGTATCCTAGGTATCTTTAACTTGTTTGCACAAGGGTGGTGCTGTAGTACTTGAACTACAGTAGCTCCGCTTCCCATCTTTTTCATGATTCTTTGGAGATAAGAGTTTGCCCAGGCTAGCTTTGAATCTTGATTGATCCATAGGTCTCAGCCTTGAGTAGCTAGGATTATAGGCATGAGCCACTGGCATCCAGCTGCATGGATGTCTTTTCCTAATCTCTTCTGTTCTAACAGCTGTCTACTTGCCCTGGGCTAGATCTCTGACCTACACATCAGCTTCCACCAGCCCCTGACTGTGTGAAGAACATATAACTCAAACTTGATCCCATTCTTTTTCCTCAGGGGAGGAGGTTATGTTTCATCTGAAGCCTGGGGTAGGAGGGGTAGCTGTAGATGGGTGCTCAGCTGAGAGAGAGGTAGTGTGTTTTAGCCAAGAAAGGAAGTGTGGCCAGATGCTAATAGCTCATGCTCTCATACTCCTAGCTCTTCAGGAGTCCGAGATCTGAGGATTGCCATTCAGAGGCAGCCTAGATAGAAAAGTCTGTAAGACTCTCTTCTGCAAATAGCCACCCAAAACCTGGAAGAATAGCTGTGGCTTAAGTGGTAGAGTGCTAGTCCTGAATGAAAAAAGTGAGGGACAGAGCCCAGGCCCTGAGGTCAAATCCTAGTACCAAGGTGCTTATGCGTGCACACACAGACACACACAGACACACAGACACGCAGACACACACACACACACACACACACACACACACACACACAAAACACATACACAGGAAGGTGGTAATGATTAGCTGAGCTAGAACTGGGGGCAGTCCTGAGGCATTGTCACAGTAAACTCTATAGGCATATCAAGTGGTTTCTCCCTAAATACTTTTTGGGCTGAGGGGTCTGGGCCATGGCAGTAAGTTCCATGGAACCTGTCCCTCCATCTGTGCACTGGGCCACAGGACCAAGGGGAGGGCACTATGGATGCTCATTTGTAGTCGGCCCACGATTGCAGACCTTCATGTGCCCCTGAGCATGGTGAGGAAAGGAGGCCTCTGAGCCCTGGGACTCCAGGGACAGTGACTGCTACAAGCATCAGCCAGCTGGCTGTGGATTCCTGAGACTACAAGTCTTTCATGAGCCCAACACAACACCTGCCCAAGGTGTGCCTGACAAATTCACACTCTTGTGATACCCGCATGAGTGGGCATTACATGGTGTGACATCTTGCAGCTTCTGCCCCTCCTGGCTCAGAACTGTGGTCTGAGACTTCAATTTACTGTTCAGATCCACATTACATCCATGACAGATGCCATTCTGATTATCTCCATGCCCCAAGGCTCCACCCTTCTTTGGTACTGTGTCTTGCTCTGTAGGGAATGGCCTCCAAACAGGCTGCTCTCAAGACTTGTAGGACACCTAGAATTGGGAGACCCTTAGGGGCCCAGTGGAAAGTGGGCCTAGAGCCACAGAGTGAGGTACAAGCAAGCCAGGGGTTGGTCATGGGGCTTGAACTCTGGGCCTGGGCGCTGTCCCCAAGCTCTTCAGCTTACCACTTGAGCTACAGAGCCACTTCTGGTTTTACGGAGGTTCCTTGGAGATCAGAGTCTCTCAGACTTTCCTGCTTGGGCTGGCTTTGAACCGTGGTCCTCACATCTCAGTCTTCTGAGGACTAGGAGGACAGGTGTGAGACACCAGTGCCCAGCTGATATGGCCTTTCACCACAGTGGGCTAGGAGCTCCTGAAAGCTTTTCTTTATTTTTCTGTGCCAGTACTGGGGCTTGAACACAGGGTCTGGGCTCTGGTCTCTTAACTTTTTCACTCAAGGTTAGCACTTTACCACTTGAGCCACAGCTCCATTTCTGGCTTTTGGTAGTTCATCGGCAAGAAGAGTCTCACTAACTTTCCTCCCCTGAGCTGGCTTCACACAAGATATCTATTTCAGTCTCCTGAGTAGCTAAGATTTACAGGGGTTGAGCCACTGGTGGCATTGGGCTAGAAGCTTTTCTTAAGCAAGCATTATTCCCTGCATTTGTCCTGAATCCTACATGCAAAGGAGGTCTGAGGGTCAGGAGCTGTTAAAAAATAAGCTCCCAGCCACAGGAAATGGATGGGGTCCATGGTAAAAGCTGAGCTAATCTTCACCCTGGGCCCCATTCTGGGACCCCACACTCTGCCCTACCTGTGACTCAGCCTTGAATGTCCTGCCATACTTGCCTGAAGCCACAGAACCTTCATTCCACCCATACCATCTGCTCTACACCACACCTCAGGACCAATTAAATATATGCTGCAAAGTTTTCCTCATTTGAAATAACTACACTATGTGCATAAATCTACAAGTTAATCCAATAGATAGTAAACGACAAATAATTCCTCTTGGACATGATTAACTAACTGCACTCTAAGCATTCACATGCCAAGAAGATGGGAAGCTATTCTTAGGAGAGGATCACAATGACTCAATACGTATGTGCATGTGACCATATAAAATGTTGATTATTGCAATGAACTGTAATAATCAATCATACATGTGAAGAACATATATCTGCATATAATTTTAAAAGATGTCATAGAAACAACCGACTTCTCTATAAACTCAACAGCAACATTCTAAGTTTAGAAGATAAAATTGAGGAAAGTTTTCAACACAAACTTAAATACACAGTGGAAAAGGTGGGAGAGAAAAGATAAGATGAAAATTAGAATAGCTAACTATGCAAGAATTCATAAACAATTTCTAAACTTTACAAGAGAGCTGGGGTACAGTTCAGTTGTAGAAACAAACTAATATATACAAAGCCATGGGTTCAATCTCCAAGAAGGCCTAATAATAATTTAATAAATAGTAGTAATACAATAGTTACTTGAAATAAATACTTTCATATTAGAGAGGCCTGAATCCTCAAAAACTAAAAAAATATTTTCAATTCTTGTACCCAGTGACATAAAACTAAGAATGAAATGGAAATAGTTTCCTTTTCTGTCCTTTCCTTTCCTTTTCTGTTTCCTTCTTTTCCTTTGGCACTACTGGTGTTTGAAGTTGCTAAGACTCTAACCACTTTAGATTATTTTTCTGGCCAAGCCTCTCGTGAGCAATGATCTATTCCCTATGACTTCCACAAACGTGAGATAACAGGGAAATTACACTATATCTCACTTACTTTGGTTTTGTAATTTCTCACTATTTTTTTGTCAAAACTGGCCCTGATATGTCTTCTAAATCTCTGCCTTCTAATTAGCAGGGTATATTTCAGCTCAAGCTTGGACCCAGACTATTTTTCAATGTAAACATTCCATATTAACTTCTGTTTTCTAGTTATCATTAAATTCTATTGAGGTTAGTATGGATCTTTATGAAGTTATAAGAAGAACACAGAAATATCCCTGGAATAATTTTCCTGGTTTCTTTAAATATTTATAGCATGACATCACAAGTAGAACATTAATATTTCACAAGTACTTTATGCAGACTTCAGTAGTTTTAATTATTTTGCGCACATATTAAGTCCAACATAATTTTATCAACTCTATATGAATATACCATTTTTACAGACATGTTTCTTTACCAAAAATGAGTCTGTCTCATGCTTCCTTTTTATAATTAAACCCACTACTTTTCTTTGTCCCATCCCAAACCTGTTTCATCCTGGTAACACATTTTTTTTCTCTGACTTCTAGATCATGCAATGTTTGCCTTGCATGTGTGAAGCCCTGGGTTTGATTCCTCAGTACTACATAAACAAAACAATCTGTAATTGGCACTATGACAAGTCATAGAGTGCTAGCATGAGGAAAAGAAGCTCAAGAACATTGCCAAGACCCTGAGTTCATCCCCCAGGACTAGCCAAAAATAAACATGATGCATTTTATTAAGCCTGGCACTAGAGGCTCACGCCTGTTGTCCTAGATGCTCAGGAGGCTGAGGATTGAGTTTTGAAGCCAGCCCTGGCAGGAAAGTCCATGAGATTCTTATCTCCAATTAAATCTCAGAAAAATCTGAAAGTGCTGCTGTGCATCAAGTGAAAGAGTTCTAGCGTTCATCCAAAGGAGCTCAGGGACAGTGCCCAGACCCAGATTTCAAACCTCAGGAAAGAAAAAAGAAAAGAAAAAAACCACACTAAATACTATACATAAACTGCTTTGTCAAACAGCAATTTCTATACAGCTACTTAAAGTTAATTTAAAAATATGATTAGAATAAAATACCAATCACTTTGGGAAGAAGACATAGATAGAATTGAAAGGTTGTTCACAGGAGACAAAGTAAATTTTATAACATACACTTTGAGTTGAAATTTGTTCATGTCTTCTTACATCATTAATGAAATTGACAATACTATAGTTATGGGTCAATTTCCTTGAGAAACTGATTGTATTCTTCTGTCTTTTCACAAGAAACCATAGAGGTGATTTTTTTGCCTCTTTTTTTAAAAATTGTGAACGTACCTTTCAGAGGGGTTACAATTACATGGGCAATGTAATGAGTTCATTTCTTATCAAGCGTTGTTGCCTCCTCGTTTGTTTCCCCTTCCCATCCCTTCCCATCTTCCCCCACCCCACCTCCCAGCCAAAGTTGTACATTTTGTTTTTCGACATGAAGTCTTGTACATCTCATTGCTGGAATGGGTCCACCTGTATCCCTATTTAAACAATAAGTTTTTTCCCTCCCCTCTAGAAATTACACAAACATCAAATACAGTGAAATCAAGGCCTTACCGTGGGGGAAGGACATACAAAGAAACAAAGAAATCACCTTATACATATGTTAGAAACAATCACAAGAAAAAAAATACATTTGAATCCTTATCTTGGAGTTAATTTCTCCTAACATCAACTTATCTGACAGTTTCTGCTTGTCTCAGACATATATTAGTTATTGCAAATAAGGGAAACTATGGGACATATGTTTCTTTGGGCCTGGTTTACTTCACATAATATAATTTTTTCCAAATCGTTCCATTTCATAACAAATGGGGCAATGCCATCTTTTCTGATGGAGGCATAGAATTCCATTGTGTATATATACCACATTTTATTGATCCATTCATTTGCTGAGGGGTATCTGGGTTAGTTCCACATCTTACCTGTAGGAAATAATGCTGCAATAAACATAGTTGTGCTGATAGCTTTGTTTGTGATCATTTGGGTAAATGCCCAGAAGTGGGATTGCTGGGTCATAGGGGAGCTGTAAGTGGAGTCTTTTGAGGAACCTCCATACTACCTTCCAAAGTGGTTGAACAAGTTTACACTCCCAACAACAATGCAGTAAGGTTCCCTTTTGTCCACATCTCCTCCAGTATCTGTTTTTATTACAATTCTTGAATATAAACATTCTAAATGGAATGAGGTGGTATCTCAATGGTGTTTTGATTTGCATTACTTTTACGGCTATGGAAGTTGTGCATTTCTTCATGTGTCTATTGGCCACCCTTCTTTCCTCTTCAGAGAAGTTTCTCTTTAAGTCTTTAACTCACTTATTCATTGGGCAGTTGTTTCTTTGAGGGTTTGTTGTTGGGCATTTTAATTATTTGAGTTTCAGGTATATTTTAGATGTGAGAACCTTGTCCATTGTATGGCTAGTGAAGATCTTCTCCAAATCCTTGGGATTTCTATTGATCTTGATAGCTATATCCTTTGCCAGCAGAAGCTCTGTGATTTCATGCAATCCCGTTTGTCCAAGCTTTCTTTGATTTATTGTGTTTCTGGGTTTCTATTAAGAAAATTTCTACCTGTGCCAAGGAGACATAGGGTATCTTGTAATCCATTCTGTACTGTTTTCAGGGTGTCTGCGTTGACTCTGAGTTCTTTGATACATTTGGTGTTGATTCTTGTGCAGGATGCTATATAAGGCTTTAGCTTTAGTTTTCTACAAGTGATCAACCAATTTAGCCAGCACCCTTTACAGAAGAGGCTGTCTTTCTTCCATTCTATTTTTTAGCTCCCTTATCGAAGAGTAGTTGGCTATATGTCTGTAGGTTCATTTCTGGGTTTTCAATTCTATTCCATTGGTCCTGAGGTCTGTTCTTGTGCCAGTAGCAGGCTGTTTTGATTACTATGGCTTTGTAGTGGAGTTTGAAATTTGGTATTGATATTCCTCCAGCACTGTTCTTTCTGTTAAGGATTATTTTTGCTATTTGGTTTTTTTATTGTTCTATATGAATTTTTGGATTGCCTCTTCTATTTCCTTGATGAATAAGGTTGGAATACTGATATGTATCACATTGAATTTGTAGATAGCTTTGGGAAGTATTGCCATTTTCACGATGTTGATCCTTCCAATCCAGGAGCATGGGAGGTTTTTCTGCTTCCAAAGTTCTATTTTGATTTCCTTTTTAAGGTTTTTAAAGTTTTCATCATAGAGGTCCTTCACTTTTTTGGTTAAGTTAATTCCTAGGTTTTTTATTTGTTGTGGGGCTATTATGAATGGAGTTGCCTTCTTGATTTCATCCATGATATTCGCATTGTTGTCATACAGAAAAGCCATTGATTATTGAGGGTTAATTTTATACCCTGCTACTTTGCCAAATTTTGAATCAGCTTCAGTAATTTGATAGTGGAGTCCGTTGGATACTTTAAATAGCAAATCATGTCATCTACAAAGAGGGAGAATTTTACTTCATCTTTCCAAATTTGGATCCCTTTGATGTTTGCATCTTGTCTTATCGCTGTAGCTAGGCATTCTAATGCTAAATTGAACAGAAGTGGAGAGTGGACATCCTTGTCTCATTCCTGAGATAAGGGGAAATAGCTTTAGTTTTTCACCATTAATTATAATGCTTACTGTAGGTTTGTCATATACAGCCTTTATTGTGTTGAGGAATGTTCCATGATTTCCTAATTTTTCCAGAAACTTCATCATAAAGGGTTGGTTGGATCTTGTCAAATGCTTTTTCTGCATCTATTGAGATAATCATATGGTTCTAATCCTTGCTGTTTGTTGATGTGACGAGTCATAATCATTGATTTGACTATATTGAACCAGCTTTCCATCCCTGAAATGAATATTGTTTGATCGCAGTTTATGATTTTTTGGATGAATTGTTGAAATCGATTGGCCAAAATTTTGTTGAGAAGTTTTGCATCAATGTTCATCAAAGAAATGGGCCTATAGTTCTTTTTCTTTGATGAGTCCCTGCCTGGTTTTGGGATGAGGGTTATCATGGCTTCATAAAATGAGTTCGGTAGGTAACATTCTTTTTCAATTTCATTGAAGAATTGGAGGGACTATTGGTGTGGCCTCTGCTTTGAAGGCCTTGTAGAATTCCACTGTAAATCCATCTAGTCCTGGGCTTTTCTTAGATGGAAGGTCTCTTACTGCTGTTTCTATTTCAATGCTTTGTATGAGCCTGTTAAGTTGGTTTAACTCATTGTGGTTGAGTTTTGGCATGTCGATATCTGCCAGGAAAAGGTTCATTTCTGCCACGTTTTCAAACTTATTAACGTAAAGTTTTGAGAAGTATTCCCTTATAATGTTCTGAATCTTGGTTGTTTCTGTGGTGAAGTTTCCATTCTCATCTCTGAGTTTATTTACTTAGGTGTTTTCTCTCCTTTTACTGATAAGATTTGCTAAGGGTCTGTCAGTTTTGTTAATTTTTTCGAAGAACCAACTCTTTGTTTTGTTGATTATTTTCATCATATTTAAAACTAATTAGTTTAATTCTGATGTAATTTTAATTATTCATTTCTGTCTCCTGGACTGGGATTTATCTTTTTGCTCTTTTTCTAGGACGTTCAGATGTCTCATTAAATTGTTGGTTTCAGATCTCTCCAATTTGTTGGTGTAGGAACTCAGAGCTCTAAACTGCCTCTGAGTACTGTATTTGATGTTTCCCTGAGGAGCTGGTAATTGTGTGTTAATTTTTGTTGAATATTTGAATTTCCTTTCTAATCACTTCCATGACCCACTGGTGATTCAACAGTGTGTTGTTCAGCCTCCATGTGTTACAGGACTTTCTTTGGTGGCTTTTGGTGTTGAGTTCTAATTTTATTCCCTTGTTGTCTGAGAGAACACAAGGTAAAAGTACAATGTTTCTGAATTTAGAGAAGTTTGCTTTGTGACCTAAAATGTGGTCTATTTTGAAAAATATCCCATGTGCTTCTGAGGAAAACGTGTATTCTGATGGTGCTGGCCGAAATATTTGGTAGATGTCTGTTAAATCTAGTTGATCCATGCAGTTGAGGACCTCCCTATTTATTTTCAGAGCAGTTACAATAGGTTGATGATATCCTATAATATGTGGATATCAGATCAAAATTTAAATATATCACTGCATGCATACAGGACCATCATATATAGCTTGTAACTTGAAATTTTAAGAAGGCGACAGCTGGGGGAAAAAGACAATGTTAGAAGGTTAATACCAAATACACAGACATGGAAAAATACAAAAAAATGTGCAAATAGTTAGTGCTAATAATAACAAAACATTTTCCTCAAGTTTTAAAGTTGAAACTATAAAAATAATACTTAATATCATCAAATAAATATGCCATGGAGAAAATTTACCATAGACATATATTTCCACTTAATTTGTTTTATTTGATAACAAATGGATTAGAAGAAAATGTAATTACATGTCTGAAGATGATAACACTTTCAAGTGTCATTGATTGAATCCAGCAAAGGAAAGTAACAGAGAAGTAGAGAGTGAGAACAACCTGGGGTATGGATGAAGATACTCAATAGAACTCAGTTAGGAAAGAATGTGCTCCATTTCCCTCATCAAAGTACAACTAGGACAGCTACCTTTTGACAGAACAGTTGTGATGTACAATAGACGAGTTACTAATTTAGGTAGTAATATATTACTTTTATTTCCTAATCTTATGATGTCATTCCCAAATGATGTGAGTGATCCTAGATTTTCTGAGTCCTTGTTTCCTCCAATTTTTCTAATTCCTCCCCCTGCCAATGATTCTTCTGCTACTCTCATTTATCTTTGTTTCTGAACTGAACTCCTGTAATCTTTTGGTTCATGAGAAAGAGCTGGAGAAATATGAGGATAGCCTAGAGTCTGAGCTAACATCCACTCCAGCTTGGAGGATCTGGTGAAGGACTTCCACTTGGGTCTTAGAATCAGATATTTATTGACCTCTTTGGAATTGGAGAAACTCACTCGCTCAGGCAAAATTCAGAGAATGAGTTTTCCCAATGTCAGAAGGAACAGGTTCAAAACTAAAAGTGGCCTCAGTTCCCACAGGGCCAGTCAGAAGCCAAAAGATCACACTTTCTTCATCAAGGACCTTCTGGAAAGAACAGACTATGAGCAAAGTCTAAGATGGAGATAAAATGAGACTGGGCCTAAGGAGGACACAAAAGAATGACCCTCTCTTTGACTACAAGTGAATTGTGTAGTGAAACATGACAACTTCCTTCAAATACGAAAATTTGCTAGGTGAGTTATCTCACTGCCACTTTGCAGGAGGTCAGTTTCTCCAAAAGGAAGTTGTTAAATGTTGTGACTGTCAGTTTGCTCTCTAGGCTGTTGTCTCTCTCACCCCTTCCCATGCCAGGAATGCATTGCTTCTTTCAGGCACTCAACTACTTGTCCGGACTCCTAGGCAGGATTACTGTAGGCTATTCTTTGGCTAACCTCTTGCATTTGAGGTAGAATAGGCCCAGGCTCTCCTCATGCCAAGAGGTAGGTGGAAGAGGTGAGTATAAGCTCAGATTTGTACTGAAGAACAATCATATTGAAAAAAATTTAAATGAAATTAATAGTTGAGTGATTTAGGGTTTATAGCCACAAAATTTAGGTAATTATTAGGAACACATCTAGAATGATGGATTGGAAAGAGAACAGTGAATTAGGTCAAGGATATGATGCAAAAGACACACCATAGCCATAACAGGAGATAAGAGTTTGAAGGAACTATTGGCATAGGTCCATTTACTCTCTTAGGAGTGACCTTGGACAGGAGGCTTTTAGAATAATATCTAAAAGAGAGGGACTTGCTGGGCACTGGTGGCTCACACCTGTAATCCTAGCTACCCAGGAGGCTGAGATCTGAGTATTATGCTTCAAAGCAAGCCAAGGCTGAAAAACCCAAAAGTTGTGCTGTGACTCAAGTGGCAGAGTACTAGCCTTGAGCTCAGGGACACTGCCTAGGACCTGAGTTCAAGCTTCAGGATCAGCAAAACTACAACAACAAAATAATAATGATAAAAGAAATAAAAGAAGGACTTAAAGATATGCGATGGAATGATGATCATGTGTAACTGTTTATGGAACATAAAAGGAGACGAAATTTGGAGTAAAATAATACCTATTCATTAATAATCAAGGATGCAAAGCAAATGCCAAATCCCTCTTCTCAAAAACTTCCATACTTGGGCTGGGAAGGTGGCTCAGTGGTAGAGTGCTTGCCTTGTATGCATGAGGCCCTGGGTTCGATTCTTCAGTGCCACATAAGTAGAAAAGCCAGAAGTGGTGCTATGGCTTGAGTAGTAGAGCACTAGCCTTGAGCTGAAGAAGAGAAAGGCAGTGCCCAGGCCCAAAGTTCAGGCCATTTGACCGGCCAAAATAAAAACAAACAAAAACAAAACCAAAAATCTTCCAAACTTATCTTTTCTCATAATTGAGGAGAGGCTCCTTTTACAGGAATTCTCCATATCTAGGTCAAGGTCATCATAACTTCAGTAGACTTTCCCTGTGGAGATGTAATGCACCTAACTCTACTGAACCTAATCATGGCTAGGAAAGTATGGACATTGATACGTTTGTCATATTTAACCTTATGAATATATAATACTGTCAGGTATTATATATAATATATTATATATTATGTGTTATGTATTAAATATGTAATAATTTAAAATGTATTATGTATTAACAGACTTCCTAATTTTAGAGGTAGGAACAAGCAACATATTGAAAGAAAAAAACTTGAATCTCTGAGTAATTTCTCTACCACAGGACAATACCACATTTCATTCTTATTACCCAAAGAGCAACATAGGAAAGCAATGCCCATGGATGTGGTTCTGTGGATTTTGGAAACTGTGAATGTGTAAAACTCTAGCAACAGATAAATAAGTGAACACCTATGTGCACACACACTCAATCATTTTCAAGTATAAGAATTTCTTTTCTATGCTCCCTATTCACCTACATAGAGAGTACATGAGTTGCCCTTGAATTGTCCTGGAAGATCTTTATCTGGCTAGTGTAGCTTCACATCCTTTTTTCTCTAAGTAGCCAAATGTTATGTATTCAACAACAATACTTGTTACAGGCAAAGGTATCCACCCTGACACACAGGGTTTCAGAAATGCCACAAATAAGTGGGAGGTACAGCAGTACTTTTCAAAATTGAATAGATTACATATTTATTAGAAAGCTTGGAAGAAAAAAACTTGAGTGTAAGATGAAATACTTGAAGAAAACTACATTTTAATTACACATATCAAGGTGCTGCAATAGAAAATAAATAAAAATAAAAAATTAATTACATATAATTTATTACCAAGTCTCTACAAGGAAAATAGGATATGACACATGGCATCATATGACTTGAAGTTACAATGTTCCAGGGCATTTCCCCACTCTTGAGAACTAGGAGTAATCCTTATTAAAAAAAATAAAAAGATGAATTTATTTTACCAAATTTCAAAACATAGTATATGTTATACAAAGGAAATGCAGTAAGCATGCAATTCATTGTCTAGTAAATATCATATGGTATAAAGTATCTAATTAATTGATTCATAAAAATCAATACAATGCAGTTAAAACATCCAATATCTCAAGTGTCAATTTAGCAGAATACTTTCAATCTATGATGTCTATTTTGTATATAATCCAGCTCTATCCATCCCACGATTGCAGAAAGCTCTTCCTGAGAAATTCCAGAGACCTGTCTCCTGTGAGTGCTCAATGTAGAACTGTTCCCATTCTCTATTATTTGGACATGTGATAAACTAAATATCTGCTAAATTGCCAAAGGCAAAATTTGGGACTGGCTTCCAGTAATGATATTTTGGTACTCAGAAAAAAAGGAAAATTGAAGACCGAGGGAAATCTACCAGATCCCTGAAAGATTTCTATCATTGGGCTAAAACTGTACCCTTCTACTGATACTTGAACAAACTGCAGTAATTGTCACTCCAACCACATGCCCAAAAATTGGCTTTCCAAATATTGGCCTGTTTTCACTTTGGTAAATCAAGACACACTATTGTGGCCCTGTTTTACTTAAACTATCAGCTATGGTTGGCACAAGGGATAGTTGACCTTACCAATTTCTTAAATTTTAGGTCATCACACAATCACTTCATAGGCCTTAAACATTAAAAATACCTATCCATATAAGTCTGCATTGCATACTTATTACTGTTTTTCTTCATTTGTCATGTTTTACATATTTGTATCCCAGGGCTTACTTCTATCTTAGTTCTATAATATTCCTTCTCATGGTTGTTACCACTGAGTACATGTAATTATTTCTGTTTTTTCTCCAGCTTTGTTCTTTCTTTAATTACAGTGCTTAATAGCATCCTGCTTACTGACCTGCTTACTGACAACTCCTAGCTACTGATTTTAACAAACTCAGCAGTTTCCAAAGTGAGCTTTGATCTTTATCTACAAACCAATCCCTCATTACTATTTGATTAAGTGATAACTCTTCCAGTTGTCTTGTCAAAATACCTCGGAGTCATTTCAGACTTACATACTTTTTCACACTTCATATTTAATCTATGACCAGGTTTCGAATATATTAGGAACCATATATCTATATGGTATATGTGTGCTAGTACTATGACTTAAATTTGGGGCCTAGGTTCTTTTACTCTTCTTTTTGTTCAGGCTTGCAGTCTTCTATTTGAACCACAGCTCCACTTTTAGCTTTTTAGTTCTTGGTTGAAGATAAGTGACTCATGGTCTATTTACCTATTCTAGCTTGAACCTATGATCCTCTGTTTTCAGCCATCTAAATTGCTAGATTTAAAGGCATGCAACACTAAAACCATCCCTATTATATTTGAATTAAAAATAAATTTAAAGAATGAATATTTGTAGTATTTTCAAATCAGTATGATTTTATTTACAGTAAAACACATTGCCTTAAATGTTTTTCATTATTCCAGCTCACTTGGCAAGAAAGGAAAGGAAAAATTCACAACCAAAAAACTTCTGAATATACCAATACTCAAGCCTGCTAGCCACAATTTCTTTGATGGGAAATAACAAAGGATGATATCATCTACATGCTAAGCAGGAGAAAATGTTCTGCACTGAAGTTACTGAAAGGTCCATGAGAATGAGGACAAGCAACTTTATACAGAAAGTATCACAAAATGTTTGTGATTGTAAGCTGACGCTAGTGGATAAGTGTAGCCAATCTTAGAAGATGTTCATAGAGATGAAGATGAACACGTGATTTCAGAAGTGTGCTTTCTTGAAGATATATTTTTATAGCATAGTTTGTCTACCGTTGAAAATGAGACAGTTAAGATAGGGATGTTTTCTTTCCTTGTATCCTTCACAGTATAATATTAAAACCATTTTTATACATATATTTTTATAGTAATTATAGAATATCCTTAATTATGCATATATTATAAATGTATCATTTACATGTTATGTAATATAATATAGTACATATATTATGAACACTTAATTTAATTTTTCTACTCGTCTGTCCAGGTATTAAACTAGCAATATCTTTGAAAATTGATAGTAAAGTAGGGTCCCTACAATTTCTATTGCAACAAATAGCTTTGCCCAATAAGTAGTTATTTATTCTGAATTGGTTTAGAAATGAAATATCATAATATAATTGAACATTCAAAAATAATTATGTAAGAACATGCCAAGGATGGAGTTTAAAAAAAAATAACATGACTCATGATTGTAATCCCAGCTACTTAGGGGCTGAAATCTACATATAGCTATATGAAGCCAGTTTGAATTAAATGGCTCAGAACACCCAGACCATAGTTCAAGCCTCAGTACTGACACAGAAAAAAATAATGTGATTAAAGCATACAAATATATTTATTCAAATAAAGTTGTCATTCTTTGTATCCTTCACAATATAATACTAAAACCAGTTTTAAACATATATTATTTATAGTATTTATAGAATATCAGTAATTATACATACATTATACATATATCATTTATGTTATGTAATATAATACATTACATATATTATGCATGCATAATTTATACTGATAGCACTAATATCCACTAAATTGATATATGTTTTAGAATAGGGAATAGATTTTCTTATTTAAACGACTTGTTTTTCCCCTTCCTCTCCACAAATTATACCGACATCAAATACAGTGAAAGCAGGGGTTATACTGTGGGGGAGGGACATACAAAGCAACAAAGAAATAATCTTATAAATGTGTTACAAACGAATGCATGAAAGGAAAAAAAAAACAATTGAATACATAACTTAGGGCTCATTTTCCTAACATCACCTTATCTGACCTTTTCTGCTTGGCTCATACATATACTAGATATTGCAAATAAGGGAAACCATGAGACCTATATTTCTTTGGCTTGGCTTACTTCACTTAATATAATTTTTCCAAGTCTTTCCATTTCCTAACAAATGGGGCAATGTCATTCTTTCTGATGGAGGCATAGAATTCCATTGTGTATATATACCACATTCTCTGGATCCATTCATCTTCTGAGGGGCATCTGGGTTGGTTCCATATCTTAGCTATAGTAAATAATACTGCAATAAACATAGCTGTGCTGGTAGCTTTAGTGTGGTCTTGTTTGTAAACATTTGGATAAATGCCCAAAAGTGGGATTGTTGGGTCATAGGGGAGCTCTATGTGGAGTCTTTTGAGGAACCTCCATATTACTTTCCAAAGTGGTTGAACAAGTTTACACTCGCACCAACAGTGCAGTAAGTATCAGTGTTGTTTTGATTTGAATTTCTTTGATGGCTAGCGAGGTTGAGCATTTCTTCATGTGTCTATTGGCCATCCATTTTTCCCTCTTCAGAGAAGTTTATCTTTAAGTCTTAGCCTACTTATTTATTGGGCAGTTGTTTTTTGACAACTTGTTGTTGGGGGATTTAATTTTTTGAGTTCCAAGTATATTTTAGATATGAGACCCTTGTCCGTTGTATGGCTAGTGAAGATCTCCCAGTAGTGGGCTTTCTATTGATCTTGCTACCTATGCCCTTTGCGATGCAGAATCTCTGCAATTTCATGCAATCCCATTTGTCCAACCTTTCTTAGAATGGTTGTGTTTCTGAATTTCTATTAAGAAAATTTCTGCCTGTGCCAAGGAGACCTAGGTTTCTCCTATTCACGGACTCCACTCACAAATTACTCAGCTGATTCAAAACTTTGGCAAAGTGGCAGGGTGTAAAATTAACCCTCAAAAAGCAATGGCTTTTCTGTATGCCAACAATGAGAAAAGCGTGCCTGAAATCATTAAAGCAATCCATTTGTAATAGCCCCACAAAATTAAAATACCTAGGAATTAACTTAACCAAAGAAGTGAAGGACGTCTAGGTTGAAAATTTTACAACCTGAAAAAGGAAATCAAAACAGAACTTAGAAAGTGGAAAAACCTCCCGTGCTCCCGTATGGTAAGGATCAACATCGCGAAAATGTCAATATTTCCCAAGACTATCTACAATTTCAATGGGATATCCATATTCCAACCTCATTCTTCAAGAAAATAGAACAAGCGGTCCAAAAATTCATATGGAACAATAAAAGACCTCGAATAGCAGAAATGATCCTTAATAGAAAGAACAGTGCTGGAGGAATATCAAGACCAAATTTCAATCTCTACTACAAAGCCATAGTAATCAAAACAGCTTGGTTCTGGCACAAGAAAAATTTTTAGGACAAATGGAATAGAATTAATATCCCAGAAATGAACCTATAGACATAGCCATTAATCTTCGATAAGGGAGGTAAAAAATACAATGGAAGAAAGACAGGCTCTTCAGAGAATGGTGCTGGCAAAATTGGTTAATCACTTGTATAAAACTAAAACTATATCCTTATATATCCCCCTGCACCAGAATCAACTCCAAATAGATCAAAGTACTCGGAGTCAAAGCAGACACTCAAATAGTCATTTTTAAAATAATGAACTGCTTAGTTCCTCTGGCTCACATATATAATCCTAGCTATAGTTAGGATTACAGGTATGAGAAACAAACACTAGATGTGTGTTCTTCATGATGGTTTGTATTGGCATGTTTTAATATTTATTGTTCGTTTCTTATACTATAATGCTCTTATTTTTATTTTCACTTAGGTGGGGGAGTGTTGAACCTTCTTTGGTTGAGATGGAGCCATGTGGAAATTCTTGCCAAGTATGGCATGAAATTCAAATCCTCCTGCCCTCAGCTCCCCATGGACCTGGGACGATAGACGTATTCCATCACACAGAGCCAGGGGTTGGGGACCATTGCAGGTAAAACTACCCTGGTCATGAACTGATGTCTCAAATAGCTAGCTTTATAGGCATATGCCTTCAAAACCTTGTTGTATTTCATTTCACTTTGAAGTAGTGTTTGTACATACTTAGAGATACAATGATAACACATTACATGTTTAATTTATATAATATAGTCAATATGATTAACACGTTTATCTCCTAAAACATTGAAGCTAATGTATTTTGGTAACTCCTGCCTCTGATAGTTATTTTTTGGAATACACCATAAACATGAATACATTGATAATGTGCACTAGAAGACTGGAAGTTGATAGAGATAGACAAGTTAAACTATGTGCAGTAAGTGTATATTTATCTATTGCTCCTCTGAAGAACATTATCAAATATTCACCATAACAATACCACCATATATTCACCATGACAATAATATTCCTGCAATGTAGAATATTCCATTTCAAAATCTGCCATCTTTTATCTTTTTAACATTCTCCTTAGAAGTATGAATGTTTTCTTGTTCCTTATAATGTTTTGAAATTAAAAGATGGAATTTAAAAAATTCATAGAATCTACTGAAATTATCTCATTTTGTTTGGTTTTGTTTTGCTAAATCATTAAGACCAACTTTTCCTGAAAGTTATGCTAGCAGACTATATCACTAAATTGTATTCTAATTACACCTTATCATTTTATTTTGATATAGGGTTTTGCTGTTGCTGTTTCATGATATAGAGTGTTGTGAAGCTGGACTGAAGCATGCAATCCCACTCTCTCCAGTAACAGTGCTTTATCACCAGGTTCTGGAGACTCATAATTATAACTCTACCTAATCAAGAGGTTGAGACGTGAGATTTAGTTCAGACAGCCTGATCAGGAATTTTTATGAGTCTCTCCTCTCCAGTTCACTACGAAAAGTTTGCATTGGAACTGTGGCACAATTGGTACAGCACTACAGTCAAGGTAAAGATGCTTAGGATTGTCATATAGTCCCTGTTCAAGTCCTAAAACACCCATATGCACAGACACACGTTCACCTACATACAAACACACTCCCGCACACATGTACACGCAGAAAATCACAGGCAATGTTGTATCTTAAATTCTTATCCAGAGATTGGACAACAGTCCACTTATTTGTGAAGGGTTTTCCTTGATTATTTTGAAGGAGGAGGATAGTTCATGGGACACAGACGACAAGACTTTAGTGAGGAATGCTTTATAAACGACTAGCTTATAAAAAGAACAGGAGCACAGTTTTTATCTTTAAATATTACATTCCTTCAAATACAGTATTTTAAAATAATAATCATTGAATTATGAGAATACAATGCAGCACCTCTTCCCTTCTCCCCTTCACATCTGTCATAAAATATGATAAAATTATCAAAAATACTCTTGTCTTACAAGACTGTACACCTGTAAAAATGTCTGACTATATGTGTAATGTTTGTTTTCAATACTTTTTTGATTTTTCCCACCTCTAAGTACTTATCTTTTTTTCCAAGTGACAGCACACAGGGGCTTCAAGAGCAAACAGAAGATTAGGAAACAAAAACCTAACAATGTCCTAGGAATACATGCAAGAAGCCCATGGCACGCTGATAGGGCCCTGAGAAGCAAAATGATTTGTGCAGGATGTGAAGAATAGTGACAAATAATGCCTGAATCTCACCTAGGAAGGGTTCTTTGAGGGTGAGACAATGCCTGTATCTAGTCCCAGCTGAGGATGTTGGGATTTAACAATGTCCATATGTGTATAAAGTGATGTGGGAGGGGAGATTTCAGCCGCCAGTTTGTCTTTGGGATGGTCTTATGTGAAAAAGCAGCTCAGAACATTGGGCTCTGAGAGATGACACTACCTCCCTCATAATGGAATTCTGAGCGCCAAGTAACTGTAACTGACAGCTCAAGCCAGCTCACTTGGCCTGTGGCTCAGGAACAAGAAAGATGTTCCTGTGTTGTTTTCAAAGTTCAAGAGACTCAGGTCTCAGGCATGAGAGGTGTGAGTGCCTCAATCAATGCTGCAGACATTGGATCAGTGCTAAACTACGAAACCAATGTCCCAGGCCTTATTATAGTAAGAAACAAAGGGAAACACAAGGCAACTCAGGCAAGGAAGAACTATGACAGGAAACCTATTTAATCTCATCCTAGCCCACACTAGACCCTTCTTCTTGTGTGCTTTTATATGTGTAGACTGAGAAAATATTTACGTGTAGTTTTCCATCCACTCTATTACAATTTCTCAATTTGAAGTGTACAAGTCCTTCCTGGGATGCTGTGTGCCGAGTCCTTCACAGGGTGCCATGTGCTGAGCCATTCAAAGGGGTTTTCTTTCATCTGGTCCTTGTTATAGCTCAACAAGTAAGATGATTGTGCTGGTGAGAAACTTGAGGTTCAGATATGTCCCCAAAGAAGAGCCAAATTTATGTATGTACTGAACTCTAGTGACTTGTCTCCTACAGACAATTGTTTTGGTTTAGTTTTCTCCATCATGAACCTTCAACTCAGAGCCTAGGCGCTGACTTTCCTCTTGTGCTCATGGCTAGCGCTCTACCTTGCACCACCTTGCAGCAAAGTGTCACAGCTTAGTTGTCTTTAGCTGAGGTCTGTCATCCTGCCTGGTCAGGAATCTGAGGATCTGGTTTCCAAACTATCCCAGACTGAAAAGTGCCATGAGACTATTATCTTCTATTCACCACTTAGAAACTTGAAGTGGAAGCTGGGCACTGGTGACTCATGCCTGTCATCCTAGCTACTCAGGAACCTGAGAGCTGAGGATCACAGTTCAAAGCCAGCATGGGCAGGAGATTCCTTGAGATGCTTTCTCCAGTGAACCACCAGAAAGCCTGAGGAGGCACTGTAGCTCAAGTGGTAGAGTGCTAGACTTGAGCACCCAGTCCCAGTCTTCAATTCCTCCAACTTACAAGAAAAGAAAGAAACCTGAAGTGGAGTGCTGGGAATGTGTCTTAGGGGTAGAGTGTTTTGCATGCATGAAACCCTTGGTTTGAATCCTCAGTACCACATTCCTAGAAAAAAAGACTGAAGTGGCTCTGTGGCTCATGTGGTAGTGCACTATCTTTATACAGGATAAACTCAGGTACAGTGCTCAGGTACTGAGTTCAAGCTCCAGGACTGGTGTTTGCACACGCACGCGCGCACGCACACACACACACACACACACACACACACACACACAAACACAAAACAGATACCAAAAGTGGAACTGTGACACCAAATGGTGGTAAAGCGAAGAGCTTCGGCTCTGAGCTCATGGTCAGCACCCTGGCCCTGTGTTCAACCACAAAACCTAGACACCCAGGGCCCAACTAGGAGAGGTCAAAGGTTTCAAAACCTGATGAGCTTCACCAGCTATAGATGACAGGAAGCGTTGTGATTTTGCACAAGTGCTTAGAATTAGCAAGCTTCAGGAAACCTAGGGAGGCACCTTTGCCAATTAGGAATCTTGTCATTAGGTTCAGCTAACTTATTGTCTGCCAGAAAGACCCTTGAATTAATTGTAGCAATTTGTTTCAACACTGGAACATAGTCTAACAAAGACAGGATAAGTGCAGGGGACTTGGCCTGCCAAAGGAGGTGGCACAAATGAAGGCTTCCTGTCAAAAGAGAGCACTGGGGAGAGAGATAGCTTGGGGTACAAAGATGCCTTTTTCTCCTGGCCTTCAGAATCTGCCCACACTCATCCTCACTAATTGCCCTGGATGAATTGTTTGTTATACAGTTGTACAGGAGTGAGGCCTTTTGTCTGCTTGTTACAACAATGAGGCAGACTTCCTCCAGCAGCCTGGGGTGTGCAGAAACCCTCAGGCTACCCTGGGAACAGTGAGGGGAGCCCCGGAACATACACTGTCTTGAAACCACTCTCTGTGCTATGAAATCATTCTATTCAAACCTTTCTTCATAGCAACTCTGGATGTTCACTGATAAAAATACATGCATACATACACAGACACATGTAGTTACTGGCTCTTTTTTTTGTGACAGGTCCTGAGGCTTGAACTGTGAGCTTAGGCACTGTCCCTGAGCTACTTTTGCACAAGGAAGCACTGTATTGTGTCTTAACTTATGATTACCTTAGGCTGGGGTGCAGCATTTACACCCACATATGATCCAGTCTTCCTAGGACCTGAGTTCAACTCCCAACACTGGCAAAAATGCATCAAACCAACAAAAATGGAGGAGGAAAAAACCAGTAAGTTTTGCACAACCGTTTTACCTTTTTTTCGTTTGCACTGTGACCATCCTGGGTCTCAATGATTCGGCTTGAAAATTGTATGTGACGTTACATGGCCGAAGGCTCCCGGTCTGTCGGTGAACCCTGAGCCCAACCCAGACACCTAGGCCTTTAGTTTGATCCTGGGACTGCCACCTACACATGTCTGAAGATCCTAGAAAACTCTTTCCTCTCTATAGGAACTAATAGTACGTTTGACATTTACTAATTGAATTACTAATTAGCTAATAATTCTAAAATAAGATTGTATGCAATAAATATGGGTCAATGATTAATTTAATTAATTCTTTGTAAGTTTTCTACCATGATTATTTGATGGAGGCATAATTTTAGACCAAATAATTTATAGTAATAGAACATATAAAACATGACTTCATATAGAGTTATTCACTAGAATCTACTTAAATGTTCATTTGTCTCTGTATACATTTATTTATAGATGTATATACATACGTAAATACACACACTGCAACCAACACATCTATCGGTTTATATATTAGCCACTTCTAGGGCTTGATCTCAGGTCATCAAAATTGCCTGCCAACTTCACTTGCATCAGACTGGTGTGCTAACATTGACCCATTCATGAAGTGGGCCTTTGAGGCCCAGAGTTCAAATCACAGAACTACCAAAAATTTAATCCTTGTGGTAGAAACCAATTGTCCCACTTGTTTTCCTTATCAGTGAAAGTCCTGGGTCTGAGGATGATGTATAATACATAGTCAAATCTATGTCCTATGTAATAGAATGTAAAAAATGTTATACATTTAATCATACTCTCTAAAATACATAAGAAATAAATAAAACACAAAATAAAATGAATAACTACACTAATTGTAATATGTAGTAAACATGTGTATGTAAATATAAATCATGTATTTAAAATGTATATGAATATTATTTTTTCTAGTGCTAGGGCTTGAATTCAGCCCCTGGGAACAAGCCTGACTTTCTTGTCTTTTAGCATGGTGAGCTTTCCCTTCGCCAACAGTGCTGCAGATTTACCCAAACCCTGAGTTCAAACCCCAAGTCCGGCAGAAGAAAATGGCATGAATTCCAAGCCAAGGAGCCACATAATTTTTTAAATATTTTAAATGTATGTATGTATGTATGTATGTATTTTTATTTTGTTAAGCACAGGGCTTCAACTCAGGGCATGGCAACGCTGCCTCAGCTTTGATCACTCTAGGCTGTGTTGAAGCCACTGGACCCACAGCCAAACCTGGGTTCCTGAGCCTCAAAGGCTGACAGGAAATAAATAAATAAATAAAATGACACAGAAAAAAAAAACCCAGCAACTTGAAGACAGCTGCCAGTTTTACATTTTTTTTTTCAAGTTGACCATACTGGGTCTGAATGACATGGCTGAAAAGTGTTTGTTACCTGGCATTGCTGAGGGCTGGCAGGCTGCCAAGGAAGCCATAGACCAACACAGCAACATAGGACCTGTGTTTGAAGCCCGGTCCTGACCCCTACCAATGAAGGGAGATCCTAAGAGTCTCATTCCTATCCATAGGAATATGGATGGAAGGTTATGAATATCAAGGTTGAATTAGTTTTTCCTGAATGATACTAGTATAAAATTAGAGAGTGATTTTAGGAGGCCAATGGATTTTAATGAATACTTTTTGACACATTCAAAGAGTACTATTAATTACATGGATGCAATAGTTTCAGGACAGCGGTTGATTTAATTAATAATTGATTAAGGATGAAAACAACAATAATTACATGGAGGCATAATAAATACCCAAGAATTGGTAGGAATGTAGCCTATATAACTGAATAATGTGTAGACATCTCTGGCACATTTTAAGGATATATATTTATTTGTGTACTACCATCAGCATGTCAAGCTGTTCTTGTTTTGTCAACACCTGGGGCTGGATCTCAGGTGCTGGGACCTGCTTGTCAGCTCCATATGCCCCATGCTGGAGTGCTGACACTCACCTATTCATGAATTGATCCATGTATGCTGTGAGTTCAAATGCCAGCACTCGCAAAAATTGAATCGTGGAGTAAGAAGACTAGGGTCACACGTTTTCCTTTTCTATGAAAAGCCTGGGTGTCAGGTGTTAAGTTTCATACATAGACAAATGTATATCCTATACAATAAATGTAGTAAATATTCCATGTGTAATAACATTCAATAAAATAATGGTATATAAATGAATAAAAAATAAAATGAATAAGTACACTAAGTGCAATATGGCTAGAGGCTGCTGTGCTTGTAGTCACCAATTCATGAATTGAGCCTTCTAGGCCCTGAGTTTAGATCCCAGCACTGGCAAAAATGTAATCTTGGAGTAAGAAGCCGAGCATGACACATGTTTTCCTTTTCTTTTAAAGTGCTCAGTGTCAGGTAGTATGTATAATTTGGATGCAAATCTATATGCTATGTAAGAGAATGTCATAAAGGTAAGAAATGTCATAGGCGGAAGGATTGTCACTACAATAAATGAAAAACAGATTGAATTAGTAGTGAATCATTCTGGGATAAAATTAGACACAATAGTTATTATAGAACGTGAATTAAGTAAAATTACTATATTATTAAGCATTAACAGAATAAAAATTACATGGAGACATAATTAAATACCTAATAATTGATTGTAACACATGATGCATAATTTAATTATATATAGACATCTGTCTCATTCTATAAAATATGTAATTATATGTATGGATGTATATACATATATTATAAACAAAGCAGGATATTAAGTAATTATTAATTAATGTTTTATTAGTTGTTCTACAGAGACAAATCATTAAGGAGACATAACTTAATACGTAATAAATGGTAGCAATTATCTATAAACTAATAATATACAGACATCTCTCTTCTTATGCAATTTCTATACCTTCTGGGGCTAGGTGGTTGAGTGCTCACCTAGTATGCACAAAGACCTGGGTTAGATTCCTCAGTGCCATATAAACAGAAAACCCAGAAGTTCTGCTGTCTTTCAATCAATTGAGCATTATCCTGGAGCACAAATGCTTAAGGACAGTGTCTAAGCCCTTACTCAAGGCCCAGGACTGCCGCAAAAAAAGGTAGAATGTTCTAACTGCAACTACAGAAGGGCAGGACTTCAAACACCTCATCACAAAGCAAGCTAGGAGTCTGGCGGTGACAACTGCCACTTAACCTGACTTAGCCAGATGTAAGCCGCTGCAACCCAGCTACATGGAACCAGAGGCTGCTGGCTTACCCCCATCATCCAAGCTGCTCGGGGGCTATAAAACCCAGCCCTGACAGGAAGTCAGTGAGTCTCTTTGAAATGAGATGATTATGCAGACAAAAATATTGAGGCTCAGATATGTCCCGATGGCAGGGACGAAATTATGTATTACTAAAGAGTGGGTGAGTTGTCTCCTGCAGACAATTATTTTGTTTTGTTTTTCCTCAGTCATGAATCTTGAACTCAGGGCCTAGGCACTGACCCTTACCTCTTGGGCTCATGGCTAGCACTCCACCATGTGGAGCCAATGAGCCCCTTGCAGCAGAGTGCCATGGCCTAGGGTTCTATAGCCAATGTCTGTCATCCTGCCTTCTCAGGAAACTGAAATCTGAGGATCTGGGTTCCAAACTATCCCTGACACAAAAGGTCCCATGAGATTATATCTCCAATTCATCACTAAGAAACCTGAAGTGGAAGCAGGGTGCTTGAGGCTCATGTTGGTCATCCTAGCTACTCAGGAGGATGAGATCTGAGGATCACAGTTCAAAGCTAGCCTGGGCAAGAAAGTCCTTGAGACATTTAGCTCCAATGAACCACCAGAAAACTTGAAGTGGCTCTGTGGCTCAAGTGGTAAAGCACAAGATGAGCTGAAGAGCTCTGGGATAGCATCCGGCCTAGGCTTCAACTCCTGCAACTGATAACAACAAAAAAGAAAGAAACTAACTAACAAACCTGAAGTAGAGGGCTGGGAATGTGCCTTAGGGGTAGAGTACTTTGCATATATGAAACCCTGGGCATGATTTCTCAGGACCACATCACTAGAAAAAAAAAAAAGCCTGAAGTGTCTCTGTGGCTCAAGTGGGAGAGGGCTATCCTTGTACAAGAGAAACTAGGTACAGTACTCAGGTGCTGAGTTCAAGCTAAAGGACTGGTGTAAGTGTGCATGCACATGGGCACACACACACACACACACACACACACACACACACACACACACACACACACACACACACACACACACACACACATACACACACAAGCAGACCAGAAGTGAAGCTATGACACAAAATGGTAAAGCACTGGGATTCTGCACTGAGCTCATGCTCAGCAACCAGGCCCTGTGTTCAACCCAAAACCTAGCCACCCAGGGCCCAAGTAGGAGAGGTCAAAGATTTCAAAACCTGATGAGCTTCACCAACCCCACATGACAGGGAGCGTTGTGATATCTGACATACACTTGGATTTCTCAAGCTTCTGCAAACCTAGAAGAGATGTCATAGGTCCATCATCGCCATCAGTGAAACATCTCATAAGACCCCTTGCCCGAGTTGTCTGCCAGAAGGACTCCTGAATTATATTGAGCACTGTATTTGAACACCAGTTATATTGTCTCACGAAGTCAGGATAAGTGAACAGAACTTGGCCTGCCACAGGAGGTAGCACAAATGAAGGCTTCCTGTCAACATGGAGCACTGGGGAGATAGATAACTTTGGGTACAAAGAGGCCTTTTTCTCCTGACCGTCAGAGCCCTCCAACACTCCTCCTCACTAAGTGGCCCTGATGGAATTGTTTGTTACACAGCTGTACAGGAGTGAGGCCTTTTGTCTGCATATCCAGACAATGAGAGAGACTTCTTCCAGCAGGCCTTGGAGGCAGAGAAACCCTCAGCCTACACTGGGAACAGTGAAGGAAGCCTGAAATATGTACTATCATGAAAGCAGTCTCTGTGTTATGAAATAATTGTATTGAATACAAATTTCCTAGCTTGGTGCCAATCATCATAGATACTCTGGAGCTTCACCTATAGGAATACATCCATATATACAAAAGACATGATGTACAGGCTCTTTTTTGGGGGGGCAGGTCCTGCAGTTGAAATATGACCTTAAGGGTCATATTTCAGGGGTTGTCCCTGAGCTCCTTTGTTCAAGGGTCATGCATTAACCTTGAGTCACTGCCTCACTTCTGTGTTTTAATTTGATCTTTTAGAAATAATAGTGTCATAGACTTTCCTATGCTGGCTGGATTCAAACTCAGATTCTCTACATCTCAGCCTCCTTAGGAGCTGGAATTACAGCCAGCAGCCACTGGCACCTGCCTTCCTTTTCTTCTTTATTTTTTAATCTGGATAATCTGACTTCTTCACAAGGTCATTCCAATGGTTTGAATTTATAAGTATACTACCAAATGTTCTTTATAGATGCTTTCTCTGAGAATGAATCGCTCTTGTCATCTTCTCCTCTGGTCAGAGGTTGGAAGCCCAAAGTGAGAAATGAGTGTCGCAGGATTTGGGAGCAAATGTCCACAAGACATACCAGTTCTGTAACTTAGCATTGAGCTGCAGTGAATTTATTGTCTCAGGATGAGAGGACCGAAAGCTGGAGCAATCTTCATGCTGTCTGCATTGCTCTTTTTGCCTATAAAATGATCTAATTATTATGAGTGTTTTTTGTCTCCCACTTTAATTATCTAGAACACACTAGAAGCATCTTCATGTGTCTGTTTTACTCTAGTTGCTATCGAGATTTAGACTAAGGGTTTCTGTGAATCTGCTCTTGGTGAATCCCTGAGGAAAGCCGCTTGAAGCCTCCTCAAGAGATCACAATCCAAAGCCAGCCTGAGCAGGAGAGACTGTGAGAGGCTTATCTCCAATAAGCCACCAGAAAAACAGAAGTGGAGCAGTGGCCCAGAGGGTAGAGCTCCGGCTTTGATAAAGCCAAGTAGTAGATTCAGTCCAGACCAGGCAGGAAAGCCTGGGAGGCGCTTATGTCCAATTAACGACCAGATGGCTGTAAGTGGAGTTGTGGCAGTGGTAGAGCCTCAGCCTTGAGCAAAACAGCTGAAGAATGCATCCGGCCTTGAGTATAAGCCCTGGGATAACCACAAAAAATTTCAAAAAGAGAAGGCCAAAAAAATTCAAAAAAATGAGAGCCCTAACTACTAATGTGTGTATATTACCTCCCTGAGTGCAAACAGACCGTATGAAATGCTTCTGCTTTTATTTACAGATTTATTTTTCAGATATGCTCTTGTGCATACTGCATCATTCTCTTCATTTCTGGCCCATGGCTTTTCTCTTCCAGGGTTCCAGGCATGTGACCTTATATGATGCCCACCTAAGCTCACAGTAGCCTTTATTTACATTTTATTATGAGGTGAAGGCCAGTACAGTCACAAATCAGGTAGGGGAAGAGAAGGTTATGTTTTGTAGAAATAACCTGTATTCAGAAAATTAAACTTGGAGATGTTGGCTGGTAGCATAATTATGTAAAAACTACCACTAAGAAAAAGATAGGGGCGTGGGAATGTGGATTACTTAGAGAGTGCTTGCCTAAGATGCAAGAAGCCCTGGGTTTGATTCCTCAGTAGCATGGTGTGGCTCAAGTAGTAGAATGCTAGAGACAGTGCCCAGGCCTTGAGTTCAACCGAAGAACTGGCAAAGAGATAGATAGGTAGATATGTAGATACCTAAGTAGATAGATGGATGGATGGATGGATGGATAGATAGATAGATAGATAGATAGATAGATAGATAGATAGATGGATAGATGGATAGATGGATAGATGGATAGATGGATAGATGGATAGATGGATAGATGGATAGATAGATAGATAGATAGATAGATAGATAGATAGATAGATAGATAGATAGATAGATAGATAGATAGATAGATAGATAGATAGATAGATAGATAGATAGATAGATAGATAGATAGATAGATAGATGAACCTGCTCTTGGATGTCAGGAGTAACGAAGGGAATACTTTCCAGTGATGAGGCCTTCTGCAGTGTGCCATGCCACCAGCATCGCCTTCACACAACCACAGAGCAGGAAGACTGTGTCTGTCCAACTTCTCAGGAAGCCGAGGGCTCCAAAGCCAAGAAGGCAGAGCCAGGTTCTAACTCAGGTGTTCAGAGACAGAAAAGAAACAGCCCTACCTCTCTGCTTGGACCTGGGATTTTCATTAATGATGTGGAGAATGAAGGAAGGAAAAAGCACTGGCAGAGGTAGAAGAAGGGCCTTTAAATCTGACAGATGGAGAGTCAAAAACCCACTCCCTAAAACCAACGAGCAAGGTTTTCTACTCTGTTCCTCCCCTATCCCCCTCTAAACTGGCTCTTGATTGTTAAACTAAAGATAGCCTGAGGCTCCCTTCACCTGAGGGAGGAAGGTTAATTAGTCATTGTTTGAAGAGGCTGAGAAAAGCCTGATCCTGGTGTAACTCCAACAAATGTTTCAGGTTTCCTCCCATTGCTGGCTGTGCCAGGAATGAATGAAGTGGTTTTGCAGCTTACTTCCCTGTTGGGTGTGTTCATTCTGCCTCCCAGTCCAGCAGGCCTAGGTTTCTTCACCTAGCCTGGCTTTTGAAACTGTTTTCTGTTCCTCAAATACAGTGTTACACTGGAGTCCATCTTGCTAACAGGGCTACAGGTTGGATCCTGAGAACTTCATTTAAACCCAGGATGGGTCAATGATGTTTTTTATCCTGCTTCTATAGCTCGAGAACTCTAAGAACATTTAGGGGCAAATAACTTCTCATTACCAAAGGAAATCTAAGAAGCTGTTGAATATCTGATCTTTCAGAAGTGGAAGTCAAAGTGTCATAGACTTTCCTGCCCTGGCTGGCTTCACCCTGTGATGCTCAGAACTCAGCCTCCTGAGCTAGGGTGATGGGCATGAGCTACTGGTGCTTTGCTAGGTTCAGAACTGTAATGACATTGACAATACAAGTCAACTGCTTATCACAAAGGGCTTGGGGAGCATATTAAGCCTTTCAACATTGGACCTTTCAGAACCCTCTAGGACACAAGGTTATAATGCTAGAGACAGAGGGCCTCAGCATATGGATCTGCTACACTTGAACAATGAACTCAGACTCCAATTCTGGTGTAAATCAGCGTTCTTTTCCAGATAATGTTCTCCTAATTAGCAAATAAGAAAAGTACTTTGATTATCCCCCACTTTTTTCCTGTTTTGTTTCTCGAACTCAAGCCTGGGCACTGTCCCTGAGCCCTTCAGCTCAAGGTGAACACTACCTCTTGAGACACAGCACCATGTGGGGTCTTTTGGTGGTTCATTGGAGAAAAGAGTCTAACTGTCTTTCCTTTCCTAGGCTGTCTTTGAACTGTGGTCTTTAGATCTCAGCCTCCTGAGAAGCTAGGGTGGCAGGTGTGAGACACTGGCACCTGGCCATTTGTTTTTGCCAGTCCTGGGGCTTGATCTTAGGGCCTGGGTACTGTCTCTGAGCTCCTTTTCATCAAGCCTAGCACTGTGCCACTTGAGCCACTCCACAGCTTCTGGCATTTTCTGAGTATGTGGCACTGAGGATTCAAACCTTGGCATTTATGCATGCTGAGCGAGCTCTTTACCACTCAGCCACATTTCTAACCCCACCCTTGCAATTTTATCCCTCTACTTGCCTATCCTCATGAAAAGGCTTCTGAGTATAAATCATGTAAAAAAATCCCTAGAGGAAGATGTCCATAGATAAAGAAGTCAAATCTCATACTTGGGAGAGACTCTAAACATGTGAAGACTGTGACAAATGCCTCCATTTAATTATGTATCATGTTTCAACACTTAATATAGTACTAAGGAAAAATGAGTCAATGTCCTGAATTATTTTGTATAATTTTAAGTTAAATATGTGTATAATAACACTAAATACAATAAACAATAAATGAATCAAATAATAAATAAATACAAAATCAATAATAAAAAATCATAATATGTAGTTAGCAGACATATGTAAGTTTATATCATATATTACACATATGTAGAAATATTTTTTCTTTTTTTCTTTTTTTCTTTTTATTTTTTAGGTCCAGT
The DNA here is from genome assembly GCF_019054845.1 of Dipodomys spectabilis. Classification (NCBI taxonomy): domain Eukaryota; kingdom Metazoa; phylum Chordata; class Mammalia; order Rodentia; family Heteromyidae; genus Dipodomys; species Dipodomys spectabilis. The sequence continues at coordinate 2,685,063 of NW_024870891.1, read as the reverse complement.
CATGGAGCCTGAACTCTGGGCCTGGGCGCTGTCCCTCAGCTCTTCAGCTCAAGGCTAGCAATCTACCACTTGAGCCACAGCGCCACTTCCGGCTTTTTTCTTTTTGGTAATGTGGTGCTGAGGAATCGAACCCAGGGCCTCAGGCATGCAAGGCAAGTGCTCTACCACTGAGCCACCTTCCCAGCCCCTAGAAATATTTTTTCTATTGCAGGGCCTGCATTCAGTCCCTGGGAACTCTAGCCTGAATTTCTTTTCCTCAAGGACAGTGAGCCTTGCCTTCACCCATGGTTCAAAAGAGTTACCTGGACAGTGAGATCAGATCCCAGTAATGGCAGAAATACTGGTCCCAGTTCCAAGACAGTGACTTAATTTTTTTTAATAAAAGCAGTTATGTTTATTAAGTTCCATAGTGAACAATAAAAAACAAAGCAGTGTAGAATTTTGTACAGCTATTCAGACATCCTTCCCTTACTCCCAAAATGCTTCTCTGAGCATTACATTGTTTCTTTTTTTGTACACTTTTTATTGTAAAAATGTTGTACAGAGGGTTACAATTACATGAACAAGGTCAAGAGTACATTTCCTATTGATCATTGTTGCCTCCTTCTTTGTTTCCCCCTACCATCCCTTCCCTCCCATCTTCACAACTTCTCCCCCTGCCAAGGTCAGTGACTTAATTTTTTTTAATTTTTGGCTTGGCATGAGGTTTGAACTCAAGTAGTGGCAACTCTGCACCTTCCCTCACATTGCTACGGATTTACCAAGAGCCTGAGTTCAAATCCCAGGCTAGAAAGAAAACTGGCAGATATGCCAAACCAGGGAGATTTTTTTTTTTAATTTACTTACTTACTTACTAATTTTTTTATTTATTCTTTTTTTTTTTTTGCCAACCACAGGGCTTGAATTCAGGTCCTGGCAGCTCTACCTCAGCCTCAATCATGTAGGCTGGGTGCAGCCTCCAGACCCATAGCCAATCTTGGGATCTTAGGCCCAGAGTGTATGTTGGAAGAAAAAAAAAGTGGGAAAGCACAAAAAGTGGTGAGCTGCAGAGGGCTGGGGGTTTTACGTTTTTTTCTTTGGACGGTTACCATCCTGGGTCTGAATGACAGGGCTGCAAAGTGGACCTGACTTGACATTGCTGAAGTCTGGAGGGCTATCAGGGAAGCTACAGCCAACCTGTCAACATAGGTCCCGGGTTCAAATCCTAGTCCTGACACCTACCAATGGCAGGAGATCACTAGAGATACAATTGAAAGAGTAGTTTGTGCATCAGTTGTGTCTAAAATTGTATGCAATATTCCTGGGATGCTAATTGATCTTAATTAATAGTTTATTAAGCATGAAAAGAATAATATTCCTTCAATGGTGGTATAATAAATACCTAAGAGTTGGTCAGAACATAGTAGATGTCATTCAGTCATAGACAGACTGGCACTTTTTACCAATATATAATTTTTGGATACCACCGTCTGCCTCCCCATGTATCGCTGTTTTGTACAAACCTGGGGCTCGATCTCAGTGCATGGGAACCATCTGACAGCTTCACTGGCTAGAGGCTGCTGTTCTCACACTCACCCATTCATGAATTGGGCCTGCTAGGCCCTGAGTTCAGATCCCAGCACTGCCAATAATTTAATCTTGGAATAAGAAGCCGAGTGTGACACATGTTTTCCTTTTCTGGGAGAGTCCTGGATGTCAGGCATGATAGAGAACACATCTACAAATCTAGATGCTGTGTGATAGTATATAAACAATGTAATAAATTGTATAAGTGTCATCAGAGTCAATAAAATAAATGGTAAATAAATGAGTAAAACAAGAAATAAAATGAATAACCACACCAAACATGATATGGACTGAATATCTGAATGGAAGTATAAGTCCTATTTTTAAAAGGTATATAAGGATTATGTTTTCCAGGACTGAGGCTTGAATTCAGGCCTAGGGAACAGGCCTGACTTTCTTGTCTTCAAGCATAGTGAGATTCCCCTTTCCCCACAGTGCTGCTTATTTACCCAGACTTGGAGTTCAAATCCCAGGCTTGGCAGAAAAAAAATGGCACGAATTGCAAACCAGGGAGATAAGTAATCATTTTATTATATTTTTAATTGTCTTAATTTTTTAATTTTGTATTTTTTTTCTTTTTCTTTTTTTTTTTTTTTTTTTTTTTGGCCATACACATGGCTTGAACTCAATAGTCCTAGCTCTGTCTCAGCTTCCATCACACTAGGCTGGGGTGCAGCCTCAGGAACCAAAGTCGATCCTGGAATCCTAAGACCCTAGTTCTGACAGGAAACCAAAATGAAAATGTCACCAAAAAAAAAAGCTACAAGCTGCACATGGTAAGTGGTTTCTTGGCTGTGGTTCCTTGCACAGTGACTATCCTGGGTCTGAATGACATGGTTGCCACGCACAGGTGACTTGTCATTGCTGAGGGCTGGCGAACTGTCAGAAAAGCCATAGTTCAACCCCGCAACATAGTCCCTGAGTTCAAATTCCATTCCTGACACCTATCAATGGCAAGAGGTCACAAGAGACTCCTGCCCATGCATAAAAGTTCTGATTGAATGAGTAGTCTGTGTAGCGGTCTAGTATCAAATTAGACACAATAATCCTAGGACACAGACTGCATTTAATTAATGGTTAATTAGGCATGAAAAGAATAATATTACTTCAATGGAGGCATAATAAATACCTAAGACTGGTTAGGAACCTAGTAGATGTCATTGAATACTAGATACACGGCTCTGACACTCTGAACTAATATGCATTTATTGGTATACTACCGCCTGCCTATCCATGTATAGCTATTTTGGCCACCTCTGGGGCTTGACCTCAGTGCTTGACAAAAATTTCAACCTGGAGTAAGAAGCCAAGTGTGACACTTGTTTTCCTTTTCTGGGAGAGTGCTGGGTGTCAGGCATGATGGAGAACAAGTCTACAAATCTAGATGCTATGGGATAGGATGTAAACAATGTAATACATGGTTAGGTGTCATCAAAGTCAATAAAACAAACAGTAAAAAAAGGAATAAAACAAAAAATAAAATGAATAACCACACCAAACATGATATAGACTGAACAACTGTACCCAAGTTCAATCCTATCTTTAAAATGTGTATGAGGACTATGACTGGGGCATGAATTCAGGCCCAGGGAACAGGCCTGACTTTCTGGTCTTCAAGCACAGTGAGCTTCCCCTTCCCCCACAGTGCAACAGAGTTACCCAGACCCTGAGTTCTAATCCCAGGCCTTGAAGAGAAAAAATAGCACATTCCAAGCCAAGGAGCTTCATTAACATTTTTAATATTGTTTTAAGCTCACTTTGCCTTTATTTGAAATATTTTGATTTTATAACATGAGAGTTTTTTTAAAAAAGGGGTTTAAACTTTTACATTTCAGCATAGCACATTGGTTTTTCTATTTTGACCATCTGCCATGAAGAGTGAGAATGAAAATGAGGATATAATTTCTCCCTAGAAGGTTGGGACAGTTGATGTTATTTCTTCTTCTTCTTCTTCTTCTTCTTCTTCTTCTTCTTCTTCTTCTTCTTCTTCTTCTTCTTCTTCTTCTTCTTCTTCTTCTTCTTCTTCTTCTTCTTCTTCTTCTTCTTCTTCTTCTTCTTCTTCTTCTTCTTCTTCTTCTTCTTCTTCTTCTTCTTCTTCTTCTTCTTCTTCTTCTTCTTCTTCTTCTTCTTCTTCTTCTTCTTCTTCTTCTTCTTCTTCTTCTTCTTCTTCTTCTTCTTCTTCTTCTTCTTCTTCTTCTTCTTCTTCTTCTTCTTCTTCTTCTTCTTCTTCTTCTTCTTCTTCTTCTTCTTCTTCTTCTTCTTCTTCTTCTTCTTCTTCTTCTTCTTCTTCTTCTTCTTCTTCTTCTTCTTCTTTCTTCTTCTTCTTCTTCTTCTTCTTCTTCTTCTTGTCGGTCGTGGGGCTTGAACTCTAGGCTTGGGCACTGTCCCTGTGATCTTCAGCTCAAGACAAGCTCTCACCCCGCTTGAGCCACAGAACCACTTCCAGGCTTCTAGTGGTTTATTGGAGATGAGAGTCTCACAGACCTCAGATCTCAGCCTCCTGGCTAGCTAGGATTACAGGCATGAGCCACCCGTGCCCAATAGTTTATGTTTATTTAGAATTATTTCTATAATTATAAAATGTCTGCAATTGTGTCGTGTGAGTTTTCCTCAGTGCCTACCACAAAATACACTAGAGGAGTCTTCATACCAGAAAAGGTTGGGTTTCTGAATATAAACTCACTTCTGTGAGGACAGTAAGCATTTTGGGAATAAACTGGGTTGTAAAATGAAAAACAAAAACATTGGTACTGAGTAGTCGAGTAGTTGCCTGAAGAGCATAAGACCCTGGAAGAAAAGTTTCGTAAAGCTTAGAATGTTAGAATTTTGTATGAACAAACATCTGTCTTTTTTTTTTTTTTGTCTGTGGTGGGGCTTGAACTCGGATTGGGTGTTATCCCTGCACTCTATAGCTCTATGCGAGCACTTTACAGCTTGAGCCACAACGCCACTTTCAGTTTTCTAGTGGTTTATTGGAGATAAGAGTCTCACGGATTTTCCTGCAGGGGCTGGCCTTGAACTGCCATCCTCAGATCTCAGCCTCCTGAGTAGCTAGTATTATAGGCATAAGCCACTGACGCCTGGTGCATGAAGAAACATTTTAAGATCGATTCTGCAGAAAGAAACTTGGAATATACTTTTAGTACAAATAATTTATAGTGCTACTAATATAAATATAAAGGCACTAATTCAGAAGTATTTGTTCATTGGCTGAATTCTTAGTTTATTCATATATATACATTATTAATTTTTATATATACATATATTATCAAAAACATGGCTTTGAATTGTACCTAAGAGCATATGTGCTCATGTAAATTTATACAACTGCACAAACTTGATTTTTTTTTCAGTTTGTTGGTACCATAAATTCAGGTGGGATTTGTGTGTTGTTTAGTTCTCTGTTTTTGGAGGATTTCTCTTCCCTTTATCCCCCTACCCCGCTCTCCGCGCAATTGAACTCAGCTTGCTCTTTCTTGGCTTGGTTGTTCATAGCTGATTTTCTACCACTTCAGCCATACTTGTAGCCTGGCTTTTTGCCAGTTAATTAGAGATGATGTCTCTCAGGCTATGCTGCCTGGATTGGCTTTGAAACTTTATCTTCTACTTTTCACCTCCTGAGTAGCTGGGATTACAGATGTGAGCCACTGGGGTGCCTAGGGATAAATTAGATTTTGGTTGGTGTATTCTTTCTGTTTTTCTAAGCATGGGATGATATACTATAGAATTTTGGTGAATGTCCTGGGTCTGAAGTAAGATACATAATACATATGCAAATCTCTATAGTTCTCATAAGATATAATCAATTTAATACATAAGTGTAATAATAGTCAACAAAAATAATGAATCAATAAAAAAATAAAATAAATACACTCAAAGCAATTTCAATAAACATAAGTATGTAGATATTATTTCAAATGTGGATGAGTATTACTTTAACAGGGCTAGGGATTGAATTCAGGCCTAGGGAACAGGCCTGAATTACTTGTCTTCAAAGAGGGTGAGTTTCCTTGTCCCCCACAGTGCATAAGAGTTACCCAGTCTCTGAGTTCAACTCCCAGGCCTGGCAGAAAAAAAAGGGCACGAATTCCAAGCCAGGGAGCATTAGTTTGATACATATCTGGCCTTGGGAACTGTCCTTGCACTCTTCAGCTCAAGGCAAGCTCTATACTGCTTAAGTCACAGCACCACTTCTGGTTCTCTAGTGGTTTATTGGAGAGAAGAGTCTCAAGGACTTTCCTGCCCAGGCTGGCTTTGAACAGTGATTTTCAGATCTCAGCGTCCTGAATAGCTAAGAGTACAGGCGTGAACCAGCAGCACCCGACTATTTTTAATATTTTAAAATTATTTATTATTTATTTATTTATGTATTGCCCAGCACGGAGCTTGAACTCATAGCGTGGCAACTCTACCTCAGCTAACGTCACCCTAGGCTGGGATGGTGCAGCCTCTGGACCCACAACCCATCGTGGGATATTAGGCCTCAGGGGCTGATAGGAAAACAAAATGAAAACGGCACCAAAAAAAAAAAAATCTAGGAACCGACCATGGATGGTGTTTTCTTGGTTTTTCCTCCTTGCATGGTGATCATCCCGGGTCCAAATAACACTGCTGTAACCTGTAGGTCATCAGGCAGATTCTCTCTTTTCCTTCCTTGGATGTTGACTGTCCTGGGTCTAAATGACATGGTTGCAACCTGTAGGTCACCTGGCATTGCTGAAGGCTGGCAGGCTGGCAGAGAAGCCATAGGCCAGTCTGGACCTATGCCCTGAGTTTGAATCCCAGTCATGCCACTTACAAAGGGCTGGAGAGCCTAAGAAGCTATTGCCTGTCCATAGGAACACCAGAGAAATGTAATCAATGTCATGGTTGGATGAGTAGTTCATCAATCAGTCTAATATAAATTTAGACCCAATAATTACAGTTTATTATGCATTAAATCATAGTTTATTATGCATTAAAAGAATGCTATTCATTAAATGGAGTCCTCACTAAAGACCCAAGAACCTGTATGAACGTAATATATGTCATTTAATACTAGATAGACATCACTGGCAGTATCAAAATATCTAAATATATATTTACCTGTATACCACCGTCTGCATAGAAAGGTATTGCTATTTTGGCCAAACATGTGGCTCCATACCAGGTCCTAGGATCCACTTGGCAGCTGAATGGGCTAGAGGCTGCCATGCTGACACTCACTCATTCATGAGTTGGGCCTTCTAGGCCCTCAGTTCAGGTCCCAGCATTGCCAAAAATTTCATCTTGGAATAAGATTACAAGTGTGACACCTGTTTTCCTTTTCTGTGCAAGTGCTGGGTGTCAGGTATGATATACATAATATGTGTGCAAAGCTACATGTTATGGAATAGATTGGAATAAATGTAATAAATGATATAGGTGCACTCAAGTCCATAAAATAAATGCTAATTCAATCAGTCAATAATAAAATATAATGAATCACTCCAGCAAACATGATATAGACTGAATATATAGATGTAAGTACAAAGCATATATTTAAAATGTCTATAAATGTTACGTTTTTCAGGCTAGTGTTTGAATTCTGGTCTAGGGAAGAGTTGAGAAGTTCATGCATGATTCATATAGGAAATGATAGGCAAGAACTTTGGCAAAATGATTATTTTTAATTAAGACTTCATGAAGTGTGACAATAATAATTACCTTCAGGAAATCGAGGCATTGGGAAAGATCCAAGAATTAGTAGTCACATGGTAGATAGGATTCCAACACAACTTGCCACATCTCTATACAAATAGGTATTTATTAGCATACTAGCTTCAGCTTATGAATGGATGAATATGGTGCACAAATCCCAACCCGGAGATCAATCTCTGGTCCTGGGTATAGCCTAGATCCTTAATAGCTCAAAAGCTAGTGTACTCATGTGGACCCATTAGAAAGTTGGGATTGCTAGGCCCGGAGTTCAACTCCCAGCAATGCCAAAAGGTTCATCCAGCTGTGTGAAGCCAATCTTTACAGCTGTTTTCCTGTCCTGTGAAAGTCCTGGGACTCAGTGAGGATGGAGAATGCTATATAGGCAATTCTATAGCCATAGGAATAGGTTGTCATCCAAGGCAGCACAGATATACCTGTCACCATACTCAATAAAATACAAAATACACCCATGAATAAGACTCAAAATTTAAAAAATAATTACATTGAATGCAAGATGCATATCACACCTGTATGTTAATAGAGATCCCATGTTTAAAGGAGGTGGGCTTCTTATTTTGTCCACTGCTGGGTCTTCAAATCTGGCCTTTGACCAAGCTTGACATTCTAGTCTTCAGGGATGATGAGCTTCCCCTTCCCCCACAGCGCAATGGGGTTACCCAGACTTGAGCTCAAATTTCAGCACTGACAAAAGATTCATCCTGATGTCAGAAGCCAGTCGTTGCACCTGTTTTCCTCTCGTGTGGAAGTCCTGGGTCTCAGCTTGGATGGAGAGTGAATGCATAGGCAAACTTATAACCATGGGAACAGGTCGTCATCCATGTTAGCACAGTTAACATGTCACCATACTCAGTAAAATACACAATACATTCATAAATTAGACACAAATTATGGAGAAGTGCACAGAATGCAAAATGCTGTCCACACATATTTATCAATATATATCCTATGTTTCAAGTGTGATTTTATGCCTATCCTGGCCCTCCTTGGTGCTCGATGTCAGGTGCTGGGAACAGTCTAGCTCTTCAGTTGCTCACAGGCCAGTGTACTCACCTTGACCCTTTCAACAATTGGGCCTGCTAGGTCCTGAGTTCAAATCCCAGCATTGCCAAAACATGAATCCTGATGTGAGAAGCCCATTGGTCCACTTGTTTTTTTGTCCTGTGAATGTCCTTGGTCTGAGCTAGGATGGAGAAGGCATAGGCAACTCCATGGCCATAGAAATAGGTTGTTATCCATGTCAACACATTTATATCTGTCATCATACTTCATAAAATACAGAATGCAACCCTGATTAAGACACACAACAAAAAGAATAACTACACTGAAAACATGATGCATTCCACACATGTATGTAAATAGAGATCCTATGTGTAAAATAGGTGGGCATATGATTTTTTTCAGAGCTGGGGCTTCAATTCAGGCCCTGGGACCAGGCCTGATTTGTAGTCTTCAACGATGGTGAGCTTCTCCTTCCCCCACAGTGCAACAGAGTTACCTAGACCTGAGTTCACATTCCAGCTCTAGCAATAAAATGGTGTGAATTCTGAGCTAGGGTGCTTCATTTATAATTTTTCAATTTTTTAATTTTTTTGCCACACCCAGGGCTTGAACTCAAGTTATGGCAACTCTGCCTCAGGTCCGATCATCCTAGGCTGCAGCCTCTGGACCCACAGCCCATCCTTGGATCCTAGGACCCCAGGGCTTGGAGGAAAAAGAAAAGCCGGATGGAGGAAAAAAAAGCGGTGGGAAGTTCCAGCTGGCGCTTTTAGGTTTTTTTTTTTTTTTGAATGTTGACCATGGTGGGACCAAACCTGGCAGACTGCAGATTGAAGGTGACCGGATGTGGCTGAAGGCCTGCTGGCTATCAGGGGAGCCACAGGATGACCGGGCAATGGAGGCCCCAAGGTTGAATCCCAGTCAGCCCCCCTATATTGCGGGAATGGCTGGAGATCCTGAGATACTCGATTCCGGACCTAGGAAGAATCGCGAAATGAGATCAATCTCATCTTTGAATGAGTAGTTCCTGAGAATGTGAGTAGGAAATGATAGTCAAGATTCATGGGGTATCAATTATTTTTAATGAAGAGTTGGTGAAGCATATCTATAATCATCACAGTCATGAAATGGAGGCATCGGGGAAGGTTCAAGAATTGGTAGTCACAGGGTAGATTGGATTACATCACAGCTCTCCATCTCTCCTACTCCATACAGATATGCACTTGTTTGCATACTACCTTCAGCTGATGAATGGATGATTATTGTGCTCCCCCTGCCTTACTCCCGGGGCTAGATCTCAAGTCCTGGGAACGCCCTAGCTCCTTAGTGGCTCAATGGCTGGTGTGCTTACATGGACCCATTCACCTACTCGGCCTGCTAAGTGGTGAGTTCACATCCCAGCAGTGCCAAAAGATTCATCCTGTCAGAAGCCAGATGTTGCACCTGTTTTCCTTACCTGTGTGAGTCCTGGGTCCCAGCTATGATGCCATGGCCAGTGGCCATGGCAAAAGGTTTTCATCCATGTCAGCCCAGTTACACCTGTCATATATACTCAAAAACATACACAATACGTCCATGAATAGCATACAAGAATAAAGAGGATAACTACACTCAATGCACGAGCCAGTCCACACAATGGATGTGAATATACATCCCATGTTTCAATGATGCATTGAGGACTCTTGTGACCACCCTGGTGCTCGATCTCAGTTCCTGGGAATGGCCCAGCTCCTTAGTGGCTCGCAGGCTGGTGTGCTCATGAGGACCCATTGGGCAGTTGGGGCTCCTAGGCACTGAGTTTGAATCTGAGCACTGCCAAAAATTCACCCTGATGTGAGAAACCATTCATTGCACCTGTTCTTCTGTGCTGTGCAAGTTCTTCGTCTCAGCTAGGATGGAGAATGATTAGGCATGGGAATAGTTTGTAATCCAGGTCACCACACTTATATCTGTCATCCTATACTCAAGAAAATACACAATACATCAATGAATAAGACACCAGATAAAGACAATGACTACACCGAACCCAAGATGCCGCCCACCCATGTATGGAAATAGAGATCCTCTGTTTAAATTCTGAATTTATGACTACGATGGCCCCCACTGGGGCTCAGTCTCAGGTCCCAGGAAAAACCTAGCTGCTTAGTGGCTCACGGGCTGGTGTGCTCACCATGACCCATCCACCACTTGGGTCTGCTAGGCCTTGAGTTCAAATCCAAGCACTACCAAAAGATTCATCCTGATGTTAGAAGTCAATCGTTGCACCTGTTTTCCTATGCTGTGAAAGTCCTGGATCTCAGCTAGGATGGAGTATGCCATATAGGCAACTCTATACTCATGGGAATCAGTTGACATCCATGTCAGCACAGTTATAGTTGTCATCACACTCAATAAAATACACAATGCACCCATGAATAAGACACAAAATCAAGAGAACCAGTACACAGAACGCAAGATGCTTTCCACCTATGTACGGAAATATAGCTCCTGTGTTTAAATTATAAATTCATGAATATATTGACCACCGCAGGTCACTACCTGAGGCCCTGGGAATGGCCTAGCATCTTAGTGGCTCACAGGCTGGTGTGCTCACCTTGACCCATTCACCAATTCTGCCTGCTAGGCTCTCAGTTCAAAAACCAGCACAGCCAAAAGAGTCATCCTGATGTGAGAAACCAATGGATCCACATGATTTCCTGTCCTGTGAAGGTCCTGAGCCTCAGAGAGGATGGAAAATGCTATATACACAACTCCATAGTCATGGGAATAGGTTGTCATCCATGGCATCACAGATATACCTGTCACCATACTCAATAAAATACACAATACATCCATGAATAAGACTCAAAATTAGAAAATAACGCATACCACACCTGTATGTAAATAGATATCCTATGATTAAAGAGGGGGGCTTCTTATTTTGTTCAGTGCTAGGGCTCCAAATCAGGCCCTGAACCAGGCCTGACATTCTAGTCTTCAAGGATGGAAAGCTTCCCCTTCCCCCCAGGGCAATGGGGTTACCCAGACTTGAGTTCAAATCCCAGAACTGACAAAAGATTCATCCTGATATCAGAAGCCAGTCGTTGCACCTGTTTTCCTGGGTCTCAGCTAGGATGGAGAATGAATGCATAGGCAACCTTATAACCATGGGAACACGTCATCATCCATGTCAGTAGTTATACCTGCCACCATACTCAGTAAAATTCACAATACCTCCATGAATTAGACAAATTAAGGAGAATTGCACTGAATGCAAGATGGTTCCACACATGTATGTCAATACAGATCCTATGTTTGAAGTATGAATTTATGCCTATCCTGGCCCTCCCTGGTGCTCGATGACAGGCTTACCTTCTCAGTTTCTCACAGGCCAGTGTCCTCCCTTTGACCCTTTCGCCAATTGGGCCTGCTAAGCTTTGAGTTCAAATCCCAACTCTGCCAAAACATGAATGCTGGTGTGAAAAGCCCAGAGTTGCATCTGTTTTCCTGTACTGTGAAAGTTCTGGGTCTCAGCTAGGTTGCCGTATGCTATATAGGCAACTCTATACTCATTGGAATCCGTTGCCATCCATGTCATCACAGTTATATCTGTCATCACACACAATAAAATACAAAATGCATCCCTGATTAAGACACACAATAAAAAGAATAACTACACTGAATACATGATGCATTCCACAGATGTATGTAAATAGAGATCATCTCTGTAAATTATGAATTTATATCAATAATAGACCCCACCAGGGTTTGATCACAGGTCCTGGGATGGACCTAACCCCCTATTGGCTCATGGGCTGGTGTGCTCACCATTACCCATTCACCAGTTGGGCTTTCTAGGCCTTGAGTTCAAATCCCAGCACTGTCAAAAGATGAATACTGATGTGAGAAGCCAATTGATCCACCTCTTTTCCTGTGCTGTGAAAGTCCTGCTTCTCAGCTACGAATGGAGCATACTATGTAGCCAACCTATAGCCATGGGAATAGGTTGACATCCAGTTTAGCACAGTTATATCTGTCACCATACACATTAAAATACACAATAACTCCATGAATTAGACACAAATTAAGAAGTGCACCGAATGCAAGATGCTGTCCACACATATTTATCAATATATATATCCTACATTTAAATTATGAATTTATTCTTATCCTGGCCCTCCCTGGTGCTCGATGTCAGGTGCTGGGAACAGTCTAGCTCTTCAGTTGCTCACAGGCCAGTGTACTCACCTTGACCCTTTCAACAATTGGGCCTGCTAGGTCCTGAGTTCAAATCCCAGCATTGCCAAAACATGAATCCTGATGTGAGAAGCCCATTGGTCCACTTGCTTTTTTGTCCTGTGAAAGTCCTTGGTCTGAGCTAGGATGGAGAAGGCATAGGCAACTCCATGGCCATAGAAATAGGTTGCTATCCATGTCAGCACATTTATATCTGTCATCATACTCAATAAAATACAAAATGCATCCCTGACTAAGACACACAATAAAAAGAATAACTACACTGAAAACATGATGCATTCCAGACATGTATGTAAATAGAGATCCTATGTGTAAAATAGGTGGGCATATGATTTTTTCCAGTGCTTGGGCTTCAATTCAGGCCCTGGGACCAGACCTGATTTGTAGTCTTCAATGATGGTTAGCTTCTCCTTCCCCAACAGTGCAACAATGTTTCCCAGACCTGAGTTCAAATCCCAGCTCTAGCAGTAATATGGTGTGAATTCTGAGCTAGGGTGCTTCATATATATGTATATATACACATATATACACACATATATACGTACATATATGTATATATATACACATATATACGTATATATGTATATATACATATGTGGATATATGTATACATATATGTATACATATATGTATATATATATGTATACATATATGTATATGTATACACACATATATAAATATACATATATACATATGTATATATATATATATTTTTTTATTTTTTTTTTTAACCAGACCCGGTGCTTGAGCTCAAGTCGTGGCAACTCTGCCTCAGCTCCGATCATCCTAGCCTGTGGCCTGTGGACCTACAGCCCATGCTCAGGTCCTAGGACCCCAGGGCTTGCAGGACAATCAAAATCCACGAGGGGAAAAAGAGCGGTGGGAATTTCCACCTGGTGCTTTTACATTCATTTTCCTTTGCACGGTGACCATGGTGGTTCTGAATCCGGAGACCTACAGAGTGAAGTTGACCTGGAGTTGGTGAAGGCCTGAAGCTGTTGGGGAAGCCCAGGCCGACCGGGCAACGGAGGCCCTGAGGTCTAATCCCGGTCAGCCCCCTTCATTGAGGGAATGGTGGGAGATCCTGAGATACTCATTTCCGGACCTAGTAAGAATTGTGGAATGTGATCAATCTCATCCTTGAATGAGTAGTTCCTGCAGGATGTGAGCAGGAAATGATAGGCAAGATTCCTTGGGTATCAATTATTTTTAATGAAGAGTTGATGAAGCATGACCATAATCATCACAGTCATGAAATGGAGGCATCCGGAAAGATCCAACAATCAGTAGTCACAGGGTAGATTGGATTCGATCACAGGTTGCCATCTATTCTACTCTATACAAATGTGCATACTGTCTTCAGCTTATGAATGGAAGACTATTGTGCTCTCCACCTGCCCTACTCCCAGGGCTCAATATAGGTCCTGGGAACAGTCAAGTTCCTTAGTTGCTCACATCATGGTGTCCTCACCTTGACCCTTTCTCCAATTGGGCCTGTTAGGCTCTGAGTTCAAATCCCAACACTGCCAAACGAGGAATGCAGGTGTGAGAATCCAATCTGTCCACCTGTTTTCCTGTCCTGTGAAAGTTCTGGGTCTCAGATATGATGGAGAAGGCTTAAGCAATTCTATAGACATGAGAATAGATTTTCATCCTTGCAGCACAGTTATATCTGTCATCATGCCCAATAAACAAAATGCATCCATGACTAAGACATACAATAAAAAGAATAACTACACTGAACAAATGTATGTGAATAGAGATCCTATGTTTAAAATAGGTAGGCATATTATTTTTGTCAGTGCTGGGGCTTCAATTTAGGCCCTGGGAGCAGACCTGACCTTGTAGTCTTCAAGGATGGTAAGCTTCTCTTCTCCAACAGTGCTATAGTTTGCCTAAACCTGAGTTGGAAGCCCAGCTGTGGCAGAAAAATGGTGTGAATTTTGAACTAGGGTGCTTTATTACTTTTTTTAGTTTTGTTTTTGCTCACCAAGGTATTTGAACTCAGTTCATGGCAATGCTGCCTCAGCTTCAATCACTTTAGGCTGGTGGGCTGGCACAGGCCCATAGTCGATCCTGTGATCCTAGGCCCTGAAGCTTTGCAAAAGTTAAAAAAAAAAAACCCCACACAGAAAAATAGCCATGGGATGAATTTTTAAAATTTTCTTCCTTTGCATGGTGACCAATCTGGGTCCCAATTACACGGCTATAAAAGGTACTTCACTTTGCAATGGCCATGGCTAGCGTGCTATCAGGGAAGCCACAGGCCCATATGTCATCGTAGGCCCTGATTTTTAATCCTGGTGCTGACACCTACCAATGCAGAGACTTCCCAAGAGACTCGTTCTTATGCATGGGAATAACAATAGAATGTGAGCAAACTCATGATTGAATGAGAAGTTTCTGCGGGCATCAGTCTAGTATAAAATTAGAGGCAATGATCCTAAGATGCTGCATCAGTCTAGTATAAAATTAGAAGCAATGATCCTAAGATGCTGCATCAGTCTAGTATAAAATTAGAGGCAATGATCCTAAGATGCTGATTGATCTTAATGAATGATTTATTAAGCATGAAAACAATACTATTCCTTCAATGGCGGCATAATAAATTCCTAAGAGTTGGTAGGAATGTAGTTTATGTCATTGAATCCTAGGTAGCTGTCTCTGGAACTCTATACAAATATGTATTTATTGATATACTACCACCTGCCTATCCATGTATGGCTATTTTGTCCTCCCATGTGGCTCAATCTCAGGGTCTGGGAACTGCCTGGCAGCTTTTTGGCTAGAGGATGTCATGTTGACACACTCATTCATGAATTGGGTCTGCTAGGCCCTGAGTTCAGATCCCAGCAGTTCAAACAATTGGATTGTGGAATAAGAAACCAAGTGTGAAACCTGTTTTCCTTTTCTCTGGGTGTCAGACATTATGGAGAACACGTCTACAAATTTAGATACTATGTGATGGGATGTCATCAATATAATAAATGGAATGTATATCATATGTCATCACAGTCAATAAATGGTAAATAAATGAATAAAACAAAAATACAGTCAATAAACAGGATATAGAATGAACATCTATAGGTAAGTACAAATCCTATCTTTATAATGTATATAAACAGTATGTTTTCCAGGGCTGGGATTGAATTCAGGCCTAGGGACCAGGCCCGACTTTCTTGTCTTCAAGCATGTTGAGCTTCCCCTTCATCCACAGTGCTGCAGTTACCCAGACCCTGAGTTCAATCCAAAGCCTGGTAGGAAAAACGGCGAGAATTGACAGCAGGGAGCTAAATTGTGTGTGTGTGTGTGTGTGTGTGTGTGTGTGTGTGTGTTTTGCAAAGCAAGGTCTTGAACTCAGGTCGTGGCAACTCTGCCTCAGCTTCCATCACCTTAGGCTGGGGTGCAGCCACTGTAGCCACAGCCCATCCTGGGATTCTAGGTCTCCAGGCCTTGTGTGGGGAAAAAATGTGCACAGAAAAAAAGTGGTGGGAAGAAAAAAATAGGGCTAGGAAGGTGGCTCAGTGGTAGAGCACTTGCCTTTCATGCTTGAGGCCCTGGGTTTGATTCCTCAGCACCATATAAGCCAAAATAAAAAAGCCGGAAGTGGTGTTGTGGCTCAAGTGGTAGAGCGCTAGCCTTCAGCTGAAGAGCTGAGGGACAAGGCCCAGGCCCAGAGTTCAAGCCCACGATTGGACCCCTCCCCACAAAAAAAGGTGGTAGAGCCAGGTGTCCGTGGCTCACAACTGTCATCATAGCTACTCAGGAGACTGAGATCTGAGTATCTCAGTTCAAAGCTAGCCTGTACAGGAAAGTCAGTGAGACACTTATCTCCAAGAAATCACTAGAAAAATGGAAGTGGTGATGTGACTCAAGCGGTAGAGTGCTTGCCTTCAGCTGAAGAGCACAGGAACAGCGCCCAGGCCCAGAGTTCAAGCCTTATGACCGACCAAAAAAAAAAAAAAAGTGATGGGATTGCGTTTTTACATTTTCTTCCTTTGCACCGTGACCATCTGGGTCTGAATGACATTGCTCCAAAGGGTACTTCACCTTGCATTGCTGAAGGATGGCAGGGTATTGGGGAAGCCATAATCTCACACGGCAACGCAGGCCTAGAGTTTGAATACCAGTAATGCCACTTCCAGATAGCGGGAGATCCTAAGAGACTCGTTCCCATCCATAGGAATAATGATGAGCTGATCGTGAATGCTACTCATATAAAATTAGGCTTCATGATTTCAGTAGACTGATTCAATTCAATATGAAGTGTTAAAAGAATACTATTTCTTACAGCTATGCAATAATTCCAGGACACTGATTTACTTAATAGTTTATTAAGGATGAAAACAATAACATTAATTATATGGAGGTGTAATAAATACTCAAGAACTGGTAGAAATGTAGTCTATGTAACTGAATAATGTGTAGACATCTCTGGTACTCTATAAAGATACATATTTATTAGCATACTACCATCTGCGTGTCATTTTGTTCTTATTTTGTCAAACCCTGGGGCTCGATCTCAGGTCTTAGAAGCTGCCTGTCAGGTCAATTTGCCCCAGGATGGCATGCTGACACTCATCCATTAGTGAATTGGGCCTTGTAGGCCATGAGTTCAGATTCCAGCATTCCCAAAAAATGAATCGTGAAGTAAGAAGGTGATGGTGACACAAGTTTTTCTTTTTTGTGAAAGTCCTGGGTGTCAGGTATGAAGTGGAACACATATGCAGACCTATATCCTATGGAATCAATGTAATCAATGTTCTGTGTGCCATAATATTCAATAAAATGAATGGCCAATACATGAATAAAACAAAAAATAAAATGAATACACTGAATGCTATATGGAGTCAACCTATGTATGTAAATATAAATCATATATTTAAAATGTACATGAATAGGATGTTTTCTAGTGCTAGGGATCAATTTCAGGCCTAAGGAATAGACTTGAATTTCACAATTTCAAGGAGGTGAGCCTCCCCTTCTCACACAGTGCAACAGAGTTACCCAGACCATGAGTTCCAATCCCAGTCTTGACAGAAAAAAATGGCAGCTCTATACTATGTGATGCCCAATTCTTAGGTATTTCATTATGCCTCCATTCAATGAATGTGATTGTTCAAATGCTTCATAAACTATTAATTAAAATCAATCAGTTTCATAGAATATAATTGTGTACAATTTTATACTAGAATCATTCAAGAACTGCCCATTCAATCATGACATATATCACATGCCTTTGGTATTCATATGGATAGGATTGAGTTTCTTAGGATCTCTAGCCATTTGGACGTGGCAGGACCAGGATTCCAATTGTGGGTTCCAGTTTCCACCACTTCAACCCGAGGATAGGGAACTCACTGGTCTGTGCCAGAACATCAGCAAGGCCAATGATTAGGTAGGCACCAATGGCTCTCAGCAGTCCTGCTTGACACTTTCAAGGCTGTGATAGGAGGATCATGGTCAAAGTCACCCTAGGCAGGAAACTCCTTGAGACCCTGTCCAACTTCAGTGCCAACAAAGCCAGAAGTAGAGCCATGTGGCTTCACTGGTTGAGGCTAGCCTTGAGAAAAAGCAGCTCAAGGACTGTGCCCAGATTCTGAGTTCAAGGTCCAGGACTAGCAACAAACAGACATACACAACAATCTGTGCAGCTATCCAGCTAAAGCAGGTCACCCTCTTGTCCCCAACTGGATTGGACTGAGTTTCCTGGGAAAGGGGCTGCTGTCATCTTGACTCTGCCCATTCTGCCTGCATCACAGGATTCCTGCCACACCCCCATTCTTTCATGTTTCTTTCTGACCAATGGGAAATAAGAATGGTGCCCACGCCCACATTCCATGCTGCTCAGTAACACTTGGATTCCCTCAGTTGGTTGACACCAATACCAGCAGTTGAGGAAGGTAGAGGTGGCTGAGTGGTGAGCAAGAGACTTGAGGAGACTTTGGACTAAAGTAGGAAATTGACGTCCTAGTCAATGAGTCGGAGAATAGAGGATTTCCCAAAGCCTGGGAACGTGGACAGCCCATCTTTCCCAGTGCTCAGATATCTGAAACAACAAGACTCCATGATAGAGCTGCAGGCAAGAAACTGCCACAAGAACACTGGCAGAAGAATCCTCCCGACAGACCTGCAACATTCAAGAAAACAAAGAACACGAAAAAGTGAAGGATCCCCAAGACAAACGCCACTGGGGAGCGTGATTCCGGCCAAAGGTGATGCTGACCACGGGCCTCCCCTGCCTATGGACACAGTCACAGCCATCAGCGTCCAGAGTGTCAATGGTCCCGATACCACCAAGGATCCACAGAGGTGTTACTGACATGAGGTTCCTGCCCTGGATCTCAGCAAAAGAAGTAAAGAGTCGCTCTGTGCCAAGATCCAATCACTGAAGCAGAAAAGGCCAGACCTTCAGGATCAATGGGAGAAAGAGAGGGAGAAGATAACCCAGCTGTACGCAGCACTGAAAACGGAGCTAGAGATCCACAAGGCAGCCATAAAGAGGTCGGTTTGGTAGAAAGTTATTTACAATATGCACTGTCCCGCTTGCAGCACGCGACCAATGACAGAGAAGAGAGCACGAAGTTCTCACCAGCTGCCTGCAGGCTGGTGGAGCTGGAGATGGCAGCGTCTGTGGTCACTGCTCACAGAATGAGACCGAAATGTTCTTCAAACAGCTGAATGATGTGACCCTTCAGCTCGAGGAAAATATTAGAAGCTTCAATGATCTGGAGCAAGTGAACACCGAGTTGCAGGAGAAGCTGGAAGTGCTCTGGACACAGTGGAGCAACATGAAGAAGAGAATCTGCAAGTTCCAACAAGCGCTGGTGGGGCATGAGTTACTAAAGACACTACTGGACAACCTGAACTGGATGGTGATTGCAGCGAATCTAGAGAGACACACCTTCATGGAAGACCTGAGCATTGAGAAGTCCGTGCAGAAGGAGGAGGCCCGGTGGCAGACCCAGTGGATGAACCAACTGACAGAGGAGAAGGATCAAGGAGCAAGGCAGGTGTTTGACCTAGAGGAGGAGCTGCAGGAACTGAGACGGAAGCAGGCAGAACCACGGCCCCCTGCGGGACCATCTCCAGCCAAGCAGCAGGTGCAGGCCCAGGCTTACTGCACGCAGATGGAGTTGAAAAGCCTGGAGGAACAACTTCACATCCCGGTCCAGGAAAACCAGAGGCTCTGTTTCCAGAACGGAGCAGCAGAAGCAACTGTGGAGACCGGAGGAAAAGGCCAAGGATCAGCAAGAGATCCCTGAGACCCCACGATGCACATGTGTGTGCAGTGGACAGATGGAGGAACAGCTGGCCCTGCTGCGGGATGTTCTTCACAGGGTGAGCAGTGAGAAGGAGAAGCTTGCCAGCATCCTGTATTCAGAGCAGCAGATGAAGAAACACCTGCTGGAACAGCTGGACCACCCAGAGGAGAAGATATAGGAATGGAAAGAGATGGCTGAGAGAGAGCCAAGCAGCTCAGGAGTGGCAGGAGCAGTCCCTCGCCCAGCTGCAGGAGCTCAGAACCACCTGTGAGCCACACATCACCTCCAATGAGCAGCTGAGCTCCGAGAAGGAGGCACTGCAGCAGCACCTAGAGAGGAAGACCCAGCTGCTGTAGCAGCTGAAGCAAGTGCAGGGCCCCACCAACTGGAAGGACCACATGGTGCCCCTAAAGTGGCAGGACACCCTCAAATGCCTGGAAGTGATCAGACCACAGGAGGAGTGCCTGCAGTCCCAGCTGAGCTTCCTGGCTTTCCCTGGGGAAGGTGAAGATGAGAGCCCTGGAAAAGCAAAAGATGAAGAGGCAACTCTTCCCAACGTGACCATCGCAGAGGATGGAGACGTCCCCCAAACCTAGAGGGATGTGGATCTGTGAGCGCTCTCGGTGGCTGAAATCCACAGGGGGAAACTCCTGTGCCAAGAGTGGCAGACCTACTGTGGGTGCCCAGCCCATCTGGCAGCTCAGTGTCAGAGAAAGCTGGAGCCACAGGCTGGCACCACAGCCTGCATGGGGATGGGAAGTGGGACACGTGGGCGTCAGAGAAGAAAATCTTCTTCATCCACGACCTGCATGATGAGGTGGACTTCCAGAGTCCAGAGGATGAGCTCCACCATCGATGCAGCCAGCTGTTGGCACACATCAGCACCATTGAGGACTCCCTTGTGGCTTTTAAACACCAGATGTTTTTCCTGGATGAGCTGTGTCAGGAGAAACCTGAGTACATGTGTTGGCTGTCCCAGGAGAAGGTGGAGAAGAGGAGAGACCTGTAGGAGCCGCTGTGGTTCCTCTCAGAGGAAGGCATGGACAGCGGGCACCAGACACCAGAACAGGCTGAGTCCCCCGCCACCATCGCCACTTCAGACGCCTCAGGCTCCAGGGTGGTCAAATGAGTGAGGAACAGAAAGATTTTATGAATTGCCACTTCAACACAGTGTGGAAACTTCCAGAAGAGAGGTCGGGGTTCCCTACCCCGTAGAGGACTCCCCCTGGGAGCACATCTTGCCACAGAAGCACCATATCCAGATCGCCCACAGTTCGAGGGCTCAGGTGAAGAGCACTCCCTCCCTTTCTTCTGTAGACTGATGTGGATGATGACCCTCTATGTGACATACTGACTCTCAAAAGCCTCAGCAGCCACCACAAGTAGGTGGTCAGATGCCCTTTTCTCAAGCCTCCATCTGACAGGTGATGGGAAGGGTAAACTGTGGGTTGGGTAGGGCAGAGGCTGCCAGGAGGTGGTCCATATTCAAGTGACATCTAATGGACCATTGGTGGCCAGGGAAGAGGCCCATGTTATGCTTATCACAAAGAATGAATTGTTTTCAAAGGGAAAACATGCCTCCAACAAAGATTTGTTCTTCCAGTCCTGGGGCTTGAACTCAGGGCTTGGCCACTGTCCCTGAGTTCTTTTTCTCATGGCTAGCACTCTACCACTTGAAGTACAGTGCCACTTCTTGTTTTCTGATGGTTCATTGAGGATAAGAGTCTCACATACTTTCCTGCATAGGATGGTTTTGAACTGTGATCCTCCAGATCTCAGCTTCCAGAGTAGCTAGGATGACAGACATGAGCCATCAGTGCCCAGCATGTGATACCTTTTGAAGGCTTCTTGGCAAGTCTGTAAAAGGAGCTCCAAAGGGCCTGGATAGACCTTGACTCAATCAAGGAGCTGGGATGGGGGAAAGCTGATGTTCTAGCCATTCTGTTCCCCAAAATTAAAGATGCCACCTGGTGTTGGATGCATGAAACACCTAGGTCAACCACCACCAGGCTTAGTGGAGAAAAGGTAGAGAATATCCAAAGATTGCAGTGTAGAAATCTGATTTTGCATGCTTGTGGTGTGTGTAGTGTGTGTGTGTGTGTGTGTGTGTGTGTGTGTGTGTGTGTGTGTGTGTGTGTGAACTCAGGGCCTAGGCTCTATCCTGAGTTTTCTTGCTCAAGGCTAGTGTTCTGCCCCTTGAGCCATAGCCCCAATTGTTTTTTGATGGTTAATTGTAGGTAAGAATCTCAAGGATTTTCCTGTCCAGGGTGGCTTTGAAGCATAATGGTGACCTCAGGGAAGCAAGAGTAAACACAACTTGCAGGTATAATCCCTATGGTGGGAGACTCCTGTCCCCTTGTAGCTGGACGTGGGACATGTGTCCTCATGCATTTGTGGGGGACTATTGTCCTGTAGAGTTCAATTGGGGGAAGTGACCAGGGCCACACTGACTTTTGCCCACCCTGAATGCTGATTCCAGAGCATATCTGTTCTACCCTAGGCCAAGAGAGCTCTAGGAGGCCCAGCTTCCAGGGGCACAAGGAAGGGAGAGGTCAGGTCCAGGCCCAGCTAAGAGCCTTTGCCCACGAACACCCCAACTTGCCCTTCCTGATCCCCATAATACCTGTCAAAGAACAACCTCCCCAAAAAATTGGAGCTGTGGCTCAAACTGGTAGAGCTCTAACAGTGAACCAAAGAGCTCAGAGACAGGGCCCCCAAGCTTTGAGTTCAAGACACCCAGCTGACCCTCCCCCATAAAATATAGGTAAGCTAAATGTGAGCTAGTAGGATTTGTGAAGTGTTTCTAATGAACGGTGATACAGAAGAAAGCACCCAAATTCTAATTACAGCTGAACTTGTGACATACAGCTATGTGCTTAGTCCTTCACAGGGTGCTGTTTTCTGGGTCCTTCCCACATGAGGGTTTTGTGCTGAGTCCTCAAAAAGCATTTTGTGTACTGAGTCATCCCAAAGGGTGCTAAGTTCTGAGTCCTTGAGAACAGTGGGCCGTGCTGGGTTTTCCAAAGTGTGCTGTGTCCTGAGTCCATTACACAATGTACTTTATGCTGAGTCCGTCAAAAGGTGCAGTGTGCCAATTCATCCCAAAAGGTGCTATGTGCTGAGCCTTTGAGAAGGGAGGGACAGGTGAATTTTTCAATGGGTTCTGTGGGCTGAGTCCTTTACACAGGGTACTTTTGCTGAGTCCTTCAAAAGAGGCTGTGTGCTGAATCATTCCAATGGTTGCAATGTGCTGCATCCTTGAGAAGAGTGAGACAAGGTGAATTTTTCGAGTGCTGTATGCCGAGTCTTTTACACAGGTTGCTCTGTACTGTCCTTCAAATGGTGCTGTGTGCTGAGTCCTTTCACAGGGTGGTATGTGTGAGTCCTTAATTGTAACCCCTCTGTACAGTATGTTCACAAATAAAATTAAATTAAATTTAAAAAAATCATCATGAAACTCTAAAAAAAAAAAAACTGTGTTATGTGCTGAGTTTTTCAAAGGGTGCTGTGCACTGAATGTTTTACACAAGGTGCTACATACTCAGCCCTTCAAAGAGTGGTGTGTGTGTGGAGTCTTCACACAGGGTGCTATGTGCTGAGTTCTGGGAAAGAGTGTTATGTGCTGAGTTTTTCAAAGCCTGCTATGCACTGTGTCCTATACACTGTGTGCTATGGACTTCCTCCTTCAAAGGGAGCTGTGTGCTGAGTCATCCCAAAGGTTACTATATGCTAAGTCCTTCAAAGGGTGCACTGTGCTG
This sequence comes from Dipodomys spectabilis, assembly GCF_019054845.1. NCBI lineage: Eukaryota > Metazoa > Chordata > Mammalia > Rodentia > Heteromyidae > Dipodomys > Dipodomys spectabilis. The sequence goes on along the minus strand of NW_024870891.1, from coordinate 2,661,542 downwards.
AGTCCTTTACGCAGGGTGCTTTGTGCTGGTTTTTGAAGTGTGCTGTGTGGTGAGTCATCCCAAAGGGTGCTATGTTCTGAGGTAGTTATCCCCAACAATCTCTCTCTCTCTCTCTCTCTCTCTTTCTCTCTCTCTCTCTCTCTCTCTCTCACACACACACACACACACACACACAGCGGACACTGTGCACTTGCTTGATGTGTGGAGTGGAGAACAATGGAGGAGAGTCTCCTCCAGAGGTGGGGCTGAGGGGAGATTCGGTCCCCCGGGCAAGTACTAGGGTTGGCAGGGAGGGCTGAGCTGAAGTGAGGTTGCAATTCCCATGGCCTGGAAGCCTTAGGGCCCAGTCAGAACTGCTCTTGTAGTCAAGGGTGGGGGGCTGGGCTGAGGAGAGGAGGGGGTGGGGCCCAGGGGAGGAGGAGGCATGGACCAGGAGGCTCACTGTGGTGGCAGCAGTGGCCAGGGTCTCTCAGTGGTAGGCACGCATGCATGGAGGGGGCTAGGCTGCCCACAAGAGGAGTGGAGGCAGAGAGAGAGAGAGACAGAGAGACAGAGAGACAGAGAGACAGAGAGCAGAGAGGAGTGAGCACATGCACGAGAGGAAGCGGCTTCAGTGGCTGTCTGAGGCCTCAATTGAAGTGAAGGTCCTGGCCAGGAGCCCAGAGCATATGGAGCTGGCACAGCAGACACATCACCTCAACTTTGGAACCCTTTAAGTTTGATTGGGACAACTGACATGCCAGCTTTTCCAGGGTTTTATCTTTAAGCTGGCAATTACTACTAATGACTGGGATAATAGATCAAATTAGATGGAGGATTTCAGCTGCCAAACTATGATGTTCAAAGCAGCACATGCAGAGTTCCCAAGCCAGATCGTCTCTTGTCATGAATATCGTACCATGACTGCCTTCCTCCAGCAGCTGCTGATCCTCCTCTGGTTCTCTCTAGTGTGACCACCACAGTCAAGGACAACATGGGAAGCAGAGATGGTGACCTTGCATCCCAAGCCTGCCAGCTGTGAGCAGAGATGATTCCCAGCACCTGCACTGGAATCTGAGAGATCCAGAGACCACAGATGTCTCAAGCATCCTTTCTCTGCAACATGAGACTTGGGGGCCGTATGTGGTGGACCATCCTGTCTGGCCCCAGGGGGAGAAGAGGAGACCCCTTGGGCCAGTTGTTCACCTCATGGCAACCTCATTCATACCTGAGGGCGGAACTGAGTGGCAAGAGGGCGGAACTGAGTGGCAAAGTGTGCGTCAGCCTCTGGACAAAGTTCTTTGAGAAGAGAGGCATCCAAGAGGCCCCAGAATCCAGCGAGTACATCATGGCTCACATTCTCAGAACCAAAACAGTTAAGTGCGGTGGCACCAGGAGGGCAGGACGAGGGACGAGGGAGAACTGTGGTAGAACTACATAGGCTTTGACACCTCCCCCACCAATCCTTCCACCCCCAGGATACTTACCTGAGTTGGATGGGAGTTTTCTGTAATATTGTCATAGAGAGATGCTCATTTATTTGTCCAAAAAACCATTACAGTGTGTGTGCCAGATCCAGGCAGTCATAGACGATGAAAGGTTCCAGTGCCGGTTCCACAGCACATGGAGAAATCTTGATTTGAGCTGGATGCGGGTGCTTCACACCTGACATCCTAGCTACTTATGAGGCTGAGATAGGAGGACTGAGGCTTAATTCGCAGGCAGAAAAGCCTGTAAGACTCTTTTTTTGGGGGAGGGTTCCGGTCGTGGGGCCTGAACTCTGGGCTTGGGTGCTGTCCCTCAGCTCTTCAGCTCAAGGCTAGCGCTCTACCACTTGAGCCACAGCGCCACTTCTGGCTTTTTTCTTTTTTCTTATGTGGTGTTGAGGAATCGAACCCAGGGCCTTAAACATGCAAGGCAAGCGCTCTACCACTGAGCCACCTTCCCAGCCCGCCTGTAAGACTCTTATCTCCAACAAACAACCAAAAAGAAAATGCCAGAAATGGATGAGTGGCTCAAACTGTAGACTGTTGGCCTTGAGTAAAAAGGCTCAGAGACAGCACCCAGGATCTGAGTTCAAGGCCCAGAAGTGACACAAAGAAAGGAAAGAGAAAGAGAGGAAGGAAGGATGAAGGGAGAAAAGGAGGAAAGGAAGGAAGAATGGAACATGCAAGCCTTGGTTTTGAGTCCCTGGATCAAGGGAGCCAACAATTCACAGTCTCTGTGGGGACAGTTTCAGAGCCTAAAGCCAGTATGTAGGACAAAGCCATTGAACCCTCAGCAACTTCATGACATCCAGAAGCTGTGTGTTCGCCGACTGCAGAGGGAAACAGCCTCCAGTAGACCTTAGGGCTCAGGATGTGTCACCAAATTTCAGTCTCCGCAGGCCCTCCAAGTTTATTTTCTGGTCAGATAAGAAGAAAGTGTCCAAGGAATAGGGAGGTATAGGCTGAGGGAGTGTCAAGAGGAGGGGGGCAATGGATAAACAGGAAGATGAAGAGGGAGGACCATCCCAGGTAAGGTGTGTCAGGCCATTGGAGCCATGACCTCACCTGACAACCTAGACCATCAGTGATAGATCCTTCGACCGAGCCACATGGCTGTTAAAAATTCTGGCACTTTGGTTTCACTATTGAAAAGCTGGCTGTCATCCACTGCAGGATGCCTGTGCGGTACATCCTTGGGGACTGGGATTATTGCTGGCTCTATCTGAAGAGGACACCCCCGGTGTTCATTCCTTGACCAGAGACAGACGTGAGTGTGCCACTGGCACAGGACAGCCAGAGAATGAGGGCTGGAGTTAGACCCGTGTTGCCCTGAGACTTCCTCTAGGGGATTCTAGGGCCCTGTGACTGCCATTCTTAGAGGCAGAGGTGGGTCACTTTGCTGGCTCAGGCTTTAGTCCAGATGGCAGATCTGGGATTCAGAGAGGGCCGATTGTAAGTGGTGCAGGGCTGGGTAGAGGCTGGTGGAAAAAACAGAGGCACTGACTCTGAGCAGGGTTGTTTTATTGAGGATACTCACAACCGAGGAACATTCCTGGGATGGATCGGCCCTTTTCTCCCTCCTTAGAGAGAGGGACCGAGAGCCCTCCAGTCTGCATCCCTTGGCCAAGAAACCCTTTCATTCCCATATCTTGTGGTTGGATAACTAGACCTCACCTGCCTGCCCAGTGTCGATGCAGGACAGTGAGTTCTTGAGTCCTTGATGAGGTCACGGGATCCTCAGTATGAGATTGTACTTGACCATCCTGACTTGGTGCATGGTCAGTCCCATCTAAGACTGCTGTGATCTAGGACATAGAATCCAGACAATCAGAGCAGGATGGGATCTATTCTGTGAGTCTTGAGTATTATTTGTGAGCTTTGAGCTCCTGTGTGCACACCTGCTTCCCTTTCTTGGGTGGGTCTATGCTAGAAAAAGCTTAAAACTAGGGCCTGGGTCTCATCTGTTGTTTTATGCTCAAAGCTAGCACTCTGCCATTTGAGCCACAGCTCCACTTGCAAGGTTTTTGGGTATTTAATTGGAGATAAGAGTACTCATGGACGTTGCTGCCAAGGGTGGCATCCAACTGCAGGCAACAGATCTCAGCCTCCTGAGGGGATAGGATGACAGGAATGGGAAAGCATCTTTGGCCAGGTGCCAGTGGCTAATGGCTGTCATCCTAAGGACTCAGGAGCTGAGATCTGAAGATCACGGTTCAAAGCAAGCTTGGGCAGGAAAGACCCTCAGACTCTTCTCTCCAACAAAGCACCAGAAAACCAGAAGTGGTGTTGTGGCTCAAGTAGTAGAGTGCTGGCCTTGATCTGAGGAGCTCCAGAACAGCACCCAGGCCCAAAGTTCAAGCGCCACAACCAACAAAAAGAAAGTACAATATCTTTGCCTGCAAAGGACTGTGGATGTGTGTGGGGGGGGGGGGGATGGTAGGCATTAGTGCCATGCTCAGTCATTGGTTTAGATGGATTGTCCCAAACTCTTAGTCCACAGCAGCTGATTCTTGAACCCAGGTGAAGCTCTGGGTTGGACGTCATCCATCGGACCTCAGTCTCCTCACAGGAGAGTTGTGAGAAAAATAAGGAACTTATACAGAGGGATATCCTGAGCAGGGCCAGGCACAAATGGTGCAGCTGTCAGATACGGTTGTCAGCAATTCTGTGAGCATATGACAGGAAGTTACGCGGAAAGGGCTCAGATGGGGCCTGTTATTAATCGTGCAACACGTGTGGGATTATGAAACAAAACATGGCTGTCTTTCATCATTACTCTATCCCCATGAGTAAGGGGATCCTTCACTGTAATCAGTTGTGCAGCTGGAGAAAATGTGGCATGGAGAAGCTGGGTGAACTACTCATGACCCCCAGCTGACAGGAAGCTCAGCCTGACTTCTCTGCCATGCTCCTTAGGACAGTGGGTGTTATTCAGTCCACTTCTTGTGGTGGGAAGTCCACTTCTTGTCATTCGTGGGGCTTGAATTCTGGGCCTGGATGCTGTCCCCAAGCTCCTCAGATCAAGGCTAGTGCTCTACCTCATGAGACACAATGTCTTTTCCATTTTTCTTGTGGTTCTTTGAGGATAAGAGTCTCACAGATGTTTCTGCCCTGGCCACCCATGAACCATGATCTTCACATCTCAGCCTCCTGTGTAGTTAGGATTATAGGCCTGAGTCACCGGCAACTGGCTTAAGTGTAATTCTGGCCCTCTCTCCCTCTCCTTCTCCCTCTCCCTCTCCGTCTCTGTCTCTGTCTCTCTCTGTCTCTGTCTGTCTGTCTGTCTGTCTGTCTCTCTCTCTCTCTCTCTCTTTCCCTCCCTCCCTCTCTTTCTCTCTCTCTGGAACTGGAACTGTTTGAATGGGTGCTGGAAGAGATGGCCGAGCATCCCCATGTGGCTGGAACCCAAGGTGGCCCTCTCATTCTGGATGTGGGCTGTGGATCAGGAGCTGTGTCACTAAAGTGTCTTTGGAAAAGGCTAGTCTGAGTTGGCCTTAGGGTGTGTGTGTGCATGTGCGTGTGTGTGTGTGTGTGTGTGTGTGTGTGTGTGTGTGTGTGTAAGTGTCGGGGATACCTACCCTCCTCTCTGCAGTGCCTCATCCTCCCAGCAGGAAGTGCATCTAGTATTCTGACCCCAAGGAAGGTGGATAGGGGAGGGTACTTAAGGTCACATCCAGGGGTATGATCCGAATTCTGTCCTTCAACCGAAGGCTGGACAGATAAAGGAGAGAAGGAGAGGTTTAGGGGAACATCAAGGGAAGCCCCTTAACTTTGGCTAAAAATACCAGCCAGATCAAAGACTGAATTCATCTTTCTTGGTAGTCAGATAAAATGTGTACACTGTTCATTTATTATGATTGTGTGAGTCCTAGGGCTTGGATTCAGGGCCTGGGTGTTATCTCTGAGCTTCTTTTGTTCAAGGCTGAGGCTCTACCACTTGAGCCACAGCACCACATCTGGCTTTTTTGTGTGTTGGTTGGGGGCGGGACAGGTGGTATATGGGAGATAATAATCTCATGGACTTTCCCAGCCGGGCTGGCTCTGAGTCACGACCATCAGACCTCAGATTCCCGAATAGCCAGGATGATGAGTGGGAGCCAAGATCTCCTGACCTCCACCATCCATAGGGCCACAGGACCAAGGGAAAGGACACTGTGGATGCAACTTTGTAGTTGGGCCCCATTTGCAGACCTTCATCTGCCCCTGAGCACTGGTGAGAAAAGCAGGGATCCGAGCCTTGGGACTCCTGGGATAGCGACTGCTACGAGCAGCAGCCAGCTACCTGGCTGTTGGTTTGTGATCCCACAAGACTTTCATGAGCCCAAATAAACACCCACCGGAGGTGTGCCTGACAGATTCGCACACTTGTGATACCCGTTTGAGCGGCTGTTACCTGCCATGCCAGTTGCAACTTCTGGCCCTCCTTGCCCCAAACCCGTGGTCTGAGAAGTTGATTTACTGCTCAGATCCACACTGCACCCATGACAGATGCCATTCTGATGACCCAGCCGATGACCTCTGTTCCCCAAGGCTGGAAACTTCTCTGATAATGTGGCCTGCTCTGTAGCGAAGGCTTCCAAATGGGCTGCTCTCAAGACTTGTAGGACACCTAGACATTGGGAGAAACTCAGGGGCCCACTGGAAAATACTCTGACTAGAGCCAAAGAGTGAGTTCCAAGCAGGCCAGGGGAGTTGGTCATGGGACTGGAACTCTGGGCCTGGGTGCTGTCCCCTCAGCTCTCCAGCTTATCGCTTGAGCCACAGTGCCTCTTCCAGTTTGCTGGTGCTTCCTTGGAGATCAGAGTCTCACAGACTTTCCTGCTTGGGCTGGCTTTCAACCAAGCTCCTCAGATTTCAGCCTCCTGAGGAGGTAGGCGGACAGACGTGAGTCACCGGCGCCCAGCTGATCTGGCCATTCATCACAGTGAACTAGGAGCTCCTTACAGCTTTTCTTTTCTTTTTCTTTTTTTTGCTATGTCATTACTGGCTTTGAGCTCAGGGTCTGGTTCCAGTCACTTAAGTTTTTCCCTCAAGGTTGGCACTCTACCACTTGAGCAACAGTGCCATTTCTGGCTTTTGGTAGTTCACTGGCAAGAAAAGTCTCACTAACATACCTTTCCTGAGCTGGCTTTGGTCCATGATCTCTGATCCCAGTCTCCTGAGTAGCTAAAGGGAGGGAGCTAATGGTGGCATTGGGATAGAAACTTTTTTATTCTTTTTTTATTTTTTGGAGGGGGGGGTCTGGTCCTGGGGACTGAACTCTGGGCCTGGGCACTGTCCCTCAGCTCTTCAGTTCAAGGCTAGCACTCTAACACTTGAGCCACATCGACACTTCTGGCTTTTTTCTTTTTTCTTTTGTGGTGCTGAAGAATCGAACCCAGAGCCTCATGGATGCAAGGCAAGTACTCTAATACTAAGCCACCTTCCCAGCCCAGAAGCTTTTCTTAAGCAAGGGTTCTTCCCTGCATTTGTCCTGACTCCTCAATGCAAAAGAGGCCCAAGGGTCAGGAGCTGTGAAAAATAGACTTCCAGCCACAGGAAATGGCTGGGGTCCATGGTGAAAAGCCAAGCTAATCTTCCCCCTGGGCCCCATTCTGGGACTCCACCCTCTTCCAAACCTGTGACTCAATTACAAACCTTGACCCAGCCTTGAATGTCCTGCCAGACTTTTCTGAAGCCACAGAACCTTCATTCCACCCACACCATCTGCTCTATACCACACCTCAGGACTTTTGCCTATTCTGTACCTTCTGCCTGAGGTTCTGTCCTGTTCCACACCTTAGAACTCCTGTGGAATTTTGGCACTGATTATATCACCTCCTGGAGCAAGTCTTTCCTTCCTTTCTCTCTCTAGAGGTGCAAATTTTGCAGGCTTACTGGCAAATGCTCTATCTTGGTGTGTGTGTGTGTGTGTGTGTGTGTGTGTGTGTGTGTGTGTGTGTGTTTTCCAGTCCTAGGGTTTGAATTCATGGCGTGGACACTATCCCTGAGCTTTTCTGCTCAAGGCTAGCAGTCTACTACTTGAAACACAGCTCTACTTCTGGGTGTTTAATTGGAGAAAAGTTTCTCATATAGAATTTCCTACTTGTAATTATGATCCTCAGATCTCAGCCTTCTGAGTAGCTGAGATTACAGGGGTGAGCCACAAGTAGCTGCCCTCTATCTCTTACCTATAACCTCAGCCCTCTTGAGTCCCAGAAGAATATGTCTTACCAGGCTCACTTTTTTTTGCCAGTCTTGGGGCTTGAACTTAGGGTCTGGGCATGTTCCTTAGATTTTTTTCCTGAGGGCTAGCCATGATGCCACTTTTGCCTTTTTCTGTTTCTGTATTACTGAGGAATTGAACTCAGGGCTTCTTGCATGCTAGATAAGCACTCTACCACTCAGCCACATTCATAGCCCAAGGCTGACTTTTAACAGGAGTTATGAGGGTGAGATTTATTGGCTTATCCCTTCAGGCATAGAAATTGCTGACTATTTCATATCTTTGCTGAGATTTGGAACCAGTCTTTGACTCGGCAATGAGGAATGATGAATGAGTGAGAGCCACCAGGCCCTAGAGGTCTAGGGGTAGAGAATATGGATCCAGAACCTTCCACCACTCCTACAGCCTAGGAACTCTGAGGGCTTGTCCCAGCTTGCCCAAGTTGGGTGGGCTGAGCATGGGCAACCTGCTGAATGCCATCATCCATACAACATCCTTTCATACACAGAGACATGAAGTTACTGCTGCCTTTTTTATTCGGGGTAGGGTGGCTGGGGAGGCAAGTCTGGGGTTGAACTGTGAGCCTACGCTCTGTCCCTGAGCTCCTTTTGCTCAAGGGTAACACTCTGCAACTTGAGACACAATCCCACTCATTTTTTTCCCTGTGATCTGTTAGAAATAAGAGTGTCACCGACTTTCCTGCCCTGGCTGAATTCAAATTGGCATTCTCTACATTCTCAGCCTCCTGAGGAGCTAGGATTACAGGCAGGAGCTGCTGACACCTGGCTTTGTTTTCTTCTTCTTGTTATTTTTTTAATAGTGACAATCTAAAATATTCATGGTGTCATTCTAATTGTTTGCATTCAAAGTAAGCTACCCAGGCTTGGAGTTCGAATGCTAGGACTGCTACCTAAAAATGGAGGGAGATCCTGACAAACTCATTCCTACTCGTGTGAATGCTAATGGAATGTTATAAAATAATAATTAAATTTGCAGTTAATTCATGATTCTATTTTAGAATGCCACACAAATATTATTGGATTTATATCTTCCATTTTAGCACCATGGTATGATTCCTCTAATGGAAGGATATTAACTAATTTTTAATTAATGCTTTTATATGTATTCAACCATGATACTTCATTAAATGGTGCCATAATGTAATAACAAATAATTGGTAATAATATACATATATATATAAATTAATATCCTCACATTCCTTCTCATATATATATATATATATATATATATATATATATGGGAAGGAATATATATATATATATATATATGTGTGTGTGTGTGTGTGTGTACGTATATATATATATATATGTATGTACACATACACATATACATATCTATCAATGTATATATTGGTCACTACTGTGGCTTGATCAAAGGTCCTCAGAATTTCCTGGCATCTCAGTTTGCTGGAGGCTGGTGTGTTAAGACTGTGACCCCATGTATGGATTGGGCATTGCAGGCAGGGAGTTGAAATCCCAGCATGGCCAAAAATTTATTCATGCAGTAAGAAGCCAATTTTGACACATTTTTTTTCCTTCTCTGAGAAAGTCCTGAGTCTCAATATGATGTATAATCCGTATGCAAATATAATCTAGGTGATATGATGTAATAAATGAAGTGTTATATGTGTAATAATACCACATAAATAAGGGTAATAAAGGTCATATGCAGTAAACCCATGTATGTAAATAGATACAATATATGAATATTATTTTTTCCAAGTGCTGGGGTTTGAGTCCATGCCCTGGGAACTGCTCTGAATTTCTTGTCTTCAAGGATGGTGAGCTTCTCCTTCACCCACAATGTCACAGAGTTATCCAGGACCTGAGTTTAAATCCCAGGCCTGCCAGAAAAATGGTGCATATTCCAAGCCAGGGCCTTATTATTATTATTTATTTCTTTTTTGGCCCAGCACAGGGCTTTAACTTAGGTCTTGGCACCTCTGCCACAACCAACCCTGGGATCCTAGGATCCGAGTTCAAATCTCAGGGCTGGCAAAAATAAAAAACAAAAACAAGGAAAAGCATAAAACTGAGAAGTTCAAGAAAGGGATTTTACTTTTTTTTTCCTTTGGTATTGTGACCATCCTGGGTCTAAATGACAAGGCCCAGAAACTGCACATGACCTTGCATTGCTGATGTTTGGCAGGCTATTAGGGAAGCCATAGCCAAAACCGGCAACTTGGGCCTGGAGTTCTAATCCCGGAACTGTCACTAATGAATGATGGGAGGTTCTAAGAAATACATTCTGATGATACATCCATACAAATGGATTGTTATAAAAGTAACAAATTAGTAGTTTATGATTTTCATATTATACACAATTATACTACATTGACTAATTTTCAATTAATACTTTATTATGTATTCAATCATGATACTTAAAAAAGGAAGGAATAATTTAGTTGCCAATAATTAGTAGTAATAACGTATATGCAATTTCATAATATAGAAATTTCTCTTAGTTTATACATATACACCTATCTATCTATGTATCTACCAATCTACACATTTATCTGTTTATAAACTTGTTACTCCTGGGGCTTTGTGGTAGACTGCTCCCCTAGTACGTACAAAGCCCTGGGTTCGATTCCTGGCTACCTCATGCACAGAAAAATCCGGAAGTTGTGCTGTTGCTCAAGCAGTTGAGCACTAGTTTTGAGCATAAAAGCTTCGGGACTGTGTCTAGACCCTTACTCAAGACCCAAGACTGGCACCAAAAAAGAAAAAAAAGAATGTTCTGACCTCAACGATATAAGGATAGGACTGCAAATATCTCATCACAGAGCAAGCTGGGAGTCTGGTGCTGACAGTTGCCATCTAACCTGATTTAGCCAGAGGTAAACTGCTGCAACCCAGCTCCACGGAACCAGATGCTGCTGGCTCACTCACCCTTATCATCCAAGATACTCCAGGGCTGAGATATAACACTGGTGGTTTTAAAACCCTGCCCAGGCAGGAAGTCTGTGAAACTCTAAGCTGTTGCTCAAAGTGTAAGAGCTCTGGCCTTGAGCTAAAATCTTCGGGTAGTAGCCCCAACCTTTGAGTGCAATCTTCGTGGATAACTTCCTCCTAAAAAACCTCACCCCATTAAACCATTAGATGTGAACTTTGTGCAGTTTGTGATGTGTTTCTGAAAAAAAAGGTGATACTGATGAAAACACCCTAATCCTAATGACAGCTTGTGGGATAGAGCTATGTGATTAGTCCTTCATGAGGTGTTCTGTGCTGAGTCCATCATGGGGTGCATTCTTTCATCTGGTCCTTGTAAGAGCTCCACATGTAAGATGATTGTGCATATGAGAAAGTTGAAGCTCAAATATGTCCCATGTCAGGGCCAAAATTTTGGATGTTCTGAACTCTAATGAGTTGTCTCCTGCAGACAATTGTCTTGGTTTATTTTTTCCAGTTGTAAATTTTGAACTCAGGGCCTAGGCACTGACCCTTCCCTGTTGGTTTCATGGCTAGTGTCCTATCACGTGGAGCCAATGACCCTTGGCATCTGTAGCTGAGGTCTGTCATCTTGCCTACTCAGGAAGCTGAGATCTAACAATCTGGGTTCAACATTATCCCAGACACAAAAGGTCCCATGAGACTATTATCTCCTATTTACCACTTAAAAACTTAAAGTGGAAGCTGGGAACCGGTGAGTTGCACCTCTCATCCTAGCTACTCAGGAGCCTGAGAGCTGAGGATCAGGGTCCAAAGCCAGCCTGGGCAGGAGGTTCCTTGAGATGGTTATCTCCAATGAAACACCAGAAAGCTGAAGGGACATTGTAGCTCAAGTAGTAGAGTTCTAGATTTGAGCTGAAGAGCTCAGAGACAGCACCCAGGCCCAGACTTCAATTCCTTCAACTTACAAGAAAATAAAGCAAGAAACCTGAAGTGGAGTGCTGGGAATGTGTCTTAGGTAGAGTGCCTTGCATATATGAAACCCTGGGTTTGAATCCTCAGTACCACATCCCTAGGGGGAAAAAAGCCTGAAGTGGCTCTGTGGCTCAAGTGGTAGAGTGCTATCCTCATACAGGAGAAACTCATGTACAGTGCTCAGGTCCTGAGTTCAATCTCCAGGACTGGTGCACACACACTCACACACACACACACACACACACACACACACACACACACACACACACACACACACACACACCACATGCACGCACACACACACACAGACACAGATAAGGATACCAGAAATGAAACTGTGACACCAAATGGTAAAGCAAAGAGCTTCTGCTCTGAACTCATGGTCAGCACCCTGGCCCTGTGCTCAACCTCAAAACCTAGCCACCCAGGGCCCAACTAGGAGAGATCAAAGGTTTCAAAACCTGGTGAGCTTCACCAGCCCTAGATGACAGGAAGCATTGTGATATTACACATGTACTTAGATTTACCAAGCTTCTGGAAACCAAGTGAGGCACCATTGCCAACGGTGAATCATTTCATTAGGTTCAGCTCCCCAGTTGTCTGCCAGAAGGACTCTTGAATTAATTGTAGCAGTTTGTTTCAACAATGGGACATAGTCTAACAAAGACAGGATAAGTACAAGGAACTTGGCCTGCCATGGAAGTTGACACAAATGAAGGCTTCCTGTCAAAACAGAGCACTGGGGAGAGAAAGAGCTTGGGGTACAAAGAGGTCTTTATCTCCTGGACTTCAGAGCTCACCCACATTCATCCTCACTAATTGCCCATGGATGAATTGTTTGTTACACAGTCGTACAGGAGTGAGGCTTTTTGTCTGCCTGTTCCAACAATGAGGCAGACTTCCTCCAGCAGCCTGAGATGTGAAGAAACACTCAGGCTACACCGGGAATAGTGAGGGGAGCCCCAAACATGCACTGTCTTGAAAGCACTCTCTGTATTATGAAATCATTCTATTCAAAGCAAATTTCCTAGCTGGGTGCCTTTCTTCAGAGAGACTCTGGATGTTCACCAATAGAAATGCATGCACGCATACATAGACAGATGGAGTTACTGGCTCTATTTTTGTGTGGCAGGTCCTGAGGCTTGAACTGTTAGCCTAGACATTTTCCGTGAGCTCTTTTTGCTAAAGGAAGCATTTTATTGTGTCTTAAACTAAGATTACCCTAGGCTGGGGTGCAGCTTTTACACCCACAGATGATCTGGGGATCCTAGGGTCTGAGTTCCACTCCCAACACTGGCATAAAAACATCAAATCAACACAAATGGAGAAGGAAAAAAACCAGGAAGTTTTACGCAACCGTTTTACCTTTGTTTCCTTTGAACTTGACCATCTTTGGTCTCAATGACTCAGCTTGAAAATTGAACCTGACCTTGCCTGGCTGAATGCTGGTGGGCTGTCAGTGAAGCCCGAGCCCAACTCACACACCTAGGCCCTGAGTTGGATCCTGGGAATGGCACCTACACACTGCTGAAATCCTAGAAAACTCACTCCTATCTATAGGAACACTAATAGAATGTTTGAAATGTACTAATTGAATTAATACTTAGCTAGTCATTCTAATATAAGATTGTATGCAATAAATACAGGTCATTGATTAATTTAATAATTAATTAAGTCTTCTTCTGTGATTAATGGAGGCATAATTTTAGACCAAATAATTGGTAGTATTAGAACATATGAAAATAAGATATAGACATCACTCTTTGTATAGTTATACACTAGAATCTACATAAATGTTTACCTGTCTCTGTATACATTTATATATGCATATATATATGTAAATACACACACACTGCAATCTACACATGTATGTGTTTATATATTGGCCACTCTTAGGGCTTGATCTCCAGTCCTCAAATTTGCCGATAACTTCACTTGCATCAGGCTGGTGGGATAACATTGACCCATTCATGAATTGGGCCTTCTAGGCCTGGTGTTCAAATCACAGAACTGCCAAAAACTTAATCCTTGTGGAAGAAGCCAACTGTTCTGCTTATTTTCCTTATTAGTGAAAGTCCTGGGTCTCAGGAATGATGCATAATACATACGCAAATCTATGTCCTATGTAATAGGATGTAAAAAATATTATATGTGTAATCATACTCACTAAAATACATAATACATAAATATAACACAAAATAAAATGAATAAATACACTAATTGAAATATGCAGTAAACATGTGTATGTAAATATAAATCATGTATTTAAAATGTATACAAGTGGTAGGACTTGAAGTCAGGCCCTGGGAGCAGGCCTGACTTTCTTGTCTTCCAGCACGGTGAGCTTCCCCTTACCCCACTATGCTGCAGATTTACCCAACCCTGAGTTCAAATCCCAGGTCTGGCAGAAAAAAAAATGGCATGAATTCCAAACCAAGGAGCCTCAAAATTTTAAAAATATTTTAAATGTATGTATGTATTTTTGTATGTATTTTTATTTTGTCAAAGACAGGGCTTGAACTCAGGTCGTGTCAACTCTGCCTCAGCTTCGATCACTCTAGGCTAGGGTGCAGCCATTGGACCCACAGCCGAACCTGGATTCTGGGCCCAAAGGCTGACAGGAAAAAATACAATAAAACAAAACAGGAAAAAAAACCCCAGCAACTTGCAGATAGCTGCAGGTTTTACATTTGTTTTCTTTGCAAGGTGACCTTCCTGGGTTTGATTGACTTGAAAAGTGCTGGTAACCTGGCATTGCTGAAGACTGGTGGGCTTCCAAGGAAGCCATTGGCCAACAGGACAAAATAGGCCCTGGGTTTGAAGCTCGGTCCTGACCTTTACCAATGGTGGGAGATCCTAAGAGTCTTGTTCCTATTCATAGGAATACCAATGGAAGGTTATGAATGTCAAGGTTGAATTAGTTGTTCCTGAATGATACTATTATAAAATTAGAGTGATTTTAGGAGGCTGATGGATATTACTGAATATTTTTGACACATTAAAAGAATACTTTTAATTACATGGGCACAATAATTCCAGGACAGTGGTTGATTTAATTAATAATTCATTAAGGATGAAAACAATATTAATTACATGGAGGCATAATAAATACCCAAGAATTGGTAGGAATGTAGCATATATAACTGAATATTGTATAGACATTTCTGGCATTCTATAAAGATCTATATTTATTTGTGTACTACCATCTGCATGTCAATCTGTTCTCATTTTCTCAACCCCTGTAGCTCGATCTCAGGTGCTGGGAACTACTTGTCAGCTCAATATACAGCAGGTTGGCGTGCTGACAGTCACCCATTCATGCATTGAGCCTTGTAGGCTGTGAGTTCAGATGCAAGCACTCCGAAAAATTGAATCGTGGAGTAAGAAGCCTATGGTGACACATGTTTTCTTTTGTTGTGAAAGTGCTGGGTATCAGGTATGAAGTTTCATACATAGGCAAATCTATAACCTCTGTAATAAATGTAATAAATATTCCATGTGTAATAACAGTCAATAAAATAAATGGTAAATAGATGAATAAAACAAAAATAAAATGAATAACTACACTAGGCACAATATGGAGTCAACATATGTGGCTCCATCTCAGGACCTGGGAACTGCCTAGGAGCTGAATTGGCTAGAGGCTGCTGCGCTGAAAATTACCCATTCATGAACTTCTAAGCCCTAAGTTTCGATCCCAGCACAGCCAAAAATGTATTCTTGGAGTTAGAAGCCGAACATGACACATTTTTTTTTCTTCAAAATTCCTCGGTGTCAAGTAGGATGTATAATTCGGATGCAAATCTATATGCTATGTAATAGGATGTTGTAAATGTAATAAATGTCATAGGTGGAATAATTGTCACTACCATAAATGATGAAGGGTTGAATTAGTGAATCATTCTAGATAAAATGAGACACAATAATTATAGGATGTGTATTAAGTTTTATTAATATTTTATTAAGCACTAACAGAATAAAAATTGCATGGAGTCATAATTAAATACCTAATAATTGGTAGTGACACATGATGTATATTTAATTATATATAGACATCTGTCTTATTCTATAAAGAATGTAAATATATGTATATATATATGTACATATATGATAAATAATAACAGGATATTAAGTAATTTTAATTGTTCAACTGGGACACATCATTAAGTGGAGACATAATTTAATATCTAATAATTGGCAGTAATATCTATGTTAATAATATAGGGATGTCTCTTTTTGTGTACATAATATTTATATGCAGCAATGTCTACCTACTTATACCTCATTCAGTCATGGGGCTCGATGGTTGAGTGCTTCCTTAGTAAGCAGGAAGCCCTGGGTTCAATTCCTCAGTGCCACATAAACAGAAAACCCAGAAGTTCTGCTGTCATTCAATCAATTGAGTTCTAGCCTGGAGCACAAATGCTTATGGACAGTGTCTAAGCCCTTACTCAAAGCCCAGGACTGCAGCCAAAAAAAGGTAGAATGTTCTAACTGCAACTGTAGAAGGCTAGGACTTCAAATACCTCATCACAGAGCAAGCTGGGAGTCTGGTGCTGACAGCTGCCACTTAACCTGACAGCCAGATGTAAACTGCTGCAACTCAGCTCCAAGAAACCAGACACTGCTGGTTTACCCCCCTCATCCTGGCTGCTTGGGGGCTTTAAAACCCAGCCCTGTCAGGAAGTCTGTGAGAATCCTGGAAATGTGGCTCGAGGAGGTAGATTTCTAGCTTTGAGCAAATGTTATTAGAACAGTATCCCTATGCATTTAGTACAAGTCCCATGTATAACCCCCCAAAAATTCACCCCAATAAACTATTAGATATGAACTTGTGTGGCTTATAAAATGTTCCTCAAAGAATGGTGATACTGATGAAAGCACCCTAATTCTAATGACAGCTTGTGGAATAGAGTTATGTGCTGAGTACTTCACAGGGTTCAGTGTGCTGAGTCTATCACATGATGCTGTGGGCTGAGTCCTTCAAAGAGTGCTATGTGCTGTGTCCTTCTAGGGTGCATTCTTTCATCTGGTCCTTGTAAGAGCTCCACAACTGAGATGATTATGAAGACACGAATATTGAGGCCCAGATATGTCCCCTGTCAGGGACAAAATTATGTATTACCAAAGTGTTGGTGAGTTGTCTCCTGCAGACAATTGTTTTGTTTTTCCTCAGTCATGAATCTTGAACTCAGGGCCAAGGTGCTGACCCTTACCTCTTGTGCTCATGGCCAGCACTCTACCATGTGGAGCCAAGGACCCCCTTGCAACAGAGTGCCACGACCTATGGGTCTATAGCTGAGGACTATCATCCTGCCTTCTCAGGAAGCTGAGATCTGAGGACCTGGGTTCCAAACTATTCCGGACACAAAAGGTCTCATGTTACTATTATCTCTAATTCACCACTAAGAAATCTGAAGTGGAAGCTGGGTGTTTGTGGCTCTGCCTGTCATCCTAGCTACTCAGGAGGATGAGATCTGAAGATCATGGGCAGGAAAGTCCTTGAGACATTTAGCTCCAATGAACCACCAGAAAACCTGAAGTGGCCCTGTGCCTCAAGTGGTAGGGCACACGACTTTAGCTGAAGAACCCAGGCCTAGACTTCAACTCCTACAACTGACAACAACAACAAAAAGACATAAACAAACTAACAAACCTGAAGTAGAGGGCTGGAAATGTGCCTTAGGGGTAGCGTTCTTTGCATATATGAAACCCTGGTCTTGATTTCTCTGTACCACATTACCAGAAAAAAGCCTGAAGTACCTCTGTGGCTCAAGTGGGAGAGGGCTATCCTTGTACAAGAGAAACTAGGTACAGTGCTCAAGTCCTGAGTTCAAGCTCCAGGACTAATGTATACACACACACACACACACACACACACACACACACACACACACACACCACACAGAGAGAAAGGAGAAGTGAAGCTGTGACACAAAATGATAAAGCACTAGTCTTCTGCTCTGATCTCATGGACAGCATTCATGCCCTATGTTCACAATCAAACCTAGCCATCTAGGGCCCAACTAGGAGAGGTCAAAGTTTTCAAAACCTCATGAGCTTCACCAGCCCCATATGACAGGAAGTATTGTGATATCTGACATGTGCTTGGATTTCCCAAGCTTCAGGAATCCTAGGAGAGGCATCAAAGGCCGATCCTCATCTGCAATGAAACATTTCATTAGGTTCAGTGCCCTAGTTGAGTTCCTGAATGATTCCTGAATTACATTTAGCACTGTATATGAATAGCAGAACACAGCCTCACAAAGGCAGAATAAGTGCAGGGAACTTGGCCTGCCATGGAAGGTGGCACAAATAAAGGATTCCTGTCAAAACAGTGCACTGGGGAGAGAGAGAGCTTGGGGTACAAAGAGGCCTTTTTCTCCTGACCTTCAGAGCTTACTCAGACTCATCCTCACTAATTGACCCAGATGGAGTTATTTGTTATATAGCTGCACAGGAGTGAGGCCTTTAGTGTGCCTGTTCAGACAATATGAAAGACTTCTTCCAGCAGGCCTGAGGAGCAGAGAAACCCTCAGGCTACACTGGGAACAGTGAGGGGAGCCCCAGAACAAACACTGTCATGAAAGCCATCTCTGTGCTATGAAATCATTGTATTGAGAACAAATTTCCTAGCTTGATGCCATTCATAATAGCTACTCTGGAGACTCACATATATATGGAATGCATATATGGAGTGCATCCATACATACACAAAGACATGGAGGTACAGGCTCTTTTGGTGGGAAAGTCCTGAAGTTGAACTATGAGCCTAGAGGTTGTCCCTGAGCTCATTTTGCTCCAGGGTAGCTCATTACCCTTGAATCACACTTCTGGGTTTTGTTTTGTTTTTGGGATCTCTTAGAAATAAGCATGTTAAGGACTTTCCTACCTGGGCTATATTCAAACTGAGAATCTCTACATCTCATCCATCTGAGGAGCTGGGATTATAATCAGCAGACACTGGCACCTGCCTTTCTTTTCTTCATTTTTTAATCTGGACAATCTGACTTCTTCACCAGGTCATTCCCATGGTTTGAATTTATAAGCAAACTACCCAATGTTCTTTATAGCTGCATTTTCTGAGAAGGATTTTCTTTCCTCATCTTCCCCTCTGGTCACAGGTTAGAAGCCAAAAGTGAGAAATGAGTGTCATAGGATTTGGAAACTAAGGTCCACAGTTCATGTCAGCTCTGTCACTTAGCTTTGAGTTGCAGTAAATTACTGTCTCTGGATGAGAGGACCAAAGGCTGGAGTGATCCACACACTGTCTTCATTGGTCCTTTTGCCTATAAAATGATCTAATAGTTATGAATGTTATGTGTCTCCAAACTTAAGTATCTAGAACACACTAGAAGCATCTTCATGTTTCTGATTTTTTCTAGTACCTCCGAGATTTAGAATAATGTATTGTGTTGAGCAACTCCTCGATGAATCCCTGAGGAAAGCCGCTTGAAGCCTCCTCAAGAGATTGCCATCAAAAGCCAACCCAAGCAGAAAAGTCTGTGAGGCTCTTATCTCAAATACACCACCAGAAAACCAGAAGTGGAGCAGTGGCTCAGAGGGTAGAGCTCCAGTTTTTAGAGAGCCGAGCAGGAGATTCAGGACAGACCAGGAAATCCTGGGTGGCCCTTATATCCAATTAATAACCAGATGGCTGGACATGGAACTGTGGTGGTGGTGGTGGAGCCTCATCCTTGAGCAAAACATCTGAGGAACACATGGGGCCCTGACTTTAGGCATTGGGATGGCCACAAAAATTCAAAAAGTGAAGGCCATGTTATGTATCAGTGCTCTAATAACTTATGTGTGTATATTACCTCCCAGAGGGCAAACAGACCATAAGCAATACCTCTGCTTTTATTTACTGATTTATTTTTCAGATATGCTTGTTGCACATACCACATCATTCTCTTCATTTCAGGCCCATTGCTTTTCTCTTCTAGGGTTCCAGGTCTGTGTCGTTGTATGATGCACACTTAAACGCTCAGCAGCCTTTATTTACATTTTATTATGAGGCCAAGGCCAGTAGAGTCACAAATCAGGTAGGGGAAGAGAAGGTTCGGTTTCGTGGAAATAACCAGTATTCAGAAAATTAAACTTGGAAATGTAAGATGGTAGCATAATTATGTAAAAACTACCACTAAGAAAAAGATGAGGGGCCTGGGAATGTGGATTACTGAGAGAGTGCTTGCCTAGAATGCAAGAAGCCCTGGGTTTGATTCCTCAGTAGCACATACACAGAAAAAGCCAGAATTCACGCTGTGACTCAAGTAGCAGAGTGCTAGAGACATTACCCCGGCCTTGAGTTCAACCCAAGAACTGGCAAAGAGATAGTTAAGTAGGTAGGTATGTAAGTGGATGAGATAGATAGATAGATAGATAGATAGATAGATAGATAGATAGATAGATAGATAGATAGATAGATAGATAGATAGATAGATAGATAGATAGATAGATAGATAGGTAGATAGGTAGGTAGGTAGGTAGGTAGGTAGATAGATAGATAGATAGATAGATAGATAGATAGATAGATAGATAGATAGATAGATAGATAGATAGATAGATAGATAGATAGATAGATAGATAGATAGATAGATAGATAGATAGATAGATAGATGACAGATTAATATGGTCTTGAACGTCAGGAGGAAAGAAGGGAACAATTCCCAGTCATGAGGCCTACTGTAATGTGCCAGGACACCAGCATCGCCTTCACACAACCACAGAGCAGGAAGACTGTCTCTGTCCCACTTCTCTGGCAGCCGAAGCCACCAAAGCCAAGAAGGCACAGCCAGGTTCTAACCCAAGTGCTCGGACACAGTAGAGAAAGGACTCTGCATCTCCTTGGACTGGGGATTTGCATTAATTATGTGGAGAAGGAAGGAAGGAAAATGGACAGGCAGATGTAGAAGGGCCTTCAAATCTGACAGATGGAGAGTCACAAACCCACTTCCTAAGATCAGAGAGCAGTGTTTTTCTATTCTTTTTTTTATTGTGAAAATACTGTACAGAGGGGTTACAATTACGTGCGCCAGATAATGAATACATTTCTTATCAAGCATTGTAGCCTCCTCCTTTGTTTCCCCTTCCCATCCTATCCTCCCCCCGCCCCCCAACCCTCCTCCTGTCCCCCTACCAAAATTGTAAAGTTCATATTCGACATAACGACTTGTACGTCTCATTGTTGCAATGTGTCCACCTGTATTCCTATTTAAACGATTTGTTTTTCCCTTCCCCTGTACAAATTATAACAACATCAAATACAGTGAAAGCATGGGTTATATGGTGGGTGAGAGACATACAAAGCAACAAAGAAATCCTCCCCTCTCCCCCATTAAACTGACTCTCTATTTTTTTTATCTTTTTTTTTATTGTGAGAATACAGTACAGAGGAGTTACAATTACATGGGCAAGATAATGAGTACCTTTCTTATCAAGCATTGTTGCCTCCTCTTTGTTTCCCCTTCCCATCCCTTCACATACTCCCCCTTCCCCCTACCCAATCCTATGCCCACTCCCCGCCAAAGATGTAAAATTCATTTTTTGACATAACGACTTGTACACTTCATTGTTGGAATGGGTCCACCTGTATCCCTAGTTAAAAGATTTGTTTTTGCCCTTTCCCTCCACAAATTATACCTACATCAAATACAGTGAAATCATGGCTTATACCGTGGGGGAGGGACATGCAAAGCAACATAGAAATCATCTTATAAATATGTTAGAAACAATTGCATGCAAGGAAAAAAAATTTTTTTGAATACTTATCTTGGGGTTCATTCCCCCAACATCAACTTATCTGACCTTTACTGCTTTACTGGGACATATACTAGTTATTGCAAATAAGGGAAACCATGGAACCTATGTTTCTTTGGGCCTGGATAACTTCACTTAATATTTTTCCAAGTCTATTGTTAACATAAAGATAGCCTGAGGCTCCCTTCACCTGAAGGAGAAGGTTAATTAGTCATTGTTTCAAGAGGCTGAGAAAAGCCTGACCTTGGTTTAACTCTAACAAATGTTTCAGGTTTCCCCTCATTGCTGGCGTTCCTGGAATGTATGAAGTGGTTTTGTAGCACAATTCCCTGTTAAGTGTGTCATTCTGCCTCCTAATCCCGCAGGCCTGGGTCTCTTCTCCTAGCCTGGCTTTTGAAACTGTTTCTTGTCCTTCGAATACAGTGTTACACTGGAGTTCTTCCTGCTAACAGGGCTAGGGCTCAGATCCTGAGAACTTCATTTGAACCCAAAATTGGTAAATAATGTTTCTTTCCTGCTACTATAGCTTAAGAAGTCTAAGAACATTTAGAGTGCAAATAAAATATCACCAAGGAAAACCCAGGATGCTCTTGAACATCTGACTTTTCAGAAGTGGAAGTCAGAGTCTCATAGACTTTCTGTCCCTGGTTGGTTTCACTCTGTGACCCTCAGACCTCAGTCTCCTGAGCTACGGTGACAGGCATGAGCTACTGGCGCTCTGCTAGGTTCAGAACTGTAATGTCATTGACAATACAATTCAACTGCTTATCACAATGGGGTTGGGGATTATATTAACCTTTTCAACATTGGATCTTTCAGAACCCTGTAGGACACAAGGTTATAATGCTAGAGTCTGATAGGCTGGGCATCTGGTGCTGCTACACTTGAATCTTGAGCTCTGACTCCAATTCTGGTGTACATCAGCATTCATTTTCCAGAGAATGTTCTCCTATTTAGAAAATAGAAAAGAGTACTTTAACCCTCTTTTTTTTTTCCAGTTGTGTGTCTCGAACTCAAACTTGGGCACTGTCCCTGAGCCCTTCATCTCAAGGCGAACACTCTACCACTTGAGCCACAACACCACATAGGGTTTTTGGTGGTTCATTGAAGGTAAGAGTCTAACAGGCTTTCCTTGACTAGGCTGTCTTTGAACTGTGGTCTGCAGATCTCAGCCTGCTGAGAATCTAGTGTTCCAGTTGTGAGCCACTGGCATCTGGCCTATTGTTTTTGACAGTTATGGGGCTTTATCTTAGGGCCTAGGTATTGTATCTAGCTTCTTTTTCTCAAGGCTAGCACTCTACCACTTTAGCCACTCCATAGCTTCTGGCTTTTCCTTTGTATGTGGCACTGAGGATTCAACCCTGGCATTCATGCATGCTGAGCAAGTTTTCTACCACTAAGCCACATTTCTAGCCCTACCCTTACAATTTTATCCCTCAACTTGCCTGTCCTCAAGAAAAGGCTTCTGAGTATAAATCATTTAAAGAAATCCGTATAGGAAGGTGTCCAAAGATACAGAAGACAAAGCTTATATTTGGGAGGGAATCTAAACATGTGAAGACTATGACAAATGCTTCTATTTAATTATGTATCATGTTTCAACACTTAAAAAAGTATTAATAAAAATGAGTCAATATCCTATACTATTGTGTATAATTTTATAATAGATGTACAACATGTACTAAACATTATGTGTACAATAATACTAAATTGGGCCTGGGAAGGTGGCTTAGTAGTAGTGCGCTTGCCTTGAATGCACGAGGCCCTGGGTTCGATTCCTCAGCACCACATAAGCAGAAAATAATCCAGAAGTGGCACTGTGGCTCAAGTAGTAGAGTGCTACCCTTGAGCTGAAGAGCTGAGGGACAGCGCCCAGGTCCAGATTTCAGGCCTGCGACCAGATCCCCCCCAAAAAATAATAATTCTAAATACAATAGACAATAAATAAATGAATCAAGTAAAAACTAAAATAAATGAATCAAATAAAAACTAAAATAAATACAAAATCAATAATACAAATCATAATAGATTATAAACATACATATGTAAATATATCATATATTACACATATATAGAAATATTTTTCCATTGCAGGGCCTTCATTCAGACCCTGGTAACTCGAACCTGAATTACTTTTCCTCAAGGACAGTGAGTTTGCTTTCACCCAAGGTGCAAAAATGTTACCTGGATGATGAGATCAAATCCCTGCACTGAAGAGAATTCTGGTCCCAGTTCCAAGACAGTGACTTATTTTTTTTTTAATAGAAACAGTTTTGTTTATTCAGTTCCATACTGAATATTAAAATAAAAGCAGTGTAGAATTTTGTACATCTATTCAGATGTCTTTCCCTTACCCCCAAACTGCTTCTCTGAGCACTACTTTTTTTTCATTTTTTATTGTAAAAATATTGTATAAAGGGGTTACAGTTAAATGAGCAAGGTAATGCTCCTTTTGAGCATTGTTGTCTCTTCCTTTGTTTTCCACCTACCATCCCTTTCCTCCCATCTCCACATCTCTTCCCCCTGCTGAACTCAGTGAGCTAATTTTTTATTTTTGTCTTTACACTGGGTTTGAACTCAAGAAGTGGCAACTCTGCACTTTCCCGCACACTGCTACAGATTTACCAAGACGCTGAATTCAAATCCCAGGTTAGGAAACAAAACTGGCAGAAATTCCCAACCAGGGATTTTTATTTCTTTTTTAATTTAGTTGAATAATGAATTAATTTTTAATTTATTCTTTATTTTGCCAACAAGCGGCTTGAACTCAGGTAGTGGCAACTCTGCCTCAGTTTCAATCTCTCTAGGCTGGAGTGCAGCCTCTGGACCCATAGCCAATCCTGGGATCCTAGGCCCACGGGGCTTGCAGGAAGAAGAAAAAGTAGTATAGAACAAAACGTGGCGAACTGCAGAAGGCTGGTGGTTTTACGTTTTATCCTTTGCAGTGACCATCCTGGGTCTGAATGACACGGTTGCAAAGTGGACCTGACCTGCCATTGCTGAAGATGGCGGACTATCAGGGAAGCCAAAGGCCAATCTTAGAACGTTGGCCCTGGGTTTAAATCCTGGTCCTGATACCTACCAATGGCAGGAGATAACAAGAGACTCGTTCCTATGCATAGGAATACCAATTGAAAGAGTAGGTCATGCTTTGTTATAGTCTAAAATTGGATGTAATAATCCTAAGAAACTGATTGATCCTAATTAATAGTTTATTAACCATGAAAAGAATAATATTCCTTCAATTGTCGTATAATACATGCCTAAGAGTTGGTAGGAACATAGTAGGTGTCATTGAATCATAGATAGACTGTTCTGGTGCTCTTTACCAATATATATTTATTTGTATACCACCATCTGCATATCCATATATCACTGTTTTAGCCAAACCTGAGGCTGGATGTCAGCACCTGGGAACCACCCGACAGCTTCATTGGCTAGAGGCTGCCATGCTCACACTCATACATTCATGAATTGGGCCTGCTAGGCTCTGAATTCAGATCCCAGCACTGCCAAAAATTTAATCTTGGAATAAGAAGCCGAGTGTGACACATGTTTTCCTTTTCTAGGAGAGTCCTGGGTGTCAGGCATGATGGAGAACATATCTACAAATCTGGATGCTATGTGATAGGATGTAAACAATGTAACAAATGGTAGAGGTGTCATCAGACTCAATAAAATAAATGGTAAATAAATGAATAAAACAAGAAATATAATGAATAACCTCACCAAACACGATATGGACTGAATATCTGTATGGAAGTATAAATCCTATCTTTAAAATGGATATAAGGAGTATGTTTTCTAGGCCTGAGGCTTGAATTCTGGCCTAGAGAACAGGCCTGAATTTCTTTTCTTCAAGAATGGTCAGATTTCCTTCCCTCACAGTGCTGCATATTTACCTGGACCTTGGTTCAAATCCCAGGTCTGGCAGAAAAATTTGCTCAAATTCTGAACCAGGAAGCTAAATAATATTTTTAATTGTGGCTATTGGGGAAGCCATAGTCCTGCACGGCAGCATAGCCCTACAGTTCGAATCCCAGTCATGTCACTTCTGGATGGTGGGGGATCCTAAGAGACTCGTTCCCACCCACAGGAATAACTATGGAATGTTATCAATGTCACGGTTGAATAAGTTGCTCATGAATGGTAGTCATATAAAATTAGACTTCATGATATCAGTTGGCAGATTTTATTTAATTATCTTATGAAGTATTAAAAATACTAATTCTCACAGGGATGCAATAATTTCAGGACACTACTTTACTTAGTAGTTTATTAAGGATGAAAATAATAACATTAATTACATGGAGGCATAATAAATACCCAAGAATTGGTAGGAATATAGTCTCTATAACTGAATAATGTATAGACATCTCTGGCACTCTATAAACATATATATTTGTGTACTGCAATCTGAATGTTAATCTGTTCATATTTTGTCAACCCCTGGGGCTCTATTTCAGGTCCTGGGAACTGCCTGTCAGCTCCATTTGTCCCAGGATGGCATGCTGACCCTCACCCATTCATGAATTTGGCCCTATAGCCATGAGTTCAGACAATGAATCGTGGAGTAAGAAGCTGATGGTGACACATATTTTCCTTTCCTGTGAAAGTCCTTGGTGTCAGGTATAACTGTAATACATATGCAGACCTATATCCTATGTAATCAATGTAATCAATGTTCTATGTGCTATAATAATCAATAAAATAAACAGTCACTACATGAATGAAACAAAACATAAAATGAATACACTGAATGCAATATAGAGTCAACATATGTGTGTAAATATATATCATATATTTAAAATGTATATGAATAAAATGTCATCTACTGCTGAGGATCATTTCAGACCTAAGGAGCATACATGAATTTCTTGACATCAAGGAGGCAAGCTTCCCCTACCCACACAGTGCAACAGAGTTATGCAGACCAAGGGTTCCAATCCCAGTTCTGGCAGAAAAAATTGGCACCTTTATACTATGTGACGCCCAATTCTTAGGTATTTCATTATGCCTACATTCAATGAATGTGATTGTTTAAATGCTTCATAAAGTATTGATTGGAATCAATCAGTATCCTATAATAAAATTGTGGATAATTTTATCCTAGAATCATTCAAGAACTACCTATTCAGTCATAACATACATCACATTCCACTGGTATTCATATAGATAGAAATCGGTTTTTATGGCTCTCTTGCCATTTGGTGGTGGCAGGACCAGGATTCCAACTGTGGGTTCCAGCTCCCACCACTTAAACCTGAGGATAGGGTACTCACTGGTCTGTCTAAGAATAGCAAGATCAATGATTAGGCAGGCCCCAGTGGTTCTCAGCAGTCATCCTTGATATTTATAAGGCTGTTATAAGAGGATCATGGTATAATTCACCCTAGGCAGGAAAGTCCTTAAGACCCCCATCCAACTTCAGTGCCAACAAAGCCAGAAGTAGAGCTGTGTGGCTCCAGTGGTAGAGGGCTAGCCTTGAGCAAAAGCAGCTCAAGGAATGTGACCAGATCCTGAGTAAAAGGTCCAGGACTGGCAACAAGCAGATATATACAACGATCTGTGCAGCTATCTGGCTAAAGCAGGTCACCCTCTTGTACCAACTGAATTGGACCGAGTTCCCTGGGAAAGGAGCTGGGGGAGGTGCTGTCAGCTTGACTCTGGCCATGCTGCTTGCATCACAGAATTCTGGCCACACCCCCATTTTTTCATGGATCTTTCTGATCAATACGATACAAGAATTGTAGCCATGCCCACATTCCATGCTGCCCATCACCAGGATTCCCTCAGTTGGTTGACACTACCACCAGCAGTTGAGGAACGTAGAGTGGAGCAGGAGACTCGAGGAGACTTTGGATTAGAATAGGAAATTGATGTCCTAGTCAGTGAGTGGGAGAATAGAGGATTTCCCAGAGGGTATGAATGTGGCCAGCCCATCTTTCCCATCCCAGTGCTCAGATGTCTGAAACAAGACTCCATAAGAGAGCTACAGACAAGAAACTACTGCCAGAACACCGGTGGAAGAATCTTCCCATCAGACCTGCAACATTCAAGAAAACAAAGAACACGAAAAAGGGAGGGATCCCCAAGACAAACACCACTGGGGAGCGTGATTCAATGGAGGGTCTGGCCAAAGGTGATGCTGATTGCGGGCCTCCCTTGCCTTTTGCCCCAGTCATAGCCACCAGGGTCCAGAGTGTCAATGTTCCCGACACCACCAAGGATCTGCAGAGGTGCTAGCGACACGTGATGCCCACCCTGGACTGCAGCAAAAGAAACCAGGCACTCTGTGCCAAGATCCAACCACTGAAGCAAGAAAAGACAGACCTGTGGGATTGACTGGAGAAAGAGAGGGAGAAGATAGCTCAGGCGCACAAAGCACCAAAATCAGAGCTAGAGATCCACAAGCCACCCATACAGAGGTTGGTTTCAGCAGAAAGCGATTTACAATCTGCACCAGCCCAAGTCAAGCACGCAGTCAATGGAAAAGAAATGGAGCGAGAAGCTCTCACCAGCTGCCTGCCGGTCGCAAAGTGGCGCATGACGGAGTTGGAGATGGTGGCTTCTGTGGTCACCACTGCACAGAAGGAGATAGAAATGTTCTTCAAACAGATGAAAGATGTGACACTTCAGCTCGAGGAAAAGACCGAAAGGTTCGACGACTGGAGCAAGTGAACACAGAGTTGCAGGAGAAGCTGGAAGTGTTCTGAAAAGAGAAGACTAACAGGAAGAACAGAATCTTCATATTCCAACAAGTGCTGGCGAGGCATGTGTACTGAAGGGACTACTGGACAACATGAACTGGATGGTGACCTCTGCAAATCTGAAGAGAGACACCATCACGGAGGATCTGAGCTTTGAGAGGTCTGCATGGAAGGAGGTGTTTCAGTGGCTCACCGACCAGGTAAACCAACTGACAGAGGAGAAGGAGCAAAGGATGAGGCAGGTGCTGGACATAGAGAATGAGCTGGGGGAACTAAGAAGGAAGCGGCAGAACCATCTCAGGCCAAGCAGCAGTGGCTGGCCCAGGCCTGCCACACGCAGGTGGAGTTGAAAAACCTGTAGGAACAACTTCAAATCCAGGTCAAGGAAAACCAGAGTCTCTGTCTCCAGAATGCAGAGCAGCAGGAGCAACTATGGAGACTAGAGGAGAAGGTCACGTATCTGCAGGAGATCCCAAGATCCCATGATGCGCATGTGTGTGCAACGCATAGCAAGAGGAACAGCTGGCTCTGCTGTGGGATGCTCTCCACAGCGTGAGCAGTGAGAAGGAGGAGCTTGCTAGCATCCTGGACTCAGATCAGCAGGTGAAGAAACATCTGTTGGAACAGCTAGACTACCCAGAGGAGAAGATAGAGGAATTGAAAGAGGAAGCTGAGAGAGAGAGCCAAGCGGCTTGGGAGCTGTAGGAGCAGCAGGAGCAGTCCCTGGACAACCTACAGGAGCTCAGAGCCACCTGTGAGCAACACATTGCCTCCAATATGTGGCTGAACTCTGAAAAGGAGGCCCTGCAATAGCACCTGCAGAGGCAGACCCAGCTGCTTGTGCAGCTGAAGCAAGTGTAGGGCCCAACCAACTGGGGGACCAGATGGTGCCCCCAAAGTGGCAGGACACTCTCAAGTGCCTGGAAGTGACTAGACCACAAGAGGAGCACCTGCAGGCCCAACTGAGCTTCCTGGCTTTCCCTGGGGAGGAGAAGGTGTGAGCCTTGGAGAAGCAAAATGTGAGGAGGTGACGCCTCCCAACGTGACCATCGCAGAGTTTGGAGACGTGCCCCAGACCTAGAGTGACATGGCTCTGCGAGCACTCTCAGAGGCTGAGATCCACAGGTGGAAACTCCTGATGCAGTAGCGGCGACCCTGGTGTAGGTGCCCGGCCCACCAGGCAGCTCAGTGCCAGACAGAGCTGGAGCCACAGGACCCCCATTCTGTGAGCTTCCACCACAGCAAGGGTGAAGATAGGATGTGGCACACGTGGGCATCTGAGAAGAAAATCTTCGTTCATAACCTGCATGATGAGGTGGACATCCATAGTCCAGCGGATGAACTCCACCATACATGCAGATAGCTGTCGGCACACATTTGCATCATAGCAGAGTCCATCGTGGCGTATAAAGAGCAGAAGTTTGTCCTGGTTGAGCTGTATCAGGAGAAAGCTAAGCACGTTTGCCAGCTCTCCTAGGAGAAGATGGAGAAGAAGAGAGATCTGTGGGAGCTGCTGTTGCTCCTCGCAGGGGAAGGCGTGGACAGCATGCTTCAGATGCCAGCACAGGCTGAGCCCCCCGACACCACCGCCACTTCAGACATCTCAGGCTCCGAAATGGGCGAAAGGATGGAGGAGCAGAGAGGTTTTGAAGAATTGCAACTTCAAGACAGTTTGAAAACTGCCAAAGGAGAGGTCAGGGTTCCCGACCACGTAGAGGACTCTGCCATGGAGACCCCGGTGCTTTAGGAGCCCTTGTCTTCTGTGCTCAGTCATATTTTCACCTGAGGAGGGTCCCAGAAGAGCCCAGTAGGGAGGCAAAGGCACTGGGGGTCAGATAGGAGGTGAATATTTGAGAGGAACACACCCCCTCTGACACACATACACCTGTCCTGTCTTACCCCCACCCCAGCTGTTAACAGTTCTCACAGGGTGATCACATTTCCCAGTTCTGCCAGCTCTGCTAGTGCCCCCGGTCCATCTGGTCTCCTCATTCTCCCCAAGAATCCACAAAGTCACCTAGAAGCACCTAGGATGGAAGTAGGGAGGTCATCCATGTATATAGCCTTTAGGATGCTATCAAATTCCCCACAATGCCCCCACTCCAGGTCAGACACCCCTCTGGAGGCACCATGACCCTCTGCTTTGTTTTCTCTCCCGGTTCTGAGGAGCCACCTATCCCGGGTCTCCTTCACCCAGCGTCCTGGCCTAGGCTTTTAGTGAATGGGGAGTCAAAGCTGGTTGCTACCAAGGGGTAGGGTCTGGCCCTGGAGAAAGGGCAAGGCAGGGTGGTTCTGCGTTATTAGAGCAATATTCCCCTTGCGTGGGAGTCCTAGTTGTGACAAGGGAACCCCCAAGCTCAAGCTTGTACATTTCCCAGATGAGGAACCAACTAACTTGGGAGAGACACTGCTCTGAGTCTATGTGTGTGTGAGAGAGAGACAGAGAGAGATTGAGAGAGAGAGAGAGAGAGAGAGAGGAGAGAGAGAGAAAAGAGAGCAAGAGGGAGAGGAGAGAGAGAGAGAGAGGCAGAGAGAGAGAGACAGAGAGAGACAGAGAGAGAGATCACAGCCTGACTGTGCTCAGGTAAATGATCAGTTGGCAAATGGCAGATGCTGCACGGATGAGTCTTCTGTCACCGGTTTAGATTTGTGTGTGTGTGTGTGTGTGTGTGTGTGTGTGTGTGTGTGTGTGTTGGGAGAGTAGGGAGATGATATATTTAAGTCACCATGTCTAAAAAGAGCAAAAGCATTTTATGTGTGTGTATATGTATTTGTTGTTCTTTTTATGAATACCCAGTACAAGCCCAGCCACAATTTTTGTTTTCTCCTTCAAAGTTTCATGGCTCCTTTGGGGAAGTTTTCAGTAGATTTCCTTTCCACTTCTTTCCACCTCCCGCTTCCCCTTTTCCGTAGCCCACTGTATCTGCTGGGCCTGTGTGGGTCTCCCATAGGAGGCCTGTGTGAACTGCAGACCAGAGTGGACACCTGTCCTTCTGTCTTCATCCAGAAGGCTCATGAGGCGAGTGTGACCACAGCCGCACTCTTCCAGCCAGACACTCTGCTCTCGTGTGTATAGCTGGAGCTAATTCAAGGGTTGGGAATGTTTCTGCAAAACATAATTAGGGAATGAGTTGGGGGGGTAGGGCAGGGGCTGTGAAGCTAGGAGGGTCTGGGTAGTGGCGAATGGTGTGATATGGCAGATGGCTCACCACGACAGAGGATGAGAGGGGAACCTTACACAGGGCATTAATGGTGTCGGTGGGCATCTGGGCGGGGGCTCCAGGACCCCACTGGTGGTGTGGATTCCCTTCTGGGTCAGTGCACTCCTATGCAGTCCTCCCTGGAGTCCTGTAGACTCAAATCTGTGTTCCGACTAGGCCATTTCCAGCTGGGTAGTGGTAGGCAAGTGCATTCTCCCTGCTGGAGCCTGCTCAGTATGAGGACATGGCAGTTAGCTAGGACTCTCTGAATGCCAGTTTCTGTAGCCTGCTGAAGGGCTGTCTGGAAGGAAAAGGGCCCACTGACTTTGGAACCCTTTAAGTTTGATTGGGAAAAGTGAAATGCCACTTTTTCCAGGGTTTTTTTTCTTGAAGTTGGCAATTTCCACTAACACCTGGGATTATGGGTCAAATTAGACCGACCATTTCAGCTGCAAAACAATGATGTTCAAAGCAGCACAGGCAGAGTTCCCAAGCCAGATTCTCTCCTGCTATCAATGTTGTGCTCTGATTGCCTTTCTCCAGCAGCTACTGATAAGCTTCTGGCTCTCTCTAGGGTGACCACCACAGTCAAGGACATCGTGGGGAGCAGAGATTGTGACCTTACCATCCCCAGCCTGCCAGCTCTGAGCAGAGATGATTCCCAGCACCTGTACTGGACTCTGGGAGATTCAGAGACGCGGGATGCCTCAAGCAACATGAAAGTTGGGAGCCGCATATGGTGGACCATCCTGTCTGGCCTCAGGGCCGGAAAGGAGGACACTTGAGCCAGGCGTTCAGCTCATGGCAAACTTGTTCACACCTGAGTGGGGAATTGAGTGCAACAAAGCTACTCAGCCGCTGGACAGAGATCTTTGGGAAGACAGGCATCCAAGAGGCCCCAGAATCCAATGAGTACGTAGTGACTTACATCCTCGGAGTCAAAAAGTTACGTGCAGTAGCACCAGAAAGGCAGGAAGAGGGAGTAGGGAGAACTGTGGGAGAGCTACACGAGGCTTTGCCCCCACGCAAGATACTTGCCAGAATCGGATGGGACTTTTTTGTAGTATTGTTGATTGATGCTCATTTATTTATCCAACAGAGTTACAGTGTGCGCCAGGCTCCGGGGGGTCATAGATGATGAAAATTTCCAGTGCTGGTTCCACAACACATGAAGAAAACTTGGTTTGAGCTGGATGCCGGTGCTACTTAGGAGGCTGAGATGGGAGGATTGAGGCTTAAGTTCTGGGCAGGAAAGCCTGTAAGATTCTTATCTCCAACTAACTGCCAAAAAGAAAACACCAGAAGTGGGTGTGTGGCTTAATCCGTAGTCTGTTGGCCTTGAGTAAAAAGACTCAGGGGCAGCACCCTGGCTCCGAGTTCAAGGCACAGGAGTCAGAGAAAGAAAGGAAAGAGTGAGAGAGGAGGGAAGGATGGTGGGAGAAAAGGAAGAAAGGAGTATACAAGCCTTTGTTTGGAGTCCTTGGATCAAGGGAGCCAACCATTCACAATCTCTGTGGGACAGTTTCAGAGCCTAAAGCCAGTATGTAGGGCCAAGCCACTGACCCCTCAGCAACTTCATGACATCCAAGAGCTTTGTGGTCACCGACTGCAGAGGGAAGCAGCCTCAGGTAGACCCTAGGGCTTAGGGTGTGTCACCAGGTTTTGAAAATCCCTAGCCCCAACAAGTTTATTTTCTAGTCCAAGAGCTAGGGAGGTTTTGGGGTGAGGGAGTGTCAAGCGGGTGAGTGGGGCAAGGTACAAGCAGGAAGATGAAGCGGGAGGACAATCCCAGGTCAGGTGTGTCAGGACATTGGAGCCATTACCTTGCCTGAAACCTAGACCATCATTGATAGAGCCTTTAACCCAGCCATATGGGTATTAAAAGTCCTGGCACCTTGGGTTCACCATTGACCACCCGGCTGTCATCTGCTGCAGGATGCTTGGGGACTGGGACTTTCCCAAGCTCAATTTGAAGATGACCCTGAGAAGCCTGAGGCCCAGGTGACTCTATCTTGAATTAGTGAGCATCTTCTGAGGTATGAGTTATGCAGATGACCATTAACCCTACCTGAGAATGAACAGAAGAAGCAATTCCCAGGTGACTAGGAACATAAACAATCCTTGGTAAAACCACAGGCAGGCAGGTGCTGGAGGGCTTGGTGAACCAGCAGTCAGGCCACAGGTGGTGTTTGTTTAAGAAAGGAACTTTGCAGTTTAGCATGTATCCTCTTGAGACTCCCCTGTGGTGCAAGCCGCAGTTTAAAGAACATCGGGACCCATAACCAACAACTTGCTTCTGGTCCTTTCCCACTTTGTAGTGCGCCAATCATACTATAGAGTTGTTTTATTATTTTTCCCGTGGTTTATAGTGATATGTTACAAGAAATTATGATTATGCAAAGCCCTGCCTTCCCTAAAAAAGTGTATAAAAAGTGTTGTAACCGTTGCCTTGGTGATGGTCTCTGGTGGTCTTTTGGGTAAGGATTCCTGAATTAGGCTTTACAACACCCCTGGTGTTCATTCCTCCACCAGAGACAGAAGTAAGTGTGCCACTGCAGAGGACAGCCAGGGAATGAAGGCAGGAGTCGGGACCCGTGTATCCCCGAGACTTCCTCTAGGGGCCACTAGGACCCCTTGACTGCCATTCTCAGAGGCAGAGCTGGGTCTCTTTTCTGGCTCAGCCTTTAGTCTAGATGGCAGATCTGGGATGCAGAGAGGGCCAACTGAATGTGGGGCAGGGTTGGGTAGAGGCTGGTGGAAAAACAAGAGGCCCTGGGCTCTGAGCAGAGTTGTTTCTTTGAAGATACTCACAACCCAGGAACATTGCTGGGATGGATCAGCCCCTTTCTCCTTCCTGAGATAGAGGGACCTAGAGCGTTCCAATCTGCATCCCTTGGCTGAGAAATCCTTTCATTCCCACATCCTGTGGTTGGATAACTAGACCTCACATCACTGCCCAGTGTCAAAGCAGAAAAGTGAGAAATCCTGAGTCTTTGATAAGGTCAGGGGATCCTCAGTATGAGATTGTACTTGACCGTCCTAACTTGGTGCATGGTCAGTCCCATCTAAGACTGCCATGATATAGGACACAGAATATAGAGAATCAGAGCAAGATGGGGTCTGTTCTAGGAGGCTTGAGTATTATGTGTGAGCTTTGAGCTCCCGTGTGCCCACCTGCTTCCTTTTCTTGGGTGGGTGTATGATAGAAAAAGCTTGAAACTAGGGAGTGGGTTCTATCCCTTGTCTTTGATGCTCAAAGCTAGAACTCTACCATTTGAGCCACAGCTCCACTTCCAACTGTTTTGAGTGTTTAATTGGAGATAAATAGTTCTCATGGACTTTGCTGCCAAAGGTGGCATCCAACTGCAGTCCTCAGATCTCAGTCTCCTGAGGAGATAGGGTGAAAGCATGGAAAAGTATCTTTGGCCTGGAGTCAGTAACTCATGGCTATTATCCCAGATACTCAGGAACTGAGATCTGAGGATCACAGTTTAAAGCCAGCCTTGGCAGGAAAGACCCTGAGACTCTTAGCTCCATCGAACCGCCAGAAAACTGGAAGTGGTGCTGTGGCTTCCAATTTTCAGTGGTAGACTGCTATGCTAACTGTCAGGAGACAGTGGTGATGCTGGAGCCTTGAAAAGTGTCTGTGAAGCAGGATTGGGAGGAGAACATTTGGTAGTGATATCATTTCCAGGGCTCATGAACTAGAACCCCCAAACAAAGGAATCAGAATCACATTTTGTTTGTTCATCTCTATCTTGGAATTTGAAATGAGACCCTGGAACTGTCACTGACTTTTTTTTTTTTTTTTTTTTTTTGCTCCATGCTAGTTCTCTACTACTGGAACTATAACTCCACTTCAAAATGTTGGTGTTTAATTGAAGATAGATTCTCATTGAATTTCCTATTTGGTCTGGCTTTAACTCTAATCCTCAGGGGGCTGGGAATGTGGCTCAGTGTTAGAGCGCTTGCCTTGCGTGCATGAGGCTCTGGGTTCGATTCCTCAGCACCACAAATGCAAAAAGAAAAAAAGCCAGAAGTAGCGCTGTGGCTCAAGTGGTAGAATGCTAGCCTTGAGCTGAAGAGCTGAGGGACAGCACTCAGGCCCAGAGTTCAGGTCCCACGACCAGACTCCCCCCCCCCCAAAAAAAATCTAATCCTCAGATATCAGCCTCCTGAGTAAGTGGGATTCCAGGATTGAGGTACCTTAACTTGGCTAGAGTCACATTTTAAGTGTTCTTTATCCTATTTTTTTAGCTCCCTTACCAAAGATTAGATGGCTATTTGTCTTTAGGTTCATTTCTGGGTTTTCAATTCTATTTCATTGGTCCTGAAGGCTTTCTTGTGCCAGTACCAAGCTGTTTTGATTACTATGGCTTTGTAGTAGAGTTTGAAATTTGGTATTGACATTCCTCCAGCTCTGTTCTTTCTGTTGAATATCGTTTCTGCTATTCGGGGTCTTTTATTGTTCCATATGAATTTTTGGATTGCCTCTTCTATTTCCTTGAAGAATGAGGTAGGAATATTGATAGGTATCGCATTGAATTTGTAGATGGACCCATTGCAGCAATGTGAGGTACAGTCGTTATGTGGAAAAACGAACTTTACAACTTTCACCAGGGGTTGGGTGGGGGTGGGGGGTGGGGGGTGCGAGGTGGGAGATGGGAAGGAATGGGAAAAGGAAACAAAGGAGGAGGCAACAATGTTTGATAAGAAATGTCCTCATTACCTTGCCCATGTAATTGTAACCACTCTGTATGCTATTTTCATGATAAATTTTTTTTAAAATATTCTCTAGGTTTTTCTGATATATGTGGCTACCATTTGAACACTTTGGCTGCAGTGGGTAACAAAACAATTAGAACAAAATTAATTGTTTCTCCTTGTAACCTGTAACATACAATATCTATCTAATTTATTCCTGTCTTCACATCTGTTCTATTTCTTTCTTTTGTACCATTCCTTTCTTGCTTCGTGAGTTTCAACATGTCAGTGCTGTGAAGCAAGTCATGTCCATTCCCCTCATTGGGGTTTTACTTGCTGTTCTCACTGCCTGGAAAACCTTCTCCTGAATAATTGCATGGACGATGGCCTTGCTCTCAGTTCAAATGTCTCCTCCTCAGGGATGTCTCCTCTTATCCCTACTGTGAAGTTATTCCCACCACATCACTAACCTCATGCCTCTGATTTACAGAAATTATCATAGTGATTTCTGTTTTTCTTCTCCAGTGTGAAAGCTGCATGGAGGCAGCTGCACTCACTTTTGTCTCTCCAAAGAT
The DNA here is from genome assembly GCF_019054845.1 of Dipodomys spectabilis. NCBI lineage: Eukaryota > Metazoa > Chordata > Mammalia > Rodentia > Heteromyidae > Dipodomys > Dipodomys spectabilis. The sequence goes on along the minus strand of NW_024870891.1, from coordinate 2,625,036 downwards.
AGCAGTAGTCCTTAGTCTTTTAGATCAGAGGAGCATTTTGTGGAATCGAACCTGATTCAGCTCTGGTAATCTTAGAATCCAGTCAGGAAAACTCATCAAGCTGTAGTCTGGTAGCTAGCTGTCATTTCCTCTCATTGTTTTTGCCTCTCTGGCTAGCTGAGTCCACTATAAGACAAGATTAGTGCTTGACACCTACTTGTTGCTATGGGAAAGGTGGCTGTGATATCATAGAAGTTAATGGCCTGGGCTGGGAATTTGGCTTAGTGGTAGACTGGTTGCCTACCATGCATAAAACCCTAGGCTCAATGCTTAAGCAGCACACAAACAGAAAAAGACAAAAGGGTCTCTGTGGTTCAAGTGGTAGAGAGCTAGCCTTCAGAAAAAATGCACAAGGACATTGCCCACACATTGTGTTCAAGTCCCAAGTCTGGCAAAATAAAAGAAGTAATATATGGCTATTGTTTTTTGAAGCTGTGAGGGGGGACCACCACCACCACCCACACCCCCACCTGAGGCACACAAGACAGTGGGGTTCCATACTTAGAAATCCTACTTACTCAGCACGCTGAAATCTGACAATCAAGTTGAAGCCAGTCCAATAGCTCAGCAACCAAACCATCAAACATTCCCTGATATGATCAGACTCAGTGTACATGTTTTCATTCTTTCTCTATATCTTTCCTTCCTTCTTTATTTCTTTGTTTTTTCCTTCCTCCTCCCTCCCTCCCTTCCTTCCTTCCTTCTTTCTTTCCTTCCTTCCTTCATTCTTTCCTTCCTTCATTCCTTCCGTCCTTCCTTCCTTCCTTCCGTCCTTCCTTCCTTCCTTTCTCTATCCCTCCCTCCTTTCCATCTTTCTTTTTTTCTTTTCTTTCTTCCTTTTTTCTTTTCTTTCTTTCTTTTTTCTTTTCTTTCTCTCTTTCTTTCTTCCTTATTTTCTCTCTCTCTCTCTCTCTCTTTCTTTCTTTCTTGTTTTCTTTCATTTCGTTGGCCATGGGGCCTGAATTCTGAACTCTGGGCCTGGGCGCTGTCCCTCGGCTCTTCAGCTGAAGGATAGTGCTCTACCATTTGAACCACAGCACCACTTCTGCTTTTTTCCTGCTTATGTGGTGCTAAGAAATCAAACTCAGCGCCTCATGTTTGCAAGAAAATCACTCTACTCCTAAGCCACCTTACCAGACCTCATTTCATTTTAAAAATAAAGAAAATTCAAAACATGCTTGCTTTGATTTCTCATTCAATTTATTGAAACATAGTATATGTTATTTAAGCTGTTTTAAAAATATTTTTATTGTAAAAATATTGTACAGAAGGGTTACAGTTACATGACTAAGGTAATGAGTACATTTCCTAACGGCATTGGCACATCCTCCTTTCTTTTTCCCCTACCATTCTTCCCTCACCACGTCACCAACGCCTCCCCCGCTCCCCCAATGTTGTAAAGTTTGTTTTCAAAATACTGTCTTATATATCTCATTGTTACAATGGGTATTATCCTTATTTAAGTATTAAGTTATTTCCTTTCCCTTCCTCAAATAAAAAACATACATACAAGATGCAGGTCACCAGAAACAAATACAGTGAAAACAGGTGTAATACTGTGTTGGAAGAACATACCAGAGAAATAAAAAAAAAATCGCATAGTACATTATAAATACGTTAAAAACAATAGCAAGAAAAAAAAAACACTTGAGTTCCTGTCTTGGGATACATTTTGCTTAACATCACTTATATGGTCAAATGTATATAGCTTTTGACCCTTTCTGCATGTCCTAGACATATACTAGTTATTGTAAAAAAGGGAAACTATAGGACCTACGTTTTGGGGGGCTTGCCTACTTCACTTAATATAATTTTTTCCCAAGTCTTTCATTTCCTAACAAGTGGGGTGATGTAATTCTTTCTTACAGAGGTCTAGAATTACTTTGTGTATATTTTCTTGATCCAATCATCTACTGAGGGGCATCTGGGTTGCTTCTTAGCTATGGTAAATAATTCTGCAATAAGCATGGTTGTGCTGGTAGCTTTAATATAGCCTTGTTTGCGATCATTTGGGTAAATGATAAAAAGTGGGATTGCTGGGTCATAGGGAAGCTCTATGGAGTCTTTTGACGATTACCCATACTGCTTTCCAAAGTAATTGAACAAGTTTACACTCCCACCAACAATGCAGTAGCATTCCCTTTTGACCACATCCCCTCCAGCATCTGTTATTATTAGATTTCTTGATTTTAGCCATTCGAACTGGGGTGAGGTGGTATCTCAATGTTTTTTTGATTTGCATTTGTTTTATGGCTGGAGAAGTTGAGCATTTCTTCATGTGTCTGTTGGCCATTCATATTGCCTCTTCAGAGAAGTTTCTCTTTAAGTCTTTAGCCCACTTATTTATCTGGCAGCTGTTTCTTTGAGGATTTGTTTTTGGGGGATTCAATTCTTTGAGTTCTAAATATATTTTAGATATGAGACCCTTGACCATTTTATTGCTAGTGAAAATCTTCTCCCAATCCTTTGGCTTTCTATTGATCTTGCTAGCTATGTCCTTTGCCATGAAGAAGCTCTGCAGTTTGATGCAATCCCATTTGTCCAAGCTTTCTTTAATTTGATGTGTTTCTGGGTCTTTATTAAGAAACTTTCGGCATGTCCCAAAGAGCCTTAGAGTTTCTCCGCTTCCTTCCTGTAAAGTCTTCAGGGTATCTGCTATGACTCCAAGGTCTTTGATCCATTTGGAGTTGATTCGGTTGCAGGGTGGTATATAAGGATCTAGTTTTAGTTTTCTACAGAAGTGAAACATAGTATATGTTTTATAAGTCTTTGTCCATCTCTCTAGAACCCTCCACAAGTTTATATGTATTTGTAGTTGGGAAGGAAAATAAGATTTAAATTAGGACAGTAAGAGGCTATGGTTTTAAGGTTCATTTGAGACCCTTTTGGAAGGAAAGTTAACTTTTTCCATATGATGTCCTCCAGATGGTACAGGAATTGAGTAGACTATCATAGGATAGGAAGCTTGTACTGATTTCTTTTGACTTTCCCCTGGGTACAAGGAGGGTGAAGTAGCTATGGGCATGAATCTGTGGAGGGTTTGCAATTAATATCTATTGACTGTGTATTTCTAATTCCTGTTGCCACAGGCCAATATGTGAAAGTTTTTTTTCTTTCCTACTTTAGCTGTAACTAGTTATTTTTCATTTTTTTTTAATTTTATTTTATTGTAAAGATTCTATAGAAGGGCTACAGTTGCATGAATAAGGCAATGAGTACATTTCTGGTCAAGCATTGTTACCCCTTCCCTGTTTTTTCTTTTCTATTATCCCTTACCACCCCCTCCTCCCATCCCCACCCGAAATTGTAAAGTTAATTTCCAACATACTGTCTTATGGGTATCATTGTTTCAATGGGTCATCCTGTGTCCTTGTGTCAGCGTTTTGTTATTTCCCTTCACCTCCCCAAATAAGAAAAATGTATAGAAAAGAGGCAGAGTATCAAAGTCAAGTACAGTGACAAAAGTTGATATACCTAAGGGAGAAGAATATACAAAGTAAACCAAAAACTTATATATTTAAAATAACAACAAATGAACCCCAAAATATAGTAACTTGTTTTTATAGAACTTTAACCTAAAACTCCCTAGATATCTTAAGTTTGGACTATTTCTTTTTTTTCTGCCAGTCCTGTGATTTGAACCCTGAGCACTCTACTACTTGAGCCTCATAGCACCACTTTGAGCTTTTTCTGAGTAGTATATCTTATATAGAATGTCATAACTTTCCAGCCTAGGCAGGTTTCAAGTAATGATCCTTAGATCTCAGCCTCCTGAGTATCTAGGAGTACAAGCATGAGCCACCACAACCTGGCTTGAATAATCCCATAGTTTTAACTACAGCTGTTTTCATATCCCCTACCAACCATGCTTTCTGACACCCGTTTTGAAGTTATCTCTAAATAGCTTATGAAGGAGTTTGAGCATTGCTTAATCATTTTTTCACTTTCATTAGTATATAGTAGTTGCACACAGTGAGAGGTTTTATGGAGTTACTTCCATAAACGCATATGATGTACTTGCTCACATTCACCCTGCCTTGCCAGTGTGAAGTCCCTGAATTCAAGGCCCAGAACCACTGTACACATGCAAACATTCACTCACTCACACACACACACACACACACACACACACACAAACACACAGCAGAGCAATTAGCAAACGTTATACAGTGGATCAGGAACTGCAAGGAAACATGGGAAGATAGATTGTCCTTTCCCTATTCCTCTTTCTTCCTCCATTCTCTGCTTTTCCTTAGACTAACTCAAGCCCCACACACCTCACTTCTTTCTACTGTGAACACCCTGTGCCTGGATTCTAGTTTGTCATTCATAGGGAGCTGCCATTGCTTGGATAGCTGGTCCTCAATGTAAGCAGAGGGTCTCAGGTCAGTTTTTATTTTTCCATTTGGAGTGTGAATCCAGGCCATGAGACCCTAAGTAGCATCTTGAAGTGTATGGACAGCTGTGTTGAGCTTCAAGACTCACCTCAGAAAAGGAGCAGAGGAAGTGGGATACAATGTACACAACCTGAACCAATGGACCTATATGTGACTGATTGTCAATTTGCACATTAATGGAAGGGCACATCCATTTGAAGAGCTGTCTCCAACCATTTCAGGGACCAAATGGACAAGTCTGGCAGGAAGCCACTTGTGTGTGTGTGTGTGTGTGTGTGTGTGATTGTGTGTGTGTGTGTGTGTGTGTGTGTGTGTGTGCCTGAAGGCTGGTCTGTGGCCCAGGCTCAGGCTGGGTGCTGCCTGATCTTATGCTTTTTGCTCCAGGCTAGTGCTGTACCACCTCAGCCACAGCTCCACTTCTGGCTTTTTTGGTAGTTGATTGGAAATGAGAGTTTGATGGACTTTCGTACCCAGGAGGCTTCAAGTGTGATCTTCAGATCCCACCCTCCTGAGTACTAGTATTAAAGGAGTGAGGCACTGGCACCTGTCAGGAAGCCTCTTAAATAACAGATCAATTCACAGGGAGACAGGAAATGCCTCAGTCCAAGAGATGGTGTTGAGTTTTCCTGTTTTAAAAGAAAAATTGCACTCAATAGAAAATTATGAAGTAATATTGAAGGAAAGAAGACAATAAACTTTCATAAATCTGTGTATGTGAAAGCCCATCAGACATGAGACTTTTATATAAGAATCAGAATAATATCTATGTGGCAACATTGAGACTCACCCATGTGGTCACGTGTACTGGTTGAAGACTTGTTCTCAAACTTACATGCCTCCAGAAGTCTGAGATTCTGCTCTGTGGAAGATGTTTCCTAGTCACACTGGTAAGTCTCTTAGTTCTGGTTTTCACATTTCTCATCCTTCATTCTTAGTATTAACCAAGTATCTTTTCCAATGCTGCTCCAGAAGATGTTTTCAATGTCACTGTAAGGATTCATCTAATAAGAGAAATATGTTTGAAGAACTTTAATACTTATATTAATAATATCATTACTAATAAAGAGTGATATTCAAGAACGACTTTAAGACCAACAAAACATGATTTGGAGCTGCTATGTGTCTTAGATATTAAAGCTGATAAAAGACATGTATTCCTAGGTCATTATGAATCTGTAGTTATTGCAATCTCACAATAAAATTTCCATAAGAAAGCAAAAATGTTGATAATATAAGCAACACAATATTTGTTGAATAAGACAAATACAATGAGGACCTCCTTTGTACTAGTACACACTGGTTCTTGCTCTGAAAGCATCACCTATCTGTTCTGAGAGACAGTCAGGGTTAAAAAGGGACACATGCTTCCAGATGAGTGACTTGCCTGGCATTCACTGCCTAAATCCATTCAGGCCAAAAGCCTTGTAGCCAATATAGAACAACCTTCAGAACAGTCATCCTGTCTTTCAGGCTCAAGCCTGTAATCCTAGCTCATCAGCAGACTGATATCTGAAGATCGTGGCTCAAAGTCACCCTGGACAGCAAATTCTGGGAGACTCTTATCTCCAGTTAACCACAAAAAAGTGGTTAGTGGGAGGGATAAACTGAGAGCAAGGGAAGGGGTGTAATTGTCCCCCAAAAATGTATTCTTTACCTGATGACAGTTTAATTCAACTTACTTAACTGTTAACCCTCTGAACATCATCTTCCTAATAATACTTTTTTTAAGAAAAAGAAAGATGAGGCTGGGAAGGTGGCTCAGTGGTAGAGTGCTTGCCTTGCATACATGAGGCCCTGGATTCAATTCCTCTGTACCACATAAGCAGAAAGAAACCTGGAAGTCACGCTGTGGCTCAAGTGATAGAGCACTAGCTTTGAGCTGAAGAGATGAGGGACAGTGCCCAAGCTCAGAATTCAGGCCCATAAATGACAAAGAAAATATAGAAAAGGAAATAAAAAAGAAAGAGAGTTGCTGCTAGGCTCAGTGGCCACGCCTGAAATCCTAGCTATTCATGAAGCTGATGATCAGTGATTGAAGCCAACTTGGGCAGGAAAGCCTGTGCGACTTTTACCTCCAATTATGTACAAGAAGGGTAAACAAAGGAGGAGGCTGCAATGCTTGATAAGAAATGTACTCATTATCTTGCCCATGTAATTGTAACCCCTCTGTACAGTATGTGCACAAAAAATAAAAATAAAAAAATAAAAAAATAAAAACAATCTAGAAGTAGAGTTGTGGCTCCAGTGGTAAAGCAGTAGCCTTAAAAGGAAAAAATAAACTTCAGGGATAGTGTCCATTTCCTGAGTGCAAGACCCAGAATGGCACCAAATAAAAGAAGAAAAGACGCTATCAACTTGGTTTAGCTGAAATTGTGATGCATTTGTTACAGAAGATTATTGGCTGAAACTCTGAACTAGGTCTGGAATTTTCATGCACACACTGTGCACAACCGTCTTAACTCTTTCACTATACTATAATTGCAGGCTGCATTATCTTCTCACCATGGAAGGCTCCAGTTTTTACTTTCTCTATGGTACCTGCTTCCTTGTCCTCAGCTCTTTACTCACTGACAGCAGCATTTTACCTGAGAACACAAGGAGGAGAACTGGCAAGACCTTGAAAGAAGGAAAGTTGCTAGAAGTGGGTAAGATCCTGGAGATAATGCCCAGGAACAACTCAGCATTTTGATGATGACTGGCCATGGTGTAGCACTCTTTATCAATATGCTGAGGGGCCTTGGACAAGAAGATGAGGCCTCAATGCCTACTGGGGTCATTCAGACTACACAGATATAAGGCAGCTAATCACCTTCTCACTTTCCCAGCATGGAATTATGGGCCCTGCCTGGCAAGAGGACTCATGCCTAAGCATGGACAGCCATCCACACAACATCCAGTTGTGACCTCTACATTGTTAAAGCATTGAGAGCAGTTCAGCACAAATAACATGGAGAATGTCAAAATCATTGAAGGGATGGGAAAGTGGTTCTATGTTGTATGGACCAAGGCAGGCAGAGATCACCATACAAGTTTCCTTTCAGAGACCCCACTTCTTTTCAGTGGCCAAGAGAACACATGTGAAAACTTCCAGAAAGAGGAGGTATGCATACCCCTATATTTCTAAACTGGACCCTTCACTGCATGATTTCCCAAAGCTTATGGACACAATGAAACTAAGTCTCTCTAAGATCTGGCACTGAAGTCTCTCAGAGACCATTGCCCACATCTGTGAGGACAGCATAGGAGGTAAAATGGCCTGTCATGGAGGGGAATAGCCATAGAGGTTTTCCATGACATCTCTGGCATCCAGGATTCAGATAATTTGGGAAAGGTTATGAAAGCCTCTTTGGCGTGGATGGTGAATCATTGAAGCAGGTCGCACAGAATATGGGAAAGCCAGTTGAAGAGTACATGGGTCCCATCAAAGTCCCAAGATGTGTACTGTTATACTAAGTGACTCTGCTGTCTATTACAACAAAGGCATGGAAGAGAGATAGAATCTTGATACAGTTGCTCACATCACCAAAATCATCCTAAGGAAGAATCTGATAGACATTATCATCTGATTGTTTCTGGGGGTGGCGGGTGGGAAGGTGTGTATGTTTGGACACTCGGGCTTGAACTTTGGGCCTGGACACTGCCCCTGAGCTTCTTTTGCTCAAGGATTGCACTATAGCTCTTAAGCCACAGCACCATTTCCAGCTTTTTTAATTTTTTTTTGATCCTCACAAGTATTTACTTACAAGATAAACTTTAATTATGAGGTAATATGCTTTTAAAGTTGATATACTATACTACTATGCAAATGCAACAAATAAAAATGGGAAGCAAAAAGACACCCTAAGGACTATATAGGAGGTTCTTTGAAAGCCGGGAAATGATACCTAAAAAAGTGTTATTAGTGACTTAAACAGCAGTGCCAAATTTCTTGTACTGGATAAAAGAATGTAGTCAGTTATTTCTGTTTAAATGTCTAATGTTATTTTTCTATTTTTACTGTGTTTGTAATCCATGATGTTAATATTAATAGGAGTAGGGGACTCAAGCTGAACTGTTAAACCTGAAAAAAATTTGAAAGGTTGAACACCACCTCAATATTACATAGAAAGCTGAGATCTGTCCGTGGAAGGGTTAAAACACAGCTCTGGAGAGGATTAATCTATTGTCCCCCACCATGGTGCTTTAAAGTCCTTGAAGCCTGGGAGGTAAAAGAAATGATAACTTAACCTAGGAGGCTAGATAAAGTAGACCACATGTCTGCACTTTCTCTGGGTTGCAGTCTTCTTTCTCAAAACAATAAGGGAGCCAGTGCTTCTCACTCACCGTGTGGCTCTGATTATAGTATCGATGCTTCATTTTTTCATGTATCCGTAGTAACCTTCCCAGTGTGAATTCAAATAAATATGTTTGCTTGTGTGACCTGGGGCCCAGGTGCCAGTGAGCCTTGGGATCCCGTGTCCTCACTGATTTTGTTCTTTTTATCTACACTTGTCTGTGTATTTTTTAATTTTCTTCAGCTTGGTATCCATTTGCACTGCCTTGGGTTGTGATTAGCAATAAATAAGACCATTCTTGAGTGTAAAACATAAAAGGCTTACAAATTTTCTTATCCCAGATGGCTTCAAAACACAATCCTCAGTTATAAGCCTTCTGAGTAGCTAGGATTACAAGCATGAAACCCTAGCAACCAGCATGCATCTGAAGACTTGATGTCAGTGAGTTCTTTCTTGGGAATGTCTGCACATCTCAGTTCTCTTCAGCTCTGTTCCTTCCTGTTGCTCAAGCAAAGCCAAACACTTTCACTCCTTTGTGTTCAAAATCATGGAGGTTAGTGAAGTGATTTGCCTGCCATGTACCTCCTTTCCATAAATACAATAGTGGGTTTTCCTCCTTACCATCGATTAATTTTATTAACTAAATTAACTGGGATCTATACAGAAGTGACATGTCCTTTTCTGGACTTCAAACTGAACACCTAGGTTTTACTTTATCTATAAAGTTAACATTCCTAATCTTGTTTGAAGTTTCTTAGTTTTCCCATATTTATACCTTCTCATCACTCTTCCCCTTGCACAGAGGGAAGAACCATTTGCAATGTTGAAGAGTAAGTTTTTAGTCACTCTCTGAAAAGCTTAGTCAATGTATCCTGATTTCCAAGTACTGTGTAACTGGCCCTTAAAGTGTGGTCTTTAATCTCTCCTCATCTTACACAAATGGACATGTATATCTAAAAAAGGCTATAGGAGATGAGTTCAAGAATTAGTTCCTGGTTATCAGTCACGAATCCTTATTACCTGGTCACTGTGCATAAGTTTTTTTTGTTTTATTTTTTTTTTGTTTTGTTTGAATAGATCAAGCAATGCGTATAATTAGTACCAGAATTAGACTTCTACATTTTTTTTTAACTCAAGGCTTGCAGGATCTCTTATTTGAATCACAGATCAACTTCTGCCCCACCCTCTTTTCCTTTGGTGGTAAATAGGACAGAAATGTACCATAGGAACCAAGGACACTACACAGTATCCTCAAATCTGAGGACTGTGGTTCACAGCCAGCCTGGGCAGGAAAATCTATGAGCCTCTTATCTCCAACTAAACAGCAAAAAGGCAGAAGTGGAGCTGTGCCTGAATTCGTACAGCAGCAACCTTGGTCATAAAAAAAAGTTAAGAAAAAGCTAAGAAAAAAAGGTTAAAAAAAGCTAAGTGTAAGTCAGATTTAGCACTAAGACAACCACAAAATATATTTTTTAAAAAGTGGAAGAGAGCACAGTCTACTGAAAATGATAAAATGACCAAGAAACTGGTGGCTCACACTTGTAATTCTAGGTAATCCAAACACTGAAATTGAGGATCACCATTCCAAGCAAGCCTGGACAGGAAAAACCATTGTGTGTGTGTGTGTGTGTGTGTGTGTGTGTGTGTGTGTGTGTGTGTGTGCGTGTGTGTGTGTGTGTGTGTTTATGTGTGTGTGTGTGTGTGTGTGTGTGTGTGTGTGTGTGTGTGTGTGTGTGTATGTGCCTTTCTGGGATAGGAACTACAAGTTTTTGCTTGATCATTTCTGGTTTTTTGGAGGTTAACTTGAGATGAGTCTCATTATCTTGCCGATGTAATTGTAACTCCTCTTTATGGTATTTTCAAATAAAAAATAGTGAAAAAAAGAGTCTCATGGATTTTCCTTGCCCCCTGACGTTGAATCACAATTAGCACAATTCAGGACGCTGTGGGAGTCTCTATACTTACCTCCTACTAACCACTAAATGCAAAAAGTGAGCCAAAGTGAAACTGTGGCTAAAGTTTTAGAGCATGCTATCCTTCAGCAGGATTGGTGAGGCACTCAAAACAAGCCAGAGAACCAACAAAATAAACAAAAAATATATGTGAAGAAGAAAAGAGCCAATTAGTTTTTTAAATATAGAGTCATACCTTTAATCCATTCTGAAATCTAAACATCACAGTTTGAAGCCAGCTTTTGCAGGAAAGCCCAACTAAATTCTTTTTGAGTGTGCTAGACATGGGTTTGAACTTGAGGGTTTTTGCTCAAGTTTAAAACTATTACTTCCTGTCTCATCTGATTAATTGGACATGAGACTGATGGACTTTCCAGCTCAGGCTGACTTCAAACTGTCCAGAACCTTCATCATAAAAGGGTATTGGAACTTGTCAAATGTTTTTCTGCAGCTATTGTGATAACCATGTGGTTATTATCCTTGCTCCTGTTATATGATGAATTATATTAATCGATTTGCATATATTGAAGCAGCTTTCCATCCCTGAATTGAATCATGTTTGATCGTGATGTAAGATTTTTTGGATGAATTTTTGAAGTCGATTGGGCAAAATCGTTGAGGAGTTCTGCATCAATGTTCATCAAAGAATTGGGTCTATAGTTCTCTTTCTTTGATGAGTCCCTGCCTGGTTTTGGGATGAGGGTTATGATGGCTTCATAGAATGATTTTGGTAGTGAACTTTCTCTTTCAAATTTATTGAAGAGTTGGAGGAGTATTAGTGTGAGCTCTGCTCTGAAGGCCTTGTAGAATTCCACTGTAAATCCACCTGGTCCTGGGCTTTTCTTAGATGGGAGGTCTCTTAGTACTGTTTCTATTTCAATGCTGGATATGGGCCTGTTAAGATGGTTTTACTTATCGTGACTTAGTTTCGGCATGTCAATATTTGCTAGGAAAAGGTCCATTTTTGCCAGGTTCTCAAACTTATTAGCATAAAGTTTTGAGAAGTATTCCCTTATAATGTTTTGAATCTTGGTTGTTTCTGTGGTGATGTTTCCATTCTCATCTCTGTTTATTCATTTCGGTGTGTTCTCTTTTTCTGATAAGACTTGCTAATGGTCTCTCTATTTTGTTATTTTTCTCAGAGACCCAACTCTTTGTTTTGTGGATTCTTTCTATGGTTTTTTGGATTCTAATTCATTTAATTCTGCTTTAATTTTAATTATTTCTTTCCCTCAACTGGATTGGGTTTATCTTGCTGATCTTTTTCAAGGAGGTTCAGATGTCACATTAAACCGTTCGTTTCAGAGCTCTCCAATTTGTTGATATAGGAACTCAGAGCTATAAACTCGCCCCTGATTACTGTCTTTGCTGTGTCCCAGCTGAGCTGGTAATTTATGTGTTTATTTTTGTTGAATATCATGAACATTTGAATTTCCTTTCTAATCTCTTCCATGACCCACTGGTGATTCAGCAGTGTGTTGTTCAGCCTACATGTGTTACAGAATTTCCTTTGGTGGCTTTTGGTGTTGAGTTCTAATTTTATTCCCTTGTGATCAGAGAGAATGCAAGGTATAACTTCAATGTTTCTGAATTTGGACAAGTTTGCTTTGTAACCTAAAATGTGATCTATTTTGGAAAATGTTCCATGTGCTGTTGAGAAAAATGTGTATTCTGATGCTGCTGGGTGAAATATTCGGTAGATGTCTGTTAAATGTAGTTGATCTCTGAAGTTGTTTAGGTCTGTGTTTTCTCTGTTGAGTTATTGCCGAGTTGATATAGTGTGGAAAGTGGTGTGTTAAAGTCCTCAACAATTAATGTCTTTGGATCTATGTGAGCTTTGAAGGAAAGTAGTGTTTCTTGGATAAATTTGGGTGCACTTTTGCTTGGAGAATAGCTATTTAGAATTGTAATATCATCCCGAAGGAGAGATCCCTTAATTAACATGTAGCAATCTTCTTTATATCTTCTCACTAATTTTAATTTGAAGTCTATTATATCTGATATTAGGATTGCAACTCTTGCCTCTTCATGAGGGCCCTTTTCTTGGTAGATTGTGTTCCAGCCTTTCATATGGAAAATGTGTTTGTTTTTATGGGCAAGATGTGACTCCTAAAGACAGCAGATAGTAGGATCTTGCTTTTTAATCCAACTGGACAGTCTATGTCGCTTAATTGGAAAGTTAAGTTCGTTAATGTTGAGAGATAGTACTGAGAGGTTTTTGGGAGTTCCTGCCATTTTATCTACCTTCTTTGGTGTTACAACAACTGGGTTCTTCCTATGATTCTTAGATTCACAGTTTGGATGCAGTTTCTTGGCCTTTATTGTGGTCTTGTTGGTTTTCTATGTGTAGGACATCTTTAAGAATCTTTTGTATGGCTGGTTTGGTGGAGATATATTGTTTCAAATTTTCTTTGCTATAAAAACCTTTGTTTTTATTGACCAAGTGGAGGATGTGCCATCTTGGCATCTTGAGAGCTCAGCTGCTATTTCCCACCAACTTGATTTTGCACCACCTCAACTTGATTCTTTGTGTATATGCCTATGTGTTTATGTCTGTGTCTGTGTAAACTTGTTATCTGGCATTGTTATCAGGGTATTTCTAAAATTGTCTGAGATTCCAGAAGTGTGTTTAGTTTGGATACGTAGTTCAGGGATAGCCAGTCTACATGCAGTCCAGATCCAGTCCATCTCCTCCAACTTGGAAGACAGGACTCAATCCTGACTAGACCATCCTGACTACCTCCACCATGGTAAAAATAGACTGGAGTCTTGCTAGTTTCCATCACATGCAGCTGGTTTCCTGGTGAAAAATTGCTTTGGATTTGTAAATGGTAAGGCTCTTTCTGTAAGTTGATTAGCTTAAGAATTTTTAGGGTTATCAGAAAGAAAGCAATACTATATCTGTGCTAAAATTCTCATCACATCCAACGAGTTTCGTCATTTCAGAATATGTGTTGGTCAATTCTTGATAAGAAACAGGTAAGCTCTACTTATTCTAGTTGATCTACTTGTTGCTTTAATTGGAAATAATGACGAGCTTTCATGGCAAAAATTACAGTTCAAAGCCAGCCCTGGCTGAAAAATCCCTCAGACTCTATCTCCCAAATAACCTGCATAGATTCAAGTTGGAAGCATGGCTCAAGACTCCCATCTCTAACCAGCAAACACTGCAAATGGTACTGTAACTCAAAGTGGTTCAGTGCTGACTTTGAGCAGAAGTGCTCAGGGACAGTGCCCAGTCCTTGAGTTAAAACCTCCTTGAATAACAACTAGGACAAGCCATCCCATCAACAAGCACCTAGACTCAGCCAGTCTGTGGAACAAGGACGATGGAGAGGAGTAAGAGATGATATTACATCAGAAACTTTGTGTCTGCCCTTTCAAAATTAACCAGAGCTGGAAGGTCAGTAGAAGTAAGAAGCCTGCCCATCCAATGTCTATGCCTGTCTACCTATTAACTGAACTGGAATTTATATTCTTGCCTTTGTCACCGGACTTCTCTACCTAGTCGCCAGATGTCAGAAGTAGCTAGAGATATTTCTACCAACATTTTTATTCTCAAGTCCTTCCTCTTGCCATTTATTTGCTCTCTAGTATTTTTTACAGCCCCTCAATGCTCATGAGACTTTTCCAGACTTCAACTAAGGACTCACGCCACCAACGGATAGCTGCTGCTCACTGCCTTCTCTGGGAGGAGACCAAATTCCAGCCTTTTACCACTATTGTCAAAGCCCATGTCAGCAGGAAGGAGCCAGAGAGAATCCGCACCCGATTTCATGATTATTAAAAGGCTGGAATGTAAGGTCCGCTCCTGGAAAGCTAGCAGACTCCACCCTCCTCGCAGCAAAGTCTCCACCCAGTACCTGCATTACCTAGGCAACTGGGGCACCTGGAAGAGGTCACATCTGCATTTGCTGAGGTCACATCTGGATTTGATGTGTCCACACCTTTTTCTGCCCATACCCTAGATAAGGCCTAGCCCAGGCCCAGAAACCCTCTCGCTGCTCTTTTCTAGCTCTTTTCTATATCTTTTCTCTCCCTTTCCCTAGCTCTCTCTCTCTTTCCCAGGCCTTTCCAAGCCATGTGAAGTGCCACCCTTGCCTGGTCCCAGCAGGTCTACTGAATAAACCTAGCCCTTACCTGAAAAAATAAATAAATCCTTTGTTTTTATTTGACCTTAGGTTTTGAAGGAGAGTTTTGCTGGGTACAGAATTCTTGGTTCATAATTGTTTGTCTTTAGGGCATAGCATACATCATTCCAGGTTATTGTTGCTTTGATTGGCTCTGCTGAGAAACCTGAGGTGATTCTATGTGGATTCCTTTTATAGGTGATTGTTCTTTTCTCCTTGATAGCTTTAAGGATCTTTTCCTTGGCTTGAATTTATCCTGTGTGGATTATAATGTGATGGTTGGATGTCCTATTCTGGTCTGTTCTATTTCGAGCTCTAAAAGCTTCTTGTATCTGAATAGGCCTATCTCTTTGCATGTTTGGGAAGTTCTCTGCTAAGATCCTGTTAAGCAAATTTCCTAGACCATTAAGTTCTGTCTCTAGATGCTCCTCTATACCCATTATCCTCAGATTTGGCCTACTGATGGTGCCTTCTAAATGTTGAATAGATTTCTCATATTTCTTGGACTTGTCTTGGATGGTTGTATGTTCTTTCTCTGTAATATCTAGGCTGTCTTCAATTCCTGAGATTCGATCTTCTGCATGGTCTAACCTACTATGAAGACTTTCTACTTTTTTTAAATTTCTTTTCCTTCTAGTTGGTCGACTTCGATGGCTTCAAATTCTTTTTTGGAGTTTTGTTTTAGATCTCATATGAACTTCTTTATTTCCTTAATTTGGTTCTTAGTGTTTATTCTCAAATTACTTAGTTGATGAGTTGTGGTTTCCTTGGACTCCCATTCCTTCTGTTGGGTTCCATTCAGTATTCCCTTTGTGGTCTCCCTAACTTTATTCAGCTCTCTGTTTATGGATTCCATGAATGCCTTTAGTGATCTTTCTGTATTCTCATCCTTCTCTCTCAATTCCTGTATTACTCTTTGATTAGCTTCCTCATGTTCACGCAATTCCTGTAGTTTTCTTTAAGTGTTCTCTGCCTGCTCACGCCATTCCTGACTGTCGCTTTGACTGATCTCAGCCTGCTCATGCCATTCCTTTATTTATTTTTGAGAGTTCTCAAGCAGCTCACGCAATTCCTGTATGAATCTTGGAGTAGCTTCCTCTGGCTCATGATATTCCTGTATTGACCTTTGATTTGCCTCCTCTCTCTCCCTATCACGCTCATACAGAGTCCTTTACAGGTTTTCCATCTTTTCATTTGCCATGTTTACCAGTTGTGTTTGTAGAGCTTTTTGGGAAGCCTCTTCTGGATTATTCATTATCTGTTCTGTCCCCTGATTATCACGAGTGGGAGATCAGATACCTGGACTTGCCATTTTTCTTGTGTTTTTCCTACTTGCTCTGCCCATGTGGGATGAAAGTAAGACTTGTTTTGTGCTAGAACACTATCTTAAGGCAAGCATCAACCAAAGTCTGTAGTTGCACAGTCAATAGTATGCAGATACAATCTAGTTCAACAGATATACCTATTCAACATCAAAGAACTATGTATTAATGGGCTTCGAACTGCAAATAAGAATTTGGCAAACCAGAAATTATTAGGTTTAGGGAGAGATGTTGGTTAAAATAGGAATAGAGGGATTTGGAAAGGCAGAGGGAGATTTAACTAAGTCCTAAACTCAAAGCAGAAAAGTGGTTGAATAGAATGATTGTAGAGAGAGAGAAAGAAGAAGAAAGACAAAGAAAAAGAGAGACAAGAAAAAATAGAAAAGCAAATATTAAAAAAGTGGAACACTTAAATATATGCAAATTTAAAATCATAATATTCAGAGAAGAACGTGGATAGAATAAGAGAAGGGGAAGTATATAAAGGAGAGCTAAATTACTTAAATATAAAAATGTTTAAATATTATATAAGAATAAAGAGGTAGTACTGCTATTAAGGAATTTAAGTCTAAGGGGTTTTGAATTGACTAATAAATTTCTGGATTAAGTGTCACAATGGGGGATAAGGTCTAATAATCGACTCCAGGTATATCTGAGGATGAGCAAAACAGCAATTTAGTTATGCAATTTAGTTACAAAAGAGAAGAAAATGTGAAAAGAATGAGTAGTGAAATAAAAGGATCAAAATGTCAGTAGAGATAAACAAAAAAAAAATTAAAAAAGCTCACACACACATACTCCTAAAATAAAAATTATAAGAGGAAGAAAAAAAAGTTAATAGAAATCAATGTTTTTGAAAAGTTAGAAATTAAATATTAAAAAAAAGTTTCGGAAAAAAAATTATAAAGGGTTAAAAAAAGATTTCTTTGATTTTTTAGGGGGATGGGAAGATCCTATATCTCTCTTGTGTCCATAAACCAGTCTCTTGATCGTCTTTGTGGTGTTTGATTTTTCTATGCCTTGGTTGGTTTTTTAAGTCAGTTCGTTTGAGCACGCAGAAAAATGCTCTGCTTTACCCAGGATTTTGTGATTGTCCTTCCAGGCTAGTTCAATGGGAAGGAGATCTGATTTGAGTATCACAAAATAAGGAGATGGCTGTTTCTTCTAGTTTGGAGATGTTGTGATGAGGCTAGGTTCTGGGTGATTAATAATTTTAATGTTTCCACTGTGCATGCAGCCATATCTAAATTGACCCAAAGCACAGATTCCATTCCAGTTGGCCAGTAACCTCTCCAATAGTGGTCTTCTGAAATACCACCAGACATTTTCCCTGGCTATTGGTATTTATTGCTCATCTCAAAGGGTTGGCCTTCACTACATCCAGGTAAATTTCCCAGAAATGTCAAATTTTCCCCAGGTATAGTTGACCTTGAAAGAATGGAGCTGGTCAGTTTCAGGGTTTTTGAAATAGACTCTTTCTTTTGATAAGAGGAACAGTGTATTCCAAGTTGTCTCATATCATATTTTGCTGACCTATCATGAATTTCATGCCCATCGGTCTGAGCTCGATGACAGCACAAAGAGGACCTTTTGTGTGGCCTCCCTGCCACACAGTCATAGCAGTACTCAGTATGTGGACAGAATCACCACAATATTTACCTCGCTTATCCAGTAACAATTTCAATCTGGCTAGACTGAAAATTGGAAGTCATACAGAGTGTCTGCTCCATGACTGAATTTGCAATCATATTGTAGCATTAACTAGAGGGTGCATTGAGGCCCTGAAACTAAGCAAGATCACATTAAGGGCATTAAGACTGTTTGGAGTTCCCTAAGCAGGATGTTATCACAAGTCAATACCTGACAAACATTAGACACTTATCTGGGCATTATGAAACTGAATGATGATTTTGACCAATTTGATCATTAACACCCTCCTTATTAGAAGGCAATCCCTCTCCCACTAGAAGGGGAACTTGCATTCCTGCTAGATAGAAATCTACCAAACTCCCTCCTTCTTGGTAGGAAACACTCTGTTTCTCTTGGTAGGAAACCCTTATGTGTAGCTTGCCTTTTTTTCTTTTTTGGTCAGTCTTGGGACTGAACTCTGGGCCTGGACACTGTTCCTCAGCTCTTCAGCTCAAGGATAGCACTCTACCACTTGAGCCACAGCACCGCTTCTGGCTTTTTCTCCTTATGTAGTGCTGAGGAATCGAACCCAGAGGCTCAAGCATGCAAGGCAAACACTCTACTGCTGAGCCACCTTCTCAGCCCTTCATCTGAGTTTTTAGTTCACTCACTTGACAATGTGGAATTCTTCTAAGGCCTTTGTGCAGCTTTGCCTCCAATCACCACACAAACTCTACCCTTTACAGATAAGGTTTCTAGAATTAATTTTCCAATGCCATCCGAATAGAGCATTTAATTTATGGGTTTAAAAAATCTTTTTGTATAATTAACAAATCTTTGTGGATCTTGTTCTACTCTACATTTTATTTTGGCCAGTCCTGTTGCTCCCTGAGCTTGTTTTGCTCAAAGCTAGCTCTCTACCAGTTGAGACCCAGTGCCACTTCCAGCCTTTTCTGTTTATGCTGTTTATGTGGTGCTGAGGAATAAAACCCAGGGCTTCATGCATGCTAGGCAAACAATTAAAACTAAGCCATATTCCTAGCCTCCAAACTACATTTTATTTATACTAATTATACTAATTTATTTATACTGATTCATAAACTGCTATCTGAGGCCTGGCTTGAATTTTTGGAAACTTTTGGGGGAGGATCCTGAATAGTACCTATGTAAATATGAAATACGAATGACCCTCTAGGGAAGGGGTCTCTCCTAACTAGTATAAAATGTTTGAGAATGGACAGGTGGATGAAATGCTAGGATGTAAGTGATGGTAAATTGAACCAAAGCACAGGTTCTACTCTAGTTGGCCAGGAAGGTCTCCAGCACAGGAGCTCCACAATACCATCAGATATTTTCCCTGGGAAGTGGACCACTTGTTTTTCTGGTCTCTGTGCCACACAATCTTAACAGTAATGGTGGGCAGAATATTTAATCCATTTCACACAAGCATTAATTTTTGTTAGTTATAGGACTTGAACTCTGGGCCTGGGAGTTGTCCCTGAGCACTTCAGCTCAAAGTGAAACCCCTACTACTTCAGCCACAGCGCCACTTCCAGTTTTCTGGCGGTCATTTGGAGGTAAGAGTCTCAAGGACTCTTCTGCCCAGCTGACTTTGAACCCCAATCCTCAGATCCTGAGTAGATAGGAATTCAGGTGCAAGCCACTGGCTCCCGACTTTGGACTTGAATTGCAAGTCTACCCAGAGAGTCTGCTTCTGAAACTGAGGTTGCAATGTCATATATCCTTGGATCAGCTAGAGGATCAATCCAGGCTTCAGAGTCAAAGTGGGCAGCTGAAGGAGTTTAGTGAGTAGAACTTTTTTGAGTTCCCCTTTCAGGATATAAGATTTAAAAACACACACATGCAAGCACATATGCATAACAAGTTTTCGTTTGGACAAGTGCACATTATGGAGCTCAATAATGAAAATCATCCATTAAATAATAAATAGTGTTCTCAGACCTTTTTGACCATTCTCCCAATGGATTAACAGAATCCTGTCCTTGGATCATTTTTCTTGGGTTCTTTTTTTTTTTTTTTTGGTCTGGTCATGGGGCCCGAACTCTGGGCCTGGGCACTGTCCCTCAACTCTTCAGCTCAAGGCTAACACTCTACCTTGAGCCACAACGCCACTTCCGGCTTTTTTTTTCTTATGTGTTGCTGAGGAATCGAACCCAGAGCCTCGAGCATGCAAGGCAAGTGCTCTACCACTGAGCCACCCTCCCAGCCCTTTTCTTGGGTTCTTTAGGCCTAGACTTCTTATCCCCCATTTTAGCAAGTCTCTTGTGATTTTTTGACGCACTTAATCCTCCCTATTGTACGTTTCTTGTGCATCCTTCTCATACTCAACTCTCCCCATACTGGAGATTTCTAAAAAATGGCTTCCTCCAGCTCCCAAATTTTTATTCCTGGGTCAGAGAATGAAAACACAAATCAAGACTCATGTTCTATTTGTGCTTAAGACTCACTCAGCCCATGAAAATCCCAAACAACAAGGTAATATGCTCCAGTCCAATTTTTTCTCTCATAGCCAATGCATGAGGTTGCTTGTTATTTGTGTTCTTCCTTGGGCCCTTGCCTGACATTGCTGATACGCTTTCCATCATTAACAATAATGGATGGTGTTTAACCCAACCTTGAGCTACTTCAACAAGGCAAAATGAGTTTCCTCCTGAGGGGCTCCCCGCATTCCCTTTGCATGACAATTCCACAAATTGGTCGACTACTCTCACAGTGTAACCCAATATCCCAAGAAAGATCACCAACTTGAAAGGAACTTAGCAAGGCAAAGTTTAGTTCTGTTCAAGGGCTTGTTATTGACAGGAAGCCAATTAATAAACCACTCTTAGTAGTAATTCTGCCCAGGTTTTACCGATATTGAGTTACTAATTCTGGTATTGATCATAAGTTGTGTTCACAAACTTGCTCAATTGTCTCTTTTGTAGTTCAGCTGGCCAGTTTGAAAGGGGTCAACAGTTTCAGAGCACTCCACTAAACCAGGACAACCAGACCAGAAATTGTTAGAAAATTCTTGTTCAGCTTGTGCACTGTGGATTAAACTATGCCTCAAGTCCCTAGAACGATTTTAGTTACAGGATAAACTTTACTTAAAATAGCTTTTTGTAAGATGATGGCTACCCTTAGTTAATGCTTTCCCTCAAGAAATCACATTCAGAGAAAACAGATTCTCCTACACAGTCCATTTTCAGACAGATTTTATTATCAGCAGCTCCCTCTTTGGAATGGAGGCTTAAGAGCTTCCAGGTAAAAACAACTTATTCATATATTGCCTTGGCTCCATTAGGCAAATTCACCTCGCAAGTGGGTATGAAACCAACAGCTATGTGTGGCTGCTTCATCACAAAGAAGCGGTCTTGTACCTCTGCTCCTACTGCTAATAGAAAGAGGAAAGCCTGCTCTCTCTGGAGGCACGCAGCTGGAGGACACATATTGAACCCTGAGCACAGATTGGGCTGCAGTATTTTCAGAGCCATAGATGAATCAGTCAGATCCCAGCTTCTTGGCTGACCACAAGGCACAATTCTGATGCCACATTTCTGAGGCAAAGCAGTTCTAAGCTGCTAAGACACTATGGTAGGAAGAGGCCTGAGGGAGAATTCTTGGTGGGAAGGAGAAGGTGAAAGTTTGGATTTAGATTTTAGAAAATGCTAGCCACTTTCTGAATTCTTGAGGTAGCGAGCAGATCAACATGTTTTCTAGCCCTCTAGTTGCAGAGGATGAGAACACTGCCCACAACTTACACTCAATCCCTCCTGCTTGGCAGTCTTCAATTCGCTCTTACAGGAGTTAAGCAGTTTCTAAGACAGAAAAAGGTCAGCAAACCTGATCTAGCTGGTGAGGAAAGCATATCTTTTGGCTTTAGAATAGATAAACTTCTATGTCAGAACAATAGGAAGAAAAGAAATCACATTCTACAGAATTTAACTTCTTAAACATACTAGCCTCTGCATTAAGTTTCATTGTTAGATTCATAGAAGAAAAAAGAGAAATGCTGATAATTTCTGGACCCTTTGCTACCCTAGTACTGGGTTCTTGTTGTTTTCGTTTTTTTTTTTTTTGTTTTCCTAATTGTTTTTAATGTTATTTTTTTGTGCCTCCTCTTTGTTTCCCCTTCCCATCCCTTCCCATCTGCCTCCATATCCCACCTTCCCTCCTCCCCCCTCCTGCTGTGCCAAAATTGTAAAGTTCTTTTTTCGACATAACATCTTGTACATCTCATCGCTAATTCTTTTAGAGATTCTAGTAAGAAGACTTGAGCCAATGCAGACATTAGCTTGGTTCAGATTAATTTGAAACCACACCACCTAAGTTATCAAATTCTAAATCAAGTCTCAAAGCTGAAGACCAAGGCTTCCCTCCAACAAACATCTTCAGAATAGCAGTATTGTCTATGTCTCGCCTTTGTTTTCTTTAAAGAATTCGAGAGCAGAAAAGATTTTAAAGCCCGTCTCCTTCAAACAGAAAACAGAGCAGTGAAACAGACTCCTCATCAAAGTCAAAACAGAGCAGTGAAACATACTCCTCAGGGAAAAGAGGAACAAGAGCTGGTTGGAAGGGGCCCACATCCCTCAGGTACACGTAGAGCCCTTTGTCTCTGCTCCTTAGGGCGTGTTCCTGGACTGACTGGTCAATGGGTGGGCTTGTGCTACATGGCGTCTCATATTTGGTTTCCCAGTCTCAGAGCATAAGGATGGAATTTTCCTTATTGGATGCCCCATCTCAGAGCACAAGTGCGGAAAACACTTTTGATTGGATGGGAAGTAGAGGGACACTCCCCAGACCATAGTCAGAAACAGTGCATGGGTTAGCTCTTAAAGGTTGATGGGAGCAAGGTGTGTATTTTTTGCTGTGTCATTCAGCCACGCCTGGTTGGAACCTGTTCTAACCATCATCTTTTATCCATAACTACCTAGCTTAAGTGATTTAACTCCCTCTGAGTGGCACATATCCACTTGTCACTCACAGGGCACTGTACCTTGTGGTGTCCCATGAAACACTATGATGACAAAGAGATTGGCTGTCTACATTGCTGTTTTGAAGCAGCAAAGCCCTCTGACTTAAAATTGCACACTTACCTTGAATGCAATTTGATTTCTACTTGCAGAAGGCAAATTCAGTACTGCTTTGAGCCAACATAGTAAGATAACTTTAGCAAATCTAGGGCAGAGAAAAAAATGGACTGTATTTCTAAAGTCCATTGAAGTAGGAGCCACCATTTCCAGAGTGCATGTATTATCTTCATAGTCCTACATTTTCATGTGGGAAGTAATTTCTCCAGAAGGTACATTCTGAGCTGCATTCAGGCAAAAGATCATATTTGTGCATCTGAAAGCATATACCTAGGAGTCTAAACTGCAGATGAAGCAAGTTCTTAGTAGCAGAACAGTATGTTCAATATATAACTGGTAATGACATTTTGATGAACAAATGAAAGAAAAATGATAAAAGGAGTGATATCGATCAAGGTCTTTCTATTGATTCAAAAAAGAAGAGTGGATATTATGGTAGGCACCTGAGATGTTTTGCTATGTATATCGAGGGCTCTAGACCTCATATGTAATATTTTACTATTTTTCATAGGGAATAGACGATGCATTTTATTTGCAATTAGAAACTCCTTTCAAGTATAAGAAAAAGAGGAAGGTACCTTATATGTTACATATGCTATAATATATAGAAAATGTGTATTATAACATCCAAATTACAGCAAATTTACAATGTATTTTGACAAAAGGTGTTTTTTTTTTCCTTGAGCCTACTCTCATTACATTAAAAAACAATCTCACCGCACTCTATGGAGGGAAGCCAGGAGAAGGGATGAGTGGGAAACAGAACAACATACAACCAAGAGGCCCATCAGCTGCATTGCTCATAGAAGGAAAAGAACTAAGCAATCCAAAAACACTGATAGGAAGGGAGGAATAAGAGTGAAAGAAGGAATAGCCTACATTAAGCATAAGGCAAGAAACGTAAACATAACCTGATGTAGAATAATAATTTGTATTGTCAAAGCTCATAGAACTCACAAACTTTATTGAGCATGAAAATGATAATTTTCCTTGTGTAGTTTAAAACATGTTTATGACATTAACTAACTATCATGCTTCCACAATACTGTGAAATATATGAGTAAAATGTAATTACTTATCACAATTTAAAAAAAAAAAAAACAGTGGGAGAAAGGTTGGTTTAAGAAGGATGGGTGATAATATTGTCAGCCCCCTTGTATTCATAGGCTGTTTTGTAGAATGGGAACTTGTTTATGCAACGGCTTAAAGATAATAAAAATAAAAACATGTTTAAACAAATGGCCTTACACACTTAAGTAAGATATAATTTTGAACTCAGGTTTCGTGAATGCTGGCAATTTTAATTGTTTTCCCAGGCTGTGGTTGTTTTTTTTTTTTTTTCCTTTTTATCCATATTTGTGTTCAAACACAAACAACTTAGAATTTATTATCTTTTATAAACACTGTATTAGCATTAGCTAGATAAATAAGTGGATTTCATTTTGATATATCCACATAGGCATACAATGTACCTTGATTATACTCACCGCTTCATCATTCTCATTCTCCTCTCCCAGGTTTTATTATCTTAATCATTTTAAGAATACTGCATAGTTGTAGTAAGTAAATGTACAATATTGTACAAGTTCAAGGTCCACACTATTTTCACCTTCCACGATGCAAATTCTATATTTATTAAAACAATTTTCCACTCTCCTCTGCTTCAAGATATGCATCAAGTTCGATTTTGTTTCCTGTCTCTATCAATTTTACTGTTCTGTGTAAATGATATAAGTAGAATCATGTAATATTTGATCTTTTTGTGACTAGCTTATTTCACTTAGCAGAGTGTCCCAAAGATTCATCCATAATGTATCATCTGTCACAACATAAATTCTTTTTGGGACACTGTTGATTAAATCCTTTGGTGCATTCTTATTTGTGTTTCCCTACAATGAATAACCCTTCTCTGATGTCAGTTTCCTGTACGGCTTCTGGTCCTCTAACTATGAACCATCATATTGATTTACACTTCTGTTATTGTAACAGTGAACTAAAGCTACATAATTATGCTCTGGTTGCCAGTCTACTTCCACTTTTGGATCTCTCTCATTCAGCTTTTAGTAAAGGCCTTGGGGAATATCCACAAATTATTAGGTACTTAAAAACCTGTAGAACGTTACAGCCCTAAAATTTAGTTAGTTCTAATGGGAAATATGTGACTTTCAATTACAATTTTTTCCTTTTTGTACATTTTTGATTGTAAGAATACAGAGGAGTTACAGTTACATAAGCAAGGTAATAAGTACTTTTCCTATGGAACATTGTTGCCTCCTCCGGGCAAATAAAATGAAAAATAAGAGCTTCATAATATAGAATCACACCAAAATTCTAGGTATATATTTTTCTTCATATGAGTATTTAGAATTTTGTGAAGCTAGAGATCTAAGCTACTTGAAATTTAATAATGAACTTGTCACATTTTTAAAGATGCTAGACGATTTTTGATGTGTGTATATTTGTGTTTGTGTGTGTATTTATATATTTGAAGTGAATCTCCCAGCCCTCAGTGCCACTAAGTAAAGATAGCCATGTGAAACCTATACAAACAATGGATTGTGACTTTGAGCAACTACGATCTCTATAATGAGCAATAGGCATGCCTGAACTTTACATTGGAGGATGACAATAGCTGAGGAATAGCTTGTAAAAATATTCTTGAAAATGTAATATAGAGGAGTTAGTGTTCACGTCTAGATATGCAAGTACTTGAGACTGCCATGGAATTTTTGTTTTTCTTTTGTTTCTTGAAGGCTCCTAGCTCTCTTTAAAAATGAGGCATGACAATTTATTGAGAATACTTATTCTTTTTCTAGTTCTAAGCCTTAAGTTGAAATAGGAACTTCAATCCTATCCAGAGTACAATTCAACAAAAGAAATTGATGGAGTTCAAATTTTACACATCTAGAATCTTTTCTCTTAGACCCATTTCTTAATGCAGGTGTGGAAGAAATTTAGGCAAAAATACATCCACAAATATATTTTAAGAAGATATTCTATGCATTTTAACAGTAATAAAGGTTTACATTTCTATTTTTTAGTGTGTGCATATTTACAGAATATGTGCAAAGAATCAAAGTTCATTCCAGGCCCTATCATGGAATAGAATGTAGCAAATTTTCTGTATTTATTTGTATATTCATAGAATTCACCTCTCTGACTTCTCTCCATTTTGATACACTAAGCACCTGTTTGACATA
Organism: Dipodomys spectabilis; assembly: GCF_019054845.1. Classification (NCBI taxonomy): domain Eukaryota; kingdom Metazoa; phylum Chordata; class Mammalia; order Rodentia; family Heteromyidae; genus Dipodomys; species Dipodomys spectabilis. Next base: position 2,599,003 of record NW_024870891.1, on the reverse strand, counting down.
TTGAAATACAAACATTATTTTTCTACCTACAGGATTCTTCACATTTTGCTGTATACTAAATATACAAAAATTCATGCTCAACCCTCACCTTCAGGGAGCAATTCTCTGTATCCCAAGAAGCTTGTGTTTATCTCCACCCCTTTCTTCCCAGCTGTCAATCTAGGTGAGTGATGAATGAATTCTATAAGACAGAAAAGCTCTAGCCTTGAGCGAGCTGAGGGACAGCCCTCAGGCCCAGAGTTCAAGCCCCACAACCGACAAAAAAAAAAAAGACAGTGAAGCTCGGTGAGTGATGACTGAATTCTATAAGACACAAAGCTCAGATAATTCACAGGCATGCAATTAGGATCCAATGGAACTTTCTTCACTTCGATTATACTTTATCACCATATTTGTGAGAACTTCCGCTTCCTTATTTGGAAACTGAGCAGACAAGAGTGAGTAGATGAATCTCATTATTTAAAATTCTATTCCTATCTGCTCCAGAGATTTTAGCATGAATGAATGTTGAATTTTATCAAAGGCTTTTTCTGCATCTGTAGAGATAATCATGTTATTCTTGACCTTGGCTCTGTTGATGTGTTGGATTGACTTACGTATGTTAAACCATCCCTGCATCTCTTGGATGAAGCCTACTTGGTCGTAGTGTATGATTTTTTTTTATATGTTTCTGGCTTCTGTTAGCTAGCATTTTGTTAAGGATCTTTGCATTTGTGTTCAAGGAAATTGGCCTGTAGTTCTCTTTTTTCGTTGGATCTTTGCTTGGTTTGGGGATGAGTGTGATATTGGCATCATAGAATGAGTTTGAGTTAGTTTCCTGCTTCTCTGTTTCTCTGAAGCGCTTAAGGAGTATGGATATTAGTTCTTCTTTCAAGGTCTTATAGAATTCCCTTGTGAATCCATCTGGTCCTGAGCTTTTCTTTGTTAGAAGACTTCTGATTGCTTCCTGTATCTCGTTGTAAGATATTGGCTTATTTTATTGATTTATTTCTTCTTTGCTCAGTTTGGGCAACTTGTATTTCTCTAAAAATGCATCCATTTCTGCCAGGTTTTCTTTCTTTAGAGAGTATAACTTTTGAAAGCAGTCCATTAAAATTGTTTGGATATCTTGGGTACTTGTTGTGATTTTCCCCGTGGCACCCTTTAATATGGGTTTCCTCTCTTCTTTTCTTAATTAATCTTGCCAATGGTCCATCAATTTGATTTATTTTTTCAAAGAACCAGCTTTTTGTTTTGTTAATTTTAGCTATGATTCTCCTACTATTTCATTAGTTTCCACTCTTAATTTGGTTTTCTGGCTCCATCTAGTAACTTTAGATTCCATTTTTTCATGTTTTTCTAGCTGTTTTAATTGCAACATGAGATTATATACTTGGTCTGTCTCTATTTTCTTGATGGGGGCACTGAGGGTAATAAATTTGCCCCTCAGGACTGCTTTTGCTGTGTACCACAAGTTTCTTTGTGATGTGTTTTCATTGTTACTGAGTTGTAGGAATTTTTTAATTATTTCTATAATCTCTACTGTTAACCAGGTATTACTTAGAAGTGTGCTGTTCAATTCCATGTATTTGAGTAATTTCTGCGGTATGCTTTGTTTTTAGGAACTAGATTGATTCCACTGTGGTCAGATAAGATACAGGGGATTATTTCAATCCCCTTCTATTTGCTTGAGTTCCTTGCATGAATTATGTTATGTTCTATTTTGAATAAAGTTCCTAGAGCTCCTGAGAAGAGTGTGTACTGTCTTGTTTTAGGGGAAATACTTGATAGATGTCAGTTCTGCTTGAAGTATATCCTCATTTAATTCAGTAGCTTCTATGCCAATCCTCTGGTTGGTAGACTTGTCCTTTGGTGAGAGTGGGGTGTTAAAGTCTCCTAGTATTATTGTGTTAGGATCTACTTTATTCTGTAAATTTGAGAGTATTTGCTTAACATATTTGGGTCTGCCAATGTTTGGGGAATATAAGTCAATAATGGTAATATCCTCCTCTTGGATTGTTCCCTGTTTTAATATGTAGTGTCCTTCCTTGTCTTTTTCTATTGATTTTAGTGAAAAGTTTATTTTGTCCGATATCAGGATTGCTACACCTGCTTTCTTACTGGGGGCATTTGATTAGTAGATCCTTTTCCAACCCTTCACTCTGAGTTTCTTTGTATGTTTGGCTGAGAATTGGGTCTCCTGAAGGCAATAGGTGGATGGGTCATTTTTTTTTTTATCCAATCTGCAGTTCTTTTTCTTTTGATTGGTGAATTAAGACTGTTAATATTAAGAGATAGTATGGAGAGATGCACTGTGGTTCCTGTCATTCCTGTTTTCCTCAGTTTTTCTTCATACCTTTCCTCCTGTGCTTGCTCAGTTAGACTTCTATTAATGCCTGTCTGGGTGCGGGTCCCTGTTCCTGGTTGCTTTCTTTAGGTTGTGTTTCCCTTCATTAGTATTCTTTGTAATGCTGGCTTAATGTTTATGTATTCATTTAGTTTTTCTTTGCTATTAACATTTTTCTGTTCTCCAGCAAATGTGAATGATAGCTTTGCCGGGTATATCAGCCTGGGTTGGCAGTTATTGCCTTTCAGGGCCCATGGTACTTTCCCAAGCCTTTCTTTCATTCAATGTCTTTGTGGAGAGATCTACAGTGATTCTAATTTTTTTCCCATTCTAGTATAGCTCCTTCTACATTTTTTCTGCATGCAAAATTGTTTTCTTATTATTCAGATCTATCATTTTTACTATAATATGTCTAGGAGTGTTTCTCCTAGGATCTTGCATCTTTGGTGTTCTATATGCTTCTGTTATGTAGGTAAGATATTCTTTTTTGAGATGGTGGAAATTTTCACCGATTATCTTGGTGAATAGTTGTTGCAGTCCCTTGCTTTGATATTCCTCAACTTTGTCCACTCCAATTATACAAAAGTTAAATTTCTTGGCACTATCCACTTGCTCTTGGATTTCCTTTGGCATAATTTAAGTGATTTTTCCATATCTGTCATTTTTTGGTCTAGTTGGTGTATTCTGTCTTTTGGATCTGACACTAAATTCCAATTCGTTCACTCTGTTATCTATGGCTTCCATTGTGGTTTGCATGGAGGAAATGGACTCATTTATGCATTCGATGTTTGTTCTCAAACTACTAATCTCCCCTCTTAATGAGGTGTGTATTGCCTCTATTTTTACACTAATCTCACCTCTTAGTGAAGTGTGTGCTGCCTCTATTTTCGCATGCATCTCCTGTTTGATATCCTGCATCTCTTTTGATATTTTGACCCAGTGTTCTTTACATTTCTGGTCTATTTCTCGCTTTAATTCTTGAGTCATTGCCTCCAACATCTCTTGGATGTAGCTTTTGTCTTCCATTCCTGCTTTGCTCCCACTGGGGCTCTACCCTGAAGTCCTGGGTTTGATTCCTCAGTAACACATAAACTAAAAAAGCTGGTAACCAAGCTGGGACTCAAGTCGTAGAGTGGTAGCCTTCAGTGAAAGAAGCTCAGGGACAGTGTGCAGACCTTAACTTCAAGCCCCTACACTGGCAAAAAAGAAAATCAGAATGAAATGTGTAAAAATATTTTATCACTACGTTTCTTTTTGTATGAGAAGATGAAAAAAGAAACAATTGAAGTTTATATATCCAAGTGATTTGGAGCATCCATACCCAATAGTGGTGTGTGAACCTATACAATGTTATCACCATATTGAAAAATTGATTGATATCTCCTGTAGATGAATAAAAGTCCTCTGCATCCATATTGAATAGCCATAAATTACAATGTTTATCCTCTTAGCTTTAGCAGTTATCAGATTTTTATTGAAATTCCAGCTCTGGCATCCTTTTTAATTTCTTTTTATTTTTAAGATGATTTACAGGGATGCTATAGTTATCACAACCTTTCTTTTTTTCTAAGTATAAAATCCAGACTTACCTTAAGGGTTTGGAAGAAGCAAAATGGCTTCTAGAGCGCAGAGCTGATGACATGAAGGGAGGGAGAACATGTCCATAACTGGCCAAAGGGAGACAGAATTTGATGTTTCCTTAGTTTTTAGGTTTGAATGTATAGGAAAGAACCCTCAGGGTAAAGGACAGGTTAAGGACAAAACAATTCCTTGACTTGTACATCAAATGAAGCAGAATGTTCTCTTACATTAGTACACAGAAATGTAAAACTACATATTATCATATGTATATATTTAGGTTAATATCTGAAAAAGTTGCAGAAAATTGGTGTTGTTTATACCATTGATTACTACTAAAGGATGAGATTATAAGAGAAATGTGTTTTGTGTGTGTGTGTGTATGTGTGTGTGTGTGTGTGCATGCATGCACTTTGCCATAAGTGAGAAATGGAGTTTGAACTAGTCTTCTCAGTAATTTTAGTGTTTTTGTTCAAGGTTATTACTCTACCCCTTGAGTCACATCTCTATTTTTGGATTTTGGTTGGTTAATCAGATATAATTGTGTCTCAAATTTTTTGACCAGCAAGCTTTAAATGAGAACCTACAAATTTCAGACTCCCTTGCAACTAGGATTAAAAACATGAGCCACTGGGGACTAGCAACTTTCTACATTAACCATTTTGGCATGTGTGAATTTTAAAGTAAAACAAATGTAATTTTTGAAATAATAATGCCTAAAAGAACTAAAAACCAAATCTCAGAATGGGAAGTTACTGAAACCAGGATAAAATAAAGTTTTTAGATTGGGCACAGAAACAACTGCATTTTTGGAACAAGAGGCCATCCATCAGCCTCCACAACAAGCATTATACATAGCAATTTCCACATTATGATAAAAGAAAGTTTAATTATGGTTTAAAAATAATTTTAGCTTGGCACTAGTGACTCATGGCTGTAATACAAGCTACTAAGAAGGCTAAGATCTAAAGATCATAGTTCAAAGCCAGCACTGGCAAGAAAGTCCATGAAACTATTTTTTGCCAGACTTGGGCTTGAATTCTGGGCCTGGGCTCTGTCCCTCTGCTCCTCAACTCAAGGCTAGAGACCTACCACTTGAGCCATAGTGCCACTTCCGGCTTTTTCTGCTTATGTGGTGCTGAGAAATCGAACCCAGGGCCTCATGCATGCCAGACAAACACTACCACTGTGCCAACTTCCCATAACTACATGAGATCCTTATCTCCAATTAACCATTGGAAAACCAGAAGTGACGCTGTGGCTCAAATGGAAGAGCACTTGCCTTGAGTGCAGGGAAAATGTCCAGGCCCAGAGTTCAAGCCCCATACAAACTACTACTACTTCTCCTCCTAATAATAATAATAATTTTATGATATTGTTAATGTGTTGTATAGAATGGCTATCATTTCATAACAGTAATTTTCATTTTACAACAAATCATCAAAGAAACATCTGCCCAATAAATTAGTGGGCTAAAGACTGAAGAGGAAATACAAATGGCCAATAGACTCATGAAGATGTGCTCAACCTCTCTAGCCATAAAAAGAAATGCAAATCAAAATAACATTTAGATACCACATCACCTAAGTTAGAATGGCTATAATCAAGAACTCTAATAGCAGCAAATGCTGGAGGGGATGTGACCAGGAGGGAACCCTACTGCATTGTTGGTGGGAGTGTAAACTTGTTCAATCACTTTGGAAAGTAGTATGGAAGTTCCTCAAGAGACTCCACATAGAGCTCCTCTATGACCCAGCAATCCCACTTTTGGGCATTTAACCAAATTAAAACAAACAAGACCATACTAAAGCTACCAGCACAACTGTGTTTATTGCAGCATTATTTACAATAGCTAAGATATGGAACCAACCTAGATGCCCCTCAGTAGATGAACGGATGAGGAAAATGTGGCATATATCCACAATGGAATTCTATACCTCCACTAGAAAAAAATGACATTTGAAAGTAGATCTATGGCAAGTGGTAGAGCACTAGCCTAAAGTAAAACCAAAACAAAACCAACAAAAAGAAGACTAGCACACAAAAAAAATCTAAGTGACATAAATTCAGTTCTGAGTGTTTCTGGTCCTCACTTCAACTTCCTAATGGGATGCAAATATGGGAATTTAAATTATTTTTTATTTTTAAAATAGATTAAAATTTTAATCATAATGAAGAATTTTCATATGGTCAAACAATTATTAAATCTGGAAATGAGGCTAGCTCACTGTATGTTGTCATTTGCAGAAACTTATTAGTTGGATTTAAAAACCCTGTGATAGTTTCTACTTGCCATGACATAATTTTGGTTCAAGTTAAAGTACTTGGCATAAAAGAAACCTTTATTTTTAAGATATGAAGTCTCTTCATAAATCACTGCAGTTGAGGATTGATTTCTATTGTGTTTAATTTGTTCATGTCACTCAATGATAAAGTACCATAAGATAACACCTTCATTCACTCATAGCCTTTCAACAAAACTTAAGTAGTTTGGCTAGCATGGAGGGTATCACATGGGAAATGTAGCTTGCAAAATGGCAACAGAGGAAGGGGAGGGGAGAATTCAGATCACAGCAACTCACTTTGGTTGAATTGGTGTCCCTGATGTGAATGTTGATGTCAAAGACCTCACCACTGAGCGTTCAAAAGTTATGATGTAAGACAATCCCTTCCCCTCCACAGCTGTATAAAGTGAAACAAATTCTGTGTCCTACTCCTGTAGCACAAAAAATGCTTATAACATCTTAAGGATTTGATTTTAGAGTATGACTATAACACTAGGAAAATAAAGAAATAAAAATCTGAAGTAATCTAATACACTGGAATAAACTATCCTTACGATGCTCTGCGCAGTTGGAGAGAGATTAAAAGAGATATTCTTAATTCTGTGATAATTTCTATGACAGAAAATGATTACTTTAAACATTTTTCTGGGACATCAAAGCTGGAATCTGAAAAGACATTGTTCCTAAAGCAAAAATTGAGAATTGTAACTCATACTCCACATCCCCTGAAATTAATTATTTTGGTCATGCAGGTTTATCAGCCAATATATAAAGACTCATACTTTTAAAATCATATCATATTTGATATCAAAGCCTTTTTTATTTCAATTTTGTTTGTTATTTTGGGAAAAGAGTCTAGGATTTTAGACAGCTTCAGTATTAATTCAGATAATTCATATCTAATATATTAGATCATAGCCTAATCATCACTGCTTTTGGAAAGCATTGCTTTATTTCTAGACATTCCTATATTTTCCTTCAAGGTATCTGTCTAGCATTCTCTTCTTTTTTTCTGGTCTTGGGTTTTGAGCTGCTTTTATTCAAAGTTTGTGCTCCACCACTTGAATCACAGTGCCACTTCCAGATTTTTCTGTGATTAATTGGAGATAAGAGTCACGTGGATTATAGGTGTGAGACATCAGTGCCCAGGCATTCTCAGAAGTGGACTGTGGCTCTAAGTTGTAGAGTACTAGCTTTGAGCAAAAGAGCTCAGGGACAACATCCAGGCCCTGAATTCTCGCCCTATATCCAGAAAAAAGAAAAGAGCAGAAAAAAAGGGGTAGAATGTTTAAGAGATGATCATGGAGGAGAATGCTGCCCTCATAGATAGATGACTTCATTATGAAAATGATCCTATTGCAAAATCAGTTCTAGCTTATCCTCTCAGTCTCTCATTTATGCTCTTTTTCCTTTCTACCTTCCTTCATGGGGAGAGACAGAAAAAATACCTCAGTCACATATGTGAACACCATGCTCTTGAAATTTCTAATACCATAAGCCAAATAAAATTTCATTGCTCATAAATTAACCAGTTTTTGAGCATTCTCTTTATTTAAAAGTATGTTTTAAAACTTTTAAGACTTTCTAAAATAGTTATTTCAATTTTCATAAAAAAATCTGAAATTTTAGCAAACCAAGCTTTAATTTTCTCATTTACAAGAAAACCAATCAGCATTCTAAGCTGGGAACCAGAAATCCATGCCTGTGATCCTTACTACTCAGAAGGCTGACATCTGAGGATAGAAATTTAAAGCTAGCATGGGCAGGAAACTCAATCCTGAGACTCATCTCCAATTAAGCAGCAAAAACACCAGAAGTGGAAGTGTAGCTTGGTTGGAAAAAAATTAGGGAGCCCACTGAGGTCAAGTTCCACTAAGGCCACAAACACACACACACACACACACACACACACACACACACACACACACACACACAAATATATATTCTACCCTTTGGGTATTTTAATATACAGAACTGCAAAAATTGCTATGACTAAACAATAAGATTTTTTTTGTTGGTTATAGGACTTCACCTCTGTGCCTAGGCGTTGTCCCTCAGCTCTTCAGCCCAAGACTAGTGCTCTACTATGTAAGCCACAATACCACTTCCAGGTATCTTGTGGTAAACTAGAGATAAAAGTCTCATGGACTTTACTCCCAAGCTAGCTTTGAAGCATGATCCTCAGATTTCACCCTTCTGAGCGGCTAGCGTTAGAGGCATGAGGCACCAGTGCCTAGCAACTATAACATTTCTAAAGCATGTATTTCCCTCATATATACAGCAATTCTTATATTGCTGGAAAAAACTAACTGATTAAGTTTTGATGACTTAATAATCTAGCTCCTCTATCTAAGAAAAGAACTATAGATGTTTAAGATGTTTCATTGTAATAAAGAAATACCATAATTTTACTGGAAATAAGAAGCACATAGACTTTCTTACCTAGGCTGGTTTTAAACCATGATCCATGATGCTCAGATCTTAGCTTCCTGAGTTGCTAGGATTATAGGCATGAGCTACTGATGCTCTGTTTGACTTATTTCTTTGATATGTACAAGACGTTATGTCAAAAACCTAACTTTACAACTTTGGCGGGGGAAGGGGTGGATGCAGGAGTGTAGGGCGGAATGGGGAGATGGGAAGGGATGGGAAGTGGAAAACAAAAGAAGAGGCAACAATGCTTGATATGTACTGATTACCTTGCCTATGCAATTGTAAACCCTCTGTACAGTATTTTCACAATAAAAAAATAACAAAGACAATGTTTACACTGGCTAGAAGAGAAAAAGCGACCAAATGTATTAATCAAAGGTCAGGACACTAAAAAGAAACATGTGTAAAATGAAAAATACCTGCCCTATCGGTGCTTTAGAGGTTAGCGGAGCTTACTTACAGGTAAATAGTAACTCCTAGATGCTCCATTATCACATGCTACTACTGCTTCCATCGATCTCTGGGTACACAGCAAAACACAAGTGCAGTCACTGAATTAGAACTTTTTTAACTTCTTCTAATTAAATGCATTCGGATTAAAGGGAAAGAAACAACCTACATATTTGTTAAAGAATGTTGCATAGCCTTACCAAATGAAATGGGAGGCACTGGTGAACCCCAGGCTAAAGTGTACACAGACTTCTTATGGTACACCCTGGAAATCTGTGGACGTCTTTGGAGGGGAAGGTGGTGCAGAACAGAGGAAGTTTTAAAAGTTAAAAAGCAATAGTGAAAATAAACAATGTTTTACGAAAATGATTTTACTACAAACTCAGTTATTCATTTAAAAATCATTTCAGAACCTTCTTCAGTTGATTGGAAAAAAATATTTAATATATGAAGTAAGCCAAAATATAGAAAAACTAACCCTAAATATACCTTATCTAGAAAACATAGTCAGTTCTCAACCAGTGTGGGATTGTTTTGTTTTGTATTGTTTTGGTTTGTTTTATCCGTCATGGGACTTGGACTCTAGGCCTGGGTGCTGTCCCTCAGCTCTTCAGCTTAAGGCTAGTGCTCTACCACTTGAACCACACCACCACTTCTGGTTTACTTCTTGTTTTCTTAGAGGTCTGTTGGGGATAACAGTCTCACAAACTTCCCTGCCTGAGCTAGATTTGAATGGCGATCCTCAGATCTCAGCCTCCTGAGTAGCTAGGATTATAGGTGTGAGCCACTGGTGTCTTGCTTATCTGTCCCTGGAGGCAGCCTATTTCAAAATTACCAAGTATTCTAATACAGCTGTAGCATTACTGAAGTATAAATACTATGACAACTAGAAATTTAAGAAGCTACTAATCCTACCTGTCAGGACAGTGATAATTATTTTAAGTTATTGCTTAGCCATATATCATCACTATTCAAATATATTCTTAATTTGACAAGATTTGAGTATAGACTGATTTTCCAAATTGACTATCTTTTTAAGGAAATTTTTTCTAGTGATGTGTGTCAGTAAAGCATGCTTTAGACAAAATCGCTATACTATATGACTTAAAATACAGAGTATCTTGTAGGTATCGTTTTAGAACTCTAAAATCAATGACTAAACCAGCTCTGTCATTATTTTTATGTACCTCACAAATTGATAGGAATCATTGTATACAATGACCCAGATTTTCTTCAGGTAAGACATAGAATAAAGTATCTGGATTGGATGCCTAAAAATAAAGCAATATCATTTCCCCATTTACATTATTAGTGTTAGTCCTGAAAATTCACCGTATAATATTTTAGTAATAAAATTATTTAGCAATTTTGTGATGATACAGAATTATTTGATGAATGGATCAAGAAAATGTGGTATATATACACAATGGAGTTCTATGCCTCCATCAGAAAGAATGACATTGCCCCCTTGTTTGGAAATGGAAAGACTTTGAAAAAATTATATTAAGTGAAGTAGTCCAGGTGCAAAGAAACATAGGTCCCATGGTTTCCCTTATTTGCCATAACTAAGATGTGTCTGAGATATATGCAGAAAAGGTCAGATAAGTTGATGTTAGGTGAAATGAACCCCAAGATAAGTATTCAAATTTTTTTTCTTTCTTGCCATTGTTTCTAACATATTTACAGAATTATTTAAATTTACACTGTTTTAAGTTGTTTACTTCTCTGGAATGGTTCCCATACTGGTCCCTTTTTAAATTAAAAAAAGGTATAGAATTCGTTTGGATATAGGTTCTACTTGAAAACTTAAAAAAATGTAAGGTGGATGCCAATTCTCATTCCTGTAATCACAAGCTTATAATATCGTGGTTCCAACGAAGCCCAAGAAGGAAAACCAGTGAGACTCTTATCTCCAATTAACCATCAAAAACACAAAAGTGAAGCTATGGTTGAAGTGGCAGAGCACTAATCTTGAGGATAATAGGTCAGAGAAAGTGTCCAGGATCAAAGTTTAAGCCCCTGGAAAGCTATACCCTCACCAAAAACAAAATCATACACAGGCCTGGGATTCAGCTTAGCAGCTTAACATGCATGAGTTTTATCCCTAAAACAAGGGAAGGGAGGGATTGTGGAAGCGATTGGGGGAGGGAAGAGAGAAGGAAGGAGGAAAGGAGAGAGATAACTGCATATAGAAAAGAGGGTAGCTCTGCATAATAAATGATGTTCACTAGGGGAAAAGGTCAGGCAAACATTTTCTGTAAAGATCAGAGTAAGTATGTCCAGACATTGGGAGCCACATGGTAAGCTGTCAGTATTTCATTCTGCTGTAGCAGTATGACAGAGGACACAAATAGAATGAGTGCATTAAAACTTTACTAACATTCCCTGAAACTTGAATTCTATTTTTATTTGAAATATGGCTATTGAAACTGAGTGAATGTTTGGTTTTATGTAATTTTGCTTACTTTACGTATTTTCACTTACAGCTTTGTGGCTGGCTACTCAATTGATTATAACATGTCTGGCTTCTGATGAAGTCTCTAAAGCACCTCAAAAGTCAGCCATCAATAGAAGCCATTGAAGTCACTCAGCTTTTTGGTAGTCACAATAAGAAAAACTAGAATAATAAATAAATAAAAGCCTAGATTTAAAAACACCAAGGGAGCTTTTATCGAAATTCAGCATAAATTATCTTGTATTTAAACCATAATCCTCAGATCAGCATTCTGAATAGCTAGGATTACAGATGTGAACCACTAGCATGTGATTGTTAGTTTTCTTAAATACCAAGACAGCATTTTATTTTATATTGGACTCATCTCCATTCCTGCACTCAGCCATCACTTGGACCTAAGAACTACTGTAGTGGATGAGGAACTCTAGGCCTACTTTGTAGTTGGTAGGAAATACAAGAAGTAGAGAAATCAGATAGAACTCACCATAAGAAAATAAATGAGGAAGCTGGGTGCAGGTGGCTCACACATATAATCCTAGCTACTAGTGAGGCTGAGATCTGAGGATTGCAGTTCAGGGCTAGCACAGGTAGGAAAGCTAATGAGATTCTTATCTCCAATTAACCACCAGAAAACCAAAAGTGGGCATTGGTTCAAATGATAGAGCACTTGACTTGAGCTGAAGAGCTCAGGGACAGCACTAAGACTGACAAAAAATTAAATAAAAGAAAAACAAATCGGCGTCCATAGCCAATGGCTCACATCTGTAATTCTAGCTTGTCAGAAGTCTGAGATCTGAGGATCAAGGTTCAATACGAGACTGGGAAGAAAATCTATGAGATTCTTATTTCCAATTAAGCACTGAAAACCATAAGTGGCAATGTAACTCAAAGTGGTAGAGCACTAGGCTTGAGCACAAAAGCTCAGGACAGGATCCAGGACCTGAGTACAAACCCCACAACCAACAAAAAAGGAAAACGAATGAGAATCCACCTTAACGAAATAGCTAGGCGAGTAAAATATAAAGAATATCTTATTTAAAAACTAATTTAGAATATTTTGACTTAAAGGGCAGTATCATGAAAAGGAACTACTGGGGTGGCATGTTATTTTATTTTATTTTATTTTAATTTACTTATTTATTTTGGGAGTGGAATAGGGCTTGAAATCTGGGCTGGGCACTGTGCCTAAGCTATTATGCTCAAGTCTAGTGCACTACCACTTGACCCAAACCACCACTTCTGCTTTTCTGGTGGTTTATTGGAGAAAAAAGTCTTACTAACTTTCTTGCCTGGGCTGGCTTTGAATCACGATCCTCAAATCTAAGCTCCTGAGTAGCTAGGATTATAGGCATGAGCCACCAATGCCTGGCTGGGATGATATTTTAGAGTACTAAAAACAAAAGAGACATAGCAACATGAAATGAACCCTAATGAAAAATTAATTTGAAAATTTAATTTGAAATATAGCAAGAATAATATCTGTCTCAAACAAAGAGATGTGTATCTGTATTTGATATAATAACAGTATCATGAAAATATCATTAATTTTCTTAAGTATAATGAAGGTATAATGGTCGATAATGGAAGAATATTCTTAAAATTTAACTTTGTTCCATAAACTTCTGTGTGTTTATATAGGAACATACAGATAAAAAAGTAAGGAAAAAATGTCAAAAATTTTAAAAAGAACAAAGGCACTTTTTTGGTGGTTTTATTTTATTTTATTATATATATATATATATATATATATATATACCAGTACTGGGTCTTGAATTCAGGTCTGCTTGCTCCTGCTTGGTTTTGTCACTCAAGGATAGCACTCTATTATCTGAAACACAACTCTGTTTCAAACTTTTTATGCTTAGCTCAATATAAGACTCTAACCCTTGCAGGGTCTGGCTTTGAACCTTTATCTTCAGATCTCAGTATCCTGGCCAGTGACAATTACAAGCATGAGTGACCAAATGCCTGGCCTAAGTATGAGTTTTAAGAACCAAGTACGTGAAGGACTGTGCTCACTGTGATCAGAAAGGAGGAAGACCTAGCCCCTGCCTACAAATTCACAGAATTTCTTGTTTGAGCTAGCTTTGAACACAGCCTCCTGAGTAGCTAGGATAACAGATTTGAGCCACCATAACCTAACTTAATATGTGACTTTCAACTTCATAAACGCATGATGGTTTTTGAAAGAGAATGAGTTCATTTTGGTGGTTTGCAAATGCCAAATTACTACAAAATGAAAAAAAAAACCATAATTTATTGTTATTATTAAGGTATTGTAAGGTGTTCACAATTCAGGAAATGTATACATTTCTCTGTTTCCCCCTAAAACCCAATGAAAAGATATTTTAAAAATAAATTTCTGAGCAAGGCAGCTGTGGCTAAGGCCTATGATACTAGCTAGCAAGAAGGCTGAGATCAGATAATCTAGGTTTAAAGCCAGACCCAGAAGAAAACTCAGGGAGACAATTATATCCAATTAATTATTTTAAAAAAACAGGAATTGTAGCTCTGTCTCAAGTATTAGAGCACAAAAGTCCAGGTAATGACCCAGAACATGAGTTCAAGTCCCAAGTCTGGTTGTATAAATAAATAAATAAATATCTCTGGCCAATTACCTATAACTGTAGCTACTTAGGAGGCTAAGACCTGGGCGTAGATTTTCAAAACCATCCTGGGCCAGAACATTTGTTAATAATCTTTATTTCCAATTATCCATGAAAACCTGGAATGGGAGTGGTTGATCAAGTAGTAAGTGCTTACCATTGTACCCTCAGTTCCAGTCGTAGGATTGGCACCAAAATAAGTAAGTAAATTTATTTTTGAGTTTTGAATCTTAGTCAGCATGGTAGATTTTTTGAAAGTCTTTCAGATAATAATGATGTGCATATATGTTTATTAACTCAAAATTGAATTCATGCTGATATTTTCCTCAGTCATTTGAGTAATAAGTAAGCATTATCAAGTTCTTACTTGTTGAAATAGTTGCCATACAATCCCACATTTCCATCATCAGTACAAAAAGCCCAACAAACCTCTTTGTCTGGGTGCCAGCACCTAGAATGGAGTTTCTGGGCTGGGAAGGTGGCTCAGAGGAAGCGTGTTTGCCTTGCATGCATGAGCCCCTGGGTTTGATTCCTCAGCACCACATAAGCAGAGAAAGCTGGAAGTGGCACTATGGCTCAAGTGGTAGAGCACTAGCCTTGAGCTGAAGAGCTGAGGGAAGCGACCCATGACCATAAATAGAGTTTCCCATACAAACTTCCTATACTGAACCAAGAAAATACCAACAAACTAAACAAAGGAATAACATAAAAGTAATCAGAAGTCTTCCAACAAGAAAGAGTCCAAGACCAGATGGATTCATTACTCAATTCTATAAGACATTTTATTTTGTCCAGTCTTAGGGCTTGAACTCAGGGTCTGAACCTGTCCCAAAGCTGTTTTTGCTCGAGACTAGTTTTAGTACTAGTGATATATCACTTGAGCAACCATGCCATTTCTGGCTTTTCTGTGTATGTGGCATTGAGGAATGGAACACACGGCTTCATGTATACTAGGCAAGCATTCTACCACTAACCTATCTTCCAAGCCCACTATAACGCTTTTAAAGATGAAGTAATACTAATCCTCCTCAAGCTTTTCTGTGAAATAGACGCAATAGGGAGCAAACCCAAACTCATTCTATGAATCCAATATTACCCTCATCCCAAAACTAGGTAAGGATCCAACAAAACAAGCGAATGAATGATCAATTTCTCTGATGAACATAGATGCAAAACTCCTCAATAAAATATTAGCCAACAGAACCCAGAAACAAATACAAGTCATAAAAATATGATCAAGTAGGCTTCATCCCACAGATGCAAGGTTGATTTAATATATACAAATCAATAATTCACATCAGTAGAGCCAATATCAAGAACCACATACTCATCTCAGTAGATGCAGAACAAACCTTTGACAAAAGACCACGCATTGACATTAAAAGCTCTGGAGAAACAAGGAATAGAAGGAACATTCCTTAAAACAATAAGAGCCATAGACAACAGGCCATACTAAATGGGGAAAACTAAAACTATTTTCCTTAAAATCAGGAACAAGGCAAAGTTGCCCCTTCACTCCCCTCCTCTTCAATCTATACTGGAATTCTTAGCCAGACCAATAAGGAAAGAAAAGGACATTAAAGGAGCCACACAGAGTACGCAAAATTTAAACTAACGGTATTTGCTGATGACCATTTCTTATACTTGAGGACCCAAAAGCTCAACTCCCAAACTCCTACAGCTAATTAATACTTTTGGCAAAGTATCAGAATGCAAAATCAATCCATAAAATTCAGTAGCCTTGGCCAGGCACCAGTGGCTCATGCCTGTAATTCTAGCTACTCAGGAGGCTGAGATCTGAGGATCGTTGTTCAAAGCCAATCCAGGCAGGGAAGTCCATGAGTCTCCAATTAACCACCAGAAAACTGGAAGTGGCGCTTTTGCTCACCTTGAGGTGAAGAGATGAGGGACAGCGCCCAGCTCAAAGTTCAAGCACCAGGACCCAAAAGAACAAGAAATGGTTACTGAACCATTCCTTGGGCAAAGAATATGCAAGCAGAAAGGGAAATAATGAAAATGACACCATTTGCAAAAGCTTCAAAAAATAGTAATTAACGTAACCAAAGATGTAAAAATTGCAAAAATCTAAAGAAAGAAATCAAAGAGTATATCAGAATATGCAAAGACCTTCCATGTTCATGGATAGGTAGAATAATGTGAAAATGGTCATAATGCAAAAAATTGGCATAAAATTCAAGGCAATCCCCATCAAAATCCCAATTATGTACTTTACTCAGATAAATGAAAGAATCCAAAAGTTCATATGAAAAAAAAAAAAAAACAGACCAAGAACAGACAAAGCAATCCTTGGCAAAATAAGCCATTCAGGCAGTACCACTATACGAGACTTCAAGTTATACTAAAGAGCCACAATAACAAAAACAGCTTGTTATCGGTATAAAAATTGTTTCTAACATATTTATAAGATGATTTCTATGTTGCTTTGTATGTCCTTCCCCAATGATATAACTCCTGCTTTTACTGTATTTGATGGTGGTATAATTTGTGGAGGGGAAGGGCAAAAACAAATCATTTAACTAGAGATACAGGCATAACCATTGCAACAATGAGATGTACAAGTAGTTATGTCGAAAAACAAACATTACAACTTTGGTGGGGGGGATAGTAGAGGGTGGGGGGGAGAATGGGAAGGAATGGGGAAGGGGATACAAAGAACAGGCAACAATGCTTGTTAATAAATGTATTCATTATCTTGTCCATGTAATTGTAACTCCTCTTTACGGTATTTTCACAATAAAAAAAGAAAAATACAAAAAAATAAAAAAGATCCTAAGACCAATGGAAAAGATTATATTAAGTGAAGTAAGTCAGGCCTAAAGAAACATAGGTCTCATGGTTTCCCTCATTTCTAATAACTAGTATACATCAAGCAGAGATCTGAGGGACAAGCAGAAAAGTTCAAAAGCTATGTACATATGACCCAATAAGATGATGTTAAGAGAAATGAACCTCAAGATAGGGACCAAAGTGTTTTTTTTTCTTTCTATTGTTTCTAACGTATTCACAATATACCATGTGATTTTTTTTTGTTTCTTTGTATGTTCCTCCCCCCATCGTAAAACCCCTGTTTTCACTCTATTTGATGTTGGTGCCTTGCAACTTTTATATACACTTTTCTAATTTGGGGAGGGGAAGGGAAAAACAAAATGCTTAAATAGAGATATAGGTTGACCCATTGTAATAATGAGATGCACAATACACTATGTGGAAAAATGACCTTTACAATTTAGGCCGGGGTGGGGTGAGAGTGTAGTTTTGGTGATGGGAGGAAAGGGATGGTAGGGAAAAACAAAGGAGGAAGTAACAATGATGATAAGAAATATACTCATTACCTAGCTTATGTAACTGCTGTGATCTGAGGATAATTGTTCAAAGCCAGCAGGGACAGGGAAGTCCATGAGACTCTTATCTCTAATAAACCACAAGAAAATGGAAACCGGAACTGTGGCTCAAGCACTAGCCTTCAGCTGATAGCTGAGGGACAGCGCCGAGACCCAGAGTTCAAGCCTCACGCCCGACCACATACACACACACACACACACATACACAAATCACAGCTTCTTCAAATATTCCTGTTGGGGCAACTTGGCAGCTATATGCAGAAAACTAGAAGTGGATCTGTGCTTTCACTAACATCAACTAAAAATGAAATAACTACCTTAAAATCAGCCAAACTACTGTAAGACATAATAGGGATGATATTAGAACTTATATGTACAGGCAGGAACTTCCTGAATAGAGTTCCTGGGGCAGAACAGATAGGAGATAGATCCAACAAATGGGACTACATTAAAGGAAAAAAAAATTCTGCACAGGCTAGGACATAGTCACTAAACTAAAAAGACAGCCAAGGAATTGGCAAAAGATATTTACCTGCAACACATCAGACATAGGG
This sequence comes from Dipodomys spectabilis, assembly GCF_019054845.1. NCBI lineage: Eukaryota > Metazoa > Chordata > Mammalia > Rodentia > Heteromyidae > Dipodomys > Dipodomys spectabilis. The sequence continues at coordinate 2,580,954 of NW_024870891.1, read as the reverse complement.
CTAATATTCAATGTATAAATGGATCTCTGGAAAGTACCCCTCCAAAACCACATAAACCAATTACTAAATGGGCAGGGGAGCCAAGAAGAGACTTCTCAGAAGAAAAAGTAAAGAATGGGAAAGAAACATATTAGGAAAGGTTCCTCATCCCTCGCCATAAAGAAAATGTAAATCAAAGCAATCCTGAGATACAATCTTACCCAAATATTCTGAATTCTGACAACAAATGCTGATGGGGAAGTGGAGAAAAGAGAAATCCTACTGCACAGCTGGTGGGAAGGTATACTAATACAGCAACTCTGGAAAGCAGTCTGAAAGTTGCTCAAAAATCGCAACACAGACCTTCCCTAATACCCTCCCTACAGCCATACCACTTGTAGGCTTCTACCCTGAGCATCATGAACCAGAATATGGCAAGGACACTTGCACAACCATGTTCCTTGCTGCTCAATTCACAGTGACAAGATATGTACACACCCAGATGCCCCACAATAAATGAATGTATCCAATAATTATGCTATCTATATACAATGAAATTTTACGGACAGAGACATTAGAAAGAATATAATAATGTCATTTGCAGGGAAATGGAAGGAACTAGAATAAATCATGTTAATAAAGTTAAGCCAAGATCAAAGAGACAAATGGCACATTTTCTTCCTGATTATGTGGAAGTTAGATTTAAAACACAATGGGTAGAGTGCACTCTACCACTTGAGCCAAATCTTCACTTCTGGATTTTCTTGTGCAGTTTATTGGAGATTCTAGGCATCATGTACAGTTAGTACAGTAGGGGAAAGCCTTTGTAGAAAATCACCAAGTTATAATACACAAGCAGCTCTTCTTATGTATATAAAACAATATATATATATATATATATGTGCATATGCATATATATATATATACTAAATTGAATTGTAAAGATAAAGAAACAAGGAACTTTTCTTAATTTCTCTTTTCATTTTCTGATGACTCTGTATTCTTTACCCAATATACACTATATATGCATGCATATCTGATGGAAGATGGGAGAAGGGCACAGAATCAGTGGAAAGTGGATGAAAAATTGCAGCCGCGGAGCCCACTGGCTCTACTGGACATTGATGAAAGTGAACCATGCAACTTGCGGATGGACATGGGAGGGAGGGAATGGAACAGAATGGGGGAACAGATTAGACTATGTAAAAGGAAGGAAATATACTAGCTACCTGACATGCAGAAAGATAACCTTGCTGTATATCACCGCTAAAACAACAATATTTTTTCAAAAAGAAGAAAGCTCCCAAATGAGAACATACGAGAAAAGGGAAATTAAGAGCAGATAATCATGTTTTTGTAAGTCCTTGGTACCTGATAGTTTCAATCATTAGCTTTTTTCCTACCAACTGAGTCATACCTCTAAACCCAAAAGTCCTTACAACATTCAATTTTTTCCCTTGATTTCTTCACATTTTCTATTTACTTTTTGTTTTGTGTGTGTGTGTGTGTGTGTGTGTGTGTGTGTGCCAGAAATGGAGCTTGAACTCAGGATCTAAGTACTGTTCCTGAGCTTTATTTTTCCTCGAGTGCACTCTACCACTTGAGCCAAATCTTCACTTCTGGATTTTCTTGTGCAGTTTATTGGAGATAAAAGAATCACAGAGACGTTTTACCATCATTAGATTCAAATCATTATCTTCAGATCTCATCCTCTGGGTTACAGCCATGAGCCAAGGTACCTGGCTTATGAATTGTCATTCTTTTTTTAACAAGCTGGTGCCAGTGGCTCATGCCTGTAATCTTAGCAACTCAGGTGGCTGAGATCTGATAATCGAGGTTTAAAGACAACCTGTGTAAGAAAGTCTGTGAGACTATGATCTCATTAACTGGTTACCAAGAAACCAGAAGGAGCACTGAGATTCAAACTGGTAGAGTGATAGCCTTGAGCACAAAAGAGCAGGGAGTGCAACCAGGCCCTGAGTTCAAGCACCACATAAAAAAAATAAGTAAAAACGAATTTGCAATCACTTGTGATCTCAACATCCTCAATTCGTGGTTTATTTAAAGCCAATTTGCATCTCAGTTTGCACTTATTCGGAGTGTAACTAAACTTGTATAACTGTTAAAAGAAAAAAATGAGCAGCTGTGTGCAGGTGGCTCACGCCTGTAATCCTACCTTCTCAGGAGGCTGAGAAATGAGGATGGTGGTTCAAAGCCAGCCTGGGCAGAAAAGTTCCCATGAGATTCCTATTACCAATTAATCCCTAAAAAACAAGAAATGGCACAGTGTTTTAAACTGGTATGCTATACTCCTAACCTTGAGCAAAGGAGCTCTGGGACAGCACCCATGCCCTGTATTCAAGCCCATATCTGAAGGAAAAAAAAAGAGTTCAGTGCTGGGAAGGTGGCTCAGTGGTAGAGTTCTTGACTTGCATGTACGAGCCTCTGGGTTTGATTCCTCAGTACCACATGAGCAGAAAAAGCCAGAAGTGGCACTGTGGCTCAAGTGGTAGAGTGCTAGCCTTGAGCTGAAGAGCTGAAGTGCCCAGGCCAAGAGTTTAGGAACCATGACCCACAAAAGACAAACAAACAACAAAAAGAGTTCAAACATTTAAATGATGTGTACAATAGACTATACACTAAAGATGAAAGATTATACGAATGAATTAATAATTAAAATGATCAACATTGTTTTGATTTTATAAGTAGTGGATGTAGCAGAGAAAGTGATAAGAAATAATTATTCATTCTAACCACTCTTGTATTGTTTTAAACTCATTTACTACTTTTAATCATAAGTATCGTTTTACAGAAAAACAAAAGTTGTACATGTATTTTAACCTGAATTCCACATTTTAAAATTTGCCTTTTAGTAAACAATCAGTATATTTTTATATAAACTACATGTAATCCCTTTAATACTTCAGGTCAGTCTAGTATTTGATTATATCATAACTCCTCCCTTCTTTCTTTTCTTCATTCCATTCCTTCACATCCTTTCCTCCTTTCTATCCTAGCAATTAAACTCAGGGCTTCATGCATTTTAGGTAGGTGCTCTACAAGGTGAACCATACACCGGCGCTTTTTGCTTTAGTTACTTCTGTTTTGTTAGTCATGTGGCTTGAACTCTGGGCCAGGACACTGTACCTGCACTCTTCAGCTAAAGGCAAGTGCACTACTGTTTGAGCCACAATTCCACTTCTGGTTTTCTATTGGTATATTGGAGGCAGGAGTCTCACAAACTTTCCTGCCTAGACTGGCTTTGAGCTGTGATCTTCAGACCTCAGCCTCCTGAGTAAATAAAAGTACAGGCATGAACCACTTGTGGCCAGCTCTGCTTTAGCCATTTTTATGGCAGGGTTTTCTGTTTATGAGCAGGCCAGAATGGATCACAATCCTTCTCTTTACCCTTTCTGAGTAGATGAAATTAAAAGCACAATGATTTTGGTTCAGATATTGATTGAGATCCAATAAAGTGAATGTTTGCCTAGGCTAGCCTCAAATCCTAATAATCCTCTCTGCATCTAGCAATTCAACTGTGAGCTACCATGCCTGTCCCAAGTTTCTGGTGACTAAAACATATGAACAATGTTTTAATATTTTTAAATGTTGAATTTGGGGACAATGAGTACTTTTACTTGCCTAGTTTCAAATTTCACCAAAAAACTCGAATATTAACTTTTGTTTTCCTACATAACATTAAATAAGCAGATAAACTTTAAAAAGTAATTAACTAATGAAAAAAAGCTAAACAATAATCATCCTTACCACTGTAACTTTGGACTTAACAACTTGTCAAACATTGTTTATATCATAGATGTTTTTTCTGGGCAGTATTTTCGATAAACGGATCATTCCACCCCCAAGGTGGATGGCCAAACAGCCTATATCCACAGGAGTGAAAGCCAGGCCATAAGCCAACACACTAAAGGAAGACATGGTCCGGAAGTATTGTAGGTGGCAATGTCCCAACATATGGGACAGCTTAAATAGAGCTTTTTCTTAGGAAAGATACTCTATTAAGCCATACCTCTTCTTCTGGGTTTATCACTGCTTAATTGGAGACAAGTCTCATGGACTTTGTTGCGTGGGCTGGTCTGAAATCATGATCCTCAGATCTCAGGTTCCTAAGCAGCGAGGATAATAGGCATGAGCCACCAATATCTAGATTACTTATTCCTTTAATAAAAATAAAATGGCTACAGCATGGTTTAACAGAGAGCTTGAATCCTTTCCTGAGTCTTAGAGATCTTCTGACTAGAAGCAGAACAGCAAACTGACATGTGGGAAACTGTGTCTACCATATGAAACCATTTTCCAAAAGAGTATCTGGCTCATCAGTTTGGCTTCAGGACTCACAAAATTAACATTCAATTCTCCACTGAAGTAGAGGATATCCATTGCATGCTCTGCAGCATCATAAATCACTTGCTGGTCATTAAAAACCCCTCTTTTCAATAGGAAATACTCCAAAAATTCTGTTCATTGAATAATCATGACAACCTTAGGAGATGGGAAATACCAGTATCCAATTGTATATTGTGGTGCTTGAACTCAGGTCCTATTCCTGATTCACTTTCTAGAACTCTACTTCTTGAACCACAGCTCCATTTCTGTTTTTGTTTTTGTTTAGTTGGTCATGGAGCTTGAACTCAGGGCCTGGGTGCTCTCCCTGATCCACTTTCTAGCACTCCACCACTTGAGCCACAGCTCTATTTCTGTTTTATTTTGTTGTTGTTGTTATTCTTGCTAGTCATGGGGCTTCAACTCTGGGACTGGGTGCTGTGTCTCATCTCTTCAGGTTAAGGCTAGCATTCTACCATTTGAGCCATAGTGTACTTCAGGCTTTTTCTTCTTATGTGATTCTGAGGATTCCAACCGAGGGCCTCATGCATACAAGGAAAGCACACTTCTACTGAGCCACCTTCTCAGCCCACTTATGGTTTTTGAGGGATTAATTGGAACTAAGACTCTCATATGACCTTTTCTGCCTGGGCTGGCTTTGAAACACAATCCTTCCATCTCAGTCTCCTGAGTAAGAGTGTAGGCATGAGCCACCTGTTCTTGGCTCCATTCACATTTGTATACAAGTGAATAAAGCTCAGTGATATAGTGTCTTCCTCTTTAACCAAAAGCAGGTAAGAAACCAGAATTTTATTTGAAATTCAGTTGAATCTGAGTCTATATTCTTAACAACAAGGCTGTAAGTTATTTGATCTTTGCACAAGTGTGTTAGTAGATATAGAACACATGTCATGATTTTTCTATTTCAAATGGCCCATGACAGATAGTTGGGCATGGTGGTGTAAGCCTGTAATTCCATCACTTGGGAGGCTGAGGCAGAAACACATTAAGTCCAAGGCTGTCTTGGCTGTGTAGTGAGATGCCATCTCAGAAGGGCAGAAAGGAAATGGCTCCTGACTATATAAGCCTTAGCAATTACTTTCCCATTTTCTGTGTCAACAAAGAAAAGCCTAAGACTCTCCAAGCCCAAACCGAAAGCATGGCCAAAAAGAATTTCCCAAAATACCTGGATACCAGCTGTGTGGACTAATTCTTGGGCCAATACAGTGTCATCCAAAGGCATTTTTGAACAGTTGGATCTATCACCCCTTCTCCCTCTCTTCAGAAAGCACTTAAGACATTGGCAACTGTAATATTAAGTGACTAGCAAGTGTCACATGGTACCTGAAGACACTAATGGTTCATGGTATACATTCTGTGAATTAGAACTTATTAAGTTTGCTGCCAAAGCTGCAGCAGGTGCAGTACCAGTTGGGAGAGGACAGCAGGCTGCATAGCTTGAGCCCTATGACCTACTGAGTGCACCATTGAACCCAGCAGCCCTTCACAAAAGGCCAGGAGAGAAGGCTGGATTGACATAGAACCATACCTTCCTTCTCAGGGGGCCACCATGGTTCGTGAGGCTCCTTTGGTGTGCCATGCTACCGTCACCTCACTTCTGCTTCCTGGAAGGATAAGTCTGACCACGTGCCTGTGTCACTTCACTCCCACTTCCGGTCTGGTGGGTAAGGCCATTTGACTGCACCACCTCACTCCTGCTTCTGGTCTAGGTGAGTGGGGGCTGTGGGCTTTCACCACAACACTCCTGCTTCTGGTCTGGCTGGGTAGTTGCCATTGTCTGTGTCACCTTACTCCTATGTTCCCTCTGGATGAGAGGGGGCCGCATGCCTGTGTCACCTCACTCCTCCTTCCAGTGTGAGTGAGTTGGGGCCTCATGCTTGTGTTACTTCACTCCTGCTTCTGGTCTGGGTGGGTCCAGATTGGCTCTGAGCTTCTTAATCCCTGTAGATGCTGTTTACCCGCATGGATTGCAGCCAGGCAAAGCATGACATCAAGGGATTAGAATGGCACCTTGTTAGGTTTGAGAACTCTGTTATAAAATTGTGTGTGTGTGTGTGTGTGTGTGTGTGTGTGTGTGTGTGTGTGTGTGTGTATGCACATCATGTGTGTATCCATGTTCACTGATCTTGGGGTTTGAACTCAGTGACTGAGGTCTATCCCTGAGGTATTTGATCAACATAGAGCTCTACTGATTGAGGCACAGCTCAGCATACAGCTTTTTTGTGGTTAATTGGGATGAAAAGTCTACCAGATTTTGCTGTCTGGGCTGGCTTTGAACGACTATCCTCAGATATCAGACTTTTCTGTAGGTATTATGTATAGGTGTGAGCTACTAGAACCTCTCTCTTTGCTCAATTGCTATCCAGAGAGAAATGTGCATGGCAAGCATTCTGGAGGAAAAAGAATTGAATTCTTCCAATGAGCAATGGTGAAAATACTCAGATTCTAGCCCAGTGTTGGTGGATCAAGCCTGTAATTCTATCAATTCAGGAAGCTGTAATCTGAGAATTGCCGTTAGAAAGTGTATGGAGGACTGAGTCCTTAAGACTCTTTATCTACAATGAACCATCACAAAACCGGAAGTTGAACTGTAGCTCCAAGTTGTAGAGAGACAACCTTCAGTGAAAAAGCTCAAGGAAAGCACTCAGGTTGTGAGATCAAGCCCAGTGACTACAAAAAAAAATGAGAAATATACCTGGGTATTCAGTATAAGTTTACCATTTTAAATATCACTTTCCCATTATATTTAGCTCTGTCATAGGTGCATGAATCAAAGGGGAATAAGAAGCTTGGCTAAAAAATATAGGCAGCATTGTGCGGGGGAGGGGGGCAATGCGTGTGTACATGCACATTTGGCAGTCCTGAGGCTTGACCCTAGGGTCTTCATCTCTTGCTTGGCTTTTTATCCATCAAGGCTGGTATTCTGCCACTTGATCTAAAGCTCTATTCCCAGATTTGTTTTTATTGTTAATTGGAGATAACAGTTGTACATACTTTCCTGCCTGTGGTGGCTTATTCTAAACCATGACTATTTTGAATCCTGCTGTAAAAAATGTGTGTGCACACAGCTCTACTATAACGCTGACTTAAATTTCTTCAGGTGTATATGTAGGATTTCTTGGGTGGAATTTCCACACTGATTTCTGTTGTGGTTACATTGATTCACTTAATTGGCAACACTGTGTAGAGTGTCTTTCCCCACCTCTTTGCCAGTATTTGTGTTTTCTTTGATAATAGGCATTCTCATTAGGCAGAGATGGAACTTCAACATATATTTGATTTCCATTTCCTTGATTGCTAAAGACATTGAATATTTTTCGTGTATTCTGGAGACATCTATATTTAATTTGGGACCTATCTAGTCAATACACTTACCTATTTATTGATAAGATTATTTGTTCTTTTCCCTTAATGTTCTTTGTGTGTTTCATATTTTGAGTCTATACATTCTAGACGTTAGGAATTCTTCTGTTACTCGAAAGGCAGGAGTTTAGGCTTATTTCACTTATTCTTACCAAAAGACACCTTGTAAGCTTCAAGTTATTTAATCTATGATTGATTTAAAAATGAGCTGACAGAATTAACTCTCAGAGTGACTGCCAACAAGTACAAGTTTTGAACTCAGAATTCAGTGTCTACAAAGAGAGATATATTTTAGTATTTTAAATAAAAAAGAGATGTATATTAGTATTTTAAATCAATAAAAGCTAATCAGCTACATTTTCTCAAAATATGTAATTCTAAATATTTCACTACTCTTCAAGGTAAAACTATTGCAAATTTTAGCACAAATTAACAATTTTATGTTCTATTTATTTCCTTGGCAATCATTCAAGCTAGCCAAATTGAAAAAAATACTATTTTGACCAGTTGCTGGTGGCTAACATCTGCAATCCTACTACTGAGGAAGCTGAGATCTGAGGATTTCAGTTCAAAGCCAGTCTGGTCAAGAAACTCTGTGAGACCTACTTCCAAAAAACCACCAGAGAACCAGAAGTGGTGCTGTGATTCAAGTGGTAGAGCGCTCTCCTTGAGCTGAATAGCTGAGGGACTGCCCCCAGACCAAAAGGTCAAGGCCAACAACCAACCAAAACAAACAAAACAAGAAGAAAAAAAGAAAAAAACCAACTGTATGAAGAAGAAGAATCTCCAAGTTTTTATTCAAATTTTTAATGCTTGTGGCAACTGTTTTCATTTGGTAAAAAGTGGACAGCTTATATATGTCATTGTGATAAATTTGCTACTATGTGGTTGCTTTTCTCCTATTTATAGTTTTATTCATCTAACATTATTGAAGATGAAAAATCCATGAAGGGCAAGACATATTATTTGGCAAAACTGGTCAGTTAAAATGACTAGTACATTCTAGTACTTTGGCAAAGAAGCTGTCATTTTTATTCCCTCCCCAGGATTTGAACAATGAAAAAAAAAATGTCTTGACTTTTCCAAAAAGTGAGTAAGATGGCTCATATTGAAATAATTAGAAGATAGTGAAAAGAAAGTTTAGGGTGCATAATATGTTTAATTTTTAACCTTTCTCACAAAAAACTTCCAAGAAACTTAACACACATTTGTTATTGATATTTATATCAAAGAGCCCACTGCAGGTGCCTGACACTATAGTGTGCAACTCAGGAGGATGCGATCTGTGATTGAGATTGGAACCAACCTGGAAAAGCAATAATTGCATGGATGATGCCTCCTACTATTATATCATGTCTTTTCCTCCAATCCTCAAAGTGAAGCTGTCTCCCCACATGACCATCCTTCTGATTTATTGACATTAACTTTTTGATTTATGGTTTTCTCCAACAGCATGACATGTGCATGGAGGCAGGCCATTCACATCTGTATTCACATCTTTCTCTCTAGTTGCCTACAATAGTGCCTGGTCCTCAGTGCTTAGTAGTCTTGTGTGGAGATGAGCCTGTTCTGCTCATAAAATCTCAAAGTTCAATCAGGAAAGTTCATCAAGCTGTGGTCTTATGGTAAATCGTATTTCTTCTAAATATTATGTTTTTCTCCTTGTGTATCTAAGTCCACCTAAGGGTGAGATCAGTGCCTGACACCTATCGGTTGTGATAGCAAAGGTAGCTATGATATCATAGAAATTTATTGTGAAGCTTCAGGAAGACCTGATAACTGAAGCACCCAAATTGGTAGGTTCCCACATCCTGGAATACATTCCACATATCTGCAATCAAACCATCATTCATTCTCTGCTGGGCTCAGACTCATCGTATGTTTCCCTTCTCTATTTAAAATAATGAAAAATGTGTTTTTGATATGTTATTGAATTATTGAAATGTGCCTCCAACCAAAAAAATAATTCCATTAGTGGAATGTAAATATAAAGCATGGATAAAATCAATCATAAAAACTCCTAGGGAAAAGATCAAAAGTGGCAGCTACTACAAAAGTTGTTTCTTAATCTCAGCACTGGTGTCTCACACCATAATCCTAGTATAATGTAAACTAATGAAACTTTTCTTTTTGTACCAGTCCAGGGGCTTGAACTCGTGGCCTGGGCTCTGAGATCATTTGATGAAGCCTAGCACTTTACTACTTGAGTCATAGCCACACTTCTAGTATATTTGGTAGTGTAGTGGAGATAAGAATTTCACAGACTTTTCTACCTATGTTGGCTTCAAACTGTGATCCTCGATGTCAGCCTCTTGAGTAGGATTACAGGCATGAGCCACCAGTCCCCAGCTAAAAGTTATTTTTGTAAGATATAAAAGTTTACTTATACGGGGGAAGAAAGGGGGAGGGCGACAGCGGTAGGGGAGGGCGAGGGCTAGGGCAGAGCCTGAGGGTTCCACACACCCCGCACCAGCGCCTCGTGGCACGCCCCACTCTCCTCCCATGGCTTGGACGGCTGCAGTCCTCTTGGTCCTCGTGGTCCTCAGGGGCCTGTGCAGGAGCAGCGGCAGCAGCAGGCAGCCAAAGCGGCCCACCTACCCTGCAACCCAGGCCTGGCCGGCGCGACAGCAGGTGATGGAGTAGCTGGCCGCCAGTGTAGCAGAGAAGCACTGAATGAGCCAACCCTGCCGTCCCAGAGGAGCGCACTCCCGTGCCGCATCCATCAGGCCTGCCGGCTCAATGAGTGAACAGAGTATCTGTCAGGGAAGAGCTGCTGCATTGGTTTGTGATGATGCCAATAAAAGTGGGTGCCAGCTGTGGTTCAACTGGGTTCGGCAGAGTTCATATCTATCACCATACAGGCAACAACACACTCAGAGTGCTGGGCAGGAAGATCCAGGATCATCAGTTGGTGATCAGCTGTGCCATCCCCAAAGGATTAAAGTATAATCAAGCAACACAGACCTTCCACCAGTGGCGAGATGCCAGGCAGGTGTACAGTCTTAACTATGGCAGCAAAGAGGATGCTAATGTCTTCGCAAGTGCATGATGCATGCCTTAGAAGTGCTGAATTCACAGGAGGCAGGACCAAAATTGCCTAGATAAAATTCACAACTGCCTGATCAAGTTCAAAATGGCCCATCCCAAGAAGAGTTGGACATCCAAAGAAGACAACTGCAAGAACAGAAACGTCAGAAGGAGCTGGAGAGGGACAGGCTGGAGACAGAAAGAATGGAGAGGGAAAGACCAGAGAGAGAAAGCTAGAGTGAGAGAGGCTGGAGAGAGGTTGGAAAGAGAGTGGTGGAGCAGCTGGAGCGGGAGCAGATGGAGCAGCTGGAGCAAGTGGAATGGGATCAAGAGAGCAGAGTGCCGAGTAATGCCACCTCTGCCTTTGTGGAGACCCCTGTAAACTCTGAGCTGGGAGACCCCTCTGCTTCTGAGCCAGGCTTTCAGGAAGCCTCTCAGCTGTCGGAGGCTCCAGCCCCGCAGGGTGTTATCCTGGGACCACCTGCACCTCCATCTCCTCCAACACTCCCACTAGGTCCAGCCCAGGCCTCTGTATCCTCTCCTCCCCCAGAACCTCCTCCTTCACCCCCACTGCTATCCTCTGGCCCTCCTCCCCCATGCCCTCTTCCTAATCAAGCCCCTCTCCTGTACCACCTCCTGCCCCTCCCTTCCTGCATCCGGATTTTTTTTTAAGGATCCTTTTCAGAAGACAATCGTCCTTTAACTGGACTTGCAGCTGTGATTGCTGGAGCTAAGCTTAGGAAATTGTCATGGGTGGAAAATGCCTCTTTGCACGGTGTTCACAGATGTGAACTCCGTGTCAGCTAAAACAGACATGTGTGGTGGAAATGGACCCGTTCCCTTGGCAGGTAGCAGCTTAATGGAGGAAATGAGTCTCCTGATGGCCAGAAGGAGGAGAATGGCCTTAAAGGGATCAACAATAGAAGCAAAAAATGAAGAATCAGAACCTGTAACTTCTAAGGTCTCATCAACAAGTACACCTGAACCAACCAGGAAACCTTGGGAAAGAACAAATACAATGAATGGCAGCAAGTCACCCGTCATCTCCAGATGAGATTCTCCAAGGAAAAATCAGATTGTTTTTGACAACAGGTCCTATGAGCCATTATAAGTCCACACCCTTGTCCCAGCCCAGTGCCGACCGGGTCCAGACAGAAAGCCTTGACTGTGACAGACTGAAGCAGGATATTTTAGATGAGATGAGAAAAGAACTAACCAAGCTGAAAGAGGAGTTCGTTGATGCAATCCGGCAGGAGCTGAGCAAGTCAAATACTGCATAGAGAAGCAAACTAAGCAGAGATAAGACTTGAATCTGGAGAAAAACAAAAATTCCTGCAATCAACTGTCAACACCCCCCCTACAGTTACGAGCTATCAGAAGAAAGTGGAAAAGGAGTCAAGGGAAAATCCCCATCCTCTGAAACCTTCTTAAGTTGTAACTCTGGCGATCATCTGTTTTCATCTCCGTTTGCTGTTGCTTTGACCTTTACTGCAGGATGAAAAGAGAGTTATGTATGAGTTTCCATAACATTTATGCAGAAAATATAAACCCATCAGGCAAGATCGCCATGCATTGAGATATTTTCATGTTGAAATAAAACCACACATTTCCCACAACCCACTGCTAAAATAAAGAGTAGAAAGGCTCATGAAGTTCTCCCCCCCTTCCACATCCTCCCCTCTTTGAGTGCTGAGGAACTGAGCAAGCTCTGCTTTTGTATTGCATGTCTCTCTCTCAGGTTTGTCTTCCTATCATATTTGGTATTCCATGACTAATTGAGATCAACGCTATGTAGGTTTAGATCTTAAGATGAGGAACAAATAGAATTGTACATGTTTTCAAAGGATGACATTTACAAGAAAGTGTCTGTAGATGACCAGGTCCGTCGTGAGTGATTGTACAGTGATAGGAAGTCCAAGTTAGCCTTTAGTGGTTAATTAGAGAAGAGAGCATTAAGGACTTTCTTCAATTTTCAGCCTCCTGAATCTGGCATAGCTCTTCTCTCCAATTAACTTTCCCACAAAAGCCAAACGTTATGGTTAGTCCGATGTATGCACTGAGAGAGCATCTGAAATTCAATTTCTACTCCCAGGCCAAGCAAAAATGAAAAAAATAATAAAAATAAAAGGAGGTGGAAGCAAGCACATATTAAAGTTTTAAAATGACCCAAATGTTGCTGGTCATGTGTGTAATCCTTACTACACAAGAGGCTGACATCTGAGGATTGCAGTGTCAAGTCAGCCAGGGGAGGAACCTGCTTGAGACTCTTATCTCCAGTTACACAGCACAAAACCTTGAGCTGTGGCAGAGGTGTTAAAAACACCAGCATTGATTGTGAAAGCTAAGATATAGGTCCCAGAGTCAGAGGTGAAGCCGCAGGACCAATAAAAATTTAAATGGAGAGAGGATGAATAGAGGATGAAATCTGTGGAGCATGCGTCAAAGTTAGCCGATACAAGAAAGTCCATAAGGCTTTCTCTCTGTGTGCATCTGTGTGCTATCCTATGGCTTGAGAATGTTTTGTTCAAAGATAGAGCTCCACCACTCCCAACTTTTCATTGATTAATTGGAGCTAAAAGTCTCATGGACTTTCCTGCCCTGGGTGGCTTTGAACCATGATCCTCAGATTTCAGGCAACTGATTCATTCGGGGCTTTGCATAAGGCTCATCTCCTATTAACTACCAAGAATTAAAAAAAAGTGGAGTTGAGCTGTGACTTAAATGGCAAACTGGGTAATCACTTTTTAGGACAGCACCTAGGGCGTTAGTTCAAGCACCAAGACAAAACAAGTATATCTACAAGCTTTCCTTTGGCTCATTTGGTAAGCCACTAGTCTTGAAGATAAAGCTCTGGCATTGTATCCAATCTCTGATTTGTAGCCCCATGACTAGCACATATACAATAAAAATTTTTTAAAAATGCAAAAAAAAATTTTAAGTGGAAAAAAGAACATATTAACATTTTAAAATGAGCAATGGTTTTGTGGTTCATGTGTATAATTGGAGTACCTCAGGAATCTGAAATCTGAGGATCAGTTTGTAGCCAGACTACACAGAAAAGTACATTAGAATCTTATGTCCATAAGCCAGAAAAAAAGCTAAAAGCTGAGCTGTGGAAGTTGTAAAACATCATCCTTGTGCCAAAAAGCTAAGAAACACAAGGACACTTGTGGTTCTGTCTTGTAATCCTAGCTACTCAGGAGGCTGAGGTATGAAGATCACGGTTCAAAGCCTTCCTGGGAAGGAAAGTTCATGAGACTCTTATGTCCAATTAACCACCAGAAAACCTTAAGTGACACTGTAGGTGAAGAACTCGAGCATTCACCTTAAGCTGAAGCGCTCAAAGACAGCACTCAGGCCAAGAGTTCAAACCCTACCCTCCGTAAAAATAGGTAAGAAACAGCAATGAGGCCCAGAGATTAGGTCTACTGACCGCAATAAAAAAGCATTGAGGTTGAAGGGAAGAGCTGGTTAAAAATATTAAAATAAGACAGAGGCTGGTTGCTTATGCCTGTAAATCCTAGCTACCCAGGAGGCTGAAATCTAAGGGCTGCAGTTCAAAGCCAGACCTACCAAATGTCCATGAGACTTGTGCATGTAATTACCAGTACGAGGAATTGAACTTGCCCTGTTTTACTCAAGGCTAGAGTCCTACCACTCCAGCTTTTTGGTGATTAATTGGAGATAAGAATCTCAGACTCCGGCTGGGAAGTTGGCTCAGTGGTTGAGCGCTTGCCTTGCATGCATGAGACCCTGGATTTGTTTCCTCAGAACCACATATACAAAAAAAGCCGGAAATGGTGTTGCAGCTCAATTGATAGAGCGCTAACCTTAAGCTGGAATGCTGAGGGACAACGCCTAGGCCTACTGCTCAGGCCCCACAACCAATGGAAAATAAAAGAACCTCAGACTTTGCTGCTCAGACTGGCTTCAAACCAAGAGCATCAGATTTCAACTTCCTTAGTTGTGCTGGGCTTTGCCTGAGACTTTTCAAAAAGAAAGAAGCTGGAAGTTGCGCTGTGACTCAGTTGGCAGAACTGAGCAAAATCTCTGAGGCAGTGGCCAGTCTCTAGATTGAGAAAAAAAAAAACCATAAAAACTTTCAAAAATAAATAACACAATGTAATACAAAAAATGTTAATATGATGCAAAGGAAAACTATGTTTCTTTTAAATGCAGCAAACAAGAACACACTACAAAATTTCAAAATCATATACTGAAAGTAAGGGGAAAGGAAAATTTTTTAAATTCATGCAAATATTAAATCTAAACTGACATGACCAAAATCTAATGTTATCAGAAATTTATCTCTTACTTTTCTCTCACTTGTAAATGCTTACAAGCAATTGTCCCTCCAGTTTCAGCACTAGTATGGTGATTTGGAAATGACCTTTCTATGCAGCCTTGTCTGAATAGGGATCTTCCTTCTTTAGCCTCGAGTTAAACTACAGCCACTGCCCTCATTTTAATTCACAAATCCTTTAAAACTCAACCTCAATATTCAAATGATGGGTCATATGTAAAAGAATGAATAAACATCAGAGATCCACCAGAGATCCTCTGAGGAATACAATCATAACAGTAGAAGAGCACCAACCACTCAAGGCAGGTAACAGAAGGAAGATTTAGCATTTCTTTTTTTGGATGTGCAGGGGGTTGAAAACAGGGCCTTATGATTGCTCAGAAGGAATACAATTCAGTGATATTAATTATATCCACACTACTTTGTAACCATTACCTCTGTTCGTGAACTTTCTTTTCAATACTGATGGAATCCACACAATCATTGAGTATTAATCATCCCCAATGACCTGCCCCAGAAACTTTTAATCTTCCATTTTTCTCTTATGAAATGGTTTAGTCAATATATTTCACATAATAGATTATTTTTGTGTCCATCGATGACATATATATTAATTGCAGCCTTTTGTGGATGAGTCATCATTTAAGCATACCTCACGTTTTATAAACCTATTCATTTGATAGACACTCCAGGTGTTTACAACTCCTGACTATTGTAAACATTGCTGATGTTATCGTTGGCATGTGAGCTACTGGTTTTTGTTTTCAGTTCTTTTGGGTATACAATGAGCAACGGAATTGCTGGGTCATGTGGTAATGCTATGCTATGTTAGAAGAATGTGTCAAATTCTAACATAATTGCTATATCACTTTCATCACCACAGAAATGTGCAAATGGTCAGCAAAATGTACAAAAGTATTTCAAATCTTCCACAGCTGTGCCCTACAGGATCATTTTTTTTTTACTTTTTACTTGGTTTTATTTAGGCCATGCAGGTCTTGAACTATGTAGCATTGTCTAGAGCTGAAGTGAGAACAATACCAAATGCCACTGACCCAGCCTCTGAAAACATTTATTCTGGTAGTCATTTTTTCTAGAGATAAATTTTAGTGATTATATGCATGTTAACTCTTTTAAAATAAGGTTTTGAATTTTAAAATGACATATAATTGTAATGACTCTGTGTACCATCTTTATTATAAGAAAAATATATTTACTAAAACTATAAAAAGACAAAAAGGGTTTGAACTATCTGAGTTAGATGTCAGCTTCCCAGCAGAAAAATACATTACAATCACAGTCTGATAAAGACCCAAGCGAAATAACACAATAAGAGCTCATCTAAAGTAAAATGAAGAGCAAGGACTGGGGCAGGAGTAGAGCACTTGCTTACCAAGCAGCCTCTGAATCAAAACCCCAGTACTGCCAAGGGATAAATAAAATATTAACACTTAAGAAAAGGTGCATATTATAGTATGATGGATGACATAGAGGTACACACCTGTACCTAGGCAGTAGAATTATGAAGTTAAGAACAGTCTTGGCTACATAATGAGACTCATCTTGAATAACATAGAATAAAATAAATCAAACTACATTTTTAAAGACTAAGGTGTAGTTTAAATATAATTCAAATTGTTTTGCATGTGCAAGGAACTGATATAATGCACAAAAATTATATGCTTTAATAACTACAATGTCAGTTTATCAGTGCAGTACAAGGTGCCCCTTGTCTGGAATCCATCCTAAGACAGTTGGTCCACCTGTCTTCTGGGATAGACTGAGGGCGTTGCTGGGCAAACTATATTTTGATATCCATTCTTGGGTCCCACTTACAAATCTTTTTTTAGTAGACCCCCTACAAATCTCTCCCATCCCAATAACAGCCTCCTGGTTTCAAGTGAGGTTATCTTTGATATCTCTTAGGGCTCTCCACTCTTGGCTGGAACTGCTCTGTTCCTAGGCCCAAATTCAGCTGCTTGTTCTGAGAAGAGTGGTAGCTATTTTGCTAGCCAACTCTGTCCTCTGCCATCTCCTCCTCAAATTAGTCTTTGGTATCAGTATGAATCTGCTCAGATGGTAGAGCCAACCTGGGCTGGCTTTGAACCCTGATCCTCAGATCTCAGTCTCCCTTGCGCCTGGCATCATTTCTTCCTTCGAGGAATATTTCAGGGGGATAGAAGAGCACAGCACCACATACATTTGTAAGGAATTGCCCCGGGGTGAGCCAGATGCTCAGATTCAAACCACTGACCTTGATATTGCCTTTGGTGTCCAATAGGATGTTGTTGGACTTAAGGTCGCATGTGATTCTGTTTTGGTATAGGTGTTGCACAACACTTACAATTTGTATGATGAGCCTCCTGGTTTAATCCTTATATTGATGGCAGGATTTTCAGATCCACCCCAAGAGGTATCCCCTAATGGCGAATTCCATGATGAGATATACATACTCTTCCTTCTCCATCACTTGGCGAATTCCATGATGAGATATACATACTCTTCCTTCTCCATCACTTAGTACAACCTAATGATGTGTTTGTGCCATTCCGTCTTAAAAATGTTCACCTCATTCTTTATCCAATGATGAGGACTCTCACTTCTAGAGTATTTTAAATGCCACATCCTTGTCTGTGAGTTGGGGATGTGCCAGCTTCACTTGTCCATAGGTACCTTTGTGGATGAGCTCTTTCATCTGGTATTGTTCGGTGATCTCTTCCTTCAAGGAGCTTGAGCTTGATTCTTTGTGTTCTTCCATCCTTCTGCTATTATGGCAGGTAGCAACCCTACCTAAAATAAACTAAATAAAATATTCGAAAACCCAGAAAAAGTAAAAAGAAATACCAAAATCCAAACAACAACCAGTCCCCACAAGCAAAACAATCAGCTTTGAGTTAGTCCAGCGGGTCCTCAAGCAAGATCTCCCAGATCAGTTAACTGACATAGGTTGGAACATGGTGGCTTCCTATATATCCTGCATGGCCTCACACCTTGGAGCAATCACAACCAGGCATAGTGATATCATGGAGGAAATGGACCAATCAGAGTCTGGGCCAGTGAGGTCCCAGAAATAGTGGACCAATCACAGCCTGCCAAAATTGACACTCTACCTCTTAGGCCTCAAAGACTGTTACTAAGGACTCCAGGTGGGTTGGAAGTTGCTCTGGTCTTTATCATGGCATTTCTGAAACCACTAGGACAGTGGTCAAAATCCTCTGATTTTCTAGAGGACTACTGCATATCATAAATTGCTTCAGTGGTGACACTAGCTAATAGCCTCCGTTCTTGATGGCCACCTTATCCTATGTCTTGTTCCAGCAATGGCCCTGCACAAGGCCTCCCTCCTTCTCAAGGACACCTGTGTCCTACAACTTCCTCCTGAGAGACAAGTTCCAGGCTGGATTTGAGCCACAATCCTCACAATTCACCTTCCTGAGTAGTTAGGATTATAGGCTTTAGCCATCGGTAGGTACTTAGCTCATCTCTTACATTTGGAAGAAGTATATTTGTTAGAAAGGTGGGTTTTCGATATGTCCTTTTAGCACTTTAAATTTGTTGCCCTTGCTGTCCAATAGTTAACCTATTTTCTCATGAGAAATTTTTCATAATAACATTGAAGATCACTTGGGTGTGATGAGTTGTCTCTGTGCTTTGGGAAGTTTTCTGTCTTTATTTAATTAAAATGTGTCTTAGTGTGGACCTGGGTAATTATGTTAATTGACTTTTTGAGCTGCTAGATTCCTGCATAGAAGGGTTCATGCGTTCAATCAAAATTTGGAAGGTATTGGTTATTATTCCTTCAAATACTATGTATTACTTTTTTCCCTCTGTACTTTAAACATATATACATTATACATATATATTCAAATTATATATTTGAATATACATATACATACCTACATATTTATATTACATATACATTTATATACATACATTTATTATCACACAGCTTCCACTTTTGTGATTGTTTATGGTAGGAAGTTTAATTGATCTATATTAGAGTTCAAAGTTTTCCTCTTTATTTCTAGATAAAAATATGCTTTTCTTGGCAAGGATATTGAAACAGCATCAAAGCACAGCTAGACTCTCTCTCTCTCTCTCTCTCTCTCTGATTTCCCGCCTATGTCAGGATTTTGAGCACAGGGTCATTGCTTATTGGGTTCTTCTAGTGTGTGCTGTGGTCTTTTGCAATGTCATGATCTGATTCAAAGGCCACGAGGTCTGCACCTGGAAGAGGAGCTGCTCCAAAGTCAACCTGCATGGATGTTGCCTGCCTCTGTCTTGATGTCAGAGCCCCTGTATCCACTTGGGAGGCCTTAGCAGATGCCCCTTTGACAGGACTGTTGGCTAGTGACTGTGGATAGCACAAGGACAGCCTCTTGTTTTACCTATCAGAAGTCTGAAGTGGAGCCTGGGGGTGTTCTTCTGTTGGAGGATATGCTTGGAGCAAGGCAGGGGTTGAATAAGCCTCACTGTGGCCTGACTTCTGGGGCACAAAAAAGGCCAAGTATTTCTCTGGGCTCTTTTCAGAATATATGGGCAGGTTCGGGAGCAGAACCTGAGCTCAGGGGGCCCCTAAACACAGGGTGGGCAATGAAGCTGGGAGGGGCAGGGCTGTCCAGTTTGGCATGGGGCAGATGATGAGCCTGTATTAGTAGTCTGCTGGCTTACAAATGAAAAGTGATGCGTGCTTGCTACCCAGACATATCCCACTAAGACTGGTTGCACCAGAGAGTCCCATGCTAGTGGGGGGAAACTGCTAAAGACAGCAGTAGATGGACCAGGAGCAGTTGGCGCTCTTTGTGGGCAATTCAATGCTGGCTCTGGCAGGGGGAATCTGAAGGTTCCCTAACTCTGCAGATCTAGGGATACATGAGCCCAAGCAGACACCAGGCTTGGCCAGCTGCACACTGGGCAGGCTGGTAGGTGAAACCTTGCTGGTTGGCTTTGCAGAGTCCTCAACCTGGCACACCTGGCAGCACAAAAAACTGCCTAGCATCTCCTGAATCATAGAACTTGGAGGCAGCACCTCTCCTAACTTGGACATGCAGTGTCCAGCTGTCTAGAAGCTGCTGTGGTCAGTGCAGGTCTGGAAGGAATGGCAGGCCTGCTGCTGGAGGGAGCAGATGCCCCTTCCAAGGCATCTAGGGGGAAGGGGAGCCCCTGGAAATAGGCTGGTCTGTCCTGCCCAAAGAGAACACCTCCAGTTTGTTTGACTGTTTGGTTGGATGGAGGGTCTCCCCTTGGGGACAGTGGTATTAGGAGACTGTGTTGTTGAGATTATCCCAAAATTAAACCAGTCACTGAGGGAGCAAAAGAGTAAAGCTTGCTGAACTGCCCATGGCAGGTGGAGTTAAGGTCATGACAGCTTCTCTCTTGAAAGATCCCGAGGTTTTGTCACCAGAAGACAAGTAACATCATGCTGGCATGGAGTCTAATGGTTTTAGGAAATTTATGAGAGAGCCTTACTTGGCTTGTATGTCACTCAATTGGGCTCACACTGGGTGGGGAGTTTGGGCTTTAGAGCTGGGCATGACAGCTTGATCTTTTTGATCCAACACCTTCTGGAAGGTGTTGGAATTTTAGGAGGTCTGAGTACATTATGAGATTATGTGTGTTCCTCTGAGCTTCATCCTTGGTTTGTGACAGGGATGAGCCCTCCCTTCCTGCTGTCATGGTGCCCTCAGGGTGTGGGTTGGTTTCTGGAAGGTAGAAAGGATTAATGTGCCTTCTAATCCATGAGGCTCACTAGGAAGGGCTGTTGTTTGCAGGGAGGATTGTGTCATTGGGAGGTCTTTATGTTCTTTGAGTAAGGGAATCTACCTACTTCAGAGCACATCTTGGCTTTCTCTCTAAATGTTTAATTTCTGTGGAAGACTGGTATCTAAAGGCCTAAAAGTTTAAGGCTCCAGAGGCTTTCTAGGTTTCCAGACATATCCAGGGATCCAGGGCTTGTTCTTTTTCATCTTACAAAGACAGCTCTAACATCCTCCCTTAGTCATGGTATACTGAGCCCTTTGGTTCTGGCAATAATGAGGAAAGACAGGCAGGGCTGTTGCTAAGGAAAGCAGACAGGGCTGCATTGTTGCTGAGAAAAGGCAGGCAGGCCCTCTCTTGTTACATAGTTTCATTTTATTTCCCATTGTTGGTAAATAAATCCTCTTGATTGGACTTCAGGAGCTGTCCACAATCATTTCTCCATTACTTTTCCCTGCTCTTACCATACTGCCTTTCCATTTAAATTCAGTTTTACTTTTAATTTTTGTCAGAAGCAAAGAGGCAATTAAAAAATCTATATGTAATGTTAATTTTTATTCTTTTTTTGGAGGGGGAAGTCGTGGTCTTGAACTCCTGGCCTGGACGATGTCCCTCAGCTCTTCACCTCAAGGCTAGAGCTCTACCACTTGACCCACAGAGCCACTTTCGGGCACTTTTCTGCTTATATGGTGCTGAGGAATGGAACCCAGGGCCTCATGCATGCAAGGCAAGCACTCTACCACTGAGCCACCTTCCCAACCCATAGTTTTTATTCTTGAATTACTAAAATTCATGCAGAACATGTCAATTCAAGCAGCATAAAATGGCAGACGGCATGAGTTTGATCTCTGTCCCTCTCCTGTGGCTGTCTTGCTCTACCCTAGGGTGACCACTCCTACTAGTTAGTTATGTATCTCTGCATTTAAACCAAATGTGCACAAAGGAGAAGCTATTAAAAATAGACTAGCCCACAGTTACCCAACGTCCTCCAAACCTATCTTACTAAGAGGCCAAATTTCCAATTCACACTATGGAGAGTCAAACTTCTACACTCAGGTTCAAAGACCTGAACCAAGTCTGTGCTGGAACCACATGACTGAAGTTGGTAGCTCATTTGTTCACTATGGAATAAGTCTGCAATAGCTGGAAATCTGCTCTCTGCCTTTCCCACTAAGTCACAGTGTCAGGTATGAGAACTAAGGAGTTACACAGGCCATTTAGAGGTTACTAGACTTTGGGTTTTAAGTTTTGTAATTCCAAGTTTCTCTTCAGATCAAATATTGGGCCTGCACAGCAGCAGCCCAAGAGAAAATGATGTCCAGAACTTTTGTAAGTGTCTCAGAATATTTGAATTTGCTTTTATTGATTTATCTTTTTTCCTACAATGCACACCTGTGGTCAAATGGGGGCTTTCTTACGGCTTAAGGAATTTTTTATAACATCACAATGAAATTGAAATACACAGCTATAACTCTTTCTCTAAAGGAATACTGATGGATTTGGCCGTAGGAGAGTTCAAGCTGATGAACTCCAATATTCTAGGCAGGGGTTCTATTACATAAGTTCCCTACTCCAACCTTTGTTCTTCACTTTGAGCATATCAGCACACTGCCTTATGGATTTCAAGAATGCAGATGTAAACTATCTGTTAAGAAACTGTCTTTGGAAAGGATGATGTTCTCTTTTCTCTCACTCTTATAGATGTTAATAACCCGTTTCATGGAGCTGTATGGCATAAGGCATTTTGCTACAGTATCAGATGATTCTGAAGTGATACCACTATTCTTTTAACATCAATCATTCTAGATTTAAAGAAAAAGACCTTGAATATCTTGAGTAAATTGATGAGGTCTTTAAAATCCAAAAGTTAGAGCAGCTGTTCAGATTTTGGATTCCATGAAGTATTCTATTGGATTTAATTTTTAAGTGAGAAAACAGCTGCTTTCATGACACACCTAACTATAAAACTTTCTTGGTCTTAGTTACATTGCATTTTAAGGTAAATGACAAAAGTGCCAACTTATTGACTTTATAAGGGACTCAGGATTACATAATTAAATAGTTGTCAAAATTTACTGAGTTGAATAGAGAACGTGCTTAATTTATATTAAAGTAGTAATGTATTGCCATTAATACAAGGATGGATTTTATTAGTAAATATTGAAAAGGAAAAAAAGTATTTCTATAGGGGATTCATCCTGGCAATAGTCACTTTGCAGTAGGCTGATCCTTCCTGCCTTCTTTCAAACGCATGTTATTGTTATATGTTATTATTCAAACGTGTGTTATTGTTTTAGTTCCTCTCAAGAGCTATAGGGCTAATCTTGGATTCCATTAAGAAAACACCAAAGTGCATACTGATATTATAACTTTTTATTTATTTATTTTTTTGTTGGTCATGGGGCTTGAACTCTGGGCTTAGGAACTATCCTTCAGCTCTTCAGCTCAAGGCAAACACTCTACCACTTGATCCACAGTGCCACTTCCGGTTTTTTGGTGGGTTATTGGAGAAAAGAGTTTCACGGACTTTCCTGCATGTTCTGGCTTTGAACCGTGATCTTCAGGTATCAGCCTCCTGAGTAGCTAGGATTGCAGACGTGAGCCACCAGTGCCCGGCTCTGATATTACGATTTTTAAAGACCAAAAATGATCTGTTGTATGTTTCCAACAATACATAAAAGTCCATAACAAATAAAGACTTTAGTGTTATTTTAAGCAGTTGTGTAAGGGGGTTATAATTTAACAAATACGGACACCTCATATGCCTTAACTAATTCTTTGAATTTTCTCTTTATTGTCAAGTTAAAAAAAAATCTGGATCCACTTTAGTGAAAATTTCCAATTGGACCCTTTGTCATGTACCCTCTGCACCTAAAAATACATAAGAATTCACTTTGTTTTTAAATTGTTGGAGCAAGTTCCAAGACCTGCACATATGTAGAATGGAAGCCACTGGTGTATGTTTGGCTCCTGCACATGGCCAGCGTTCTAACAGGATCACACATGAGGACATGGATAGTACTGAAGGACAAAATTTTGGGATCAAACACTAGGACCTGGCAGCCACTAAGGACAGAAGGCATTGGCTGATGCCCTTGTAATTCCTGCAACACTGCCATGGCTGTAGCAATGGCATCATTCTGTGCGCCTCGCATACCTGTAGAAACCTTGGCAACAGTCCTACAGGCTGAAGACTAAAAGAGCCAGTGGGTTCATGCCAACCTGTGATTGGTCCATTGTAGCCATTGTAGGTGGTCTCTGCAGTCCATTAAAGTGCTGGGATTTCCTGGTGACCTGCTGGACTCAGTTCTACATTGAGTGTGTGGTATTTTTTTTTATTTGGAGGGGGGCTATGTTTTGTTTGGGTTTGGGTATTTCCTTTTGGTTATTGCTCTGGGGTTGTTATTTGCTTAGCTAAATTTAGGTAGATTTCCTTCTTGCCATCCTAGCAAAAGATGGGGAAACACAGTGAATTATCCTCAAGCTCTTAGGAATAGGAGATTTTCACTGAACAAGACAGTATGAAGGAGATTATTGGCTATGGCAGGAGATTTTCCTTGAACAATACAGTTTGAAGGAGGAGATCATTGACTATGGTAGCAATGGATATGTAAAGTTGGCCTAGCACCACCTCATAGACACTAAGGTGGTAATGAAAATAATCCTAAAAGGAGAGTTCAACAATTGTCAGATCAAATATGAGATGGACAGGCCAGGATTGTGGATCAGTGGTAGATGTTTGCCTCGCATCCACAAGAACAGAAAAAGCTGGAAGTGGTGCTGTCGCTCCAGTGGTAGAGCACTAGACTTAAGCTGAGGAGATCAGCCACAGTGCCTAGGCCCAGACTTCAAGCCCTAGGACCCACAAAAAAATAAAAAATTTAGATGGATATTATTACGTTTTTCCATCACTCACACATGATTAGGTCATACCAGGTGAGGGAAAAGGATGGGCATCAATACCTGGCAGTGGAACTGGCCATCTAGAGACCTCCTGACATATATGTGAAAATCATAACACCTATTCAAGAATGAAGTAACGAGATTGTTCAGATTGTGAGTACTGTGCATTACTTTAATGAATATATAAATGAACACTGAGACATTAAACCCAATAACATCATTTTGGATGACAAAGGCAATGTGAAAGTCAATGACTTTAGCATGAGCATGAGGATTTCCCAAGGGTAGTTGCTGAAGGACATATTTGGTACCTTAATTTTGTCCCTATAAAATATTCCTGCATGGAAATTACAATGGTTGCAATGTAGACATCTGGTGTTTGGCAGTCCTCATTTGTATTCTATGGGGATGGCACATTTCCCATTTGAATATATGAATTTTAGCCAGATAGAGGTAATTGTCTTGGAGGTCATATACATTTCTCCATTCACTTGTCTCCAAAAGAACAAAATATCATCTTGAAACTGAAAACTGCAGACCCAAAGGAGAGGCACAGTATGGAACAAACAATAAAGATTGGCTCAACCAAGTTGAGGAATATTTCCTCTGTCCTGATGAGCTACTATGTAATAAGCTAAACCCTATTATTCTTGCACTCACATGTGATGGGGTACAGCCTGCCTGATATGTACAAATCTATATTGGACAGGACATTCAAGGAAATCATTAAAGTAGAATGACAGCAGTGAAATTAAATCAGTGCCTTCAATTGTTTCAGTGTGCCCATCTTCTGCAGATATATAGTATGTACATATGTATATATTTCACAAATATATTACATATTAAATATGTTATATATAATTATATATGCGTAAATATACATAATTTTGGAGATGGAGTTTCATGGAATTCTCTGCTTTTGCTTCAAGCCAACATTCTTCTCATCTGAGCCTCCTTAGGTGCTAGGATTATAGACTGGGGCCAGGCAAAATATTTCCTAATAAATGCAACAGAGAGCCTGTCTTTAACTTCCAAGGAACATTAGAAAGTGAAAGATAGTAGAATGATGAATGTAACATAAAAGACTTAAGTCCTTGTAAAATTTCCAAAACTTATTTCATACAAACATTAGGGGACAGTGTTACTAGATTTATCGTTTACAAAAAGATTAATAAAAACTTAAACACAGATACAGATCCCAGGTGGAAGTGTGAAAGTAAGTGGAAGGCCCATAAATTCAAGTCCTAGTACTGACCCATTACCATATATAAAATTAATTTTCTGTGTTTTATTATAAAAATACTGTACAGAGGTGTTTCAGTTACATGAGCAAGGTAATGAGTACATTTCCTATCAAGCATTGTTGCCTCCTCCTTTTTTTTCCCCCTACCACCCCTTCCCTCCCACCTAAACAACTACCACTCCCAAAGTTGTAAAGATCATTTTCAAGGTAGTGTCTTGTACATCAAATTTTTACAATGGGTCAACCTGTATCCTTAATTAACTATTTTGTGTTTTCCCTTACCGTCCCCGAATTAGAGAAGTATATGTACAAGATGCAGGTTACCAGAATCAAATATAGTGAAAATAGGGTTTATACCATAGGGGAGGAATATACAAAGCAACCAAAAATCACATGATACCTTATAAATAGGTTAGAAACAATAGCAAGAAAGGGAAAACTCCTTGCTTCCCTATCTTAAGGTTTATTTCACTTAACTTCATCTTATCTGGTCATATGTACATAGATTTTGACCTTTTCTGCTTGTCCTAGACATGTACTAGTTATTGCAAATAAGGGAAACCATGGGACCTATGTTTCATTGGACATGCCTTACTTCACTTAATATATTTTTATCTCAAGACTTTCCATTTCCTAACAAATTGGGCGATGTCATTTTTTCTGATGGAGGCATAGAATTTATATATATATATATATATATATATATATATATATATATATATATATATGACATTTTCTTGATCCATTCTTCTACTGAAAGGCATCTGGTTTGGTTCCATATCTTAGCTATGATAAATAATGTTGCAATAAACATAGCTGTGCTGGTAGCCTTAGTATGGCCTTATTTGTGATCAGTTGGGTAAATGACCGGAAGTGGGAGGGCTGGGTCATAGGGGAGCTGTATGTGGAATCTTTTGAGGAACCTCCATACCGTTTTCGAAAGTGGTTGAACAAATTTATACTCCCACCAACAATGCAGTAGAGTTCCCTTTTGGCCACATCCCTTCCAGCATCTATTATTATATTTCTTATTTATAGCTATTCTAACAGGGGAAAGGTGGAATCTCAATGTTGTTTTGATTTGTATTTCTTTTATGGCTAGAGAAGTTGAATATTTCTTCATGTGGCTATTGGCCATTGTTATTTCCTCTTCAGAGAATTTTCTCTTTAAGTCTTTAGCCCACTTATTTATCAGGCAGTTGTTTATTTGAGGATTTGTTGTAGGGGTATTTAATTTTTTGAGTTCCAAGCATGTTTTAGATATGGGACCCTTGTTTGTTGCATGGCTAGTGAAGATTTTCTCATAATCCACGGGATTTCTATTGATTTTGCCAGCTATGTCCTATGCCATGCACAAGATCTGCACTTTCATGCAATCCCCTTTTGTGCAAACTTTCTTTGATTTGTTCTGTTTCTGGGTCTCTATTAAGAAAATTTCAGCCTGTGCCAAGGAGAACTAGGGTTTCTCCTATTCCTTCCAGTAATGTTTTCAGGGTGTGTGCTTTGACTCTGAGGTTGACAATTAATTTTGTAGGCCAGAACTTATTTTTTCCCCATCCTTTGTGTTCATAGGATTGTCTGTATTATGTGTAAACAGGCTGCTCTACAAGGTATCTTTCCATGTAATACAGTAGGTATTACATGGCTCTATGTAAGTATTGTATAATGACACACAGCTTTCTAATGACTTACCTATAAAATCTATTAATGTTAATTAAGTGTCATGAAGAATGCCAAACCTCCATTTTTGTGTCCATCTCCGTCCTTGTTCTCTCTATTGTTTAACAGCTTATTTCACACTCAGCATAACAAGCTGGCACATGGAACAGACATGAACTCGATGGATCCTAGCTGTGAGATGGCCCCAAATACAGAAAATATCAGAATCAAAGAGATTGAAGCAGTTGTCCAAGGTGCCTAGTTTATGAATGACTTCGGCTTCCCATGGTCGCACCTGCCTCTGTCAGAAGCCTGTTGATGGTCTGTCACCATCAAATCTCACACTGAAGCTTAACTTCTCAATGTAGCAGTGTCAGGAGGTGGAACCTTTGAGAGAGGTTTCAGTCATAAATAGATTAATGTCATCTCATCAACTCTGAAGGGACTAACATCATCGTCATTCTAGCACATGCCATGATGCCAAGGTCCTCTGTGGTATGATGCACCTAGGGGCTAGCACATGCCATGATGCCAAGGTCCTCTGTGGTATGATGCACCTAGGGGGCCATAGCCCATGTGCTAGCATGCTATTTAGACATTGCATCCACTATTATTGTGATTGAAATAGACCTTTTTTCCGTATGAAGTATACAGCTTCAAGGATTTTGTTGAACCATGACAAAATGGACTGAGATGCTATTCTTTTTGTCTTTTTCATGGAACTGAGGAATAAACTGAAAGCCTGACACTTACTAGGCAAATACGCTACCATTTGTGCCTGCATTCCCCCAACCATTTTTTTTTCTTTTTCAGTTGGCTTTTCATATAGTCTTGTGCTAACTTCACTCAAGCCACCCTCATTACCCCATCCTCTTATACCTCTAACTCTCAATACCTGGGATTAGAGCCTGTGACACCACAATTTAACCCTTATAATATACTATTCCTTTGGGGAAAGAGATACAGACCCCTGAGAAGCTTATGTTTGTTTGTTTGTGTGTGTGTGTGTGTGTGTATTCGTGAACTGGTATTGATGATTTATTTTGTACTGACGGTGAATCTTCCTGATGATTCTGCATTCTCATTCCTTTCACTGAAAAAGAAATGCTTCTTTGTGTGCTAGTGGCTCACAACTGTAATCCTAGCTCTTCAGAATGCTGAGATTTTGAGATAACACTGTTAAGCCAGGTGAGTCAAGAAAAGTCCATAACACGCTTATGTCCACTTAATCACCAAATATGTCAGAAGAGGAGCTGTGGCTTAAGTAATAGAGTAATATTCTCGAGGAAAAATAGGAATAGCACCTAGGCTCTTATCAAGGTTAAGGACCAGCACCCATACAAAATCTACAGATAACACTTGTGCTATTACAATGAGCTTTTTTGCTATTTAAAGTCACAATTATGTCTAATGGATTATCTGTACAGGACAGTTGCAGCAAAATTCTTGTGTTTCTTCATAAGATATGTTCTCTCTGGACCATCTTTATGACCCATTTTTGTCTCTGCAATGATGTCTTGATTTTGAAATAGAGGAAAAATTCAGTGATGAATTTGTTCTCTGCATCTCTCTCTCATCCATTATTAACATGTTCTCTCTTTTTTTTTTTTTGACAATCCTGGGGCAGGAACTCAGGGCCTGGGCACTGTCACTGAGCTTCTTCTTTGCAGAAAGCTAGCACCCTATGACTTGAGCCACAGTGCCACTTATGGCTTTTTCTTTTTTTGTGGTACTGAGTAATTAAACCCAGAGCTTCATACATGCTGGACAAACACTCTACCACTAAACCACATTCTCAGCCACATAATCTCTTTTTAAAATATATCTGTCATGTTTACCTCTGTCTCATCTCTGAAGCCACTGCCACTGCTCTTGAATCTATCCTCAGTTTTACTCCTAACTGCCTTTCATTCCCTATAACTGCTGAATTGTTTTCCACTCCACCAAAGGAACTATCTTTCCTTTTCTTAAATTTCACACTTCATAGGCTAAAAATCAAAGAATAACTCAACATTACCAGTGTCTGAAATTGAGGACACTTAGAATAGTAAATAGCTTTTTCTACTTAGGTTTTAAGCTGTGGGGCTTCAACTCTGGGCCTGGGCACTGTCCATCAGCTCTTCAGCTCAAGGCGAGTGCTCCACCACTTGAGCCACAGTGCCATTTCCAGTTTTCTAAGTGGTTTATGGGAGATAATAGCCTCTCAGCCTTTCCTCCCATGGCTGGCTTTGAACCGGGAGCCTCAGATCTCATCCTCCAGAGTAGTTAGGATAACAGGAATGAGCCACCACTGCCCAGCTAATAAATAGCTTTTTATGTGTATCAGGTGATACACAAGTCAGAACCTTGGGATATCTTTTATCTTCCAGTCTGGGAAGGATCTAAGCCCACAATATGCCCTGCTAGACAACAAAATTAAAGACATTCTACAAATGTAATTAG
This sequence comes from Dipodomys spectabilis, assembly GCF_019054845.1. NCBI lineage: Eukaryota > Metazoa > Chordata > Mammalia > Rodentia > Heteromyidae > Dipodomys > Dipodomys spectabilis. The sequence continues at coordinate 2,550,913 of NW_024870891.1, read as the reverse complement.
TTCCCACAAGATTTGGGTGTGAGTTACTTCCAAGGAGTGAGTGCAAAATAAGGCGTGAGTGCAAAATATGGCCTTTCTAGAAGTCAGTGACGCCAACAGAATGAATCAAACAGTAAGGAGAATATGTTTGTCAATAAAGTATGGAGGTGTCTAGGAGCTGACAAAAGTGGTTATATGATAGGGGACGAGAAACACAGTCTCACAACCACAGAACCTAAAGCATACCAGGAATCCCTTAAGCTTGGAAGAGATCCCTACATTCCTTGAGACTATACCCTGGTGGCCCCTGATAGAAAGTGAGCAGCTGCTAGAGACAAACTACACCCAAGCTACCAAAATTATGTCCTACTATTGTTGGTATTTAATGGACAAACAAATACATTTGTGGTAATTTGCCACATATCATGACTAAATGTATGCATCTGTCAGAGTACTGGTACCTCACACCTGTAATCCCAGCTACATAGGAGGCAGAGATCTGAGGATCCAGATTCGAAGAGATCTCAAGCAGCAAGCAGCAATATCTGTGATACTCATATTGCCAATAAATAGCAAAAATACTGGAAATGGTAGTATGGATTAAGTAGTACGGCACCAGCCTTAAGGGAAAAGCTAAATAAAACACAAGACCCTAAGTTCAAACTCCAATACCAGCACATATTCAAAAAAGAATGGAAAAATGAGAGCATTTATTGAAGAACATCTGGAATTTTCTCTGCTCTGTGTAAAACTCTAACATCTCTCACACTTTTTCTTGTGCTTGAAGAAATTTATTAAAATCTATAACACCACCTTAATGATATCTAACTACACAACTACACAAACATGTTGGTCACAGACTTTTCAATATAGCATATTGTAATTGTTACTGCAAACAAAGTACCTTTCCTACTAATTTAATCTAATTAATCTCAGAAACTGGATTTGTATATTGATATTTCTCACAATCCTTTATCTGAAATCAAACTTAAACTTCGTAACTCATCAAAAGGGAAAACTTATACTGTATCTTCAGGTATATTCCTTTCTGCCACTTTTCCTACAAATGAAAATTAATTGATTCCCCCACTTAAAAATCCTACATCCCAAATTTATAGAAGACTCTGATTAAAACAAAAAACTTTAAAGTGTTTTCAATTTCTGTTTAATTTGGACAAAGTACTTAAAGATATCTTTGGACTTCCATAGAGATATCATATCCAAAACATCATCTATACAATATAAATAAGTTCCCTAAAGGCTGTCTATAAATTCACATATATGTTGCTCAATTCACTAGAGCAAAAGAACTATAAATTCTGACTTACATCTATAAACATCCCATGACAATTTCTAGATCATTCCATTTTTCTCAGAACAATGAAGGCTGCCAAGAAACTCACTAATGATGAGAGGAGAAAAAAGAGCAAGTTTTCAATGGCTGATATTTTACAAAAGCCTTATTTGCATGTGGGCACACACAGAAAGCTATACAATGTTCAGCTTTATGTGGAAAGAAAAGGAACTTACCCCACAGAGAGAAAAACCCTTGGCAGGAGAAAGTTAGAGTGAAGAATTACCTGAATGAATGTCTTCTCATATATTTCCCTCCATGTGCTTCAGGTAGTTTTCTCTGGGACTCAGTGCTCAATAAGGCAGACCTCGGTCATCCCAGCAAAAGCACAGACAGCCAAGACTCAGGTAACAGCCATTTTTTTGCTCTCCCTGTGGAAACATCACCAACCGAATGAAAAATAAAGCAAAGTGGATTTCAGGGGCACATAAAGAGAACCATAGTGTTTTGGGGACAAAGAAAATATGTGTGTGTGTGTGTGTGTGTGTGTGTGTGTGTGTGTGTGTGTGTGTGTGTGCTCGTGTGCTTGTGTGTTGGTACTGGTACTTAAAATCAGGACTTGGGAACTACACATTACTACACTTTAGCTTCTTTGCTCAATCCTGGTACTCTACCACTTGAGCCACACTCCACTTTTAGCTTTTTAGTCATTAATTGAAGACAAGAGCAACATAATCTCTCCTGACCAGGATGGATTTGAACCTTTATCCTCAGATCTCAGCCTCCTGATTAGCCTGAATCACAGGAATGTGCGCCATCAATGCTGGCATTAGTGACAGACCAATGTACTGATTGCAAGCACAAAAACTGAAACCAAAATAATACTTCATAGCCTATAAATATACTGATAGCATTGGAAACCAATATAATGAAATGTGGAGAAATGTGAAGGACATCAGAAAATGATTATTATTATTATTAGCTTTTCTGATTTTTAAAAACCTAAAATTATTTATAATTTTAAAAACCTAAAATTATTTATAATTTTAAAAACCTAAAATTATTTATTTATAAAATGTAAACTGACTACAGAAGGCCCTTGTACAAGGAATATGTCTCAAATGAGATAGCAGATGAGGACAAACAGAAAATGCTAAGGAAAACAAATAATTTTAGAATTCAGTGATTATTACACAGAAAATATACTTGAGCATCTGTACTTTGAAACTGTTTCAAGTAGGCTTCAGTAATGATAAAAACTAGTATTCTTCTCATTAATACTCCTCATGAAAAGAGGTTTACTTTATTCCCTTTATCTAGGAATGTTCTGAATATTTGATTCACTTTTCCCAAAATGACACTAAAGAGACTCAGTCTTTCCACAAATCCAAATTTTATATCTTAACAATTAAATCAAGTATATCAGGTATCTTCTTTGGGTTGGGACTATCATAACAACTTTTAAGTTGTTCTTTTACCTTTGATGCCAGGGGGGTGTGTATTTTCACAAAAGAGTACAGGAAAACACTCAATAGATCACCTGAAGGCTGAAATCTGAGGATCATGGTTGAAAACCAGGTCAGGCAGGCAAAAAAGAGACTCTTACCTCCAACTGAAAACCAAAAAGCTGGAAGATGTGGCTCAAGTGAGAAGGTGTCAACCTTGAGCAAGCAAAAACAAAAGGAGGGGTGGGGACAGAGGACAGGATCCAGGGCCAAACTTCATATTCAAAGACAATCTCACATATACACAAATGAATCTGACAACAATTCAGTTAACATCATCTGAACTGCCTAATGAGAAGTGTGCATGAGAATTTAAAAATATTTCTATTTTTAAGAAACACATTTAAGGAGTTCTGGGAAGATGGGGGAGGAGAAGCTGGAGGATAAACAAGGTCTCACATAGGAAGCAGTTTTAGTGTTTCAGTGAATACTCCTAGGCCAGAGAATTTCACTAAGTGTGCCATTACAGTACAGAGAGTTTGGCCAGAGAAGGAAAATACAGTCAAGGAGACAGATCTGAGTACTTGCCAGAGGCCATGGCTGCTGCTGTGGCGGCGGCAGCTGTGGCGACTGCGGTAGCCGCCATACCTACAACACAAAGAGTCCAGGACAAAGGCGCCAGAGGCAGCAGGTGAGTGAATTCTATTCAACACCCGCAAGAACTGACAAGGGACAGATATCTTCATCCTGCAGATTGCAGACCAGAGACGACCCAGGAACCAAGACTGTCTTGAGTAGAACACTGACATTCTCACTCCTTCTCAAGGAGCAGAGGAGGGAAGGCCACCTCTCTGCCCCCCACTACTGGAGATCTCCATCTTTGATACTGACAAAGGCCTGGCTGAGCAGCTAGGTACAACTAGGCCTTGGAAGAAAACAAAAGAGTCATTTAGCAGGTCAAAGGAACCTAACCAGACCTGCCAGGCTCAGCTCCACCCAGGAAAAATTCACACAGACCAAGCAGAGAAAACTCTGTCCCTGTGGGAGGGACTTTCTTCACTGGGTAAACAGAGCCAGAGGCTGCCACTCCCTCCAGACAATCAATTGAAATTCAGTAAACATAAACCTTGAGAAAGGCTTTAGGCTAGGCTCTGTGAGTGTCTCTGAAGTTAGCCCCTCAGGGAAAAGCTACTGTTTGCTGAAAGGCCTCAACTCTACCCAGAACATAGCCTCATCACAGCATCTCCAAACTAGAGGAAACAGCCATCTCCCTCTTTTGTGAAACTCAAAGCAGATAGCCCTTCCACAGAACTAGCCTGGGATGAGGATCACAAAATCCTGGGTAAAGCAGTGCATTTTTCTGCCTGTCCAAACAAACTGACTTAATTAACCAATCAAGCCACAGGAAAACCAAACACCACAAGCAGACCAGAGACTCCAACAGGGTACTGGCTATGCACACAAGGGGATATAGGATATTCCCATCCCCCCAAAAAATCAAAGAAATCTTTTGTACCTTTTTTTAACTTTTTAAATTTTTTAAAAAATTTTTACTTTTTAATTTTTTGAAAAAATTGTTCTCTATTAATCTCTTTTTTCTTCCTCTTATAATTTTTATTTTAGACTGTAGGTGTATATCTGTGTGTGCTATTTTTAGCTCTACTGAATTTTTTATCCTTTTTTCTTTCTTTCTCATTGTTTTCATTTTTTCTTCTCTTTCGTTCTTTCTTGCGTGACTTAATTGCTGTTCTGCTCATCCCCAGATATACCCAACATTGATTATTAGACCTTATCCCAGGTTGTGTCCACACTTAATCCAAAAATTTATTACTCAATTCAAAACCTCTTAGATTTAAATTCCTTAGTAGCAGTATTACCTCTTTATACCTATAAAATATTTTAAGCATTTTTTATTTTTTATTTTTTCATGTCTCCTTCTATCCCTCACCTCCTCTCTTCCTATCCCTGTTCTCAGCATACTACTACTTTTAACTTGCATAATTTTAAGTGTTTCACTTTTTAATTTAAAATTTTTGTTTTTCTATTTTTTCTTGTCTTTTTTTTCTTTTTCTTCTTGTTTTCTCTCTACTATAATCCTGTCCAATCCATTTTCCTCTTTGAGATAAGTACTTTGTTAATTTCACTCTCCTTTTACCTTTCCACATCTCTAATCCTATTATTACCCACATTTCTCCCTAATTTCTGCCAAATTCTTCTTTGCTGTTTGTGGACCATTAATACATAACTGTTTGATATTGAATAGATTGTATCTGTTGAATTAGATTGTATCTGCAGACTTTTGACTGTGCAACTAAGGACATTGGTTGATGGTTGCCTTAAAATAGTGTTCTACCACAAAGCTGGTGTTACTCTCATCCCAAATGGGCAGAACAAGCTGGAAAAAAACACAAGAAAAATGACAAGTCCGGGTAGCTCAACTCCCACTCATTATTATCAGGGGGCAGAACAGATAATGAATAATCCAGAGAAGAGTTCACAAAAAGCTCTACAAATACTACTGGTAAGCATGGTAAATGAAAAGATTGAAAACCTGCAAAGGACTCAGTGAGAGCATGATACGGAGAAAGAGAAGGCAAGCCAGAGATCAGTACAGGAAACTTATTAGCGTTAGGATGTTACTCAAAGACTGATACAGGAATTACATGAGCAGATTGAGAAAACTAAAAGAGAAATAAAGGAATTGTGTGAGCAGGCTGAGAACAGACAAAGAGAAAATCAGGAATGGAGTGAGCATGCTGAGAACACTTAAAGAGAACTACAGGAATTGGGTGCATGTGAGGAAGCTAATCAGAGTAATACAGGAATTGAGAGAGTGGGACCAGAATAGACAAAGATCAATAGAGGCATCCATGGAATCCATAAACAGAGAGCTCAAAGAAGTCAGGGAGACTACAAAGGGAATGCTGAATGGAACCCAACAGAATGAAAAGGAGTCCAAGGAAACCATAACCAATCAACTAAGTGATTTGAGAATAAACACTGAACAACAAATTAAGGAAGTAAAATGGTTCATACAAGTTCTATAACAAAGCTCCAACAAAGAACTTGAAGCCATCTAAGGTGACCAATTAGAAGGAATAGACAAAAAAAAAGTAGAAATTTTTGACTGTAGGTGAGACCATCCAGAAGATAGAATCTTGGGGATTGAAGACAGCCTAGATATTATAGAGTAAGAACCTACAACCATCGAAGACAAATCCAAGATATATGATAGATCTATTCAACATTTGGAAGACACCATCATAAGCATAATGGTTGTAGAGGAGCACCTAGAGACAGAAATTAATGGTCTAGGAAAATTTTTTTTAACAGGATCCTAGCAAAGAACTTCCCAAACATGCAAAAAGATAGGCCTATTCAGATACAAGAAACTTTTAGAACTTCAGGTAAACCAGACCACAAGAGGCCATCACACTGTCATAATTATAATCCATACAAGATCAATACAGAACAACAAAAAGATCCTTAAAGCTGTCAAGGAGAAAAGATTAACCATCTATAAAGGGAAACCAATCAGAATCACCTCAGATTTCTTTTCTTTTTCTTTAATTTAATTTTATTTTATTTGTGAACATACTGTACAGAGTGGTTACAATTACATGGGCAGGATAATGCATACATTTCTTACCAAGCATTGCAGCCTCCTCCTGTGTTTACCCTTCACATCCCTTGCCAGCCTCACCTCTCCCACCCCACCCAATCCTTCCCCTCCCCCACTCACCGACATTGTAAAGTTAGTTTTGGACATGACAACTTGTACTTCTCATTGTTGCAAGAGGTCTACCTGTATCCTTAAACGACATGTTTTTCCCCATCTCCTCCACAAGTTATACTGATATCAAATATAGTGAAAGCAGGGGTTATACTGTGGGGGAGGGACATACAAAGCAACAAAGAAATAATCTTATAAATGCGTTAGAAACACATGCATGAAAGAAAAAAACATTAAAATACATATCTAAGGGTTCATTTTCCTAACATCACATTATCTGACCTTTTCTGCTTGACTCATACATATACTAGATATTGCAAATAAGGGAAACCATGGGACCTATATTTCTTTGGGCCTGGATTACTTCACTTAATACAATTTTTTCCAAGATTTTCCACTTCCTAACAAATGGGGCAATGTCATTCTTTCTGACGGAGGCATAGAATTCCATTGTGTATATATACCACATTTTCTTGATCCATTCATATACTGAGGGGCATCTGGGTTGGTTCCAGATCTTAGCTTGGTAAATAATGCTGCAATAAACATAGTTGTTCTGGTTGCTATAGTGTGGTCTTATTTGTAAACATTTCGGTAAATGCCCAAAAGTGGGATTGCTGGGTCATAGCTCTATGTGGAGCTCCATGTGGAGTCTTTTGAGGAACCTTCATACTACTTTCCAAAGTGGTTGAACAAGTTTACACTCCCACCAACAATGAAGTAAGGTTCCCTTCTGTCCACATCCCCTCCAGCATCTGTTGTTGTTAGAGTTCTTGATTTTTGCCATTCTAACTGGAGTGAGGTGGTATCTCAATGTTGTTTTGATTTGCATTTCTTTTATGGCTAGGAATGTTGAGCATTTCTTCATGTGTCTATTGGCCATCCTTCTTTCTTCTTCAGAGAAGTTTCTCTTCAAGTCTTTAGCACACTTATTTATTGGGCAGTTGTTTCTTTGAGGATTTGTTGTTGGGGGATATAATTTTTTGAGTTCCAAATATATTTTAGATATGAGGCCCTTGTCCTTTATTTGGTTAGTGAAGATCTTCTCCCAATCCGTGGGCTTTCTATTGATCTTGCTAGCTATGTCCTTTGCCATGCAGAAGCTCTGCAACTTTATGCAATCCTATTTGTCCAACCTTTCTTTGATTTGTTGTGTTTCTGGCTCTCTATTCAGAAAATTTTGGCCAGAGCCAAGGAGACCTAGGGTTTCTCCTACTCCATTCTGTAATGTTTTCAGAGTGTCTACTTTGACTTCGAGGTCTTTAATACATTTGGAGTTGATTGAGGTGCAGGGTGACATATAAGGATCTAGTTTTAGTTTTCTACAAGTTGTTAACCTATTTTGCTAGCACCATTTACTGAAGAGGCTGTCTTTCTTCCATTCTGTTGTTTTAGCTCCCTCATCGAAGATTAGATGGCTATAGGTATGTAGGTTCATTTCTGGGTTTTCAATTCTATTCCATTGGTCCTGAGGTCTGTTCTTATGCCAATACCAAGCTGTTTTGATTACTATGGCTTTATAGTAGAGTTTGAAATTTGGTATTGGCATTCCTCCAGCAGTGTTCTTTCCATTGAGGAGCGTTTTTGCTATTCGGGGTCTTTCATTGTTCCATATGAATTTTTGGATTGCCTCTTCTATTTCCTTGAAGAATGAGGTTGGAATTTTGATAGGTATGGCATTGAATTTTTAGATAGCCTGGGGATGTATTGCCATGTTCACAATGTTAATCTTTCCAATTTAGGAGCATGGGAGGTTTTGCCATTTTCTAAGTTCTGTGTTGATTTCCTTTCTCAAGATTTTAAAGTTTTCATCATAGAGGTCCTTCACTTCTTTGGTTAAGTTAATTCCTAGGTATTTTACTATTTGTGAGGCTATTCCAAATGGAGTTGCTTTCCTAATTTCAGCCACACTTTTCTCATTGTTGACATATAGAAAAGCCATTGATTCTTGGGGGTTAATTTTATACCCTACTACTTTGCCAAAGTTTTGAATCACCTTGAGTAATTTGGGAATGGAGTCTAAGGGATTCTTTAAATACAAAATCATATAGTCAGCAAAGAGGGAGAGTTTTATTTATTCTTTTCGTATTTGGATCCCCTTTATGTCTGCATCTTGTTTGTTTATTTATTTATTTTTATGTCAGTCTTGGGGCTTGAAATCTGGGCCTGGGCACTGTCCCTCTGCTCTTCAGCTCAAGTAGAGCGCTCTACCACTTGAGCTACAGCGCCACTTCCGGTTTTCTGGTGGTTTATTGGAGATAGGAGTCTCAAGGTTTTCCTGCCCGGTCTGGTTTTGAACTGCAATCCTCAGATCTCAGCCTCCTGAGTAGCTAGGATTACAGGCGTGAGCCACCAGGGCCTGCCTGCATCTTGTCTTATTGCTGTAGCTAGGCATTCTAATACTAGATTGAAGAGAAGTGGAGAGAGTGGACATCCTTGCCTTGTTCCTGAGTTAAGAGGAAATGGCTTCAGTTTTTCAACATTAGTTATAATGCTGGCTGTAGGTTTATCATATACAGCCTTTATTGTATTGAGGAATGTTCCATGGATTCCTAGTTTTTCCAAAACCTTCATCTTAAAGGGGTGTTGGATCTTGTCGAATGCTTTTTCTGCATATAATGAGATAAGAATTTCGTTCTTATTGTTGCTCCCCTTGATGTGATGAATAATATTAATTGATTTGTGTATATTGAACCAGCTTTGCATCCCTTAAATGAATCGTGTTCGATCGTGGTGTATGATTTTTTGATGAATTGTTGAAGTCGATTGGCCAAAATTTTGTTGAGAAGTTTTGCATCAATGTTCATCAAAGAAATGGGTCTATAGTTCTCTTTCTTTGATGAGTCCCTGCCTGGTTTTGGGATGAGGGTTCTGATGGCTTCATAGAATGTGTTCGGTAGTGAACTTTCTCTTTCAATTTCATTGAAGAGTTGGAGGAGTACTGGTGTGAGCTCTGCTTTGAAGGCCTTGTAAAATTCCACTGTAAAACCATCTGGTCCTGGACTTTTCTTAGCTGGGAGGTCTCTTATTGCTGTTTCTAATTCAATGCTTGATATGGGCCTGTTAAAATGGTTTAACTCATCTTGGTTTAGTTTTGGCATGTCAATATTTGCTCGGAAAAGGTCCATTTCTGTCAAGTTCTCAAACTTATTAGCATAAAGTTTGAGAAGTATTCCCTTATAATGTACTGAATCTTGGTTGTTTCCGTGGTGATGTTTCCATTCTCATCTCTGAGTTTATTTATTTGGGTGTGTTCTCTTCTTTTTCTGATAAGATTTGCAAAGGATCTGTCAATTTTGTTAATTTTTTCGAAGAACCAACTCTTTGTTTTGTTGATTCTTTCTATAGTTTTTTTGGATTCTGATTCATTTAATTCTAATTTAATTTTGATTTTTTCTTTCCATCTACTGGATTGGGGTTTATCTTGCTGCTCTTTTTCAAGGAGGTTTAGATGTGTCATTAAATTGTTGGTTTCAGATCTCTCCAATTTCTTGATGTAGGAGATCAGAGCTATGAACTTGCCTCTGAGTACTGCCTTTGCTTTGTCCCAGAAGAGCTGGTAATTTGTGTGTTCATTTTTGTTGCATAGCATGAACATTTGATTTTCATTTCTAATCTCTTCTATGACCCACTCATGATTCAGCAGTGTGTTGTTCAGCCTCCTGAAGGCAGCAGATAGAAGGGTCTTGTTTTTTAATACAACTAGACAGTCTATTTCGCTTAAGTGGAGAGTTCAGTCCGTTAACGTTAAGAGATAGGACTTAGAGTTATTTGGGAGTTCCTTCCATGTTATCCATCTTCTTGGGGGCTGGGTTCTTCCTATGGTTCTTGGATTCTCAGTTTGGGTGCAGTTTCTTGGCCTTTATTGTGGTCTTGTTGGTTTTCTATGTGTAGGACATCTTTAAGAATCTTTTGTAGGGCTGGTTTGGTGCAGATGTATTGTTTCAATTTTTCTTTGCTATGGAAGGTTTTTATTTGGCCTTCAGTTATGAAGGAGAGTTTAGCTGGGTACAGTATTCTTGGTTGATAGTTGTTTGTTTTTAGAGCATGGCATACATCATTCCAGGCTCTTCTTGCTTTGATTGTCTCTGCTGAGAAATCTGAGGTGATTCTAATTGGTTTCCCTTTATAGGTGATTAATCTTTTCTCCTTGACAGCTTTAAGGATCTTTTCCTTGGTTTGAGTTGATCCTGTGTGGATTATAATGTGACGGTGGGATGTCCTATTTCTGGCCTGGTCTATTTGGGGTTCTAAAAGCTTCTTGTATCTCAATAGGCCTATCTTTTTGTGTGTTTAGGAAGTTCTCTGCTAGGATCCTGTTAAACAAATTTCCTAGACCATTAACTTCTGTTTCTAGGTGCTCCTCTACACCCATTATCCTTAGATTAGGCCTTCTGATGGTGTCTTCCAAGTGTTGGATAGATCTATCATATTTCTTGGACTTGTCTTGGATGTTTGTATGTTCTTTCTCTATAATATCTATGCTGTCTTCAATCCCCGAGATTCGATCTTCTGCATGGTCTAACCTGCTCTCAAGTCTTTATACTTTGTTTTTTATCTCTTTTTCTTCTAATTGGTCAACTTTGATGGCTTCAAATTCTTTGTTGAAGCTCTGTTTTAGATCTTGTATGAATTTCTTTACTTCCTTAATTTGGTGTTCAGTGTTTATTCTCAAATCACTTAGTTGATTGGTTATGGTTTCTTTGGACCCCCATTCCTTCTGTTGGGTTCCGTTCAGCATTCCCTTTGTGGTCTCCCTGACTTCCTTCAGCTCTTTGTTAATGGATTCCATGAATGCCTTTAGTGACCTTTGTGTTCTCTTCCTGCTCTCTCAATTCCTGTATTACTCTTTGATTAGCTTCCTCCCATTCATGGGATTCCTGCAGTTCTCTTTGAGTGTTCTGAGCCTGCTCACACCATTCCTGCCTTTTTCTTTGATTATTCTCAAGCTGCTCATGCAAATCCTGTATCAGTTTTTGAGTAGCTTCCTCACGCTTATGATATTCTTGTATACACTTTGGATAGCCTCCTCTCTCTCCCTATCACACTCATACAGAGTCCTTTGTATGTTTTCTATCTTTTCATTTATCATGTTTACCAGCAGTGTTTGTAGAGCTATTTGGGAACTCTCCTCTGGATTATTCATTATCTGCTCTGTCCCCTGATTATCAGATTGGGAAATGAGATACCCGAATTTGCCATTTTTCTTGTGTTTTTCTGGCTTACTCTGCCCATTTGAGATTAAAACAGCACCAGTTTTGTACTCAAACACTAACTTAAGGCAACCATCAACCAAAGTCTGAATTTGTACAGTCAATAGTCTACAGATACAATCTAGTTCAACAGATACATCTATTCAACATCATACAACTATATTTTAATGGGTTTCGAACTGCAGAGAAGAATTTGGAAAACCAGAAAATATTAGGGTTAATGAGAGATGTGGGTAAAAAATAGGAATAGATTGGTGTGGGGAGGCACAGGGAGAGTTAACTAAGTCCTAATCTCTACGCAGGAAATAGGTTGTGTAGGATGAAAGTAGAGAGAGAGAGAAAATGAAGAAAGGGAAAGGGAAAAGAAAATAGACCAGAAAAAATAGAAAAGTAAAAATTAATAATATTATGGCGATCGAAAACAATCTATTTAGAGAAGAAGGTGAATATATTGAGAGAAGGGAAGGGACATAGAGGAGATGTGAAAAATTTAAAAATATAAATGGTTAAAATATTATATAGGTATAAAGAGGTAGTACTGCTATTAAGGAATTAAAGTCTCAGAGGTTTTGAATTGATTAATAAATTTGTGGATTAAGTGTGTACACAATGGGGTATAAGGTCTACTAGTTAACTACGGGTTTATCTGAGGATGTGCAGGACAAGAGTTAAGTCACATAAAGACGAACAAAAGAGAGGAAAGGTGAAAAGGATAAGAAAGGGAGAAAAAAAGTTCAGAAGTTCAGTAGAGCTAAGCAAAAAACAAAAAGATAATTAAAAAAGAAAATAAAAAGAAAGAAGACAAGAAAAGAAAGAAAAACGCACATTCACGTATCCCTAAAATAAAAATTATAAGAGGAAAAAAAAAGTTACTGGAATACAATTTTTTTTCAAAAAAGGCAAAAATGAAAGATTAATAAAAGTTTTAGAAAAGAAAAAAAATTTTTTATATATAAGGTACCAAAAAGAAAAGAAGAAGAAGAAAAAAAAAAGTTATTTGATTTTTTTTTTTTGATTTTTTTTTTTTTTGGGAGGGGTGGGAAAAATCCTGTATCTCCCTTGTGTCTGTAACCAGCCTCTTGTTGGAGTCTCTGGTCTGCTTGAGGTTCTCTGGCTTGATTGGTTTCTTAAGTCAATTTGTTCGAACAGGCAGAAAAATGCTCTGCTTTACCCAAGATTTTGAGATTCCCCCTCCCAGGTTAGTTTAATGGGAGGGTGATCTGCTTTGAGAATCACAAAAGAGGGGGATGCAGTGATGAGGCTAAGTTCTAGGTAGAGTTGTGAAAAACTCACAGAGCCCAACCTTCAGCCATTCTCAGAGTTTCTGTTTTTCAATTGATTGTCGAGGCTGCTAGAGTGAGGGGCAGCCTCTGGCTCTGATTACCCAGTGAGGAAAGCCATTCCTATGGCTGGCGACGGAGCTGGGTGACTTTTCCCTGGATGGAGCTGAGTCTGGCAAGTCATGCCACCGTTAAATTCTTATGACCTGCTAAATGACTCATTTTATTCCAAGGCCTGAGTTGGAGCTACCGCTCCTCTGAGCTTTGTACTGGGGGGGAGGAGTGGCCATCCGTCCTCTGCTCCCTGAGAAGGAGTGAGGATGTCGGGCTTCTACTCATGCCGAGTCTTGGTTCCTGGGTGGTCTCTGGTCTGCAAACTGGAGGATGAAGATGTCCGCTCCTTGTGGGTTCTTGCTGGTGTTGAGTAGAATCCGTTCACCCACTGCGCCTGGCTCCTTTGTCCCAGACTCTCTGTGGCTCAGGTGTGGTGCCCTGAGGTCGCCACTGCGACCGCTGCCACCGCTGCGGTGGCTGCTGGGAAGCGCTCAGATGTGTCTCCTTGCCTTGACTTCCCCTCTCTTGCCTAACTCTCTGTCCTGTGATTGCACACTTGGTGTGATTCTCTGGCTTAGGACTGTTCACTGGAACTCTAAAACTGCTTTCTATGCGAGAGCTTGTTCAGATTCCAGCTTCTCCTCCACCATCTTCCCGGAACTACAAACAATTTTTCATACACACATCATTGCATAACAACTTATGCATGCAAGTGCTAAAATGAAAAATAGTTTTAAATATTGATATGTGCTTTTATATTGTTAGGGCATCCATCATTCCAATTAGCCAATTGGTATAAGTTTTTATCCTGGCAGATTGCTGATGGATTGTGCATATAATCCTTGCTATTCAAAAGGCTGAGATCTGAGGATCAAAGTTTAAAGCCAGTCTGGGCAGGACAGTCTGAGAGATTATTATTTTCAATTAAACACTGGAAAAATACAAGTGGACCTGTGGCTCAAGATGGTAGAGTATGATCAAATTGTTTAAATAAAGATACAGTTGGACCCATGGCAACAATGAGATGTACAGGATGTTATGTCGAAAATGATCTTTACATCTTTGGGGTGGGGTGTGAGATGGGAAGGGATAGTAACGGGCAACAAAGGAAGGGCAACAATGCTTGATAAGAAGTGCACTCATTACCTTGCCCATGTAATTGTAAGCCCTCAGTATGGTATTTCCACAAAAAAAAAGAATGGGTGTTCCTAAATCAAAACCATTGTCCCAGAGGAAAAACAAAACAAAACAAGAACAACAAAAGCATTATCTCCCTAGGTAGATCATCAGGTGACCTCCAGTTCTCTCCTCTCTATAGCATATTTGATGAAATGAACAACTTCACATTTCTATAAAATGGTCCTATATATTTCCTTCTCCTCATTACACACTATGTGAATAGTATAACATTACATTTCAAAATGGACTAATTAATTTAATTATTGCTCTTGTTGTTACATGCTATGTAGACTACAATTAATAGCCATTAATTAAATATATCCTTGGCTATATTACTTTGAAATATGAAGGTGAATGAACCTATCTGTAGGTAAAATAACAATCATCACTATGTTTTACATATATTTGCACAGAAAACTCATTTAGTTAATAGAGTTGAATTGAATTCAACTAATATATTTATGTGTTTTCTTGCCAATTAGTTTCTGCATATATGCCGTCAAATTCATTAAAAATCAACATATGGATGCAATTATCCACAATCATGAAAGCACATTGCTTAGAATGTTATGGTTGTTAATTATGAAAATAGAAAGCTTAGTTACTCTCATCAGAAAAATTGGTAGCTTGGTAGTTTTTCATAACTATATTAGAAAGCAAATTCCCGAGAGTTCACTGGGGAAACACTTATAGAAGCATTAAACATATTACAAAAGTAATTCCATTCCATCTAATTAGTCAAAGAATTTGGCTTTATGAATTGCTTCCTGCACAAGTGAGAATTAGATGGCCTCAGATGGCTTAAAGCCATTGACATAGAACATGGTCCAATTTACACATCTTTGTGTGAACTGGATCTGTTTTACACCTTCAAACTTAGTTACTTCTCACCTTTCTCTTTATTCTCCACTTATGTAGACAAATCAGCATGAAATCTCTAACACAGGCTGTAGTAAATAACACAACTGAAATGATCTTGCAGTATACTGGGATTAACTACTTTTTTAAGTAGTATCTTGAACCTTCCTCTCTCTAACATAAGTTATAGTTGACCAATTCCCATTAACTTTTCTGCTAAATTATAATGTAACATTAGGATGTTTTTCAATAGGTTCATGAATGAGTGCTTTGATTTATACAATGAGATACATACTGAAACCTTAGTATGAACCAGAGCTAGTTTCATAATAGGAAAATCAAACTATTATTTTCAGATAAAGAACAACAGGTGATCAGTACTCACACACATTCATTCACATTTATGAGTTCATGCAGTGATAATGTGGGATGAGTAAGAATAATCAGAGTAAGATTGTATGTGGAGAATAGGGTACTAATTTACATGTGTTAGTAAATAAAGTGAGTTAAGGTTCTATTGGAAAGAAGAGCAATCCAATTAGAGGGAAAAAAAACACAACAACTGTGAAGTGATAAAGAAGCATTAGGTAGCTTTCCATAGAGTTTTCATTGTAGTTTACGTGAAAGAGAAACCATTAGAATGTCTTAAAGAGAAGAATGTCAAAATCTAAAGCAGAATTATACATGGTGGCTCATATCTGATGTAAACATAGCCACTCAAGAGGCTGAGTCATGTCTGACGACTGAGGTTAAAAATTAGCTCTGCAAAAAATTAAAAATACAAGTCCACAAGATACTTGAGTTAACTAGGTAAAAGTCAGGTGTGGGTCTGTGGCTCAAGTAGTAGATGAAACTCAAGGACAAGAACCAAGTCCCAAGTTTAAGACCAGTGTCTAGTGCAGATTTTAAAGACATATTTCCTTGAGAGAATTTTTGAAGGTAGATTAACACAATTATCTGATTGAAATGAATTTTTGGATGGAAGTTGGTAGGTAGGAGTGAGACTGGTGAACAACTGTCAGTTGTATTTACTGGGAGTTTGCATGTGAAATCTGGCAGAGATAGGTCAGAATTGGGGGTATGGACACTAAGCAAAATTGCAGTCATCATTCTATAGGGTGCTATAAATTTGGGATATGAAGATAAATTAATTTGTTTAGATTAAACTACTTATTAAAAAAAATAGCAAACTATTTTAGTATGAGAGCTCTCTGAAAGACATTTGTGAGATACTGAAAATAATGTGAAAATGAGATAAGAACCTCCTCATGTGCACGCTGATGACAGCAAGGGACTAATTAATATCCTGAGAAGCAGGACAGACAACTGCAGGTAGAGTTAATGAACAGATTCTAGGAAAAGATACCCAGTGCCCAGGAGCAAACATGGTTACACACAGATGTGCTGGCACTTCCTTCAACCCTTACTTTTTTGATCAATATGGTATTCCAGATATAGGGCAGTTGCTAACTTTTTTGGTGAGAATGCTAAGTTTTCTGCTGGGCACCAGTAGTTTACACCTACAACTCTAGTTAATTGGGAGGCTGAGATTAGAGAACTCTGATTCAGAACAAGCCCAGGCAGACAAATCCATGGATAAGACTCTTATCTCGGAATAAACAGCAAAAATCTGGAAGAGCAGGTGTGGCTCAAGTGGGAGAGTGAAAGTTGTGAGGAAAAAGCAAAGCAAGGGTGTAAGGTCGTGAGCTATAGCACCAGTATGGACAATAATAATAAAAATTCTCCTCCTCTTCCTTCTCCTCCTCCTCCTCCTCCTCCTCCTCCTCCTCCTCCTCATCATCATCATCATCTTGTCTGAGAATTAAGGACAATAATACGATGTCTGAGGAGGAGGAGGTTCAAAATAGGGATTAGGAAGATTCTCTGGCTGGATAAAAGCAGACATTTTGTTATACTTCAACCAAAAGAATACTTAACTCAGTGATTATCACCATAAATTGTTAATAGTCAGTGAAGTTGAAAACTTATATCTACCTCTTCATTTTTTAAAATTTTATTGTCAAGGTGATGTACAGAGGAGTTATAGTTACACGTTAAGGAAATGAGTACATCTTCACTTTTTAAAATATATTTTTATTCAAAGATATTGTACAGAGGGGTTACAGTTACATGAGTAACATAATCAGTCCATTTCCAATCAAGCATTGTTACCCTCTACTTTGTTTTTCCCCTACCATCCCTTTCCTCCCCACCTCCCCAACTCCTCCCTCCACCTACCCCCCACAAAGTTGTAAACTACATTTTCAAAATAGTGTCTTGTACACCTCATTGTTACAATGGATCATCCTGTATCCTTATTTCATTTCAGCATTTTATTTCCCTTCCCCTCCCCAAATTAGAAAAATGTATATACAAGATACAGGACACCACAATTAAATTCAGTGACAATAGAGGTTATATCATGGGGGAAGAACATAAAAGAAACAAAAAAAAAATCACATAGTACATTATAAGTACATTAAAACAAACAGTGAGTAAGATACAACTTCTTCTTTCCCTATCCTGGGGTTCAATACACTTAGAATCATCTTATATGATCATAAGTACATAGCTTTTGACCTTTTCTGCTTGTCCTAGACATATTCTAGTTATTGCAAAAAAGGGAAACCATGGGACCTATGTTTCTTTGGGCCTAGCTTACTTCACTTAAGATATTTTTTTCCAAGTATTTCCATTTCCTAACAAATGGGGTGATGTCAATCTTTTTGATGGAGGAATAGAATTCCATTGTATGTGTATGTATATAGATATATATTCATATATGTGTATATCTATATCTATACCACATTTTCTTGATCCATTCATCTACTGAGGGGCATCTGGTTTGGTTCCATATCTTAGCTATGGTAAATATTGCTGCAATAAACATAGTTATTCTGGTAGCTTTAGTATAGCCTTGTTTGTGAATATTTGGGTAAATGCCCAAAAGTGGGATTGCTGAGTCATAGGGGAGCTCTATGTGGAGTCTTTTGAGTAACCTCCATACTGCTTTGTAAAGTGGTTGAACAAGTTAACACTCCCACCAACAATGTAGTAGGATTCCCTTTTTGCCACATACACTCCAGCATCTGTTGTTATTATATTTCTTGATTATCGCCATTCTAATTGGGGTGAGGTAGAATCTCAATGTTGTCTTGATTTGCATTTCTTTTGTGGCTAGAGAAGTTGAACAGTTCTTCATGTGGCCATTTGGCTACTTTTTATTTCCTCTTCAGAGAAGTTTCTCTGTTAAGTCTTTAGCCCACTTATTAAGGAGGCAGTTGTATCTTTGAGGATTTGTTGTTGGGAGATTTATTTTTTTTGAGTTCTCAGTATATTTTAGATATGAAGCTCTTGTCTGTTGTATGGCTAGTGAAAATCTTCTACCAATCTGTGGGCTTTCTATTGATCTTGCTAGCTATGTTCTTTGGCCTGCAGAAGCTCTGCAATTTTGTTCAGTCCCATTTGTTCAACTTTTTTGATTTGTTTTGTTTTGGGGTCATTATTAAGAAAATTTTGGCTCATGCCAAGGAGTCCTAGAGTTTCTCCTTTTCCTTCCTGTAATGTTTTCAGGGTGTCTACTTTGACTTTGAGATCTTTGATGCATTTGTAGATGATTCTGGTGAGGGTGATTTATAGCTTTAGTTTTCTACAGGTGTTAAACCAATTTTGCCAGCACCATTTACTGAAGAGGCTGTCTTTCTTCCATTCTATGTCTTTAGCTCCCTTATTGAGGATGAGGCGGCTATAGGTCTTTGGGTTTATTTCTGGGTCTTCAGTTCTATTCCATTGGTCCTGAGGTCTGTTCATGTGCCAGTACCAATCTCTTTTGGTTACTATGACTTTGTAGTAGAGTTTGAAATTTGGTATTGATATTCGTCCAGCACTGTTATTTTTTCTAAGAATTTTTTCTGCTATTTGGGTTCTTTTATTGTTCCATATTAATTTTTGGATTGCTTCTTTAATTTCCTTGAAGAATGAGGTTGGAATATTGATAGGTATATCATTGAATTTGTCGATAGTCTTTGGCAGTATTGCAATTTTCATGATGTTAATTTTTCCAATCCAGGATCATGGAAGGTTTTCCCACTTCCTTAGTTTTGCTTTAATTTTCTTTTTAAAGTTTCTAAAGTTTTCATCATAGAGTTCCTTCCATTCTCTACATTAACTCGTAGGTATTTTATTTTTGTGGGGCTATTACAAAAGGAGTTGCTCTTCTCATTATTGGCATACAGGAAATCCATTGATTTTTGAGGGTTAATTTTGTATCCAAAGTTTTGAATCAGCTCTACTAACTTGGGAGTTTAAAAGAACCTATGAGCTAGCTAGAGTAATAAGTTCATGGTTACATCAGTTATGGATAAAAAATAGTAATAACCTCCCAACTATTTGAAGTACACTATATTTATATCGTAAATATCACAATTAAACACTTTTGCTAATAAAAATTATGAAGACATTTCTCCTCCATAAAAAGGTAATTCATTTAGTATAAGCCAATACAAACCAAGTAATGTGTGTAAAAAACCATGGGAAAATAGAAGTCAGTGAGAAGTTGTTAAAGATCAACAAAATAAACATCCAAGCAGATCATATTATTTGGCATTTTATTAATACTCTAAACTGAGACATTTTATTAATACTCTAAACTGAGAAGGTAGACAGTATTGGAAATATTAGGATATTAGAATCAACAAAAAATGAAATGAGAATAATACCTGAGGAGAAAAAATGTAATTGTTATGCTATTGAATAAAGAAGAGAGATGATAGTTTGTAAGTGGCTGAAAAGGGTGAAGGGCAATTTAACATCCTGCATATATGAAGAACCAAAAAATTAAATACCGAAAATTATAAATGGGTAAATAATCAATGTACTTTCAAATGAAAAAAGTACAAATGGCCAGTAAATACACAAAGAAATGTACAATGTCATTAGCCATCAGTAAAAATAAGCAAATCAAAGCTACATTGAGATCCCATCACATCTCAGTCAGAATGGTTGTCATTTAAGCATCAAAAAAAGTAACAATTGTAGATTAGAATGTGGGGTGAAAAAAGAGCTCTTTTACATTATTGGTGGGAATGTAAATTAATTCAGGAATATACTTCACCTTTGTTAATTTAGATCTGGGTAAAGTTAGTAGGTTTAAGTGAATTGAGGATTTTACAAATATCTCAGAATTTTTGATGCGTTTAATAATTCAGAATATTGTAGAAAATTATAAGAAAAAGACATCTCCTTAATAATCAGAAGTTAACTCATACTTCCTCTTATATTGTTGTGGGTGTATGTATAATTTAGTTGCATTAAACTGAAATAGCCACAGAATATAAAGTAATTAAACATGGATTTTCCTGGGGTCTCTGAAATGCTGTGTACCTTGCAGGCTTCCTATTACCAAGACTTTCCAATCATGAGGACCAATTTCTTAACGTAAATGATTCTGTATTTACAGACACACACACACACACACACACACACACACACACCCCTTAATTTTGCAAAACAACCTCATTTTCCCACATATTTTTAGCAGATATTTGACTACCATCACTGTAACTACATATAATTTGGAAACAATGTAAAAGCAAGAAATAAAAGTCTTCTGAACAAAAGATAATAAAAAAATCAAAATCAAAATAAATAAACTGTCCTGTAGCTTTCCCTTAGTTTTCATTTCATAAACAGAACTTTCCTATTGTTTTAAAGGTGTTCTTTAAAGGTGTTTTAACAGTGTTCTTACATTTTTTTCATACTTCATTATATAACAAATTGAAACATAGTAATGAGAAGAAAGAAATACAGTCAAAGATTTGGTATTTGTGATATGGCTAAGTGAAGCCATATCGCATTATACAGATCTGTGTAGCTCTCAGGGGAGTGATAGAATTTACCTAGCTTACACACGAAGAATGACTAAACAAATCTCTTCTTTATTTTCCCCTGTAGGCTCCTTACCTATTCCACAATGAATACCCTTGGAGAGTAAAATGTTAATAGGAGACAGATTGCAGTTATCAAGGTATTGGTTTAATTCAATCCTTCCTAATTGGAGCCCGAGCAGCATTGCTCTGATAGATAAATAACTAGAAAAAAATAAAATAGCAACAAGTAAGACAGCATATATTTGGAGGAGACAGGCTGCAAGAATAGAACATCCACATAGCCTCCAGCACCTGACCATGATGAAGGCTGTGAAGAGCTGATAACACCGGTTCTTTGTGGCAGACACGCTTACATGGGTCCTAAAGGCCAGAATTTAGATTTTAAATTAAATGGCAAACAGTTGCTATCAGTTGGAATGAAGAGGGCACTGCAGCAATCCGTGTAGTATTGGTATAGATCTGTGACTCCATTTCAGCAGTCTGAAAAGTATCCAAATGGGAAGATACAATTCCGTGTAATCCGGTAGGGAAGTGCACAGAATGAACTGCTCTGAAGCGCTGGCCAGGGGCAGCAAGGTGAGACAGGAAGGGGAAGAGGCTCTAAGGAAATCTAGGCCACCCCTCAGGTACCATTTAATCACAATGCCTCTGGAAACAAGTTATGATAACATTGTACACAGCAAAGATGACAGTTTGTACAAATAAAGCCTTGTTTGTTCTCAACTTTCTTTAAAGATTGGGAATTTCCTTCCTCATTCTTGGTACAGTTATTTTATGATAAGCAATTCTGTTCTTCTGTGAAGTTCACTTTATCTGTGGCTTTTTCTCCCAACTAGTGGTGTCAGTATTGTCTAATGCTAGCAGCTTAGGCTGTATTAAAAAGCTATGTGTATATCAGCGATCAAATCATTAGTTTTAAATGTAACCTATCTTTCTTGTTCTAATTTTTCCTAGTTATTTATCTAATAGAGGAATCCATCTATAGGAATATTGAGTAAAATATTGAGTACTAGTCTCTATTCTTTATCTGGTAACTAGAAAATGAGGGAGGTGAAAGATATGACATCCATTTGGCATTTTTGAACCATTTCCCTAGGAACCAGTGAAAATTAAGAGGTCAAAGGAATGAATCATTTTTATAGTCTATATAAAAGTGCATTTGTCTATTATCAATGACATTTACAACCATTTATAGGCTTTAATTTGCACAATTGTTTCTTTTTAAATCAGAAATACTCTTTCAGAGTTGGAATAGATCACTGCTAGAGGAATTCAGATCAAGGTTATGCCTTATGACTCTTAACTGGACAGAATTTCCTTTCACATACAAACTTAAATAATACTATAGATTTTGTTGTCAACTAAATGCATGTGATGAATTGTGGCCTGTCTTGAGAATCCACACCAAACAATGAGATGTCTTTTTTGTGTGTCTCTTCTATGAAGCAAGTACATATGCAGACTAGTTCTGAGAATTAACTTTGGAATAAAATTGCTTTTAAATCATTCTTTTTTGTTGTTGTTTGTTTTTATTGCCAAACATGGGGCTTGAACTCAGGGCCTGGATGCTCTCCCAGAGCTTCTATTTTGTTCAAGGCTAGTGTGCTACCACTTGAGCGAGTGCTACTTCTTGATTTTTCTGGGAGATTTATTGGAGATAAACATTTATCTGAATTAGAGAAGGGAAGGGGAACAACAAAAAGGTGAGACAAAGGACAAAGGGTAAACCAATGCAACTGTGATACTCATAAGACAATATGTTGGAGATGGGGGAATAGAGGAGAAGAGAAAGTGGCAGAAAAATGAGGGAGGGGGTAATAAGTTCAACAAGAAATGTACTCACTACCTTACATATGTAAATGTAACCCCTCTGGACATCACCTTGACAATAAAATTAAATTTAAAAAATGAAAAAAATGTCTCATTGATTTTCTTGCCTACGCTGGCTTAAATCACAATCCTCAGATCTCTGCATCCTGAGAAGCTAGGATTATGAATCAACAGCAAGAAGCTTAAGTCACTCTTGTAGACCTGCACTGCTGTGAGTTCTTGAGAAAATTATTCAATGTATTCATGTTGTAGTGTTCTCATCCATAAATCACAAAGAATAATAGTAGTTAATGTATAATTTGTGGGAAGATTAAATAAGTAAATATGTATGTCTGTGTAATGTATGTGTGTTTATATATGTATATGTGCATATATAAAGCATATGTGGATATATATACATACACAGGCCTATGCATTCATACATACATATGAACATACATATGCATTCTTATATTTTGAATTCATATACATTACATATGAATATTTATTTACTATACCCATGCACAAACAATACACGGACATAATGAGCACTTCACTCATGTGAACGCTTATTCCTGCAGTTTTCAGTATTTGTCCTTATTTATTCCATGGGCATCTCAGGCAAGTCTCCATCACCTTCCATCTAAGATTTTGCAATGGATTCCTCCCTAGTATATTCGCACATTCTTTCCTCACCTTACATTCTGGCACAATTACCAGCATGACCTGGTAAAAAAAAATTGCTGAAATAATGAACTGGCTATGTTCTCTGATTGAAGTTCTTCAAATTTCTCAGGTCTCCCTAAGAAGAAGTCAGTGCTACCCTAATAACATGAGTGTTGCTCAGAGATTTGACAGTATACTGACTATTTATATTGATCATCTTTAACTAAATATTTCAGTCAAATTGAAAAATGAGTACCAGATTAAACAAATGATTACTGTGACTGTGAGAATACCTTTCTTAGCATAGTGTGCTTAACTGTTGCATTATGCTGTTTATTTTACAGTAAAGTTAAATGTATCCTTCTAAACTCATCATGCGTAAAATGTTATCAATCCACCCTATCCATATATATTTTGGGTGTACCATCACCACATCATTAAAGCATTTTAGTGATTTTAAATGTTTTCATGTTGTTTTGAAATTGTTTAATGACCTCTCCACTGGTCTATGAAATATCTTACAATGTTAGATATGCTATTGCACAACTTTCAGACTCTATGTTAAAGGACCAAGCCATTGAACAAAGAAACTTAGTCTGCAGGTTCATAATTATAAGGAGAAATGGAAATTCAACTTGGAGAAATGATTGAGGAATGGTATTTGCAGAAGAAAATAAGACATGAAAAATTACCTAATCTTTGATGTGGGCTATTAAAATAATTAAAAATATAGGCAACAAGAAACCAATTGAATCAGCACCTCATCAATACAGAAACACAAATACTTACCTCTTCCAAAAACCCTGTATTGTATTATAGGCTTCTTTTTTTTTCTTAAATTTTTATGAATTTACAAATAATTAATGTATATATTTGAAGTAGTCAAAACATTACAATTACTTACTTTTTAAGATTATTACTCATTAACAGTTATTGAACAATAAGTAGTTACAGACAATTGTATAAAAGAATGAATTTTACTGATCTTGGGACCTATGTCCTTAGCCATGCAGAAGCTCTGCAATTTCATGCATTCCCATTTGTCCAACCTTAATTTGATTTCTTGTGTTTCTGGGTCCCTATTAAGAAAATTTTGGCCTGTGCCAAGGAGACCTAGGGTTTCTCCAATTCCATCTTGTAATGTTTTCAGAGTGTTTGCTTTGACTCTGAGGTCTTTGATCCATTTGGAGTTAATTCTGGTGCAAGGTGATATATAAGGATCTAACTTTAGTTTTCGACATGTAATTAACCAGTTTTGCCAGCACCATTTACTGAAGAGGCTGTCTTTCTTCCATTCTATTCTTTTAGCTCCCTTATCGAAGATTAGATGGCTATAGGTCTTTAGGTTCATTTCTGGGTTTTCAAGTTTATTCCATTGGTCCTGGGGTCTGCTCTTGTGCCAATACCAAGCTGTTTTGATTACTGTGGCTTTGTAGTAGAGTTTGGCAAAGGACATAGTTCTAAGATCAATAGAAAGCCCACGGATTGGGAGAAGATATTTTATATTTTCTAGGCATAGAATAGAAAAGTATCCCATATCTAAGATATACCTGGAACTTAAAATATTAAATCCCCCAAAAAGAAATTTTCAAAGAAACAACTGCTCAATAAATAAGTAGGCTAAAGACTTAAAGAGAAACTTCTCTGAAGAGGAAAGAAAGATGACCAATAGACACATGAAGAAGTGCTCAAACTCCCTAGCCATAAAAGAAATGCAAATCAAGACAAAATTGAGATAGCACCTCACCCCAGTTAGAATGACTATAATCAAGAATTCTAATAATAACAGATGCTGGAGGGGATGCAGACAGAAGGGAGCCTTACTGCATTGTTTGTGGGAGTGTAAACTTGTTCAACCACTTTGAAAAGCAGTATGGAACTTCCTCAAAAGACTCTACATAGAGCTCCCCTATGACCCAGCAATCTCATTTCGGGCATTTACCCAAATGATCACAAACAAAACCATACTAAAGCTACCAGCACAACTATGTTTATTGCAGCCTTATTTACCATAGCTAAGATATGGAACGAAGCCAGATGTCCCTTAGTAGATGAATGGATCAAGAAAATGTGGTATATATACACAAGGGAATTCTATGCCTCCATCAGAAAGAATGACATTGCCCCATTTGTTAGGAAATGGAAAGACTTGGAAAAAATTCTATTATGTGAAGTAAGCCAGGCCCAGTGAAACATAGGTCCCATGGTATATGTCTGAGTCCAGCAGAAAAGGTCAGTTAAGTTGATGTTAGGGGAATGAACCTCAATATAAGTATTCAAAAATTTTTTAGCTTTTTTTTCTTTTATGCAATTGTTTCTATCATATTTATAAGATGATTTCTATGTTGCTTTGTATGTCCCTCACCCACAGTATAAAACATACCTTCACTGTATTTGATGTGGTATAATTTGTGGAAGGGAAGGGAAAAAAACAAGTTGTTTAACTTGGGATACAGGTGGACCCATTGCAACAATGAGATGTACAAGTTGTTATGTCGAAAAACAAACTTAACAACTTTGGTCGGGGGTGGGGTGAGGATCGGGAGGAGAGGAGTATGGGGAGAGGAGGAGTACGGGAAGGAATGGGAAGGGGAAACAACGAGGAGGCAACAATGCTTGATAAGAAATGTACTCCTTATCTTACCCATGTAATTGTAACTCCTCTGTATGGTATTCTCACAATGAAAAATTAATTAATTAAAAATAAAAAACACTTTTACTCATTACACATTGTAAAAAAAAAAGAATGAATTTTTAATGGCTTTTGTTAAATGTAGTCAAGTGCCATTAAAAAGCAAATTTTTCTGTTTATATGTGTTTGATTTTTGTAAGCTTATACTACTAAAATATACACTGACTACTTGTCATAATTAATTTTAATATTTGATTGATTATTGCCGATCTTTAAATGTTTTGTGCAAGAGAATATCTTTGCAATAAGTGATTTTGTCTGCTTTTTCTTTAAACATGTATGATTTTAAGAGGGCTATCCAGTATTTACAGCTGTTCTTTAAAATTGTGCATATAAACAAAATTAGCTGAGACATAAAAAGGAGTACTTTAGTGAATGTGTATGCGTAGCAGAAAAATATAAAATTTATGTAAAATGGATGCTGTTTCTGGATAAATTTTATCATCTTTAGAATACTATGTATAATAGATAGGCTAATAAGGAACATATGACTTTTATCACTAAAAAATACACATTTTTATTGATGCATAAATTAAAATTAGTATATACATAATTATGTGTAATTGTTATATATCATGGAATTTTGAAAGATTTATGTTCCAGGAAACCATCATCACTATCAGAAAAAGTATTTTGCTCTAATATCAGAAAGTATTTGCTCCTTTTGTGGTCATTCCCTGCTTCTCTCTGACTTAATATCTATTTATTTTATTGTATATTATCTTACATCTTATTTATGTGTATAATTATATGTTATAAATTCATATATATAAATTCCTACAGTGGAGTCAAATGAGACAAATAAGTCTCCTTTAGACTTTCTACTCCTATGTAAAACATGAAACCAAACCGTATTTGGAGTTCAAAAGTCACATTTTTATGAAGAAAGAAAGCCTACTTGTGCCACTAGATTAGTTCTTCTTCAGTAAACTAAATTCAGATCTATTTTTAGGTGAAAACATTTCCAGGACATGGCCAATTGCTATTTTGTGAATCATCACTAAGAAAACATATATGGACGCTGCATTGATTTCAATCATTTTTTATCGTGTATTTGTATATTTGGGTCAGTATTCATCTAGATTAAGGCACACTTTACCTCTCAAGTGTTGTGTTTGGTCCCAGAGTCCCCCTGTTTTGAACTTATTAGAGGGTCATATAAATGAGACTAAAGATGAATCTCAGTGGATCTTTTTGATCTTTCTATGGAGATTAGGTTACATTATATAAAATCAATGATAGTTTAAAAATTCAAATTTCTTTCTCTGTTTTGAATGGCCCATTCAATAGTGCAACTCAAGGGTATTGTTGCAGGGTGATTATTGGCACTATCCTCCTCCTGTCTGAGGAGGTCCAGAAATCTTCAAGGCCTGAGATCATATGTACATGAGAAAATGAGAGGGAAAAACATCAAGAATTACATGCAATACCTGAAAAATTATGAGTTTATTTTTTTTGTTCCAAAATACATTTTCAAAAACTTGCTAAGTAAAGTGTTTTGACAGGCAGTAGAAATTATAGGTAGAGAATTAATAGGATTTCTGAATTTAGCCAGAGCATAATGCCTCTCTTTAATGTCTTATTAATATACTACAGCATTTTGACATCAACACAGGGGAAAAAGGAAACATATTTTATTTGAATTAAGACAGTTTTGCATTAATTTTATGTCAGAAGTATATGCAACTATCTACCATATGACATAAGGAAGAGGTTTTCATTAACCTATTGAACTGAAACTATCAATTTGAAGGTTTCTAATGATAGAATTGCTATAAGTTTAATAAAAAGGTAAAATAGGAGGGGAAGGAGGACCAGAAGTAAAAGGAAAATTATTAGTGAACTGAAAATTTATTGAAATGGCCACAGAGAAGCATACCAACAATATGCTTTCCAGTTAGTATTGTTCTGGTTTTAGTTAGCAAAAAATGTATCTTCAAAGTAATAATTGATCCTTTTAAAGGCATCTGTATCTCAGTCACTCTTGATTTTAGTGTCAAATATCACCAATCTCCATTTAGTCACTATTGCTTCTCTACAACACTCAAGTTTAGAGCACTTATTTAAAGCATTTTTAGAAAACAGAGATATTGGCCGTCACTCTTCATGGAATCTGTCCCTGTAATCTCAATGAAACCACTTTACTAATCCAATTCATTCCACTTCATTTCAGCAGGTATATACTAAGCACTTACAGGGTGGCCAACAGTGGGAGAGGGCAAGAAGATGAAACTGAACAGGAAAGCAAAAGGTCACTGCTCCTCTTATGGAGGATAAAAAATAATTTAAACAAGTAGAACTCCTCACAAATAGTGATAGGTGTTAGAAAACTAACACGATGTGGAGAAAGGTTGCCCATGTAAAGAGAGGGAAGACTTCATGTTGTGAGTAGAAGATAGCCATGAAAATGAGATGCAAAGCCAGTCATATATCTAAGGGAAAAAAATAATTGCTGGGAAAAGTATGTCCACCATCAAAGTTGTATTGTAGCAAGAAGATTTTTAAGTTCTTGTAAAGAAGCCAAGCCCAGCAGGGATTAAAAAAAATCTAGTGACTAAATGGAAGGCTCAAGAAAGAAGAAATACAAGGGGAGGCTTCAAACTGTGATTCTGGGATCTCAGCCTTCTGTGCAGCTAGGATTACAGGCTTTAGCCTCAGGTGCCTGGTGTAATTAACGAATCTTTAGAATAGTCGAATTTTGTAAAAATTGCTGACTGTAATTTTGATGTATTATAATCTGTACTCTTTAATTTTGCACTAATATACAAACAATTCTGTAATAATATAATTGCTTATGTGGTATAACTTTATTAGCATGAAAACTGTTTTATCTATTTTCATATATATATATATATTTACATTTGTGACAGTATTGTGGCTTGAACTCATATCCCTATACTCACCCCTGGTTTTGTGATAAAGGCTGAGACCCTACCACTTGAGCTATACCTAAGTCTCTATTGGTTAATTGGACATAGGAGTCTCAGAGTCTTTTTTAGTCTGGCCGGCATTGAATGGCTGTCTTCAGATTTCAGCCTCCTGATTAGCTAGGATTACATAAGTGACCTACCCATGTGAAAATCATTTGATATTAAAGAAACTTGTATTTTGAAATCTGGTCATTTTTACTCCTGGGTATCACAAGA
Source organism: Dipodomys spectabilis (assembly GCF_019054845.1). Classification (NCBI taxonomy): domain Eukaryota; kingdom Metazoa; phylum Chordata; class Mammalia; order Rodentia; family Heteromyidae; genus Dipodomys; species Dipodomys spectabilis. Next base: position 2,521,677 of record NW_024870891.1, on the reverse strand, counting down.
TACTTTAATCTTCAACTTACAGAAAGGTCTATTCTTCATTTATATGTTCACTTAAATGTATTCTGGAGATTTTGTGTCCTTAAAACTTATGTCATTTTACATATTACATGGTAATATTTTGAAGTACAGATGAGTACTAACTCTAGAAGACATGAAATAAAGTCTAGAAATAAGAGCCAGGTATTTCTTTTTTTTTCAGGAACTCCTCTTGTTGAAGATAAAAGATTAGGGTTTATTTATATTTTTTTCAAGTGAGAAAATTTATTTGAATATACTTTTAAGCATTTCAAACTTTATGGATATTCAGTTCACTTATGAGAAGTAAAGTCTGTATCTTATAGACAAATGTTAAGAAAAGTCAAACTTTAGAAAGATGGCAAATTGAATTTGATATTTTTCAAAGTACACATGTTGTATTATTATACACTAGTTTTTAAATATACATGTTTTAATACATATTGGCACCTATTTCCCTAAGTAACAAGTCTGTTTAGGTAGATTCTAAGAATTTAATAAAGCACATTAGCAATTTATGTCATTTACCTCATTTGTTTTTGCATAGTTTTAAATATTAGAAGGAAAATTGTGCATACAGAAGTCACTTACAATTCTTTCCATGGAAATTTCATAAATATTTTACTAATGTTTTCAAATAGTATTTTTTTTCAACTGCTGGTCAGTTACCAATTTTCAAAATATAGCCAGAAAATGACCGTGTTTTACTATATCCAAAATTACCTCCTTGTAAAGCACTTTGCCTTGGTTTACTAAAACTACAGTGAATATTTTCCCAATTTTAATCCTCACTTGCTAGAAATTTATGTCTCATATTATCCAGAGATGAATACAAACTTTAAAATGAGTTAGAGTCGTGCAGAACCTTGCCCTTCATTTCTAGCCTACCTAATTTCCAACTATTTGCTATTTCTGGCTCATCCTTAGTAATGTATAACAGGCCCTTGACTTAGCCCTATTTCTATTCTCCTTGTGTGGGGTCCTTTTACTAATATAATTCATGCAAACTGTGTTTCTACTGAAAATCTCAGCTCAAACATTTTTTCCCTGGTAGTGTAAATCCCCCTTAAAATTTCATTTTCCTTCATCTAAAAAGTCTATTTTAAGTTTAATTCTTTTTCTTTGCATCAATTGTCACTAACATTACCATTTCCTAACCCCCCCCCACACTTGCTTATTTTTACTTCTATCCCCATAAAATTTTAATTTCCAAATGAGGAAGAAAAAAATTATTAATTCTGGACACCAGAGAATTATGAGATCTTGAAGATTACTGTTGGGAACTGGCCTAGCAAAAGACTCCTGGGAGATTGTACACTATGCCCAGCTAAAAGCAGGCCAGAAGCTGTGGCTGAAGAAGAGCATCAGTGGAGATGAGGCCTTGAATTTAAACCCCAATAACTACAATAAATTTATTGAAAAAAGATAAGAATATAGGAGTGTTATTATTTTATAAACCAGACCAAATTACTGTGCATTTTGATCTTACATATACTATGATTCGATTATGTATTGAACTTCCAAATTCATGGAAGAATTAATCCCAGTCTTATTTCAGTGGCAAGAAGAGTGTAGAAACTTTATTCAGCTGTAATGCTTACCAATGAGGCATTAAGTAATTATTAGATTCTATTATTTTACTATAATGGACCTGTAACTGTGTCTTGAAGAACATACAGATACTAAAATACACACAGTTCCCTATTGGATGTGGGAGCACAGGAGAGATTTCCCTTTGTAGTTTGGACATTGTATCTCTAGAATTGTGAGCCTATAAATCCAACACTTTGTATATAGTGATGCTTACCTCAGGTGTTTTATTACACGACAGTATAATAATTTCATCCTGGAGGGAGTATTTGTAAATCCACCTGAGTGGATGACGTTTAATTTTAATGCACAAGTATTTGTGTAAAGAAACATTTCAATGACCAGTGAATGAGATATAAAATAGAAGTTGATAAAATGTTGCTTTACTAAATAACACACAAAATATGAAGTGGGGAAAGATGTTAATGAATAAAGATACAGAAATAAAATTATAGCATTCTGAAAAAACACAATTTAGTCTGATTGCCTGTTATGTTTTATATAAAATATAACTGTTAACAAAAAGCTGAAGTCATGTAATATAGTAATTTGCAGTACTGGTCCATTGATTAAGTCCCAGCTAGTGATATTAAAATCATTTAAATAATTTTATAATATGTATGTTAATGTGTTATACTTCTATATTTTCTAATTAACAGGTATATTTGAGAGTTACTGCTTAAAAAACAAAGTAATATTTCCTAAAAGATCTAGCTGCTAGTAGCGCACAACTGTAATTCTAGTAACTCAACTCAGTGGTGGAGACTTTAAAGTATACAATTTGAGACTGTTTGGGTAATCTGTGAGGTTCTTCCTACAAAACAAACAACATAAAGCAGAGATAAATACACGTTTTCACTGTATTTGATGTTGACAAAATTTGTGGAAGGGAGGGGAAAAATCAAATTGTTTAACTAGGGAAACAGGTGGACCCATTGCAACAATAAGATGTACAAGATTCTATGTCAAAAACAAACTTTATGACTTTGGCATGTGGGGGATTAGAGGGGATTGGGATTGTAGTCATCGAGGTGGGAGGGCAGGGATGGTACAGGATAAACAAAGGATGAGGCAACAATACTTGATAAGAGATGTACTCATTACCTTGCTCATGTAATTGTAACCCCTGTACAGTATTTTCACAATAAAAAACTTACTAATAAAATATTTCTCAAAAAAATAAATATGAGAGTCACGTAGTAGAGTGCCACAAGCAAACAATCCAAGAGTTCATGAAGCCTTTAGTTCTAATCCTAGTACCACAAAAATAATAAAAATACCAGAAGCCCAAGAACTCATACCATTCTTGAATAACACGAAAATAATTGTATTGTTTCTTGCACAAATGTTCCCAGCATTCATCATGATATCTCAGACACTATATTCCAGATTTATGCTGAAGATACCCCCAGGTCCTTCTTATTTTACATTAAGTAGAACGTGGCTAATTTCTATGGTAACAAAATATTCATGGGATTATCCCCAAACAATGTGTTTTGTCTTTTAGGTTATATATTTATGTGTATATTTTTCCAACTAGTGATTTGGGAACTTTTCTTCTTATTTTGTTGCAATAAGAGCCATTGAGTCTTCAAGATCATGAAGGTTGTTTAGCAGAAGGAAAGAACAAAAAATATAGGTGATAAAAATAATACCTCTTGCCTGGGAGCTACTTTCTAAGAACACTAGTGAATGTTTGTCACTGAAGGACATTGGACTCTCTGTATGGTTTTCACTCTATATCTATACCCTAGATTAATAATCATGTTTTTTTTTTCTCAGAGGAAGAAAATCATGACTTCTCTTTGGTATATCTGAATTCTAAATATTTCTAACTTACTCCATCACTATTGTGGTATTTTTAAACCTCTACATCACTTCAGAAATATGAATAAGTAAACACAAGCCTCATGATATCAACCAGTAATTGGTTACTGAGATATGTCTTCAGTGACTGACAGGTTGGGAAACATATACTGTGTCTACATGGCAGGACCATTGTGGTTGCATGGCACAGGTTAGTGCGAGATTTCATCATTTTAACTAGAACATCATGCAGTTTAATACTTATGAGAGGGGATGAATAGAATTGAGAGAGATGGAGGAAAATGACAGAGTCAGTGGCATTGATCAAGTAGCATCATACTCACAAATTGACATGTTAATGTGAAACTCCTTGTACAACCACATAAAGTTAATTAAAAAAATCAAAAGAGTTTAGTTCTAGATTTTTTCATTTCATACTTTCACACCTCAGTAGGCTGACACCAAATAGGTTGTCTACAAAAAACAGTTTAGGAGTGAGGCAAATCAAGTTTAATTATTTGGAAATGAGGATTTAAATTAAAGCCAACTTGCCTAAATGACGCCAGTGTTTAAACTTGAAGATACCAGATCTGATATGCTTGTTTACTATTGGGGCAGTGAGGGGAGTACAAAAATGGCCTTAATTTTTCAATTGCCCCTCAGGATAACTCATTTTACTTGGTTTGCCCAAGTAGCAACACATACTTCTGTTCTTGCTGTCTTGTTAGTTTCTCTGCTTTGTGTTGAATCACATCTGGCTCTCATTTTCCACTGTGTTGAAAGCCTTTGGACCTCATCCACTTGTGAGTTTAAATATCTTAGTTTTTAGAATGATAAGTTTTATTTCATCTTCAAACTTGCAGGACTCAGAAAAAGTTAGCTTCATTTTCTTATTTCACTTTGATATGAGTCCTTACTCAGCTTGATCATGTTCCAACACACAACTTCAGTTCGTGAAACCACATTGAGGGAGGCATGTACAAAGCCCTTTTGTAATTGTGTAATCACGTAGTCTGAAATCTAGATGCACACCCCCTTTCCCTTCCAGTTCTTTGATGCTACCGATTGTTGCATCCTACTCCGGTGCTGTGGTGTCTGAGTACAGCAGCTCCTGTACTGAGTACTGCGTATTTCCTTTAATTCGACATTGTGGATGAAGAAATAAGAGTATTTGCAGGATAGATATCCTGTTTGACAAACCCTAAAACTTTATAAATGAAAGATGTACCTAGAGGGTGGTATAGTTGGTGCAAACTTGAGGTTTTTTTGTTTCATTTTCTTTCATCCAATGGAAATAAACAAGTTCAACATGAAAAACCTTTATGTTTGCTGTATCATTCAGGTACAATTGCCCATGGACAATTGGGTTTGACTTCTGATCTAGTCCAAACCTTGATTTTAAGGAGAGAGAAGACTTTACAAAAGAAATAAAACATCCCCCTAAGGCTTCTGAATTAGTTAACAATAAAACTAGGAAAAAGACTGGAAACAAGTCTAAATTCAAATTGAGCCTAATTCCTGTTACAAATTTCTGTCACTGAATAATTTCTATTACTTTTCTGTTGTTGTATACATATATAAAACATAATAACAATCCCGTGCACCTGTATACTTATTTTCCTATTTCTATGTAAGGTCTTTTTTGGTTATTTTATTTATTTTACATGAACTTGTATTTTTCTCTGTGTGTCTCTGAGTGTGTGTGTGTGTGTGTGTGTGTGTGTGTGTGTGTGTACTTTGCCAGTACTTTTAAAACTCAAATTGCCTCAGTTCTTGCCTGGCTTTTCCACTCACAGCTGGAGCTCTACCACTTGAACCACACCTCCACATCTTGATTTTGTTGAATGGGATAAGAGTCTAATGGACTTTTCTCATCTGATTGGCTTAGGATCAGATCTCAGCTTTCTGAGTTGCTAGTATTACAGGTATCATCTAACATTGCTCATGTGTTCAAATATTTATTTTACTTAATCATTTGCCTCTTTTTATTATTGTCATTATAAAGGTGATATACAGATTGGTTACAATTATGTACATCAGCTTAAGAGTACATTTCTTTTTGAAGAGTGTCAACACCTCTTTCCTCATTTTCTTCCAGGTTTTCCTTCCTGATCCCCGTCCCTCCCAAGTTGTATAGTTCGTTTTCAACGTAGTGAGCATTACTGCTGCATTTGTTCACCCTTTGTCCCACCATTTCTGTATGCCCCTTTACCCTCCACAAGACAAATAAACTTATGTACAAGATACAAGGTACAGAAATCACAATGATAAACAAAGGATTGAAAACAAAAACTAAAAGCAAAATAACAAAATATAACCCTCTTTCTTCCATTTCTTGGATTTCATTTTGATAAACATCATTTTTATATGGTCATATTGCCTTAGCTATTGAGCCTTTGTGATTCTCTCCTAAGAATATGAACCTTTAGTCTCACTGTGTGAATGTCTACGTAAAGTCTTGCATTATTTATCATATCCTAGCATATTTTTTTTCTTTTACCATCTATTGTTTTTTAGTTGTAGCTTTATAGGCACATTATAGTTACAACAAATGAGGGAACCCATGCAACCTATGTTTCTTTGGGTTTGACTTACTTTTCTTAATATAATTTTTCCAAGTCTTTCCACGTCCTGATGAAGCAAAAAATTCCATTGTGTATATATACCACATTTTCTTGACTCATTTATCAAGGAGAATCTGGGTTGATTCCATTTAATACATTTCTTTCTTTTAATAAGATCACTGGGAATAAAGACTTTTCACTTCCTACTTAACACAACTATTCTGAAGAAGCCATGAACGTATCATACAGTTATGGCCATAAGGGTGAACGTGTGAGATAAGTCTGTTCCATCATTACATATATCCATACCTGAGGCATTGCCTATGAGCCTGAATTCTACCAACAAGAGAACTTCTTTGGAGATAAAGTATCAGGAGATCTGTCTGTTTACTCCACCTTCTTACCCTTTTGGTCAGGGTAATGTATTTTATGTGCTACCTCCACCTCGTTTTCTGTAATAGCTGAGACATAAACAAATCTTTCCTCTCTAACTCAGAATGGGACTGGTCTACGATGTACTTACTGAAACCATGGACCTCAGACACCAGGAATACAGCTTGGAAGAAAAAGAATGGCCCTAAGCAAGGTCACCGCCATGGGGATTGAGGATGAGCATCAACTTTGAACAAGTTTCCAGTGTAAAGACTGGTCACTGAGTTATATATAAACTCTGACACATATTTCCATGACCCCAGCTCCGTGAGGCAGTGTTTTAGGAGTAAGGAAGCCAGATGCAACACATTATGGAGAAAAAGATCCAATAAGAGGTAGAAAATGTCAGTTACTGTACCTTTATTTAGGATTTTTCAACCTGTGCCAAGGAGCCCTGGTGCTCTCCCTATCCTTTCCTGTAATATTTTCAGGGTATTTGATCTTACATTGATATCTATGATGCATTTGGAATTGATTGTGGTACAGGAAGATATATAAGGATCTAACTTCAGTTTTCTATAAACGTATAGCCAATTTTGTGAGCACCATTTGTTGAAGAGAATAATCCCATAGTTCTACACCTTACATTCACCAAAAATACCACAAACAAAGCCACACTAAAGCTACCAGCACAACTACTTTCATTGAAGCATTGTTTACCATAGGCAAGATGTGGAATCTATCCAGATTCCCTTCAGTAGATGAATGGATCTAAAAAATGTGATATACACAATACAATTTTATGCTTCTATCAGAAAGAAACAAATCATCCCATTCAGAAAGAAATGGAAAGACTTGGGGAAAAATCATATTAATGAAGGAATCCAGACTCAAAGAATCACAGGCTCCATGGCCTCACTCATTTGTAATAATTAGTATATGTGTAGCATATTCCTAGCAGAGGATCACAATAGCTCAATAGCTATGTACATATAACCATATAAAATGATGTTAATCAAAATGAGCTACAAGATATGGAAAAAAGAGGGTTTCTTTTCTTTAGTGTACTGTTTGCATTTATTCCTTTTTTCTTTTACATTTTCCTGTGGCTTATTCCCTGTTGTCACTGTTTTTAATTTTGGTAACCTTTGTCTTGTATATAATTTATCTGATTCAGGCGGGAAAAGTGAATATGAAAATGATGAGACATAGGATAAAGGGTGAACCCACGCAACAGTGTTACTCACAAGACATTACAGTGGATCTTTACAACTTGTGCAGGAGGGGAGTTGGGGGAAGGGAAAGTGGGAGAAACAAAGGAGGGAGTAACACTATTCAAAACGAAATATACTTACTGCCTTACTTAAGTAACTATAACCTTTACAATTTTTAGAAAAGAAAGAAAGAAAGAAAATGGCAATTACTCTGTTATAATCCCCTGAATTGGAACACTGGGAAAGTTAGGGCACTTTAAGAACCTAACAAATATACCTACACAAGTACATCCCGGTTCATACCTGGCTATGTGTCAAATATTAAGCAACATCAGTAACAGAGGAGAAAAGCAATGATGGCACATCTCTTCACAGAGAACTTCAGTAAAACCAAATGAAGAAAAGATCATCATGGGCAGTATGAAAGGGGGATAGTTCATCCTCCCTCTGTCCCTCAATACCAGAAAAAGTACTCATGAATGAAATCTTCTTTTAGGTTTCTAGGACTGTAAGGTGCATTCAGATATTTAATATTAAATCTTAGGAGACTTCTTAAATTTGGTAATTAATTTCAAAGTAAATGAGGTAATCTTTAAGGCAGTGAAGAGTGAACTTTGGAGTCAGTAGAATCAATGTCAAAATCACCTTGTCTACCTTAAAAATTTGCTGTTCTATTTATTTACATTTTTTCTCCTATACCTTTGATAGCTTAATGTAGTGATATATTTTTGGGGCCATATTGTACATCCACAATTTGGTATCCAGTTCTCCCATTTGTTGGACAATTCTTCTGGGAGATCTTTATTGAGGACTCCTGTGAGTTCCATGATTCCTTGTCCTTCCCATACCAATGAGATTGGGGCAAAATGGAATGAATAATAGGAGGAATTGAACCCTCAACAATGTAAACTTACCACTTATGTCAGGGAAATCTACCTGCTATATAATCTGAATTTTTCTTTTCTTGTCTTTTTTTTGCTCTTTAAGTTTTTATTTATTTGTAGTGTTCAGTCAGCATTCTCTGCCTGGTCCATCCATGTGGAGAATGTGGAGGTTAGCCCTCATTGCTTTTTTTTCTTTTTCTATTCAAGGCTAGTGTTCTATATCTATATAGACTCCTTGAGCCATACTTCTAGCTTTTTTTTTTTTTTTCAAAAATTGGGCAAAGTAGCAGGGTATAAAATTAACCCTCAAAAATCAATGGCTTTCTGTATGCCAACAATGAGAAAAGCGTGGCTGAAATCAGGAAAGCAACTCCATTTGGATTTTTCTTTTATATTTTTTCATCATTTGTGCAGATTATCCTTAAAAAGCTACCATTTTAAATTTACCTCTATTTGAATTACTTCTATGATCCTGGATCAGTCTATAACATATATATATATATATATCAAAGTCCTTTCGTTGACAGAATATACCATAGCTGGTTAGTTGTGGAACCAATTTACTTCTCTTTCTCTTCACTAAAAATTTGACTGCATTTGTAACCATCGCTGTACATAATTATGACTATGTGACTCATGCTGGACTGTGGAACACGTTTGGGATAGATACGGGTCTCTTGTAAACTTGGACATAAATGCTTCAATATATGTTTAAACCATTTTCTATTTTCTAGGTTTTTCATCTTTTGAAGGGATTTGCTGTACACAGCACAGACCTAGAAGAGTGTATAGATGCAAAACAAAAAGGGACAATTGCTTTATCAAATTCAGAAGGCTGATTTTCCAACACTCACAGAAAGAGCATGAACAATGCCTCTGAGACTTAGTGATTTCAGCATTCTGACTGTAAGCAGAATGGGGTTCCATTTCTCCTCTAGTTATATTGTGTTCCATAAAATCAAAATATGTTCTGGACATTTAACTTTATTGTTTAGGCACAATCAATAAACACGTGAGAATTCTTTCCAAATTTATGATCTGTGAGACATTACCTGCCAGCAGGGGGCAGCTTTACTTAGTGCCATCCATCAACCAAAAATGTGAAGTGACTTGTTCAATATATAGGTCTCATAAAACTATCTGAATGCTTATTCTTCGACTTCAGATTAATAGCCAATTGCTGTACAATTTTAAGATAAGTATGGATTAATTGCTGATCTTGTTTTTCTTTCCAATCAAAACTGAGCAAAACAGATTCAGAAAATGTACCCATTTTTGTAGAATTTATATACTTGTCATTTTACAGACTTGCTTTTGTGTTTATATGTATATAAGAATGTTGTTGCATATGTGCATGTATATAAACATTTCTAGTCAGTATATATTTACATAATGAATGGTTGAAGATGTGAATAGGTCATTTTAGTCTCTGATAGCTGAAATGAGTAACCCTCAAATACAGAATACACCTTTCCCAAGAAATCTAAAATTTTTATATATGTGTATGTATGTATGTATGTCTCTGTGTGTCTCTGTATGTGTATTTCCATATGCACACTTATTAAAGATATAACGGAATTATGACCTACTATGCTTATACTGTAATTCTGGATACTTAAGAGGCTGAGATTGGAAGAACATGGCTAGAACCCAGCCCTGGTAGTAATATCTATGAGCTTCCTATTCCCAATGAAACAGCAAACAGTCTGAAATGGAGCTGTGGCTCAAGTGGTAGAGAGCTAGCCTTGAACAGCGAAGCTTAGAGTCCTGAGTTCAAGCCTCAGCAACACACACACACACACACACACACACACACACAAATTTGTTACTGTGATGGGCACTGGTGGCTTATCCCTACAATCCTAGCTACTGTAGAAACTGAGAAATTAGCCCTGTAGTTCAAAGCCAGCACAATTAAGAAAGTCTTTGAGATTCTTTACTCCAATGAATTAAAAGGAAGATGAAAGTGTAGCTCAAATAGTAGAGTTTCAGTTTTGCCTAAAAAAATCTAGACAGAGTGCAAATTCCTGAGATTAATCATCAGTACTGGCACTAAAATTAAGTAAGTAAGTAAGTGCTCTTTAGAGCTTCTGTTTAATACAATGTAAAGCTTCAATTTAATGTAATGGTACCTTCACAAATGTCACCAGAGCTCTAGAGCAAATGTGTTACCTCCAGGCAGCTCCACAGATTAAGCTATACTACATTTCTCAAAGACAAAAACAATACGGAAAGGGTTGAGAAAAGAGCTTTAATTGTGGTCACGTTAGAAATAACTGATCAAAGTGTTTAGTTACCCCGGGCCTATCTGTGAAGGGCTGTCATAACTTTGACATTTTTTAAATTTTTTAAATTTTTTTATTTTATTTTATTTTTTAATTTTAATTTTTATTTTTTGTGAACATACTGTACAGAGGGGTTACAATTACATGGGCAGGATAATGCGTATATTTCTTATCAAGCATTGCAGCCTCCTCCTTTGTTTACCCTTCACATCCCTTCCCAGCCTCCCCCCTATTGTAAATGAGTAACCAAAATTTAAAATTAGGGCTTTGTAGAGCTATTAGCTTTGAGAACGTGTTGTCTTCTACAGCTATGATCTGCCTGACCATTGTCTCAATCTTCAGGATGGATCTAGAGAAGTCTGCATTGCTGTTAGCACTTGAGCGAGTGAGAAATCTGTGTCTCATGAGATGATTGTTTCTGGTGAGGGTGAAACCTGTTTCCATCCTGGGGCTATTGCTCTCCCTTGAGGAGAAATCTCATCATGGGAAGATTTGCCCCGTGACCCTTATGGTTGCTAACATTTCTTTGTCATAAAGACATTTATCAATCACTGCAGTCATTACTGAAATCTAAGGGAAATATTGAAGAAGAGACTTAAAAGGGGGAAAATTTTGAAGAGAATGAATGAAGACAGAGAGGGACAAAATGGAATTAAAGAACTGATGAGCTGTTTCAAACTCAGGTAAGTCATATTACAATTAGACCAGTGGCTCAAATTCCAATGCTTCAATGTTATATGATTCCATTATTGAGGCTTAATAAAAGAGAGCTTAAATCTGGGAGTCCCAATATACAATGCAGTAATCCACAACTGAGTTCTTTCAAGGTCCTATCTATATATGTCATGATGATCCACCGACTGTTTAGCTTGAATGTAGAAAAATGGGCTGTTTCGGACAGAGCCAAAATTAACTTGGTTATCTTTTTGTCCCTTTAAATAGACATCTATTCTGAACCTCTGATTCTGACCTAATATCATTGTGACTATTAAGTAACATTCTTAGGATGCATTGTTAAACTTAACAGACCAATGGCTTCTAAAAATAGAGTGTCAGGCTCTAAGTACAAACTCAAGGATTCTGTACGTGTAATCCACTCACCTGCTCTCATATATATATATAAAGAGAGAGAGAGAGAGAGAGAGAGAGAGAGAGAGAGAGAGAGAGAGAAAGAGAGAGAGAGAGAGATGATAATTACTAAAAGCAAGGAGAAGAAATGTATTACACAGCTCAAGAAACCACAGGAAGATGGGAATTATGCACTTCAGCCAATCTTTAGCCACCTGAGCTATAATAAAGAGCTATAGGTTAAAATATGCAAAGAGGTAAGAGCTTATAGGAGAGTGCTAGATGTAATGAATTAAAGGTCTCAGTTATGAGTATGGGCTGTTGACCATTATCTCATCCAGTTCTTGGAGATTCTAGAGAAGTGGCTATTGTTACTGGCATGACTTTAGTGATATGCACCAATGCCTGAAAGGTGACCTGCTCTGATATTGTAGCTGCTCTCTTCTTGTGGAATAGTTTATTCTATTCCATCCTTCCTTGCAATTTTCCTATCAAAATAACTGCTTAATGTAAGCGCCACCATTTGCAAGAAACTGATTAAGTTAAGCAAAATCCTGTCAGAGGAATTATTCTCTCTAGGGCCTGAAGGTCTGCCTGACCAAAGTGACAGAGAGACAGATGGGTAAGAATTATTTTTCTGATAAGTTCTTACTTTGGCTCAATGTTTGGTTGATTGCTCAGGTTAACTTTAACATTTTTTAAGTCAGCCAATAACACAATATTGTGAATCTAACCTCTGACAAATTATAACGATGGACAATAATGCACTAAGGATTACCCACCCAGTACATTTTCTTATTCGGTACTGTCAGTAGCACACCTTTCTGCAGGCATAAACTTCACCTTGTGAAGTTCCTTTGGAGTTGAAGTACTTATTCCTATGTGACATGCAATAACCAGAGCTATTTCCTTGATTATTATTATTTTGATTGATTATTATTGTTTTTCTCAATGATGGGGCTTGAATTCAAGGCCTAGGCACTATCCTTGAGCTTTTTTGCTCAAGGATAGTGTTTTTCCACCTTAAGCCACAGTTCCACTTCCATTTTTGGGGGGTGGTTAATTGGTGATAAAAGTCTCACAGACTTTCCTGCTTGGGCTGGCTTCGAACCCCGACCTACTGATCACAACCTCCTGAGTTGCTAGGATTACAGGCATGAGCCATCAGTGCCAATCCTGAAATTATTATTTTTTCACTATTTGGATTGTAATATCATAAGATGGCTGAGATATTAACTAACTCTATTTGTATCGTGTTTTTTTATTATTTATTTATTTTTTTAAATTTTATTTTATTTTATTTGTGAACATACTGTACAGAGGGGTTACAATTACATGGGCAGGATAATGTGTACATTTCTTACCAAGCATTGCAGCCTCCTCCCTTGTTTAGCCTTCACATCCCTTCCCAGCCTCCCCCTTCCCCCCAATCCCAATCCTTCTCCTGCCCCCCAATCCCCGCACTGACGATGTAAAGCTCCTTTTGAACATGACAACTTGTACTTCTCATTGTTGCAACAGGTAGACCTGTATTCTTAAACTACTTGTTTTTCCCCATCTCCTCCACAAGTTATACTGACATCAAATAAAGTGAAAGCAGGGGTTATACTGTGGGGGAGGGACATAAAAAGCAACAAAGAAATAAACTTTTAAATGCGTTAGAAACAAATGCATGAAAGAAAAAACATTAAAATATATATCTAAGAGTTCATTTTCCTAACATCACACTATCTGACCTTTTCCGCTTGACTCATACATATACTAGATATTGCAAATAAGGAAAACCATGGGACCTATGTTTCTTTGGGCCTGGCTTACTTCACTTAATTGAGATGAGAAAATTGATGGGATATTGACAAGATTAGAGCATTTCCTATCTTATATTCCCTGCTTCTTCTATACCAGGGGTGATTTTATTGAATGGAACTCATTACTCATCCTAAATATATTTCTCAGAGAATTATTTCTCCCAAAAATAGTTGCTTTTTGAACAGCACTAACTCATTGTCTTATAATCATATAATGAAAAATTTGGCATACATTTCAAATCTCAAAGTGCTAGTGACCTTGATTCATTTCTTATCTCCTTCTGTTTATCTCTGGTATTACTTCCCTCCTGGTTATTTTCCTCCAACTTCAAAAATAACAAGTGTACACCAATTTCTTCACATGATCCGCCTGACCTGTGTTTCATTGTTACATCTCTTTCTGATCTACCAGCGTTAGGTTCTCAACAACTAAAGTTTTATAATTAGACTAGGCTCACCCCAGTTGTCCAGGTTAACTTTCCCATTTGAAGATGTTTAACCTTTGTCACATGGGAAAGGAAAATTTATCGTCATACGCAAAGGAATTCACAGGTATGTGGGACTTACATATATATGTATCTCTGAAGAACCCCTATTTCTATCTCCCACACAGGACCTTCTTAGCAATGGACAAGCTATTACAATACAATACAATTAAAAAAAAAAGTTACTGGGCAAAATTTCTAGAAACAGTTTTTAGCTAGAAAATACTGAGGTTTATTAGACCCTTTCTGCTTGATCATGCTCCTATCATGCTTTGTGAACTATAATCAGTTTAGCTAACCCTCTGAGAACAGAGACAAGCACAGAAAAAGAGAAAACTAGAAATTACAGTATAGTCTCCAACCTGCCTACATTAGAAACTTCTATGTAAAGGAACAGATAATTCTTATTTGATTTGTTACTGTTTAATTTGGCTTCTTCATATAGCTTTTGGAAAAATTCCTAGTTAATGTATTCATCAAAGTAAAGCTGAGTTGGTCATTATAAAAGAGAAAGATCTATGGGGATTTTAGGATGCATTTCTTTTTTTAATTTTTATTTATTTTTTATTGTGAAAACAATGTACAGAGGGGTTACAATTAGATGGGCAAGATAATGAGTACATTTCTTATCAAGAATTGTAGCCTCCTCCTTTGTTTACCCTTCCCATCCCTTCCCAGCTTTCCTCTGCCCCCCCACCAAATCCTCCCCCCCACCAAAGTTGCAAAGTTCGTTTTCGACATGACAACTTGTACTTCTCATTGTTGCAAAGGGTCCACCTGTATCCTTATCTAAACGACTTGTTTTTCCCCTTCACCTCCACAAATTATACCGTCATCAAACACAGTGAAAGCAGGGGTTATACTGTGGTGGAGGGACCTACAAAGCAACAAAGAAAAAATCTTATAAATGCATTAGAAACAAATGCATGAAAGAAAAAAAAAACCATTTGAATACATATCTTAGGGATCATTTTCCTAACATCACCTTATCTGAACTTTTCTGCTCGACTCATACATATACTAAATATTGCAACTATGGGAAACCATGGGACCTATGTTTCTTTGGGCTTGGCTTACTTCACTTAATATAATTTTTTCCAAGCCTTTCCATTTCTTAACAAATAGGGCAATGTCATTCTTTCTGGTGGAGGCATAGAATTCCATTGTGTATGTATACCACATTTACTGATCCATTTTTCTACTGAGGGGCATCTGTTTTGGTTCCATATGTTAGCTATAGTAAATAATGCTGCAGTAAACATAGTTGTGCTGGTAAATTTAGTGTGGTCTTGTTTGTAAACATTTGGGTAAGGGCTCAAAAGTGGGATTGCTGGGTCATAGTCTATGTGGAGCTCTATGTGGAGTCTTTTGAGGAACCTCCATACTACTTTCCAAAGTGGTTGAACAAGTTTAAACTCCCACCAACAATGACGTAAGGTTCCCTTCTGTCCACATCCCCTCCAGCATCTGTGGTTATTAGAGTTCTTGATTTTGCCATTCCAACTGTGGTCAGGTGGTATCTCAATGTTGTTTTGATTTGCATTTCTTTTATGGCTAGAGAGGTTGAGCATTTCTTCATGTGACTATTGGCCCTCCTTCTTTCTTCTTCAGAGAAGTTTCTCTGTAAGTCTTTAGCCCACTTATTTATTGGGCAGTTGTTTCTTTGAGGATTTGTTGTTGGGGGATTTAATTTTTTGAGTTCCAAGTATACTTTAAAAACTTGAAAAAGGAAATCAAAACAGAACTCAGAAACTGGCAAAAGCTCCCATGCTCCTGGATGGGAAAGATTAACATCGTGAAAATGGCAATACTTCCCAAGGATATCTACAAATTCAATGCGAAACCTATCAAAATTCCAACCTCATTCTTCAAGGAAATAGAAGAGGCAATCCAAAAATTCATATGGAACAATAAAAGATCCTGAATAGCAAAATCCCTCCTCAACGGAAAGAATAGTGCTGGAGGAATATCAATACCAAATTTCAAACTCTACTATAAAGCCATAGTAATCAAAAGAGCTTGGTACTGGCACAAGAACAGAGCTCAGGACCAATGGAATAGAATTGAAAACCCAGAGATGAACCTACAGACTTATAGCCATCTAATCTTCGATAAGGTAGCTAAAAAATAGAATGGAAGAAAGACAGCCTTTTTATAAATGGTGCTGGCAAAATTGGTTAACTACTTGTAGAATACTAAAGCAAGATCCTTGTATATTTCCCTGCACTAGAATCAACTCCAAATAGATCAATGACGTCGGAGTCAAGGAGACACTCTGAAACATTACATGATGGAATAGGAGAAACCCTTCGTCTCCTTGGCGAAGGCCAAAATTTTCTTAATAGAGACCCGGAAACACAATAAATCAAAGAAAGGTTGGACAAATGGCATTGCATGAAGTTCCAGAGCTTCTGGATGGCAAAGGATATAGCTAGAAAGATCAATAAAAAGCCTATGGATTGGGAGAAGGTCTTCACTAGCCATACAAAAGACAAGGGTCCTGTATTTATTTTATTGGGCTTTGTCTTCAATTTTCTAAAATTGTCTTCAATTTTATTCGGGGTCTCCCTACATTCTATTATGTTTCAGGTAATTCATTTATTTGTTTACTTATGAATTTATAGGCCCATTTTAGCTACCAAAAATGAGAGAAACCATGTAACCTGAGGTTCTCTAGGACTAGCTTACTTAACTAATAATATATATTTGAATATATATATATATATATATATATATATACATAATTGTAGTTATTGTAGTACATTATTTTTGCTTTGAGTCAGGAGAAAAAACAAACAGAACATTTTATTGTTTACCAAAAATTTTACCAGTTAGAAATAACAATCACAAATACAAAATAATGACATTGAAACAATCACTTGAAAAATAATGAAAACTCAGAGAACTAAGTTGAGAAAAATGTTAGTAACTCAAAATATAAAATACCTTAATATCCCTGCAGAGAGCAGGCAGTAAAATATATTATAGTATGTTACTCCAAATCATTCAGAACTTGCTACTAAAACATGACAATATTGGTTTTATATAAAATATAGATATAAAAAGTAGAGCTCTGAAAAAAATCTCAAATATGTCTGTATAATAAAGTTTATTCCAAAGAGGGAAATGTAAGTTTGTTTCATATGATAACAAAGATGGAGAGTAATCTTAGATATTTTTTCCATATTTAATTGACTAATGTTGCTTGATTCTAAATTTCCTGTAGCATTTATAGGAGGTAAATTTTGTAAAGGTTTGTTTAAAGAAATATTACTAATGCTAGTGGAATCATTAAAGAAAGGAGTAACTTGCAAATGAATCCGCTAGTGTTTATAATTACCTATGTGGATTATAGTTATGCCATAATTTTCACATAGTGAGTGAAGAAAAACTCCTTGTGTTTCTTTTAGATAAAGGTAAGGTTAGAACTTAAATAACATTCCTATTTTATTCAATTATATTTACATAAATCTACCTTAAAATTAAAATTTTAATATTGATAATGACTCTGACTATTTAATCAAGATAATAAGGTAATTAAGCCAGGTGCAGGTGGCTAATGCCTTTAATCCTAATTACTTAGGAGGCTGAGATCTGAGGATAATGGTTCAAAGCCAGCCTGGGCAGGTAAGTCTGTGAGACTCTTATCTCCAATAAACTACCAGAAAACTGGAAGTGGTACTGTGGCTCAAGTGGTAGAGCACTAGGCTTGAGTTAAAGAGCTGAGTGACAGCCCAGAGTTCAAGCCCCATGACCGACAACAACAAAAAAGTAAAGTCATTATTTATTATTGTCTTCATTATAAAGGGAAAAAAACCTTAGAGTTAAGATTGATTCTAAAACCCACACTAATATATCATTGACTGAATATCTTGTTAGAGTTTATTAATGCCCCTAGATTTCTGTACATAAAGTTCTCCTGGATAGACAATTATGATGATACAATGATATTATTAACTTATATCATTTACCAATTCTGCACACAAGACTCCAGAAGGTTCTAAAATTGTTTCTATTGAATCTCTGGACACATGAGTAGTCGTGTATTGGTAAACTGGATTTTTATGCAGTGTTTCCAATGTTTAGTCACAGATAATTCATCTTCTCCAGTTGTGAATCTTGTGAAATCAGTTATGAAGTGTCCAACTGTCAGTGAGCAGGGTTCCTTTTCCAAGAAAAGGAAACCAGAGTAATTCCTTTTAGTTTCTGTTACTCCTGTTTTTGCTTTCTTTTCCTTTTGTCTTGCTTGTTTTTATTTGGGAGGGTAAGACGGCACAGAAAGGTGGAACAAAGGGTGAATATAAACAACAGTGGTACTCACGAGACAATATCTGGAAATGAAATGTACACCTTGTGAGTGGGAACAAGAGGGAAAAACTGGATGAGAGCTAGTAAAGGGGAGACATAGTTCATAAAGAACTACACTCATTACCTGACTTGTGTAAATATAACTCCTCTACTTATCAGCTGTACAATAACAATCAAAATATAAAATAAAAGGTACATGTAGAACAAAAGGATAGGTCATAATAAACATTTTATTATTCACAATTAATGCAATTATGTGTCATAAAATAGTACCACAAGCTGTATGGTATTTTCTTTTATTTATTTATTTTTTATTGTGAAAATACTGTACAGAGGGGTTACAGTTACATGGGCAAGATGATGAGCACATTCCTTATCAAGCATTGTAGCCTCCTCCTTTGTTTCCCCTTGCCATTCCTTCCCATCCACCCCTCCCCCTCCCACCCAATCCTCCCCACCCACCAAAGTTGTAAAGTTCGTTTTTGACATGATAACCTGTACTTCTCATTGTTGCAAGGGGTCCACCTGTATCCTTATTTAAAAAACTTGATTTTCCCCTTCCCCTCCACAAATTATACCTACATCAACAGGGGTTATACTGTGGGAGAGGGACATACAAAGCAACAAATAAATAATCTTATAAATGTGTTAGAAACAAATGCATGAAAGAAAAAAAAACATTTGAATACCTATCTTAAGGTTCATTTTCCTAACATGACCTTATCTGACCATTTTTGCTTGACTCATACATATACTAAATATTGCAAATACGGGAAACCATGGGATCTATGTTTCTTTGGGCTTGGCTTACTTCACTTAATATAATTTTTTCCAAGCCTTTCCATTTCCTAACAAATGGGGCAATGTCATTCTTTCTGATGGAGGCATAGAATTCCATTGTGTCTATATACCACATTTTCTTGATCCATTCATCTACTGAGGGGCATCTGGGTTGGTTCCATATCTTAGCTACAGTAAATAATGCTGCAATAAACATAGTTGTGCTGGTAGCTTTAGTGTGGTATTGTTTGTAAACATTTGGGTAAATGCCCAAAAGTGGGATTGCTGGGTCATAGCTCTATGTGGAGCTCTATGTGGAGTCTTTTGAGGAACCTCCATACTGCTTTCCAAAGTGGTTGAACAAGTTTACACTCCCACCAACAATGAAGTAAGGTTCCCTTCTGTCCACATCCCCTCCAGCATCTGTGGTTATTACAGTTCTTGATTTTTGCCATTCTAACTGGGGTGAGGTGGTATCTCAATGTTGTTTTGATTTGCATTTCTTTTATGGCTAGGGAGGTTGAGCATTTCTTCATGTGTCCATTGGCCATCCTTCTTTCTTCTTCATAGAAGTTTCTCTGTAAGTATTTAGCCCACTTATTTATTGGGTAGTTGTTTCTTTGAGGATTTGTTTTTGGGGGATTTAATTTTTTAAGTTCCAAGTATACTTTAAAAACTTGAAAAAGGAAATCAAAACAGCACTTAGAAAATGGCAAATGCTCCCATGCTCCTGGATGGGAAAGATAAACATCGTGAAAATGGCAATACTTCCCAAGCCTATCTACAAATTCAACGCGATACCTATCAAAATTCCAATCTCATTTTTCAAGGAGACAGAAGAGGCAATCCAAAAATTCATATGGAACAATAAAAGACCCTGAATAGCAAAAAACCCTCCTCAATGGAAAGAACACTGCTGGAGGAATATCACCACCAAATTTCAAACTTTACTATAAAGCCATAGTAATCAAAAGAGCTTCGTACTGGCACAAGAACAGACCTCAGTACCAATGGAATAAAATTGAAAACCCAGAAATGAACCTGCAGATCTATAGCCATCTCATCTTCAATAAGGAAGCTAAAAAAATAGAATGGAAGAAAGACAGCCTCTTCAGTAAATGGTGCTGGCAAAATTAGTTATCTACTTTTAGAAAACTAAAGCTAGATCCTTATATATCACCCTGCACCAGAATCAACTCCAAATGGATCACAGACCTCGGAGTCAAAGCTGCCACTATGAAAACCTTACAGGATGGAGTAGGAGAGACCCTAGGTCTCCTTGGTGTATGGTATTTTCTAAGTGTGAAAGCTATATTTTACAATAATGGAGTCTAGAAGTCTTCAAATGAGTTGTATTCAGAAGCACTCTTTGCCTTCCACTCACTTTCTCCCTCCTCCCTCCCTCCCTTCCTTCATTCCTTTCTTCCTTCCTTCCTTCCTTCCTTCTTTCCTTCCTTCCTGTCTCTCTCTGTCTCTCTCTATTACTCTCTGTCTCTGTCTGTCTGTCTCTCTGTCCATACATCCGTCTGTCTGTCCGTCTGTCCGTCCGTCCGTCTGTCTGTCTCTGTCTGTCTGTCTGTCTGTCTGTCTATCTGTCTGTCTGTCTGTCTGTCTGTCTGTCTGTCTGTCTGTCTGTCTCTCTCTCTCTCTCTCTCTCTCTCTCTCTCTCTCTTTCTCCAGTCCAGGGGCTTGAACTCTAGGCAAGGGCAGTTTTCCTGGCCTTTGATGCTCAAACCTAGTACTCCACTACTTAAGACAACTCACTTAAGTATTTTTGGTGGTTAACTGCAGATGAGAGTCCCACAGACTTTGCTGCCAAGGATGGCTTAAAACCATTATCCCCAAATCTCAGCTTCCACAGAAGCTAGGTATAGGCATGAGCCATTAGTACTTGGCAAAATTTAGTCTTTAATTTTTAACAAATACCAAAATCAGTCCTTTAATAATGAGAAATATTCAGTATTCATTACACTATAAAGTAGAGCAAATATGGTGTAAAAATCATGATAAATTTTAAACAATGGAATTGTCTTTAAAGTAAAAATCATGAAAAGATTAAGAAAATAAATTAATCAAGAAAAGTAAAACTATTACTTTTAAACTACAAAAACCTCACTCACAGATTTTTATATCAGTTAATAAATAATAATCATATTCTTAAATTTTGAGCAAATTTGAAATGATAAGATCGAAATGCTAAAACTAAGATATAATCTATATTCTCTATTTATAATAAATTCCTTGTAAAAATAAAAATAAATAAATAAAAAATAAATTCATTGTGATGTAAGTGTTAAATTCTACAATCCTTTCTTAGAAAGGGACATGATTCCTGATACCCACTCCCTTATTTCTTTCTATCTTTTGGCCTAATATCATAGAAATTTCTTAAAATTTCCATTTAAATATTATTTTACTTGGAGATGTTTAAAACCACTGCCATCTGAGGAATTCTAATGCTTTTAATGTCTCTCAAAATCTGTTGAAATACAAATAATCATAGGCATTACAGCTTCTGCTTTTCTCTAACCTAAATGCTAAGGAAATGATAGTTCAATGTCTTCCTGAGCTGACATACAGATAAAACTTCAAGTCAATATTTATTATACATGTTACCTAAAATTAAGTTTAATGTGTTTAATCAATATAAAGACAATACTAGATTTTGCCCATATTTACCCTAGTTACTGTATGTTATTTGTTGGTCAAAATAGCGTATATAAGCAACAAATCTATGTTCCTGTAAGATTTTCTTTAAGCTAGATTTTTTTAACCTAATGGCCTTTCCAGTCCATGAACAGTCTGTGATGGCCTCTGTCTCTTTCCCTTCCCTCTAACAACTATCTGGCACTCTAGATTTCTAAAAGGTACTGCCCTTGAATGTCCCCTAATAACTTTTATTTCGTCAGTCATGGGGCTTGAACTCAGGTCGTGGCAGCTGTCCCTAAACACTTTTGCTCAAGGTTAGCATTCTGGCACTTTTAGCCACACTGTCACTTAAGATTTTCACTTATGACTGTCCTGCCTGCGCTCTCAGCCTCCTGAGGAGCTCAGATTACAGATGTGAACCACCAGAGTCCAGCTCCCTCAGTAAAATTTTATATTTATTTCTACAGACACATTGTTACAAATACTGGAAGATAGAATCAGATTTCATTCCTAAGGAAAATGGAATAAATTAACACAATTTCACTGCAATAAACATACCTCAGAATATAGGTTTTTATTTCAAATTGCACCTTTTTACAACTACATATGGATCACTATACAGGTTCTCAACACAGTTCCAAACGTGTGAGATTCGGTCACTCTTGTACTCAACATTCTCTAGTAACTCATTTTATTCAGAGTAAAACTAAAGGCTTACATTTACTGTCAAGACCTTAAAAGATTTACCATAATTTTCCTCTGATAACCTCTACTTTTGTTTTGTATTGTTTTGTTTAACTAATTGTATGTACTTCGAGAATATTGGTTTTTCCTGACTGCTTTACTTTTTATCCCTGCAATCTTTTCCCCATAGGTTACACACATAACTACTTCATTCTACTTACAAACATGGATTTTTGCAAACATGGTTGTACATATCTATAATTGTTAGCCTTGGGAAGCTGTGACAGTAAGATAGTTAAGTTACTACACTAGAAGTGAGATCTTCTCCCAAAACTAAATGAATAAATAAAACAAGATAGGAAAACCATGATTGAAATCTGATGTTTTGTGTTTTCTTCCCTGCTCAGCCTTTTGAGTACTAAATTTGCTACTTCTTATCTCTCAGGTGCCATTTCATACTCTTTAATTCGTTCTAGTCTATCTCCTTTTCCAATAGCATTTACTATTTTCTCTCATTGCATATTTATTACTGATTCCTTTCCTGTTTCTCTCACCACGTATATTTAGATCCTATAAGTACATAAAACATTGATTGCATCATTATTGGTTACCAATAATCTAGAAATGTTTTTGGTGCCTAGAACAGATTCAACAATCATGAATAAAATAAATAACATTAATATAAACAAGTTCTCTATGGGCCTTTTCTATAAAAAATCTTCAACAGATGTCTTAACTTGGACCAAATCCTCCTTCTTCTTAATGCTTCTATAAAGAAGCACAAACTGTGTTCTTTTCTTTTACTTCTTTTTTATTGTTACCGTAAGGTGATGTACAGAGGGACTGCAGTTACAAAAGTCAGATGATGAGTACATTCCTTTCTGAACAGTGTAACCTCTTCCCTTATTTTCTCTGTTTTTCCCTCCTGACCCCCTTCCCTCACAAGTTGTGTAGTTCATTTTCAGCATAGCATCTAGTGAGAGTCACTGCTGCATTTGTTCACACTTTATCCCACCATTTCTGTGTTCCTCCTTTCCTTCCCCCCAAAAGATAATCTTACATATTAGACAAAAGGTACAGAAACAAAAAACAGTGGCAAATAAGAACAAAAACTACCAAAATTGCTCTTCTTTCCATTTATTGGAGTTCATTACGATAAACATCATTTTATGTGATCATATGCACAGATTAAGTGAGCCTTATAGATCATGTCCCAAGAATATCCTCCTTTGATCCCAGCATGTGAATTTCTAAAGTTTTTTATAATTTATTATATCTAAGTATATATTTTTTCTCTTTTACCATCCATTGCATTTATTTGTGGACTTACAGGAACATTGTAGTCACAAAAAATGAGGGAAACTGCAACCTTTTTTGGGTCTGGCTTACTTCACTTAATATATTTTTTACCAAGCCAACAGAATGGGAGGAGATTCTTACTAATTATATATCAGACAACGGCCTTATATCTAAAGGATACTTAGAGCTCAACAAATTAATCCCACTCCTAAAACAATCCTCAAGGAAACAAACACACATTGATAAGTGGGCTAAAGACTTAACAAGAGACTTCTCTGAAGAAGAAATAAGAATGGCTCATAGACACATGAAGAAATGCTTAACTCACCCTTCAAACATTACAGGAAGGAATAAGAAAAAATCCTCTTTGCACAGGAGGAAATTTTCTTTTCTTTTCTTTTTGGCTGGAAATCATTTTTTATTGTGAAAATACTTTACAGAGGGGTTACCATTACATGGGCAAGATAATGAGTACATTTCTTATCAAGAATAGTAGCCTCCTCCTTTGTTTCCCCTTCCCATCCCTTCCCAGCCTCCCCTACACCCCCACCCAATCCTCCCCCAACAACCGAAGTTGTAAAGTTCGTTTTCGACATGACAACTTGTACTTATTGTTGCAACGGGTCAATCTGTATCCTTATTTAAACGACTTGTTTTTTCTCTTTCCCTCCAAAAATTATACCGACATCAAATACAGTGAAAGCAGGGGTTATATTGTGGGGAAGGGACATACAAAGCAACAAAGAAATAATCTTATAAATGCATTAGAAACAAATGCATGAAAGAAAAAAAAACATTTAAATACGTATCTTAGGGTTCATTTTCCTAACATCACTTTATCTGACCTTTTCTGCTCGACTCATACATATCCTAAATATTGCAATTAAGGGAAACCATGGGACCTATGTCTCTTTGGGCTTGGCTTACTTCACTTAATATAATTTTTTCCAAGCCTTTCCATTTCCTAACAAATGGGGCAATGTCATTCTTTCTGATGGAGGCATAGAATTTCATTTTGTATATATACCACATTTTCTTGAGCCATTCCTCTACTGAGGGGAATCTGGGTTGGTTCCATATATATACCACATTTTCTTGATCCATTCATCTACTGAGGGGCATCTGGGTTGGTTCCATATCTTAGGTATGGTTAATAATGCTGCAATAAACATAATTGTGCTGGTAGCTTTAGTGTGGTCTTGTTTGTAAACATTTGGGTAAATGCCCAAAAGTGGGATTGCTGGGTCATAGGGGAGGTCTATGTGGAGTCTTTTGAGGAATCTCCATACTACTTTCCAAAGTGGTTGAACAAGTTTACACTCCCACCAACAATGAAGTAAGGTTCCCTTCTGTCCACATCCCCTCCAGCATCTGTTGTTATTAGAGTTCTTGATTTTTGCCATTCTAACTGGGGTGAGAGAGAATCAGAAACACAAAAAATCAAAGAAAGGTTGGACAAATGGGATTGCATGGAATTGCAGAGCTTCTGCATGGTAAAGGACATAGCTAGCGAGACCAATAGAAACCCCATGTGTTGAGAGAAGACCTAAACTAGCCATGCAATGGGCAAGGGTCTTATATCTAAGAAATAACTGCCCAATCAATAAGTGGGCTAAAGACTTAAAGAGAAACTTCTCTGAAGAGGAAATAAGAATGGCCAATATACACATGAAGAAATGCTCAAATTCTCTGTCCATAAAAGAAATGTAAATCAAAACATTGAGATTCCACCTCACCCCAGTTAGAATGGCTAGAATCAAGAACTCTAACAACAACAGATGCTGTAGGAGATATGGCCAAAAGTGAACCTTATTACATTGTGGGTGGGAGTGTAAACTTGTTCAACCACTTTGAAAAGCAGTATGGAGGTTCCTCAAAAGACACCACATAGAGCTCCCCTATGACCCAGCAATCCTACTTTTGGCCATTTACCCTAGTGATCACAAACAAGGCCATACTAAAGCTACCAGCACAATTGTGTTTATCACCACATTATTTACCATAGTTAAGATATGTAACCAACCAGATGTCCCTCCGTAGATGAATGGATCAAGAATATGTGGCATATTGCTGGGCACCAGTGGCTCATGCCTGTAATCCTAGCTACTGAGTAGGCTGAGATCTTAAGATCTCAGCCTTGGTTCAAGGCCAACCCGGGGAGATAAGTCTGTGAGATTCTTATCTCCAATAAACCACTAGAAAACCAGAAGTGGCTGTGGCTCAAGTGGTAGAACACTCGCCTTGAGCTGAAGAACGCTGGGGTAGTGCCCAAACCTAGAGTTCAAGCCCCACAACTGATATAAAAAAGAAAAAGAAAAAAAGAAAATGTGGCCTACTTATACAATAGAATTCTATGCTTCCATCAGAAAGAATGTCACCGCTCCATTTGTTAGAAAATGGAGACTTAGAAAAAATTATACTAAATGAAGTAGGCCAGGCCCAAGGAAACATAAATACCGTGGTTTCCCTTATTTGCAATAACTAGTATATGTCTAGCATAATCTTACCAGCCAAGTATAAAAGGTCAAAAGCTATGCATATATGAACATATAAGATGGTATTAAGCAAAATAAACCCCAAAATAGGAAAACAAGGGTTTTTTTCTTTGTTGCTGTCATTTTTAAAATATTAAAATGTACTATGTGAGTTGTTTGTTTCTTTTGTATATTCTTTTCCTATGGTATAACCCTTGTTTTTAGTGTATTTGATTCTGATGCCCTGCATCTTCTATATACATTTTTCTAATTTGGGGAGGGGAAGGGTAGTAACAAAATGCTGAAACAAGGATACAGGTTGATCCATAGAAACAATTAGATGTACTATGTTGAAAATGAACTTTACAACTTTGTTGGGGAGAGGAGTTGGGGAGATCAGGAAGAAAAGATCATAGGATAAAACAAAAGAAGTGGTAACAATGCTTCAGAGGTAATGTACTCATTACCTTACTCATGTAACTTTAACCCTTCTGTACAGTATCTTTACAATTAAAAACATATTTATATAAGAAAGAATCCTCAACTTCTTTAGCCATAAAAAGAATGCAAATCAAAACAACATTGAGATTCTACCTCACCCCAGTTAGCATGGTTATAATCAAGAAATGTATTAACAATAGATGCTGGAGAGGAAGTGAGGAAAAGAGAACCATACTTCACTTTTGGTGGGAATATAAACTTGTTCAACCACTCTGAAAAGCATATGGTGGCTCCTCAAAAGACTGACCATAGATTTTCTTATGACCCAGCAACTCCACTCACGGGCATTTATCTCATAGACTACAAACAAGGTCACACTAAAGCTCTAAGCACAACCATATTCATTGCAGCAATGTTTATCATAGTCATGCTATGCAACCAATCTAGATACCCCTCAAAGGAGGGATGGAATAAAATGTGGTATATATACAAAATGGAATTCTAATCATCCATCAGAAAGAATGATAATGTATCATTAGTACAAAAATGGAAAGACTTGGGCAAAGTGATTTTAAGTCAAATTTAAACACATAAGATGAATCCTTTACTTTTGTTTACATACAATTCTTTGATCACATTTAACTTGTTTTCTGAAGGAACATTTGACATATAAGCTTTTACATGATGAATATTCAATTATTTAAAACATCAGACTTACATACAGGAAATAGATGAAGCTAGTGGTCATTCAGGAGTCAAATTCTATAGAATTTGTAAATAAAATGTTCATTTAGAAAAAGTAGTGAGTGGAATCCACCAGGATAATACTAAATGCAAACTTATTTGGATTAGAAAACATTATGTTATTTTTGTAATTAATCAATTTGATATTTCACATATGTATAATTACAAATTGATTGTATTGATATCCCTGTTAATTAGTTTTGGTAAAGAACAAAATGAACTTTAAATGAGCTCTTAAACTCCATATACAGACGAAATGCTCCAGGTATATTTCACCACACGCTTCTAACTTTCTATGTTAAAATATAAAAACATGTTTTCTCCTTTTGGTCCATTTGGAATCTTGTAAGAAGGTAGCTTGAGCTTCTTAAAAGTAGATGAGAGAAAAGTTAGCATATATGGATTTTACTACTTATTTTATATATTTTGAGATTTCCCTTTTATTCTCAAAAAAATTGAAAATAAATTCAACAGTCTTCATTCTTCTTCAAGCAACCATTCTCACTAAACATTAGAACCATTCTATATAAGTGGAGAAACAGAGTTTCAACATTTTCTCTAATAACTCAGGGAGATTTCTTAAGAAAAATCAAGACTTCCACATACATCTTTTTCCTTTTGAAAAACCTAATGCCACTTCTTAAGTGACTTATAAAATACAAGGTTTAATATCTAAGTCAGATGACAAAAATGGTGAGAAGATGTTTTATCTGTCAGTGTTGAGGTACTAACTATATTTCTATGGGTCTATAATAGATCCAGTGTTAAAGGTAACTGAGCTATATGAGCTTCTACAGAGAAAAATGGACCAGTCAGAACACATCAGTCTTAGGGTATTCTTCACAAGGAATAATGATGAGGTTTCAGAGAAGGGAAAAAAATCTCATTGCAAATTAAAATATTAGCTTCGTTATTTTAAGGAAGATGCAGCGCACAGAAATGCGAAGCCCAAAATGTGAAGAATGGCCTTAAACTGGAGTTTAAATTCAACTTAATTAAATCAAGCCCGGTGTCATAATCTATAGGAGAGTTGAGAGATGGGAAAAGTGAAGGAGGTTCTAGCTGGGGCAACTGTCAGGGGGTTGCTTCACTCAAACAAAACAAAGATTATGTTAGCTTCAGGCAGTTCGAACTGAGTAAGGCAGGAAAGTCTGAGGTCACCAAAGAATATGATTATAGTTTGAGAAGGAAACAGCAAAAGTTTCTGATGACTTCCTTGTCAAAAAATACTAATAGTTGTTATATAGAGCAGTGATATATATTGAACTTCAATGCCCATTTATACATAGCTCAGCCCTCCTGAAAGTGAACAACGATTAAAATAAACCAGCATTTGTAACTCAGTGAGTTCCAGTACATAACTAGCGTTCTAGCAAGAAAAAATGTCACATTATCATCACGATTATATGTTGCTTAAAGATTATCTGGGAATCTTCCCTAGGCTAAATTTTTGGATAAACTACCACATTATACTTTCTTCTTCACAATCTGGTTAGATACTTGACATAAATTTTAACGTGATTTTATAGCCTACACAGGATTTACTTCATAAGTAGCAGTAACAAATAATAACTTTATGTCAGTTGCTCAAGACAGCAGTCCCAGCTACTCAGGAGTTTGAGATCTGGGAATCACAGTTCAAATCCAGGTGGTGTAGAAAAGATCTTGACAGCTTTATCTCTAATTAAGTAACAATAAGCCTGAAATAGAGTTGTGGCTAAGTGATTGAGTACTAGCTTTGGGCAGTGAAAGCCAAGGGACAGGGCCTAGGCACTGTGTTTAAAACCTCAGTACTTCCTTTCCTCACCTTTAACTAACTTAGTTACCATTATATAAATATTAATGTATAAAATTAGTCATTTTCTGCAAATAGCTTAAAAACAATTATACTTTGTATATTTTTAATGGTTCTGTTAATAATGTAAAGAAACTGAACCCCAACAGCTTCTCATCACTACATACATGGCTTGATTTAATATAATGTAACTAACTATGGAAATGTTCCTTGTTTTGTTTAACACCATCCTCCATCCATTAGTATTAAAAACCATGTTTTCACGACTTCTGATGTGCAGCAAACTTAACTAGCAGCACTTGAGAATACATAGTGTGTTTAAAATTAACAGATTTGTCACAAGGTGGAGGTGGACACACCTGTAATCCTAGCTACTCAGGAAACTGAGATGTAAGACTCCCAGTCCAAAGCCAACAAGGCAGGAGTGGCCTTGAGACGCTTATCTCCAATTAACCACCAATTCCAGAAGGTTGATTAAGTGGTAGAGCACTAACTTGGGCAAAAGGAGTCCAGGGTCAGGCAGGAACAGTGGCCAGGATGTAAGTTTAAGTCCCAGGAATGGATTTGTGTGTGTGTGTGTACACACACACACACACACTCACACACACACACACACACACACATATATATATATATATATATATTATATATTATGTGCACTTATATAGATTGGCACTATATTTAAAATGGGATCATAAACATATAAAAGGCATTATATATACACTATATATACACGCCATACTACAGTACATATAAAATAAATATACATTATATAAAAGTATATAAAATATATAGAGGACATATAGTGCATGTACACTTTATTTGTGAGATACATATACACAATATTAGAATTACAGTTTTCACACTTTCTATATCATTTATTTTGATATGTTGGAATTTCATCATATCCTTAAAATTTCACTCTTACAAAATAATTTTTTCCTTACTATTTACATATAAAATTGAATGTAATGTTTGGAGTAAGGCTCAAGAATTAGAGCACTTGCAGAAGACTTGTACAAGAAGAGTTGTACAAGCAGCACATTAAAAAGCACCTGCAAAATATCAAAATCTATGCAACAGTATGTGTGAATTAATACATATAAGAAAAACACAATCCAACAATTATGAAAAAAGTTTATTACTGCTCTCTGTGAAGTTGATATTCAAACAAACAAGCAATATTGGGTCCATAAATATCTCCCATCATTCTCTCTTTTTACCCCTCCTCCATGGCTGTTCTCTCATCTTTATTCACACCTGTCTTCATTTTGTTTGTTTTTTAAGTTGCAATTTCATATATAAAATAAAACACAATATTAATCTTTCCAAGTGTGGCTTACTTAGTTTAACATGATTTCCAATGCCATCCTTTTATCTGCATATAGTCTAATTCTATTTTATGACTAAATTTTACTGTATTTCTCTCTCCATATATATATGTGTGGCATATACCGCACACACACTCACACACACACACACATATTATAACTAATTTTTATGTGTTTATCCATTGTTGGGCACGTTGAAGTTTTCATAACTTGGTACAGTGAATTGTGATGCAATTTAAGGGCAGAATAGTCTCACTTTAGTGCACTATAACCCTGAATGGATTAGACACCCTTTGAGGGACCTTTCAGAATTTTCACAAGCAAAATGTTAGATTATGTAAAAAAGCTTATGTAGGTAGATTATGTGACCAGTTTTAAATCTGTAGTAACACTCAAGAAGAATTTTGGCCTTACATAATTTAAATAATTAACTCTGAACTTGGAAGAGACCTCTTTTGGCAATATTAACCTTACTACCCATCAGTTTATGTGATTACAGTAGTTGATGTGGTCAGTTGGGGAGGGAGGAAGCTGTGTATCAAGTGGTAGAGCATGAGCCTTGAGCAAAAGGAAAGCCCAGGAACAGTGCCCTGGTCCTGAGTTCAAATCCCAGAACTTCTGAATGCACACTCATTCACATGCACTGACACACACACTTGCACACACACACACAATTGCTAAAGTTGGGAAATTATTGCCAACACATTTTGATAGAAGTTGATAGAACTAAGATTTTATTCCAGATATACATAATTTGAAGTTGTGGATTGTTCTCAGATAGCTGAAGAAGAACTTGATGCAGCATATAATTTAATAAACATTTGAATCTGTGTTGAAAATTGACTAAATAGAATTGAATCTCTAAATCTTACAAACTGTGTTATGATTACCATTTTCCCCAATTTCTGCAAGCAAATAAATACTTTCCAACTGAGGAAATTAGTTGAGATACAATTAAACGCCTTTAAATGTTTTTCAGAAATTGAGGATACATTATTCTGGATATTGATTTACTGACTCCTACAGTAAAGGAGAAAGAAACCATAAAACCAAGAAGCCCTCAAAGAGATGACAAATTGGAGACTTAAGTGATTGATGGGTTAGGTAAATGAACTGGAAATTTTTAATTTCAGGTACTCACTCTCACAGGTAAGAGGTTTTGTATCATAATTCTGACCTCTAGTTCTTCATTACACATAAATTTAATACGAAATATTTTAAAGTTATTACATGGCTGTATGTGCATGAACTGATACGTGTGTGTCTATTTCTATGCATATGTTATAGTTAACCACAAACTGTGTGAGAACATGTTTTAGCAAGAAAAATCCACTTGCAGACATATAGACTGTTTTCTTGTTTCTCCAATGGTTTCGTTGCACTTAGTGACACCAAATTCTTGTGGTTCTGGCATTGTGATTGCTCCTTGGAAGAAAAAGCCTTTTCCGGCTTTAAAGGACAATGTATTCATCTAGCATTCTTCTCATTTTTTATTTAAATGCTCTGTGGAACAACTCATTTGTCTCTTTATTTGATAAAATATCAGATTAAGAATAGCTGGGGAATTTTTTAAATTCAGCTTGAGTAATAATAGGAAGAGAATGTGACTGTGGAAGTTCAAATGAGGCATCTAAGTTACAACCCTTTAGAGGATTGCCAGATGGCTTTAAATTATAAAACATCCAAAAACTAAATGTTGTCAGCTAAGTGAAGACCTCATACAGATTTTTTTTATCTCTTCCTGAGAATGCCCTAGCTATGTGTGCCAGGCTAGTTCCCTTGTGACAAAATTTTTATTTTAAAAAATACTATTTTCTCTTGTTATATCATTGCATTTCTGTAGGACTCAAAAATAATTAAGGGACAAATGAAGAGCATTTTAAGAAACAAGAAGAAAGCAGTTAAATTTTAAAGGAAAATGTATGATAATGTAAGTACTAGATACACAGACAGAACAAGAGAAGATTCAAATATTCAACATGGTAATTATAAGTTATAAAACATAGACATATGACCATTTAGCACAACTATGTTTATTGCAACATTACTTACCATAGCTAAGATATGGAGCCAACCCAGATGCCCCTCAGTAGATGAATGGACTAACAAAATGTGATATATATATATATATACACATACATAAATACATAGTGCTAAATATATGTATATGTACATATACATACATATGCACACACATACAATGGAATTCTATGCCTCCATCAGAAAGAATGGCATTGCCACCTTTGTTAGGAGATGGAAAGGCTAGGAAAAAATTATATTAAGTGAAGTAAGCCAGGCCCAAAGAAACATATGTCCCATAGTTTCCCTTATTTGCAATAACTAGTATATGTATGACACAAGCAAAAATGGTCAGATAAGTTGATGTTAGGTGAAATGAACCCCAATATAAGGTCTCAAGTGTTTTTCTTTCTTGCTATTGTTTCTAAAATATTTGAGGGAATTTTTTTTGTTGCTTTCTATGTCCCTCCCCCATGGTATAACCCTTGTTTTCACTGTATTTAATGTTGGTATAATTTGTGGAGGGGAAGAAAAAACCAATTGTTTAAATAGGGATACAGGTTGACCCATTGCAACAATGAGATGTATAAGATGCTTTGTCAAAAATCAAACTTTACAGCTCTGAAGGTGAGGTGGGGGTTGTAGTCGTGGAGATGGGAGGCAGGGATGGTAGGGGAAAACCAAGGAGGAGGCAACAATGCTTGATAAGAAAAGGAGAAGACTACAATGCTTGATAAGATATGTACTCATTATCTTGCCAATGTAATTGTAACCCCTCTGTACAGTATTTTCACAATAAAAAATAAATAAAAATTAAAAAAATTAATGTACTCATTACCTTGCTCATGTAATGTAATCCTCCTCTGTTCAGTGTTCTCACAATAAAAACTTATTTTAAAAAAAACCCAGTACCAAGCTGTTTTGATTATTATGGATTTGTAGTAGAGTTTGAAATTTGGTATTGATATTCCTCCAGCACTGTTCTTTCTGTTAAGGATCATTTTTGCTTTTTGGGGTATTATTTATTATTATTATTAAAATACCATGCAGAGGGGTTAAATTACATGGGCAAGATAGTGAGTACATTTCTTATCAAGCATTGTTGCCTCCTCGTTTTTTTCCCCATACCATCCCTTCCTCTCTACACCCCCTAACCCCCCCACCCCCCTTTCACTAACCCAACAGCACCCAACCCCCCACCCCGCCAAAGTTGTAAAGTTCGTTTTTCGACATAACGTCTTGTACATCTCATTGTTTTAATGGGTCCACCTGTAACCCTATTTAAATAGTTTGTTTTTTCCTTTCCCTTCACAAATTATATCAACGTCAAATACAGTGAAAGCAGGGCTTATACTCTGGGCGAGGTACATACAAAGCAACAAAGAAATTATCTTATAAATACATTGGAAACAATCACAAAAAAGAAAAAAAAAACATTTGAATCTTTATCTTGAGGTTCATTTTGCCTAACATCAATTTGTCTGACAATTTCTGTTTGTCTCAGATATATACTAGTTACTGCAAATAAGGGAAACCATGGGACCTATATTTCTTTGGGACTGGCTTACTTCACTTAATGTAATTTTTTCCAAGTCTTTCCATTTCCGAAGAAATGGGGCAATGTCTTATTGTTTCATATGAATTTTTCGATTGCCTCTTTTATTTCCTTGCAGAATGAGATTAGAACATTGCCAGGTATTGCATTGATTTGTAGATAGCCTTGGGAGTATTGCCATTTTCATAATGTTGATCCTTCCAATCCAGGAGCATGGGAGTTTTTTTCTACTTTCCAAGTTCTGTTTTTCTTTTTCAGGTTTTTAAAGTTTTCATTATAGAGGTCCTCCACTTCTTTGGTTAAGTTAATTTCTAAGTATTTTATTTTTTGTGGGGCTATTATGATCGGAGTTGCTTTCCTAATTTCAACCATGCTTTCCTCATTGTTGGCATACACAAAAGCAATGATTTTGAGGGTTAATTTTATACCCTGCTACTTTGCCAAACTTTTGAATCAGCTTGAGTAATTTGGGAGTGGAGTCTGTGGGATTCTTTAAATATAAGATCATTTCATCAGCAAAGAGGGAGAGTTTTACTTCTTCGTTCCCTATTTGGATCCCCTTTATGTTTGCAGCTTGTAGCTAAGCATTCTAATACTAAATTGAATAGGAGTGTAGAGAATGGGGTAAAGACTTAAAGAGAGACTACTCTGAAGAAGAAATAAGAATGACCAATATACACAGGAAGAAATGCTCAACCTCCCTAGCCATGAACGAAATGCAAATCAAAAGAAAATTGAGGTACCACCTCTCTCCATTTAGGATGGCCATAATCACGGACTCTAATGAAAACAGATGCTGGAGGGGATGTGGACAGAAGGGAACCCTACTGCATTCTTGGTGGGAGTGTAAACTTGTTCAACCACTTTGGAAAGCAGTATGGAGTTTCCTCAAAAGACTCCACATAGAGCTCCCCTATGATCCAGCAATCCCATTTTTGGGCATTTACCCGTATGATCACAAACAAGACCATACTAAAGATACCAGCACAACTATGTTTATTGCAGCATTATTTATCATAGCTAAGATATGGAACCAACCCAGATGCCCCTCAGAAGATGAATGGATCATGAAAATGTGGTATATATACACAATGGAATTCTATGCCTCCATCAGAAAGAATGACATTACCCCATTTGTTAGGAAATGGAAAGACTTGGAAAAAAATTTATTAAGTAAAGTAAGCCAAGCCCAAAGAAACATAGGTCCCATCCTTTCCCTTATTTGCAATAACCAGGGTATGTCTGAGTCAAGCAGAAAAGGTCAGGTAAGTTGATGTTAGGAAAATAAACCCCAAGATAAGTATTCAAATGTTTTCTTTTCTTTCTTGTGATTGTTTCCATCATATTTATAAGA
This sequence comes from Dipodomys spectabilis, assembly GCF_019054845.1. NCBI lineage: Eukaryota > Metazoa > Chordata > Mammalia > Rodentia > Heteromyidae > Dipodomys > Dipodomys spectabilis. Next base: position 2,486,153 of record NW_024870891.1, on the reverse strand, counting down.
TGATTTCTTTGTTGCTTTGTACGTCGATTCCCCCATGATAAAACCCACGTTTTCACTGTATTTCATGTTGGTATAATTTATGGAGGGGAAGAAAAAAACCAAATTGTTATATAGGGATACAGGTGGACCCATTGTGTAAATGAGATGTACAAGTCGTTATGTTAAAATACAAACTTTACAACTTTGATGTGGGGATGAGAAAGGATGGGAAGGGGAAATTAAGGAGGAGGCAACAATACTTAATAAGAAATGTACTCTTTATCTTGCTCATGTAATTGTAACCCCTTTGCATGGTTTTTTCACAATTAAAAAAATGAAAAAAAAGTCATGGACATTAAAAGAAAAGGAGGAAGCAACAATGCTTGTTAGGAAATGTACTCATTACCTTTTGAACAGTATTTTTACAATAAAAAACATGTAAAAATTAATTACAAAAAATTAAAAATTCCTGCATGAAAATGTTAAAAATACAAGATTTTTTAAGATCACTGTTGTCTTGGATCATACTCTGTAGTTGTCTGGTGAAATTTTTAGCAAACTGCTAGAATACCATAGAACATTAAAAAAGTATAATGTCTTCCTCATGTGCTTTGTAATTTATTGATTTTTGAATCTTTTCCTTCCATGTTTCTGTGTGTATGTGTGTCTAATGTGTTAGCTTTGATATAATAGCACAGTAATTACTATATTGAAAATAATAGAAATGTGATATTAAGGTTGTTTCATCAGGCTAATAGAAACAGACATTAATAAATGGTAAAATCATTACTTTCCTTGGACAAAACTTATTCTTTTCATTTAAACAAAAATGATAGTCACACATACATATGCAACCATTGCTGTTGTCAGAAACAGTGCCTCATAACCTTATCTTTATAAACCATATGACATTTCAAATCTGACTCTCAGGTAATCTCTAACTTGTTTATCTCCTAATGATTCTCTGTGTTAGCTTCTTGACAATGACCACATCTTCAGGTTCTCCATCTCCTGGATATGTCAATTTTTGTACTAGATCACTAGAGCATGTGAATATGTGTACATTCTAAAGAAGCTAAACAAAAGAATTATTGCTAGTGATGAAAAACATCTGAGATGAAATGACAATTCTTGGCCATAGAAGATTACCTAACACATCGAAGAATGTCCTACCCTGAATTTAAAGTACTGGAGAAAGTTCTTTGTCTAACATGTGAGATTATGACTTATAAAGTTATTTTTGTTTTCACTTTTGTCTAATCACTTTCATATACACATATATATACATATACATATACATACATATATATATATATATATAGTCTCATGGAGTTGTTTACATTTTTAACCTTGTTTTGCTCCATTTCAATGCTTTTATTATTCCTTTAGCAGACTTAAAGTTAATGTCTCTATTTTATAGTCTTTGTTTTAAACTCTGAGTTTATTTTTATTTTTTTCAATATAAACCTTCAATTATGAAATTTCTTTAAAGTGTCACATTGTAGTAAAGGTGTTTGTATATGTAGGGCCCTCCTCGGTACTAATCACTAAATATTTCAATTCATCTATTGTATATTTGTGTATAATTTAAACTTTAATAGTTACATTCTGATTATATTGCAACCTTAGATTTTCAGATTGTGTATTTTATGACCAGCTCCCTAGCTGGATTTTTATCAATCCTCCATTTGAAGTATATTGGGAATAAAAAGTTTAAAAATTGTATTTGAGATTCAATGTAATCTTTTAATTGTTTAAATTGTCTTATCCACCAGTTGGTGATTGACATAGTTCAGAATCTGTCATCATATTTCTAATCACATATAGTTTGTGGGCTTCAGTCTTTCTTTTAATGAGTACAGTTTTATAACAGCTGGCTCTATTTTATTATGGTACTTACATATCAATTCTATTTCATTTATGTTTTTGGAAATTATGTTTATAAAGTTATCAGGACAAATTTCATTGATCCAGGTTCATTCTTTACAGTTCAGCAAAAGATCCATTTGTAGTAATTTCCCGGATGGTCCATTAGATGAATAACTTTTATCCAAGCTTTCTTATTTCATCTAATAATTAAGTTACAGTTGAATACCTTTCATTTATTCTTTATCTTGAGGTATAATGTTCACTTTTTCTTGTTCAGCTGGCCATGGTTATGAAGGCTGAATTCTGCAGATATAGAGAGATGATTACATGTTACGGGAGAAATATCGGATGAAAATGTTGTACATAAAATTTACTTTTTTATATTGTGCAATTAATCTTCACCATAAGCTTGTAAAAGAGGTTAGTTATCTTTACCAGTGACATTTATTTATTCATGCAGCTTCATAATATCATGTAGTTATCTTCTCATTGTGTGTGTGTGTGTGTGTGTGTGTGTGTGTGTGTGGTTTATTGGAGATCAGAGTCTCATAGACTGTCCTGCCTGGGCTGGTAGGAATCCTCAGCTCTTAGATTCCTGAGTAGCTAAAATTACAGTCATGAGCCACCGATATCTGGCTTTCATTGTCTCTTTATCTTTAGTTTAGGATATGTTTTAATTTCTTACAGTAAATAATGACAATAAAATCTCTTGGCTTAATTATTTATGACTTAATTTCTCTCTCAAATTAAAGATGCCTTGAAGGCTTTTCTTTCAGCATCATAAATAAGTCTGAAAGTATCAATGGCTTCCATGGTTTCTGATGAGAAATTATCTCTGAATCTATTTTAAGATCTTTTTCATATAAGCCAGTACCTTCTGTATTGCTGAAAAGATTCCCTTTAAGTCTTCAGTTTACAGAATTTTGAATATGACATATTATAGGATAGATCTTCATTAATTTACTTCATATTTTGGAAGTATTTATATGTATAATTATATTTATAATTTACTTCGTTTTTACTATTGTCATGACCGCCTCGACCAGCAAGGAAGACACGACACCGAGCTCTTCTCTCTGCAGTTTATTCAGGACCTTTGAGTAATCTTCTGACCCCAACTCCGGGGAGAATTCCCCACAGCCTTAAGTACCCGCTGGGTAGCCAACCCTGATACGCCATGTGGGATCCACCAATAGGCTCAGGTGTGCGGAAGCAAGCCAGATTCTTTGCCTTAGCCATATAAGGAGTTGTTTACCACAGAGAGCACTCGCCATCGGGAAGGCGGAGGGCGGAAGCCGGCGCCATCTTCCAGGTGCGGCCTCTCGCAGCTCTCTACAGTTTCCCCTTTTTTGTTTAAAGAACACAGATGAGAACAGAGGTCTGATCCCTGTTGTGCAATGCAAGGACTGCATACAAGCCTTCCCCAGAGGGCGCCTTCTCTAGGGATGACTCAGCCTGTCCATTGATTCGTTATTCACAAGGATGGGAAAAGGCGAATCGAACCCGTGTGCAATCAAACATGCTCTCCTCGAGGGCAAAACTCATGCCTCTCGACTGCAGTACTTTGGCTTTGCAATCTGTGTTCATTGTTTTAGGGAGGCAAGCCATGCTTGGGGGGACTGACCTGCTCCAATGGCTGTAAAGGCTTGGATAATCATGGCTGCACTGCAATGCTGAGAACCTCTAATTTGGCAAATGCACCACAGACATACCAAGGAGGCTAATACCAGGAGGCCTGTCAGGGCTCCCAAACCCGCCCACTCCTTAAGATGATTCATAGCAGCGGAGATCCATGAAGATAACCCCTCTGCCAATCCGGCATCCACTCGGGTCGAGTTCACCATGAAGATGGCAACCCTGAGCTGTTCCATCAGGTTGTTGAACTCCCCAGTTCAATTACCTAAAAGATAACTACACAACTGTTTAGACAAATTTGCAGCGTTTTTTGAATAGGTTTTTTCCTGGGCCTGAACTCTGGGCCTGGGTGCTGTCCCTCAGCTCTTCAGCTCAAGGCCAGCACTCTACCACTTGAGCCACAACTCCACTTCTGGCTTTTTTCTGCTTATGTGGTGCTGGGGAATCTAACCCATGGCCTCATGCATGCAAGGCAAGCACTCTACCACTGAGCCACCTTCCCAGCCCCTTCCAAGCAGCATATTTCTGTCCCATGCTGGGTTTCCCGCAGCCTGATTGGCCGCAGCCTCTTCACTAGCAAATTCAATCAAAAAGGCCTTCCAATCTAAATACTGACCTGGGCTCAAACAAGCTCATGCGAGTCCACTCCAATCATTGGGCGTCATGCAGTGTCTGTTTAGGGCCTCCACCTGTCCGCACAGACTCAGCTAAAGATTTTATCACCTTAAAATCTAAGGGTTCATGATACCGCTGTCCTTGTGGATCCTGAAATATTGGACAGGCTAGATGTAACTTGGTTCTGACCGCTTTCCACACGTCTGGGCTGAAAGAACAGCCGGGCTGCCACTTCCGGGGTCCTCCGCATAGAGCGGAGGGGCCGAGGGTACAGCGTGGCACATGGAAGGCGTGCATTCGTCTTTATCTGGGTCCGCTCTCTCCTTCCCTTTCCTCCTCTTTCTTATCTTTGTTTTTTCTATTTGTTCTATGAGTGATTGTAGTTCCTCTGAGTCTGTAGACTCAGAGGTCTCTAGTTTGGCAAGATCGGAGTATAACCCCCTCCTGCTCTTCCCCTTTTCACTCCCTGCCCTTTCCGATCTTTCTTCCTGCAGCATTTCTAGGGCGGCCTGACCATTCTCTACCGCCTCACTGCAGCGCTGGTCCTCAAGACATCCCCTTATCAGTTTCCATGTTGGTCTCACTCCGCTCTTAAGCATTCCTTGTTCAGAGGCAAAATCTAGGTCCCTCCCTAGTTTCTCCCACGAGGCCACCATGAGGCTTCCAGAGACAGCAAACCACGGGGCAAGGATGTCACATTCATCCAAAAATCTTTCTAAAGTACTCTTTTTTATTTTTAACTTCTTAGAGTGCAGTAGCTCATTGAGAGCCAAAATAATTGGGTGCGAAGAAGAAGCGCCCATGTTTTAAAAATCTTAACCTGGTAAACAATCTTTTACTTTCACTTTTGGCTACTCTATCGAGTAGCCCCGGGTTCTCGCTCTCTCCTTATCTACAGAGAAGAGCAAAAATACCCCCTCTCTTGTCGCGGATTCCCCCTTTTACCTGGGAACTTACCCCCGCTCTTGTCGTGGATTCCCCTTTTACCTGGGAACTTACCAGTGCACCACCCTGACCGCAGAGAGTTCTGAGTCCTCGTTGGGGTTATGGCTGAGTCCCCGTACGGGCCACTAACCTGTCACGACCGCCGTGACCAGCAAGGAAGACGCCACACCGAGCTCTTCTCTCTGCAGTTTATTCAGGACCTTTGAGTAATCTTCTGACCCCAACTCCGGGGAGAATTCCCCACAGCCTTAAGTACCCGCTGGGTAGCCAGCCCTGATACACCACGTGGGATCCACCAATAGGCTCAGGTGCGCGGAAGCAAGCCAGATTCTTTGCCTTAGCCATATAAGGAGTTGTTTACCACAGAGAGCACTCGCCATAGGGAAGGCGGAGGGCAGAAGCTGGCACCATCTTCCAGGTGCCGCCTCTCGCAGCTCTCTACATACTATAGTTAGTTATACAAAGGGGTTTCAATTAAACATGTAAGAAGATAATTTTTATTCATCATTGTCACCACTTCTATCATTTCCTCCCCTTTCTGTCCCCACCCCATTCACCTCCTCTGGTTGTAGCCTTCTTTTTCCACATATGCTCATTAAATATTATAGCTGCTTATGTCCATCATTTTTTTTTGTCCTCTCTCTTTCCTAAGCCCTGCCCGCTTCTATGTGTAATTTATATAACCAATTTGAAAGCATTCCCTCAATTTTCCTTCAAATATTTACTTGTTCCCTTCCCTCTTTCTCTCTCCCTTCTCCATTCCCTCCCTCCTTCCTTCTCTCTCTTGCTCTTTTCTGTTTCTCTCTGTTCTTCCTCCTACCCCCTCTCCCACTTTTCTCCCTACTTCCCTTCTCTCTCACTTTCCTTTCTTCCTCATTTTATGTTTTTCTTCTTTCTCTTTAGTATCTGATTTCTTTAGATCACCTAATATACATATTGATATCTAGCTTCTATTTCTTTATTGATATTCTTTATGTCTTCATTCACAGTTCTCTCAATTTCCTAAACTTATTCAGTGGTATCTTTTACCTCATCCAGGACATTAAAGGCCCTTTGTCTTTGTCTATTAAGTTCCTTACCTGGACTTCTTCATGACAATTTCTTTTAACTTCTTATTTTCTTTTTCATATGTTATACATTCTTATGTCTTTGTATTCTTTGTAATATTTTGTTGATAATTTGGCCTCTTAACCTCACTGTGATAATGCTGCATGAAAAATTAGCATTGTTATTTGATGAAAGCTGTAGTGATCCATTTTTCTATGACTTTTCATACTTCAAGACTACATTTCTCATCATCTATTCTGATTGAAGTCTTTATGAAATTATTTCCATGGTTATCCAGTTACCTGAGAGATTTATTTCAGTGCCTGCCTTCATTAAGAAGAAAAAAAGCTGGTCTCTTTCTTTAAATACCATTGATGGGACTGTAGTTCAGGCCCCAGGGATTAAACTACTCATGGTCTCTCAGTTTTAAACACATACCTGTTTTCTCCCATAGCAAAGTCAAGTCACAGTGGAGCCTAGACCTTTACCTCTGCCTGCCTGACTCAGGAGTGGCAGCAGCTACACCAAAAGCCATAATTCAGGAAAATAAGCCACGCTGCTCTTCCCCAATCCTGATTCTGAAGTGTTCTGACTATAATCCCAATCTTAAAATAGTAGCTCAGAATGTTCTTTAAAGTTTAATAGTTAATCTTGTGATTGGCTTTGAACTGTTTTTTCGACCCCAAACCCAAATTGCAGGAGTCCCATGTTAGCTCTTGCCTTCTTTTCCCAAATAAACATGCTAAAGTGTAGAGAATGGAGATTTCCTACATGGCAGCAATGGGAAGACAACACTGAAGTACATCTTCAGGGATCTTCAGGGTTACAGACATTAGCTTCAGGTTAAACAGAAAGAACTCTGTGTGTGTGCGTGTGTGTGTGTGTGTGTGTGTGTGTGTGTGTGTGTGTGTGTGTATGTATACAAGAACATCGTGAAACGTTAAAAAAGCACCAAATTGCAAGTGTGTGGCCCGGTCTTTTTCTCTGGAGGAATTGTGGAGAAATTGTTGTCACCTTAGCTTGGAGACAGAGCAGGAGCTAGTTCTCTGGCAGGTGATCTCAGTTTTTGGCAGTTTCTTTTAAGATGTGAGGAAAAACGCATTACCTGTTTGAGGGGTAGAATTGCTTTGCACACAAGATGCTTACCAGCAAATCTCTTTCCTGAAGCCCAGCGTGATCGCAAAGGGACTGCAGCAGAGAATACTTCAGATCAAAGAACAAAGTGACAAAGTCAGGGGACTTTCACTTAATTCTCAGGCACAGAAAAACCTTCCTTCAGGTTGTTCTTTGCAGGAGTAACCCTTCCCCATATTTTCCCCCCACTTGGCTACTAAAAATCGCATTTTTTACATTTTTATTATTATATCTTTAAGTAGTTGTACAAAGGAGTTCCCATTCTACAAAACAATATATGAGTACAAGGTGTCTGACGACATTGTCTCTCATCACTCCTAACCCATCCCTACTCTCACTTTTTTAAAAAATGAGATTAAGTGATTACATAAATTTCACATATTTTAGAGTATTGTGGAGTAGTGATACTTAGTTAAAGTCACAAACATATTTTAACCTTCATAAGGCAAATATTCATTATCATGGTCTATAACGTTTGTGAATTCTATGAGCTTTGGCAATACAAATTATTTCTTCCACATTAGGTAATGATTAGATTTCTTTTCTTTTGCTTAGTGTAGGCTGTTCTCCCTTTCCCTCTCATTCCTCCCTTCCCATCTCTGTCTTTGGGTTGCTTAGTTCTTTTTCTTCTATGTTCAGTGCAGTTGATATGTCCCTTTGTTGCATGTTTTTCTGTTTCCCACTTATTCTGTTACTCCTTATGGCTTCCTTCCATTGCGTGCATATGTCTACCCTATATAGGTTAAGAACATGGTCATTTAGCAATGATATGGCAAAATGAGAGGCTGTCCATTGTTTCCTGAGTCCTGTTTACTTTGTCATATCTTCTTGCATTTTGGCTTTAGCATCCACATATCAGGGAGACCATGTGCTATTTGTCTCTTTGTTCTTGGCTTACTTTGCTCAAAATAATCTGGTCTAGTTGCATCCATTTCCCTGCAAGTGCCATTATTTTGTCCTTTCTAATGGCTGCATAATAACAGCACTGTTCACAATAGCCAAGATTTGGAAACAACCCTGATGCCCCACTACTGATGAGTGGTTCACTGTTGCTTAGGGTTCACTGTTGAATTATCTGAAATGATAGGTGATGCCTTGTTTTTCTGGTGACTATATATTTACCAAATATGCATTACATAAAAGGTAGTTAGTCTGATTCGTGGCTGGCAACTAACAGAAGTCAAGCCAATATAAAAGAGACTCACACACTAGAATATCTAATGTCATTCTAGTGCAGCAGTCTCCCAAATGACAGGACTTAAACTCATTAGAGGTCTAAAACTCTGCCTAGTCTTCTCTGTACCTCTTTTAGGTTTTCTAGCATCCCTACTTCCATTCTTATTCTGGCACAAATGGAAACGTTAGTAAGTAACAAGATTTAATAATAGTCCCATTCATTTTGTCCTCTGTCCCAGCAATTTGTCCCAACTTAACTCCAAGTTTCCAAAAGAAACAATCTCACTGAACTTGCTCAAATGATGTGATTTGGGTTTGTCTGAATAAATAAACCTGCTAAATTTGGTACAAGACCTAATATGAGAATTTAGATGCCATATTTGGCATCTCGTAATTTTCTTTCTTATTATCTTTGCTAGGACCAAAATAGGCAAACCTTTGGCAAGGATAGCCATTATAATTCTAACTTGCATGTTTATTCTAACATGGAAATGCAATCCTACGTGATGTGATGTATAGGTGATTAAAAATCCAAAGAAATACTCTTAATGCTCATTTTATAAATAGCTAAAAGTGACTCTAGATAGATAATTTGTTTATCATTTTGGTGACAGTTAGACCTAGAATAATACGTAATCTATAATAGTCCATAGTGGGATGACAGGTAGGAACTGATCTTGTCATTATTCTTTATTTCTGCCTAGATTTTGATTGTGGGGGTCCAATCTTTTGGAAAGACTTACTGGAGTCCTTGCTTTCAACCAAATTAAGATCAGCCTATGGTACATTCAGTATTCAACGTGCTATTACAAATGAAATGAATGTATTCAGCTTGAATCTGGATGTGAAGGGAAAATGGCTTCATGCAGGCTGCCTGAACAATTGTGGAGAATAAACTCGGTGGACTCAGAGCATTTGTAGCCTCAGGCTATTGCAGGAAGCACCAAACATTACCTCCTTTAGAAACCACAAAACAGTTTAAAATACCATTGTGGGAGTAGAGGAAAAAACGTGCTTAGAAGTATTTGATTTCTAATATTTCTGAATACACAAAAGATAAAAAGGTATTGAAATGCAACATTACCATACCTGGGGTCTGTTTTTTTTTTCAAAATCTCTTTGGGTTTTTATAAGGGAAACAGTAGTGGAAATATCAAGGGATAAGAACATCACTTCTTCCCCCCCGCACCCCAAATTGGAAGGTTCTCAGAATTTACAGCTAAATGTATCTTCATTTAATTCAGAGACCGATAGAGGGACTAAGAGGATCTACTGGCTTGCTTTCAAATTTAATGGCATAGTTAATAAAAATCACAACTAGTAAAACAGGCTATGAAGTCTGTTTATGTTTGTATGTCTCATTAATCTGTAGGGCTTTGTTGTGTGATTTTTTAAGAGTTTGTTTGTGGCTTTAGTTTTTTCAGCTAGTGCTAGAAACATAGGCTCTGTCACCCACAAAGCTTACATCAAATGGTTCCTGTTTAATGGACCTCTGATGGATGTCTCTGACTGACAATGGTTGAAATTAAATGTAGTGCTTAGCAACAAAGATACAACACTTTAAAATTAGAGCCTCAGCTCTTTGCAGTACTCAGGGATCTTGTACATCATATCGACTCACAAGCAATGAGGACCCGGCAATGAACCATTCAAATAATCTTCAAATATCTCTTTTCTGTAAGCTAAGTTACAGTTCAACAATAACACCAACCAGAGTAATATCTAAACCCGAAACCCTGAAGTCTTTGTTTTGATATTCAAATTGTTAAGCAAACTTGAACCTACCAAGGCAGAAAAGTTTATATTTGCTTATGCTTAACTGAGTAAACTATGTTATCAAGTCCAGTGTAGAGGAAGAAAAATGTTATGAAGATGAGAGTGAGAGAAGTTAAAGTCATCTGCATGCTTATTGAAGCATTATTTACCATAGGTAAGATATGGAACCAACCCAGATGCCCCTCAGTAGATGAATGGACCAATCAAACGTGGTATATATACACAATGGAATTCTATGCCTCCATCAGAAAGAATGACATTGCCCCATTTGTTAGGAAATGGAAAGACTTGGACAAAATTATATTGAGTGAAGTAAGCCAAGCCCAAAGAAATATAGGTCTCATGGTTTCCCTTATTTGCAATAACTAGTGTATGTCTGAGACAAGCAGAAATGGTCAGATAAGTTGATGTTAGGGGAAATGAAGGCCAACATAAGCACTCAAATGGTTTTTCTTTCTTACTATTGTGTCTAACATATTCATAAGATATTTCTTTGTTGATTTGTATGTGATTTCCCCATATTTGACGTTGGTATAATTTGAGGAGAGGAAGGGCAAAACAAATTGTTTAAATAGGGATACAGGTGGACCCATTGCAACAATGAGATGTATAAGATATTAAGTTGAAAAATGAACTTTACAACTTTGGCGGGGGGAGAGGGGTGAAGGGACTGGGCTGGGGAAGGGGAGTGTGGAAGCAGGGATGATAAGGGGAAACAAATGACAAGGCAACAATGCATGATAAAAAATGTACTCATTACCTTGATCATGTAATTGTAACCCTTCTGTATGGTATTTTCACAAAAAAAACATCAATTAAAAAAATATCCAGCAACATTGATGTCTACTTCGGTCTATTTTGAATTTCTTAGAGGTAGACATGACAGGTATAGCAAATAAATCTTAACATTATCAAGTTAAGTGACCCTGTTTGACAGGAAAATTGCATTTCGTTTTTACCTATGTTACCTCCTTATTTTTACTGTTATTATAAAGGTGATATGCATAAGGGTTACAGTTACATAAGTCTGGTAAAGAGTATATTTCTTTTTGGACAATTTCATTTCTTCCATGTATGTATATTTATTTTTGTTAAGTAATTGTAAAAGGGGGTTACCATTCAACAAATAATTAAGTACAATGCATCTTGATTAATAACATTTTTCATTCTTTGGGTGTTTCCATACAACCTTGACCTTCCCTAAGTAAATATAGCAGCTTAATTGGTATGTTATTTACAGACAATAGCATTTATTTATCTATCTGAAGTGGTTTTAGAAATTCTGAAATGTCACCACATTTGAAAAAATATCTAATTTTATATTCTTTCAACAACTTTAAAGTGGTAGATAACCTATGGCTGTTTATAGTACTTCTTCATTCTCATTATCTGTAAATTTCCCTTTTCTCATTAATTCATAGAAATAAGATCACACTCTACTCTTCTAAGATTGACTTCCTTCATGAAGCACAAGCTCTGAGTTGTTCTCAATGCATTATTTTTTAAATTCTGTTTACCACAAAGTCTTTAGACATGGACAAAATTTGAACAAATTTTCCCCCCTTATAAGAATTGCCTTCTTTCCAGTTTCCAATATTTTATTTTTAATTTCCACCAGAGGCTCACTAGAGCTACCTTTATTTTCCACATTTCTACCACTATTTAGAACATACTACTTCACTAACCTCTCTGAAGTTTTAGACGTTCTATACAGATTTCTCCTTCTTAAACTTTACCTGCCTTATCATTCTTGATTATATTGGCGTTTCCTAGCCTCCTCCAAAGTTCTTATGCTTCTTCTTATCAGCTATCTTAGACATTCTTCTAAAGGTTCAATTATTTGTTACACCACTGCTCTACTTTTACATTCCAGTTTCTGTTGTAACCATTTGTGCTATTGTAAATGAGTCGTTAGTTTAGAGAAGATAACTTATAATTAGAAAGACATAATGGCTCAGAGTTATACACTGTAGGCAGCCAAATATCAAAGTATGGGCAACTGTTAAGGGCATCATCTGTTGGTGAAATACATCATGTGACAGGAGAGTAAGAGAGAGGACAAGAACTTGTGCACTTACTCCAGTAACCATAGCATTAGTCTATGCAGGAGTGTGTGATGCTTATTATTTGTTTATTTGGTTTTTATGACATAAATATACCACAATACCCTCATTTTCTAATTCCAACCTAACAGTAATGCATTTCTGTTGATATTTTGAGAAGCGATACACATTCAAACTCTTGTAACATCCCAAAATAAACAGGATTAGTAGAAAAGAAGATGTATTCATCATTAAAAGAAATTAGAAATTCTGAGAGAGAGTCTCATTGCAAGAAAGCAGGACAGAACTCATATTAACTAAATGAGATTTACAAAGACTTAACTGCTGTCTTCCATAGTATAATAAGAGAAAGAGGAGGAAAAAAAATCACAGTTGGCAAAGGGTTAATAGGAACTGAAATAATAGGAATTGAAGTAACTCCAACATTATAAAAATAATTTTTATATCATGACAAGAGAACAGATTCAACTATAAAACACTTCTATAAGACTGGGAAACTCTAATTATTCTCCAGGAGGGGGCCAGTATTAAATGAGATAAAGTAGATTTTACTGGTATAAGGGATATGTGTAACACCTACACAGTTGTTAGGAATTCACCTTAGCTGGGAAGTTCTCAATTGTTACAGATTGAAATTATTTATTAAAAGAGTGATCTCTGAACCAGATAAAGTCTTAAGTTCTTACACCATTAGTACAGAAAAGAGTGTAAAAAAATGAGAAAATATTAATCTGACTTTTCTAGTTGGACCTTTAGCAATACAAAGGCTTTTCCTGATGAAAAGTCTGTCTTTCCTTCAAAGCTGAAAAATCAAGGCCAGGATGTGTTAGTTATGTGAGAAGATAAAATGATCAGGATTTTGTCTTTAGACCAATAGAGACTCTCAAGTTCATGTAGGATTGTGTTGTTATTGGCAACATGAAGATTAGTGCTTCTCATCTTATATCTTAACAAACTTATATTGCACTTCTCTACCATATTTAAAAATAATTCAGAATGAGTCATTAACTTAGGTCAATTTTCTTCCTTCATTCATTTAGTAGATACTAAAGAAACACAACTTGTGGGTTCTACCATGCAAAGCTGCTAAAGGCTGGGCTACAATACAGGGGCCTCTGATGCTCTTACCCCTTGCGAACACTAGAAAAGGTATCACAAAAGAAGATGTACTTATAAACCCAAGATAATTTTCCAAACAAAATATTATAGAGAAGTAAAGTCAGGAAAATAGAAATTATTCAGTGGTATTGTATATGTAGGACTAGAATATATTTTCCTCATGTGTAAAATAAGGGTCATGAGTGAAAATGAGATACTGACATCAGCTTACTCTGCCCAGACACAATCACACAATCACTATGGATTGTCTGGATTAACACATGAAATACATCTGGAAAGCTATCCATTCTTCCCATTCTTCAATATGATTATTTCCATGGGGTGTGTCTTACTAAAGTGTGTGTTTTATTCAAATGTGAAACTGTGCACGTACACACATATTTATAGATATTTAATTATGAGTAGCCATAAGGCTTACAATGAGATCCACTCTCAAAATGGGAATCAGAATCTGGTGCCTTAGTTTTCTTATAAGGAAGAAATAAATTTCTGATTGGTGAGTCACAACTCACTGTTATTCTCAGATTGTTGCTATTCAAGAATGATATATTTGGGGGGGGGGAGGGATTATGGGTTTGGGTGCTCATATTGCCAGCACGCATTACCCCCTTTCCAGGTCGTACATCTCCTCTCTCCCAGATATATTGTCAAAATAATGGGGTTATGGAAATGTGTAGTGGACATCCTAATGTTTAAAACCCAGAGCTGGCACATCAGCTCTACATGTGTCAGAGAGAAGAAATGTGGATAGAATGATGTGGGCATGATAAAAGTCTTCCAGCTTACCCATCCAAATTCAAAAGTCTGTTCTAATGATGTGTTTAAAGTTTTAGGTCAAGGAAAATATTTTGGGTTTATTCAGCTGTGGACTAAAGTCCTTAAAATTGTATTTAATGACTAACTCATCTTTACATACTAGTAAGACATGCAAGAAAAATTTCAGCAATTACTCCCCAGGTTGGGAGGTAATAAACCATCACAATGGCACTCTACTTTTGATACGTCAGACACTTCTTCCCAAAAAACACATGTTCACATGGATCAAAATATTTTTTACAGTAAAAGTTACTTTCATATGAAATAACAGGCCATGGATTATATATAACATTTCCTTTGAAACTGTAATTATCTTTGGCTTCTCAATTAACTTCCTTAACCATTTCACCAGTGACTCTTCATTGTTTTCTCTGTTAATTGTTCTATAAAGATGGAAAATTTCTTCATGTTTTTGTGGGGGTCGGGTTGTGGGGTCTGAACTCTGGGCCTGGGCATTATCCTTCAGCTCTTCAGCTCAAGGCGAGTGCTCTACCACTTGAGCCACCGCGCCACTTCCAGCCTTTTTGGTTCTGCTTATGTGGTGCTGAGGAATCGAACCGAGGGCCTCATTCATGCAAGGAAAGTGCTCTACCACTGAGCCACCTTCCCAGCCCTCTTCATTTCTTTTAATCCTGTAACTCTCTACTAATGATTTTTTATTCCTCCTCTGCTCTCCTTTATCCTCTTCCATCACATCATTGCAGCATCTCACATCTTTGTTATTTTCCAGAGTAACATAGAAACTTCAAAATCTTCTTGAGTGACCCTTTAGAGCTCCTTAAATTGATCAGTATAGGGAGATATCTACTTACTGTTGATCTGCATTTTGCCCTTATCTCAGAATATTCCCTTTTAAGTCTGGATTTTGTTTCTTGTCCTATAACTTTGCTTTTGCAGTTGCTTCGTTGTTAACAGGGATTGAACTCAGGATCTTACACTTGCTAGGCAGGTGCTGTACTGATCAGCAGTGCTATCAGTTCCATCCCATCTCTGTTAGCAGAAAAGTTTCTCAGAGTCTTAGCTATGGTATGTGGTAACAGTGCAAAGCATTCTGAATGGTATGATTTCCTTCTTTTTCTTTACTATACTTTGCTTTGTTTCTCCTGTCTTTTGGTGATAGTAAATTCCCTCTTATTTTCATTAGTGCAGGATTGTAGGAAACTATCTATCAGAATGCTTCAGCTTATCTATACATTGTGAACAGTAAAATAAGTAAGTAAGTAAGTAAAAAAAACATACAATCAGGGCTAATTTCTGCCAATCCTAACCCTTCTCACTTGATCCTTCCATTCACCAGCCTTATAGTCTAGTTTCTACCTATTTGTCTCCTACTCAACCCACTGTCCTGGATCCTCCAGCCACATTCTATCTATGCAGGGTATAGTTTCTGATATTGATCAAATTTTACAAAGTAGTGTTTATAATATCCTGAATGGAAAGCATAAAATCTGTAAGCCAGGCACAAAGAAACATAGGTCCCATGGTTTCCATTATTTGCAATTACTAGGATATGTCTGAGACAAGCAGAAATGGTCAGGTAAGTTGATGTTCGACGAAATGAACCCCAGATAAGGACACAAATATTTTTCCTTTCTTGCTTTTTTTTCTAACATATTTATAAGATATTTCTTTGTTGCTTTGTATGCCCATCCTCCATGGTATAACCCCTGTTTTCACTGTATTTGATGTTGGTATAATTTGTAGAGGGGGAGGGAAAAAAACAAATCGTTTACAGATGGACCCATTGCAACAATGAGATGTACAAGACGTTATGTCAAAAAACAAACTTTACAACTTTGGCAGGGGCAGGTTGGGGGGCGGGCTGATGGGAAGGGGAAACAAAGGAGGAGGCAACAATGCTTGATAAGAAATGTACTCATTACCTTGGTGATGTAATTGTAACCCCTCCCTAAGGTATCTTCACAATTTAAAAAAATCTGTGGCAGTCTTATTCTCTTGAGTTGATGCCTTAGGGAAATTCTTAAAGGAAGTCAGCTGTGAATCTTAGTGTAGTTCACTGCATGATGTAAGCTGATTTTTTCTTATTACTTTCAGGCATTTTGTCTGTTTTTTGGCTTTCAGTAGTTTGTTATATCTGCTAGTAAAATGTATGGATATTTATATATATTTTATGAGGTCTTTGTAGACCATCGTAGAGATTAACACTATAGTTTTCAATGGTTGTTTCTTCAAATCTTTTTCATGTTCTCTCTTCTTTTTTTATCTTCTTATCTTACCCACAGGTTGCTCAAGAATAATCTACTCTCATTTTACCCTCTTTTTCAGATCAGTCTCAGCCATATTTTAAATTTGCTAATTATTTCTTCTGTCAAGAAGCCCATTGAGCCCTGGCAGTGATTTTTCATTCTAGTTCTGGTCCAATTCGACTTCTAGATTTTTCACCTGATTCCTTTTTATATAATTGCTATTCATTTTATGACTCATGTCACCAAAATTTCAGTTAAATCATCAGTGTGGTTTTCTTTTACTTTGGAAATATTGAAAACGGCTGCTTTGAAAACTTTTCTTCTAAGTTCTATCTTTTGGGCTCTTCTGGGAAATATCTCAACAATAAAGAAACAAGCAATCATGTAGATTAGAGAGTGGCTTTGGAGATAAGTAAGTAATCATAACACCATCCATACTAGTGTTAAATGTAAGTGTACTGTGTTTGTGGAGAAACTTTTGTAAAACATATAAGTAATTTCTAAGATTAAAAAATCAACTCAAAACTTTTTCCTGTGACTCCCTTTACACATTTTCTATACTACTTTTCAAGTAGTCCTATAATCAAATATTATATGTTTCAGAGATGTCTTATTTTGGATCAGTCAGACCTATAAAGAGTTGGGGAGGTGGGGAGGAAAATGATGGCAAGGGAAAAATAAAGGAGGGGCTAACAATGCTCCATAGGAAATGTACTCATTACCTTACTCATGTAACTGTAACTCCTCCCTAATTGAAACAGCTTTCCAGGTATTGTGGCTTGTGCCTATAATGCAAGCTACTTAGGTGATCAAGGTTTGAAGGATCATGATTTTAGATCATGAGAAAAAATGATTTTAACACCCTTCTCAACCAGTAGTTAGGAATAGTAGTGTGCCTGCCTTCTCAGTTACATCAATAAACGTGAAAAAGAATAATTACAATATAGGCACATGCTAGGCAGAAGGCTAACCCTCATCACTAAATAAGCAATGCAACATTTTTTTTAAAAAAAGCTGAATATGTGGTTTTGAGTTAGAGCATCTATTTAGCAAGTGCAAAACGCAGCCTCATTGCTTCCCCAAAAAGGGGGAAAAAGCCTGAAAAGGTACAAAGTGTATGATATAACAGACATCAAGCACAAGCTACCACTAACAATTTTTCTAGGCTGGACTTGAGTATTAATTTTCATATCTCTGCTTTTGAAGTAGCTGGGATTACAGAAATGAACAAACTTGTCCAGCCAATGTAAACACATTTTTATACATCCTTTACCTCAAATTTGTCATTGTGTAATGGCTACAGAATATTGACCTAGGGCAGGAGAGAGATGGGGGAAATTTATGGACATTGTAGATTTATTTACTAACTGTTCTGAGAGCTTAATATTCCTATGTTTGTTTCTATTTAAAAAACCCTAGATTCTCTTACTTTCTTTACTTTTTTGAAGACATTTCTTCTCTCATGATGTTTATATTTTTGTGTATGTCTGTTTTAAGATATGTAAACATAAAGTGTATACATAATTATGGAAGTAGATTTAACTTTATGGAATTGTAAATTAGTTTACATACACAGAGGTAATTCTTTCTATTTTCATTATTTTACTTAACATTGTTACCCTCAAGCTTCTTTCTTACTTCCTATTTAGTCATACATACATGGAGTACTTAAGCTAAACATTCATTTTTGTTTAATATTAGTGTCTTCTCTCCAGAATTTTCAGCTTTATAAGTTCTGGTAAACAGCCTTGAATGCACAACTCAGCTTCTACTCCTGATCATTTCCAGCAATGGAGTCAGGGAAACAGTACTTGATAATGTGACCAAAATTAATTGTTGAAGGTTGAGTAAAGGCTACCAGCAGCATTTTGTACTTCTAGCCAAAGATTATTTGAAAACGCTCTCCTGCGGGCCTTGTTTTCCTAACATGTTTGGTTTTATATAATGAAAAAAAATAAAGGCAGTAAAACAGATTGACTTACTACACACTTGAATTAGCTCTGCTTTCTCAAATCCGTGTTTTACTCCCCAAAGAAAGGATGAATTCTAGAGGTAAAAACTAAGAAAACTTAGACTAGTAATATTGCTTTCACCAAAAAGGCATTTAAATTCTCTGCTATTTGTATTTAGATTAGAAAACATCCCTCTAAAATGTCAGTGAGCATGTCTTTTAATTGCATTTACTGAAGCATCCTTAGCAATATTAAACATATCTCATCATAATATTTTATATTTATTATAAATATTCTAGATGAATTAGAACACACTAAATCATGTACTTGTAATCCGATATTGGAAACTATATGGCCAGATAGCTACTGATTTATTGAGGCATGTCAGCCACAAAAATATCAAGTAATAATTTATGCAAGTAAATTCTAATCGTATTTCTTAAAAGATTCTGATGGGAAATGAACAACTAATGACAAACTAATCTCTTTAACTAGAAGAGTCTCTGATGTTTTGAAACTAAGGAGATATTATATAAGACCTTCAACAAGGAAATATATAATTTAAATATTGAGGTTCCATGGTCCAAGTAAAATAAAAGAGTAGTTAAGTACATAGAGTAAAATTATTTTAATTATCATTTTATCTACTTGTTTCCATTTTAAGAATCATGGCAAGATTTTTCAAAAACACAGTTCAATAATTTATTGATTTATAATCTAAATATATGTTTGTGATATCACTTTTATTTTGTGATAGAAAGATAAAATTAAAGAAGCAATTTCTTATTGTATATTCATTTGTTTTAATTAATTCATAAAATACATGTTAATATAAATTACTAATATGTTATTATTATATAACCTATCCAATATGTAATATACATTTTCACAGTTGAATATTGCATTAATTTTATTAGAATATATATGTAAATGAATGTAATTTTAAAACTGCAAAAAGTGATTTAGAATCCTGTACACATTAACTAAAGACAAACTGTATTACGTCTCATAATAATATCTAATTTTAAATTCTTATTTTATAATTTTTATATTTTCATGAAATTGTTGATAAAATATGCTTAAGTATATAGAGCCGAGCAAATTCCAAATTAATATACTTCTTAGAAAGTGCACATTGGTTACTGAGAAAGCAAAAATGTAAGTATTACAAAATAAAATACAAATCCTTATCTTCTATTTCTTTTTTTTTCTTTGTTTTTTTTTTTTTTTCAGTCTTGGGGCTTGAACTCTGGGCTTGGGCGCTGTCCCTGTGCTCTTCAGCTCAAGGCGAGCGCACTACCACTTGAACCACAGCGCTACTTCCAGTTTTCTAGTGATTTATTGAAGAGAAGAGTCTCACGGACATTCCTGCTTTACCGCGATCCTCAGATCTAAGCCTCCTCAGTAGCTAGGATTATAGGCGTGAGCCACAGGCACCCGGCTACTTATATTTCTTAATTAACAAATGGCAAAATGAAGCAATAAAGGGTAGGGATATAATAACATACTCTACTTTCTTCAGCAAAAGATTTATGTAGTTTAGAACGTGAGCAAAATGAATTCACAATATTTACAAAAAACATATTAAAATGATTTCAAATAAGACTTTGTACTTTTAAATTGAGATAATACACTTCAGATAATGCTCATCTCTGTTTTATAACCATTGTTTCCTATGATATCGAGGTTCATGTAGCATTTATAGGAGAATGTGTACATTATTGTAAGGATTATAAATTTGTCATTCATAAAGCCATCAATTTCTTTTCTCACTCATACCTCACTCTTATGCCATATAATTAATTGTGCAAAAAGAGAAGATTGAGTATGAATTAACCATAAGCAGAGCAGTTTTGTTACACAGACAAGAAATCAGTCTTTAATACCAGTTTCCAAAAGAAAACAAAAGCATGGATTCATGAATTTGGCATCAAGCTTACTAAGCATAATTATAATATTTTTAGGACACTTAATTGTATTATGTTCTGTACATCTTAAAACAATTGTTTTATACTAATATTGAGTATAAACAATATAAATATAAATAAATTGTACGATGTTAAAATGGGGTCCTCATTTTAAACTTTAAATCATTTTAAATAAAAATATTAATTAATTTTTAAATCATAGATTTCCTAGGTTCTTAAAATTCTGTGAAGTTAGATCAAAATTTATCACTTGAAAGTATGAAATAGATACATTTATTAAATTAGGTAAGATGAGGCTACTCAATTCTGTAGAAAACCTCTAACATGTAATATTAGACCCTGACATTAGGAATTTACAGGACATTTAGAAGATACTTCTTTATGAAATGTGTTGTTTTCATGACAGATGCCTGGCAATATCACATGAATTTTATATGAGGTTCAAGGGAAAATGTAACTGAGATATATGAACTTTTTAAAATAATAACGATAACCACATTTTGAATTATGAATTATTTTGGTTGACATAGGGTGGTTTCAGGTGTGAGCTCTGAGAGTAAGAATGAGACACTTGATTTGGGCAGAATGAATGGTGATGTGCAAGAGTAATGATAAAGGAAAAGACTGAAGTTCTGCACTTTTGAAACTAAAATCTAGTTTTGCACATGAAAAGGAGGGAGGGGAGTTGTTTGGAACTTAGGGATATAGGGTGTTAGGGAAAAATCCAATATAGGTTAATAAGCACATACCTGAGCAAAATTGTATTTATTATATACACTACATATACACCTGACAGTTAGTCAGCCAATGAACTACATTCAAAAAGCGTAGATTTTAGCCAAGAGCTGGTGGCTCACTTCTGTAATCCTGACTACACAGGAGGCCGGAATGTGAGGATCATTGTTCCAAACCAGACCAAACAAATCTGTGAGATTCCTATCTCCAGTTAATAAGAAAAAAGCCACAAGTGAAGGTCTGGTTCAAGTGGCAGAATGCTAACTATCCCTGAGCATAGAGGCCAAGTGAGATCATGAGATCTAGAGTTCAAGCCCCAGTAGAAGCACCAGAAAACAAGCAAGCAAGGAAATCTTGAGAAAGAAGAAAAACATGGAAGCATCAGATTTTCAAGTTTTATAAAAGATTCATATACTAAAATACATCATCAATAGTTCAAGGTGTATGAAGATGAAAAAAACAGAAACTTAACTGCAATGAGATCATTATGACAAGTGAAGTTTGTACTGAGAAATGCCAACCCTATGGAAGAAAAAATATTAAATTAAAATTTACTTTTATATGTTTATGACCTAGAAAATTAGAAAAAATTAATATCAGTGAGAGAGAGAGAAAGAGAGAGAGAAAAGAGAGAGAGAGAGGAGACTTTGGATAAATTCAGAAATGAGACACATTGAAACAAACTTACTGAAAATTGAAAGGATCATAAGACACTAATGTGAACAATGGTTTGCCAACAATGTGGATAACTCAGAAGAAATGAGTATATTCTTAGCACCATACAATCTACAAAACGAAATCAGAAAATGTAGATTGCCTGAACAAACACATAAAAAAAGTTCAGAAAGAATCATAAATCAAAAACTTTGAAACAAAAAGCCCAAACCAGATTGTTTTAACTCTGCCACATATTTTAGGAGCAATCAACACCAATATTATTCCAAATTCCCTGAAACAAACCTTATTTTACATCAAATCAAGCAAATTAACTGAAGAAGAATTAAAAATTAAAATATTAGACTTCAAACTAAAATAAATCCCAGGAGAAAAAAAATGGAGTTAAAATATTTTGACTTTATTTTTGTTTTGCTATTATTTTATTTATATGATGTCCCCCCTACACACAAATGTAAGAAAACAGAATTTGAAAAGTGAGATTGCATCAAGTGACTAAGGCTGGAAACATTAAAGGAATGACCACAAAATAAAAAGGCAATATACAGAATAAGAAGTTATTTTTCATTTAATTTTCTACACTTTTGAGAAAAGAATAATTTTTCTAAACTTTAAATGGTCATACAAAGAGGTTACAGTCAAATATGTCTGCCAATATATCCAAGTGGTTTTATTTTTTTTTTTTGTTTTTGTTTTATTTTTGTGTGCTGGAGATTGAACCAGGATGTTGCACTTGCTGAGCAAGTGCTTTGCCTCTGAGCTACATCCCAGCCTTCTCCAGTGCTTCCTCATCACTTACCTCTGCTACCATTCTCGACAATCCCACATGTAACCACTCATTTCCCATTTCCCATTTGCTTTACTGCATATGTACATTGAGTATTCCGACTGTATTTGTCCTCTGTTTCCTTTATTATTAATCCATCTCTCCCTCCACAAACCCCTCACCTAAACCCCAAATGTCTCTCTCTCTCTCTCTCTCTCTCTCTCTCTCTCACACACACACACACACACACACACACACACACACACACACACACACACACACACACACACACACTGCAATTTTCTGCAACCATTAGGTAAGAACTTAATTATGTCTTTTGCAGGGAAAAGATATCTGGAAAATATACTGAGTGAAATAATTCAGGACCAATGATATTTTCTCTCACATGTGGATTTTTTTGGGGGGGTCCAGTCGTGGGGCCTGAACTCTGGTCCTGGGCACTGTCCCTCAGCTCTTTAGCTCAAGGCTAGTGCTCTACCAATTGAGCCACAGCACCACTTCTGGCTTTTTTCTTTTTGCTTATGTGGTGCTGAGGAATTGAACCCAGGGCCTCAGGCATGCAAGGCAAGCACTCTACCGCTGAGCTATGTTCCCAGTCCATCACATGTGGATTTTTGTGTGTTTGTGAATGCATAATACAAACTCCCATATCAACACATACATGGGGGTATATGTATATGTACAGAATCAAGCTGACTGAAGAATTGTATATGCAGGAGTGTAATTGGTGGAGTAAATTCTTCAAAAGGAGTCATATTTAAGCTGAACTTTTTGTATCAGAATAACAGCCCTATTTCTGATTTAAGATATATATTACAAGCTACTATAACCAAGCCAATATAATTTCATAAAAGGACATACAAATCTATTATGATAGACCAGAAATAAATCCATGTAACATAAATGAATCTCAAAGCAGTTGTTTAGGAAAAGAAGCTGGATCACATAAAACATACCTTAAAATTTCCATTATGTTATGATCAAATTAGGAAAATCCAAAGTACGTCTAATGATTGTATAAATTCTGTGGCTTGGGACAACAGCTTGCTGGTGCAACCCCAGCTACCTTACAGGTGTCAGTAGGAGGGTAATCATCAGATGTCTGCTCAGGTAAAAAGCACATGACACTCTAAAAAATGACAAAATTATGACAAAAGGAAACAAAGTATGGTTCAAGTGGCAGAGAACCTACCCATCAAGTGTGTGGTGCTGACTTCCAATTCCAGTATTGCCCCCAAATAAAGAAGTAACAATGCTTGATACGAAATGTACTAATTACCTTGCTCATGTAACTGGAACCCCTCTGTACATTTTTTTACAATAAAGAATGTATTAAAAGGCAGAAGATTTATATGATCTGAAGAGAAACTGTATGTCCCTCCCTCATGACATAACCCCTGTTTTCACTGTATTTGATGTTGGTATACTTTGTGGAGGGGAAGGAAAAAAAACAAATTGTTTAAATAGGGATACAGGTAGACCCATTGCAACAAAGAGATGTAAAAGATGTTATGTCGAAAAACAAACTTTACAACTTTGGCCAGGGAGGGGAAGGGGGTAGAAGGGAACAGGGGTGGGATGGGGGAGGGGCGATGGGAAGGGATGGGAAGGGGAAACAAAGGAAAAAGCAACAATGCTTGATAAGAAATGTACTCATTACCTTGCCCATGTAATTGTAACCCCTCTGTACGGTATTTTCACAATAAAAAAATGTATTAAAAAAAAGAAGTCTTATTTCAAAGATAAAACAATAAAGAAATGCATTGAAATTCTCTGATAACAATCATAACTGTTATGACTCCTTGGGAGGAAAGAAGTTGGAGTATCTTCATAGATGTTGATGGAAGGAAGAAGAACGCACCCTCTTCCCCCAAATATGCTGCTTTGGTGGGTTTTAGGATTGTTGTCAGAAAAGCTACATGCAATAGCAGATAAAAGTGATCCCCTTACCCAACACCCTTCTTCCAAAGCCAGGAGATTAGAAACTCCCATGAAAAAATGGAATTCTATGCCTCCATCAGAAAGAATGACATTGCCCCATTTGTTAGCAAATGGAAAAACATGGAAAAAATTATATTAAGTGAAGTAAGCCAGGCCCAAAGAAACATAGGTCCCATGGTTTCCCTTATTTGCAATATCTAGTACATGTATGAGTCAAGCGGAAAAGGTCAGATAATGTGATGTCAGGAAAATGAACCCTTTGATATGTATTTTAATGTTTTTTTTTCATGCATGTGTTTCTAACGCATTTATAAGATTATTTCTTTGTTGCTTTGTATGTCCCTCCCCCACAGTATAACCCCTGCTTTCACTATATTTGATGTCAGTATAACTTGTGGAGGAGATGGGGAAAAACCAGTTGTTTAAGGATACAGGTGGACCCGTTGCAACAATGAGAAGTACAAGTTGTCATGTCCAAAACGAGCTTTACAACGTCGGTGCGGGGGGGGGGGCGGGGGGAAAGGGGGGGAAGGAGAAGGATTGGGATTGGGGGGGAGTGGGGAGGCTAGGAAGGGATGTGAAGGGTAAACCAAAGGAGGAGGCTGCAATGCTTGGTAAGAAATGTACGCATTATCCTGCCCATGTAATTGTAACCCCTCTGTACAGTATGTTCACAAATAAAATGAAATTAAATTTTAAAAAAAAGACAAAAAAATTGCAATCCCAGAATAGAAAAATAAAATAAAATAACTAAAAGCAAACTCTTAGACCTGGAGTGACAGAAATGAGAATTCTGGTGTGGGGGGAATTTGTTAAAACTACTTTGGAGGATGAGAAGGTGGCTTAGTGGTAGAGGCTTGTCTAGCATGTATGAAGCCCTGGGTTCGATTTCTCAGTACCACATCAACAGAAAAAGCCAGAGGTGGTGCTTTGGCTTAAGTGCTAGCCTTAAGCAAAAGGAGCTCCAGTGACAGTGCTCACTCCCTGACTTCAACCCCAGGACTGGCAAAAACAACAACAACAACAACAACCAAACTACTATCTTCTCTTTACTGACCATATCATTCATATATTTTCATTTTATATAACTTCTTCTCTTCACTTCATATGAAAGCATGTGTGCTCTTTTACTTCATTTTTTAATCCAGGTCACATAGTATTTAAATTTGTTTGCATTTGTCCTACTAATCTATCAATTTTGTCAGTTTAATTAAGCCCTACGGGGCATCCTAAGAGAGCACAGGTCCAGTGTTACCATTCCTACACTGTCATCATTCTTCTTTGTTTGGCTGGGGATGGTGGAGATGTTGCAAGATCCTTATTTGCTTGGAAATATGGACAGTACTTGCATTACTTTCTTTGTGTGTCTGTCCACATTTTTCTATGACTTTAATTCTTTCTAATTCTGTTTTTTCAATAAAATCTAGTCTAATCAAATTTGGAAATTGAATTGAGACAAATGGCTAAGGATAAAAAAAAATGTGAACATCACATGACTACTCACTTTTGTGGATCCAATCAGGAAACTGCTAGAGTGACTTAGAGAACATTTTAAGTTGCAGTAAATTTACAGAGTTGCTTACAACCTTCTACCTTTGTGCTGCATGTTACATTTTTTCCCACTCCTGGGGCTTGAACATACTGCTTGGATGCTGTCCTTGAGCTTCTAGCATTCTACATGAGCCGCAGCTTTATTTATGGCTTTTGTGGTAGTTTATAGGAGACAGTCCCCTGATTTTTCCTGACCAGGCTGGCTACCAACTGCAACCTAAGATCTCAGCTTCTTGTGCAGCTAGGTTTTCAGAAATGAGCCACCAGATCCTTTGGCTTGCATGTTGTAATTTTTTATGCTATTCTGGCTTTTTATCCTAGCAAGCTGTAACCCCAGTGGTTATACAAATTGCTATTAAATTCTATATTAATACAATGTGGCTCCTGATAGCGTGAAGAGATTTTGACTGATTAGGTCTTTATCAATCTTTGTTTTATCTATTTATATTTATCATATGCATTGCTCTCTAAAAATGTATAGAATAGTGAGAATGTTTACCTCCAAAACATAGGGTGAAACCAAAACCTCTTTGTGAAAGTAAAAGGAGGCTGAATTTGGGGAAAAGTGATTAAATTATGAGGATTCCAGCTTCATGAATGGAGTTTGTGCTTTAAATAAAGGAAGGAGGTGGTGCACCTCTTTTTACATGGGAAGGAAGATACAGCATTGACCCATTTCCCACATGAGGATGAATGAAGAGGCATCGTCTAAGAAAGAAACAAGGAGCCTACCCCCAGAGGCCAGATCAGCATTTGATAGCAATTGAGCTATTCAAAACTCTATAATCATAAAAAATACACCTATATTGCTCATAAATAGCCCACATATGTTTTAATTATGGTAACATACAGGAGCTAAGATGAAGAGGTTTAGTTATGATAGTGAAATGTTGAAATATTTGTAGTATGTTATCTATTTAGAAACCTTGAAAAATTACTGACTAACGTAAAGAAAATATGTTTCATGTTTCCATGATCCTCACGTACAGGCCGTTTTTTTTTTGCTAATATCTTAATGTTCTTAAGTATATATGAAAGCATATGTGCATATATTTTTATTGATTTTTAGACTGAATCTGAAATTCATTATGCTATTGCATTTGTTCTTGTACTATCTTCTCTACTTAATCCCTGCATTGGTGGATCTCATCTATAACCCTCACTACTCAGGAGGCTGAGATTTGAAGAATGGTAGTTCAAAACCAGCCACACAGGAAAGTCTATGAGACTTCATTTAGAAAAAATTAAAAAAGAGAATAAATTGGTAGAACATCATCCATAAGCAAGGAAGGCCATGTGTGAGCACAGGCCCTGAGTTTAAGCCCAGATACAGATACAGGCAAGGGAAGAAAGAAGAAAAAAAGGAGAGAAGGGAAAGAAGGAAGGAAAGAAGGAAGGAAGGAAGGAAGGAAGGAAGGAAGGAAGGAAGGAAGGAAGGAAGGAAGGAAGGAAGGAAGGAAGGAGGGAGGGAGGAAGGGAGGGAGGGAGGGACAGATACAGAGAAAAAAGATACAGAGAGAGAGAGAGAGAAAGAGAGAGAGAGAGAGAGAGAGAGAAAGAGAGAACACTGAAGCTATTCCTATAGCCAAAGAAGCAAGAAGCCCTGAGAAAAGAATGGCACTTGTAACAGGAATCACAGAATTCTTACAGTGTCAGGACCTAGATGTTCTTTCTACAGCATTTGTGTGATGCAATAGCCATCATTATCTTCCTGTTATTTGAAAAGGATCCATTTGAAATTGAGGCACAAATCAGAAACTTGGGGATAGAAGATCGCCAATGAGTAGTTGCTTTGTCAGGAAGCCAGTGCAGAAAACAGAGCTGGAGAGGCCTAGTGTACTGATCTCTAATGAAATCATCACGGAGACCAAGATCAGAAACACTGTCATGGGTGTGTTTTGCCCCATGAACCAGCAGAAGAAGCACTAGAAATCTCTAAATCTTTGAATTGTACAGTGGACTTAAAGAAAATAATAAAAAAAGAGAAACAACCATGATGACATCTAAAATAATGACACCTGTGTTTGATTTCAGAATAAAAGTATGTGATTTAAACTAAATAATAGAAGACATGGAAAGAAAATTAACCATTTCAATAATTAAAAAAGTAGAAACAAACTCAACACCAGGTTAATGAAAAGGAGAAAAATCTAACATTAAGCAATATATTTACTTTGTTTACTAGAATTTAGTTTTTTTTTAATATCCCAAGGATAAATTAGGATATATGTGAAATATATAATATATATTTATACCTCAATTGTATCATTTTAGTGTGCTATGAATTTTCATTGTAGAACTTATAGATAATATATGAATTCATTCATGTATACATATACACAAACCAACATATACATTTCAAAGATTCTTCTACATCGTATAAATAGCTCAGAAAAAGAACTCTTCATTGTATTGTTTTAGATGTTTGAATCACTGGTGAATACTGATACAACTCAGAATACATACCTGGTGTAGTCTCAAAGTTTTAGATGTAACTAAAAGGTCAACATTTTAGCTCCCAAAAATGGAAGTGTATTTCTTAGTCCTTTCCAAAGTATACGATTAGAAGAAGTGCTGAGAGGCTTAGATTACTGAGAAACTCATTCATTTAAGCTTCGCATGAAATTGCTGCTGCCATATTCATTCTGTACACTTAAAATTGAAATATCATAGAAAATTATCTCAAAAGCAAGCTATATTATATAGAAGAACAAAACTGCCAGACATTAATACATATTAACACATTATTTTTCAAACTCATTTTGCTTATGTCATTATGATGTTGGTTCTGATTAATAAACTATAAAATGGTCTGGATTATTTCTAAATGAGAGCAGAGTTCAGGGAAGCCCTTAGCCACCAAGAAAGAAAGAACGAAGTAAAACTAAACTATCACTGACATTAGTTTTGCCTAGAACTGATTCTATGTAATGAATGCCTTAGGTGTATCATTACCTCAGCATGTATTCATAGACTCATAGATTGGGTATAATAACCTCATAATATTCCAAGATATCTTGATTTGCTGGCAGCCACAGTGATCTGCTTATTTACTTATGAAATCACAAATTATACTGGTTTCAGTGTAGTTTTAGAGAGGTATTGAGTGGGATTGTAGACACATACATACCATCTCTCAGTATTAATATCTTGGTGTGTTCATGTCTTGATTAGGCAAAATAAAGAATCAAGTAAAATTAAATTTAAAAACCAATGGAATGTACAACACTGAGAGTGAATCCTAATTTAAACTATAGATTTTGATTAACAATGATATGTCAATGGAGATTCAACAAGTTCATTGAAAACACCACCCAAATGCACAATAGAAAATATTCTTATGAAAAAATTTTCATGAAGAGTATGCTCTGTACCTCTTGTAAACATATTTTTCTTGTGTGATTATGTAATTTGAAGACATTCTCTTTAGAGGTCTATGATAATTTGTGTGCTTTTAAGTTAGATATTTTAAAATATAATTTAATTGCCATTATTAATCAGGTAATGAGTACATTACTTTTTTGGAAATGTCACCCCTTCCTTCGATTTTCTAAGTTTCTCCCTCCTATCCCTGCAGAGAATTTACATAATGCATTTTCCACATAGTGTATACTGAAGAGTGGTTGCATTTGCTCACGTTTCTTTTCCCGATTTCTGCACCCTCCCATTGCCCCCAATAAAAAGAAAAAAAATCGCACCCAACAACAACAAAAACAATAACCCATGTTTCCACTTCTTGTTTGTATGTGAATACCTAGAGTCTTGCAATTTACTTGATAATAAAGTTTACCAGTATATAAATACATAATATACACACAGTTATATATAATATAAATGAATATATTATTAACATACATATTTTTGTGTATTTTATCTATTGTGTATTGATAGAAACACATTTGAACTATATGTTTATAAATAATACTGATACACATTGTATACAATTAAATATACATGTTTCCTGTTTTATGATGGTGCACATTGTATTGTTGAAGTTTACAAAAGTTTGAAAGGGGCACACCTTGAGGAGTAATTTTACTTCAGTTGTTGAATTTTGATATGTTTCTGACTAGACACATATGGTAGATGACTCTTACAAACTGGGCAGCTGTGCTGATCCTCAAACACATGCAGCCCTGTAATCCCAACATAAACAGCTGACTTCTGGATGATGTGTTGCAGGTATGTTTTTTATATATGTGTGCAATAAGTGACAGGAGGTATTCAATAATTTATTATAAAATTGTCTTTGTGTTGGATGATTTCACCTACTAAAACACTAATTTATGTATTGTGTGAGCACTTGGGGTTATTCAAGCTAAGTTTTTCATTGAATAATTTAATTTGTGTGTGTGAAAATTACAAAAATCTATACTAATTCCTTATTAGGAAGAAAGCAAGATAAAAAAGAGAAAATATCTGTCATTATTTAAAAGTTGTATTTCTATTATCTGATATCTGTAGTGCAACTGTATTGGATGAACTATCCGATTCTGATGCCATTTTCCTTCATGAAGTCATCCGAATTATATTTTGAGTTGCTTTCATGACTTCAATTCCTATATTTCTCTTAACTTTCTCACTTGAGGAAACCACAAAAACAACAGAAGCCTCTAGTATATACTTATGGGATGACTGGAGCTTCTCTTTCTTTTGAAATGTATTTTTCATGGGTTTTACAAAGACTTGTGATGTGCCTTTTATTAAACTAAGATTTTTTTTCTTTATCTTTTGGTACTGGTGCCTGGAGAAACAACTTTAAAATAGTACTAAAAATACTAAAAGATTCTTCCAAAGTTTCAGTATTTTTAAATATCCCCAAATCTCATAAGGCTACAGATTGTAATGTGAAAAAGAAATCTCTCTCTTCTCCTCAAATTATCCTGAACTATTGGAATATAGAATGCAAATTAATAATTCTGTTTTGTCAAATCGTTTCAATAGGGATACAGGTGGACCCATTGCAACAATGAGATTTGTCGAAAGCGAACTTTACAACTCTGGTGGGAGGGGGCGGGGTGAGCAGGGAGGTTTGGGGGGCAGGGGGAGGATGGGACGGGATGGGAAGGGGAAACAAAGGAGGAGGCTACAATGCTTGATAAATAATGTACTCATTGTCTTGCCCAGGTAATTGTAACCCCTCTGTACAGTATTTTCACAATAAAAAAAAGAAAAAAGTTATGTTTTGTTACAGAATAGGTTCATTAATTTGGGTGGTGTATGCCATATTTTTGTGTCGTTATAGAGTAGCAGCCAGTGCTTGATGTAGTTAGGAGAGGGTGTGGTTAAGAATAAATTTTATTTTATTGAAAAATTGTGTACTTGATCACCATTGGTTAATATGAAGAACAAGCTATGCTCAAATGATGAAATAATAGCAATATTTTGTCTTTCTCTGCTGTAACTTTTACCTATAATTGATGCATTTAAAATTTGGCCAGTTGATCAACTGGAAAATTAGTGATCAAATATTTTATTAACAATCATTTAAAATATGTGTAACCATGACTTAATTTCTTTAAGATGTAGTTATATACAATTCAGATGAAAAAGTACTCACAATGAGAACTATGTTATGTAAACATGTTCTATGAGCTCTGTTGTTCCCTATCCTTATGGTTTGCCCTCCATCTCTATGTAAAAAATCGCTATTTCTTCTATAGTGCTTGCAATGGAGAATAGATGGACTATTTCTCTTAGAAATGACAATGCTGGTTTAAGTGATGTCACAGAGATGATTGCTTCTTTTTTCATACCTTTCTCAGTGTAGAAAATCTACATTATGATTGATCTGAAGTAAGAGAATGTAAGAACTTAGCTTTTCATTTGGTTGTTATTATTTTTTTCCAATTCTACCAAATTTTCCCTGAAAGGTGTGATTGTGTAGAAGAAAAAGAGTCCTCAACTTTCATCTACAATTGTCTGGAATTTAGTCTCTGTAGCTCAACCTTTCCCCAATTTCTTGACAATGGAGAGAGAGAAAATGACTGGAAGCCTGACTCTATTAAAGAAGGAAAAATAATTCACAAAACCTGTTAATAATAATGTTAGATAGTTGTGAGCTGCTGCAATACTATTTTGCACCCTAGGACATAGATATCTTGTTTATGTAGAAATGAGTTTTTTGTCTTTTTTTCATGCTGGGCTTTGGGCTTGAACTCAGAGACTAGGTCCTCTCCGAAAGCATTTCTTTTTTGAGTTTGGGACTTGAACTCAGGGCTTGGACACAATCCCTTAGGTTCTTTTTCTCAAGGCTAGCCCTCTACCACTTGAGTCAGAGCATCACCTCCAGCTTTTTCTGTTTATGTTGTACTGAGGAATCGAAACCAGGTCTTCATGCATGGTAGGCGAGCATTCTACCACTAAGCCACATTCTCAGCGCCTACCAAAACATTTTTGCTCAAGGCCAATGCTCTAGCACTTGAACCGCAGCACCAGTTCCGGGTTTATTTGTTTTGTTTTGCTTTGTTTTGTGTGTATTTGATTTATTTCCTGCCTAGGCTTTCTTCTAACTATGATCCACAGACTTCAGCCTAGTGAGTATCTGGTATTCAGTTCATGTAGAGTTTTTAACAGAAGTTAAATGATAAGAAAAATAAAGCATTTGTTAAGGAGAAAACTGTAACACGAAGTGATCTCCAGTTTTGCCATCTACCCACTGGAGCAAATGTAGGGTGTTTCAAATACATTTCTAGACTCTTCCCTCTGTTTGGGAATGTGTGGGGAATTTGCTGATGCCAGATTTCCTTCAGTCATTCCTCTAGGTAAGGCAGTATTCTGGGCTGCATTCTGTTACCCTGGGCTAAATTTGATCCTCAAATTCTTAAAAGGAAATAATAGTTCGTATACAATGCAGCCTGGCCAGTTCACAAACTGCCAAATTAAAAACAAAAGATCATTGAAGATTTGTTGTTGGGGGATTAAATTTTTTGAGTTCCAGTTATATTTTAGATATGAAACCCTTGTCCGTTGTATGGCTAGTAAAGATCTTCTCCCATTCTGTGGGCTTTCTATTGATCTTGCTAGCTATGTCCTTTGCCGTGCAAAAGCTCTGCAACTTCATGTAATCCCATTTGTCCAACATCCCATTTGTTGTGTTTCTGGGTCTCTATTAAGAAAATTTCAGCCTGTGCCAAGGAGACCTAGGGTTTCTCCTAATGAATCCTGTAATGTTTTCAGAGTGTCTGCTTTGACTCCGAGGTCTTTGGTCCATTTGGAGTTGATTCTGGTGCAGGGTGATATATAAGGATCTAGTTTTAGTTTTCTGAAAGTAGTTAACCAATTTTGCCAGCACCATTTACTGAAGAGGCTGTCTTTCTTCCATTCTATATTTTTAGCTCCCTTATCGAAGATTAGATGGCTATAGGTCTGTAGGTTCTTTTCTGGGTTTTCAATTCTATTCCATTGGTCCTGAGGTCTGTTCTACGGCTTTGTAGTGGAGTTTGAAATTTGGTATTAATATTCCTCCAGCAGTGTTCTTTCTGTTGAGGATCGTTTTTGCTATTCGGTGTCTTTTATTGTTCCATATGAATTTTTGAATTGCCTCTTTTATTTCCTTGAAGAATGAGATTGGAATTTTGATAGGTATCGCATTGAATTTGTAGATAGCCTTGGGAAGTATTGCCATTTTCATGATGTTGGTCTTTCCAATCCAGGAGCATGGGAGTTTTTGCCACTTTCTAAGTTCATATTGATTTCATTTTTCAAGTTTTTAAAATTTTTATCATAGAGGTGCTTCATTTCTTTGGATAAGTTTATTCCTGGTTTTTTTTTGTGGGGCTATTATGAATGGAGTTGCTTTCCTAATTTCAGCCACACTTTTCTCATTGTTGCCATACAGAAAAGCCAACAAATAAGTGGGCTAAAGACTTAAAGAGAAACTTCTCTGAAGAGGAAAGAAGGATGGCCAATACACACATGAAGAAATGCTCAACCTCCCTAGCCATAAAAGAAATGCAAATCAAAACGACATTGAGATACCACCTCACTCCAGTTAGAATGGCTAAAATCAAGAACTCTAAAAACAACAGAAGCTGGGGAGGATGTGGACAGAAGGGAATCTTACTGCATTGTTGGTGGGAGTGTAAACTTGTCCAACCACTTTGGAAAGTAGTATGGAGGTTCCTCAAAAGACTTCACATAGACCTGCCCTATGACCCAGCAATCCCACTTTTGGGCATTTACCCAAATGTTCACAAACAAGACCACACTAAAACTACCAGCACGACTATGTTTACTGCAGCACTATTTACTATAGCTGAGATATGGAACCAACCCAGATGCCCCTCAGTAGATGAATGGATCAAGAAAATGTGGTATATATACACAATGGAATTCTATGCCTCCATCAGAAAGAATGACATTGCCTCATTTGTTAGGAAATGGAAAGACTTGGAAAAAAATATATTAAGTGAAGAAAGCCAGGCCCAAAGAAACATAGGTCCCATGGTTTCCATTATTTCCAATATCTAGTGTATGTCTGAGTCAAGCAGAAAAGTTCAGATAAGGTGATGTTAGGGAAATGAGCCCTAAGATATGTATTCAAATGTTTTTTTTTCTTTCATGAGATTGTTTCTAACACATTTACAAGATTATTTCTTTGTTGCTTTGTATGTCCCTCCCCCACAGTATAACCCCTGCTTTCACTGTATTTGATTTCGGTATGATTTGTGAAAGGCAAGGGAAAAAACAAATCATTTAAATAGGGATAGAGGTGTACTCAATGCAACAATGAGATGTACAGGTCGTTATATCGAAAAATGAACTTTACAACTTTGATGCGATGAGGGGGTAGTGGGAAGGATTGGATGGGGGGGTCGGGAGGGAGGACGGGAAGGGATGGGAAAGGGAAACAAAGTAGGAGGCTACAATGATTGATAAGAAATATACTCATTATCTTGACCATGTAATTGTAACCCCTCTGTACAGTATTTTCACAATAAAAAGATAAAATAAAATAAAATAAATAAAAAATAAAAACAAAAGTTTAGGCTTCAAATTGGCACTCTTAACCGTAAAAGCATATTGCAAATGGACCTGATTTGCTGTACCCTTCTAAGTGTCCTGAGTCTCTTTGTGTCTGGGTCTGTATATCTCTCTCAAAATTGTGACCTTAGGAGGATGACAAATATAGGTGGCTTTAATCATGTTGTTTTTAGGTCTTGCGATATTTGGACTGAAAATAAACATAACAATTAAACTCGTTAACCTTACCTCAAAGCTTTATATGTTTAATCCCAATTCTTTTTCTTTTTATAGCAAATCATTTCTACACACATACAATTTAATATTATTAAACTGAATTAAATATAATCCGGTAATGAATTGGCACCAATCCAGTTATTACTATCAATAAGTCCATCCTGCAAACTGTTACTCAGCAAGTCTATAGAATGCTAATTTTCAGAACCGTATCTATCATTAGAAGATGTGTATATGCAATGGAAGATTTATTAAGTACAGACATCACTTCTATGACATTTGGCATGCTGTTGTGTGTTAAAAATAAGAGCATTGTCCTTAGAGTCTCTTGTGAAACACTGAATTTGAGTATTTGTAAATGTGGCATCTTTCTAAGTTATTTACATGTCAAGCTTCTGTTCACCATCATCCATGTCTCCTATGAAGTAGATAAACTTT
Organism: Dipodomys spectabilis; assembly: GCF_019054845.1. NCBI lineage: Eukaryota > Metazoa > Chordata > Mammalia > Rodentia > Heteromyidae > Dipodomys > Dipodomys spectabilis. The sequence goes on along the minus strand of NW_024870891.1, from coordinate 2,450,564 downwards.
ATTATCATTAGAACACCTTTGTTTTTCCAAGAGGAAGGATTAGGTGAAGTCTCCTTGTAAGTGTAATTATGATTCCACCATGGTCATTATCCTTAATAATCTTTTACACATGCATGCATGTTTGTTTTCTCATTCTGACAAACTGATATCCCCGGAGGATTAATTTATTAAAGGTTAGAGCATGTTTAGTCAATACATTTCTCTCAGGGACAATTTGTTCTTAATTAAGAAATTATTTAATAAAGCTAAAAATCTATTTTTGGTTTATTTTTTGGAATGTTTGTAAAAAATGTCTCTATAGTTGACTGATGTTTGTTCTAGCTCTATTTTTTTCTGTCGGATTGGAAAATCTAATTAGTCATTTGAATTTTACATAATTGTCTTCTAGCAACTCAGTACATGTCTGTCCTTGCCTTCAACGTTGATATCAGCATATTATGTTCTGATATCCTTAATTAGTCTACCTATATAGATTTAAATGTTTAGCTTACTATCAACAAAAGCTCTATTCATACAATATTTTTGAAATAGTAGAAAATTTTTCTATTTTAATGATAATTGTCTTAAATATTTACTGACTATAGTTCCAAAGGGCTATGCTTCAAACTGATTAATTAGATATTTTTTCATGTAATGCTTCACAGCTCAGCTTGCTTTTTTAAATAATTTCTCTTTGTAGTAGTTACTCAAATAAATTTATTCGTAGTGCCTCATATATGGGAAGCACTTTTAATGTATGCTTTAAATAACATGACTACTATATAAACTGAAATATTTGAAGAAATAGGACTGTCACAACATGAAAATAAGGACATTGACATTACAAGTATAAGAAAGAAAAGAAAATAGAATTCCATTATGTACATATACAACATTTTCTTGATCCATTCATCTACTGAAGGGCATCTCGGTTGGTTCCATATCTTAGCTACGGTAAATAAAGCTGCAATAAACATAGTTATGCTGGTAACTTTAGTGTGGTCTTGTTTATGATTATTTTGGTAAATGCCCAAAAGTGGGATTGCTGGCTTATAGGGGAGCTCTATGTGGAGTCTATTGAGGACCCCCCATACTGCTTTCCGAAGTGGTTAAACAAGTTTACACTCCCACCAACAATGCAGTAAGGTTCCCTTCTGTCCACATCTCCTCCAGCATCTGTTGTTATTAGAGTTCTTGATTATAGCCATCCTACATGAGATGAGGTGGTATCTCAATGTTGTTTTGATTTGCATTTCTTTTATGGCTAGAGAGGTTGAACATTTCTTCATGTGTCTATTGGCCACCTGTCTTTCCTCTTCAGAGAAGTTTCTCTTTAACTCTTTAGCCCATTTTTTTATTGGGAAGTTGTTTCTTTGAAGATTTGTTTTGGGGGGATTTAATTTTTTAAGTTCCAGGTATATTTTAGATCTGAGACCCTTGTCTGTTGTATGGATAGTGAAGATGTTCTCCCAATTTCTTAGGAAATGGAAAGACTTGGAAAAAATTATATTAAGTGAAGTAAGCCAGGCCCAAAGAAACATAGGTCCCATGGTTGTCCTTATTTGCAATAACTAGTATATGTCTGAGTCTAGCAGAAAAGGTCAGATAAGTTGATGTTAGGGAAATGAACCCCAAGATAAGATTCAAATGAATTTTGTTTTTTTTTTCTTTCATGCAATTGTTTCTAACATATTTATAAGATGATTTCTATGTTACTTTGTATATCCCTCCTCCCGTTAGAATCCATGCTTTCACTGTATTTGATGTTGGTATAATTTGTGGAGGGGAAGGGAAAAAACAAATCGCTTAACTAGGGATGTAGGTAGACCCATTGCAACAATGAGATATACACGTCGTTATGTGTAAAAACGAACTTTACAACTTTGATGGAGGATGAGGGGAGGATCAGGTGGAGGTGGAAGGGGAGTATGGGAAGGGATGGGAAGGGGAAACAAAGAGGAGGCAACAATGCTTGATGTGAAATGTACTCATTATCTTGCCCATGTAATTGTAACTCCTCTGTACAGTATTCTCACAATAAAAAAGAAAAGAAAACAGAATTACAGCTTGTAAGAGAAAGCTTTTGATTTATTGGAAAGTCAATACTTAAAGAAGTAAGGACAGTGTCATGTTTTAAAAATTCCTAGACATGATTACATAGCTCACTCACTAAGAAAAATAGCATAGAATACACTTAGCTTTGATATAGAATGATACAGCAATTAATATTCTATAAACAACTAGTATTCTGTAAGCAATTGAATCTGGTCTGAAGGAAGATGCTATTAGTTAAAATAATATGCTTAGTTGGGTCAACAACACAAAACGTGGACTAAGTCTTTAGAGTTTAAAATTTGGTATTGATATTCCACCAGCAGTGTTCTTTCCCTTGAGGAGCGTTTTTGCTATTCAGGGTCTTTTATTGTTCCATATGAATTTTTGGATTGCCTCTTCCATTTCCTTGAAGAATGAGGTTGGAATTTGTTTGGTACTTGCATAAGAACAGACTTCAGGACCAATGGAATAGAATTGAAAACCCAGAAATGAAATTACAGAACTAATGTCAACTAATCTTCGATAAGGGAGCTAAAATAGTAGAATGGAAGAAAGACAGCCTCTTTAGTAAATGGTGCTGGCAAAATTGGTTAACTACTTGTAGAAAACTAAAGCTAGATCCTTATATATCACCCTGCACCAGAATCAACTCCAAATGGATCAAAGACCTCAGAGTCAGAGCAGACACTTTGAAAACATTACAGGATGGCATAGGAGAAACCCTAGGTCTCCTTGGCTCAGGCCGAAATTTTCTGAATAGAGACACGGAAACACAACAAATCAAAGAAAGGTTGGACAAATGGGATTGCATGAAGTTGCAGAGCTTCTGCATGGCAAAGAACATAGCTAGCAAGATCAATAGAAAGCCCACAGATTGGGAGAAGATCTTCACTAGCCATAAAACGGACAAGGGTCTCATATTTAAAATATACTTGGAACTCAAAAAGTTAAATCCTCCAACAACAAATCCTCAAAAAACAACTGCCCAATAAATAAGTGGTCTAAAGACTTGAAGAGAAACTTCTCTGAAGAGGAATGAAGGATGGCCAATAGACACATGAAGAAATGCTCAACCTCCCTAGCCATAAAAGAAATGCAAATCAAAACAACATTGAGATACCACCTCACCACAATAAGAATGGCTGTAATCAAGAATTCTAACAACAACAGATGCTGGAGGGGATGTGGACGGAAGGGAACCTTACTTCATTGTTGGTGGGAGTGTAAACTTGTTCAACCACTTTGGAAAGTAGTATGGAGGTTCCTGAAAAGACTTCACATAGAGCTCCCCTATGACCCAGCAATCCCACTTTTGGGCATTTATCCAAATGTTTACAAACAAGACCACACTAAATCTATCAGCACAACTATGTTTATTGCAGCATTATTTACCATAACTAAGATATGGATCCAACCCAGATGCCCCTCAGTAGATGAATAGACCAAGAAAATGTGGTATATATATATACACAATGGAATTCTATGCCTCCATCAGAAAGAATGACATTGCCCCATTTGTTAGGAAATGGAAAAACTTGGAAAAAATTATATTAAGTGAAGTAAGCCAAGCCTAAAGAAACATAGGTCCCATGGTTTCCCTTATTTGCAATATTTAGTATATGTATGAGTCAAGCAGAAAAGGTCAGATAATGTGATGTTCGGAAAATGAACCCTTAGATATGTATTTAAATGTTTTTTTTTCTTTCATGCATTTGTTTCTAACTCATTTATAAGATTATTTCTTTGTTGCTTTGTATGTCCCTCCCCCACAGTATAACCCCTGCTTTCACTATATTTGATGTCGGTATAATTTGTGGAGGAGATGGGGAAAAACAATTCATCAAGGATACAGGTGGACCCGTTGCAACAATTCGAAGTAAAAGTTGTCATATCGAAAACGAACTTTACAACTTTGGTGGGGATGGGAGGGGGGGGATTGGGGAGGGGAGCCTGGGAAGAGATGTGAAGGGTAAACAAAGGAGGAGGCTGCAATGCTTGATAAGAAATGTACTCAATATCTTGCCTACGTAATTGTAACCCTTCTGTACAGTATGTTCACAAAAACTAAAAATTAAAATTAAAAAAAAAACTTGGACTAACTGTATCAGTGGAAAATAAGTCATCACGTAAGAACTATAGGAGAGATGCAGCATACAGAAGCAGTTCATTTAGAATAACCAGAAGAGGGACACACACAGAGAGAGCTGATCTAAGACGGAGTCTCTGAAGAGATCCTTACGATGAACATTTTGTTTTCATAGTGAGATAATGGTTTTAGATCCCAAATTCTACATGTCAGTCTTTTCTACAAATAGCACATAGAGGAAGTTAGAATGAATATAGCAATACTTTGATTCAGGAGAGAGATATTACCCACTGAGCAAAACCATGTGAAGCATGATTGTATCCTGCAGAGACCAGGGGTGGATAAACGGAAGTTAAGAAATTCATATCACATTTCCTTGCCCATTTTAGGCTACAAATCTCAGTTAATGGATGGATATTATATTTATCTTTGTTTCTTCAAGTATGTATCAGTTAGGGTTCTCTAGCTAACAACAGCTAGTAGGAGATTATCTATACATAGATGGTCCTTGATATCCAGGGGATATTGGTTCCAGGAAACCCTCTGGATATTAAAATCAATTGCATTATACAACACAGTGATGTATTCCCATATTACTATAACAATTCCAGATATGTATTCATCAAAACTCACAACTAGCCACCTGGCTTTAATTACTATTTAGAATTACTTCTTTATTCTTCTAATCATTTCATATTCACCTTGTCCTCACAAGAACCTCTGATGGTGTACTAGATTTTTTTCTACTAATGTAATAAAATTCCTAACTAATATGATTAAATTAAGATGAAAATGTTTTTCAGCACAGAGTTTTGGCTAACTTGTAACATTTCTTCTACATTGTGAAAGCAGTACATGACAGAGCAAGCACACGTCTCTGAATATTAAGAAGCAAAAGAGAGCAAGGAATGGACAAGACAAAATCCCAATGACTGAGAACTTCCCAGTAGGTCCCATTTCTCTAAGATCCCTACAACTGGCAATAGCATCAAAACCTGGAGACCATGTTTTAATACATCAGCCTTCTATTCACTTTTAAAATCCGAAATGTGAAAGCTAGTCATGTTTTCTTTGTTTTGGGGATGATCTTCAATACTGACACATCCGGGTTTTTAGTAGTGCCCATAATTATCTTGTCATGTCTTTGATTAAGTAGTCATAATTTTTCCACTGCCTCTAATTACAAGACTCTGTGGTATTAAGCAATACCATACTTGATATTCATGTCACTTTTATGTAGCAATGGTCCAATTTTCTTTTAGTATCCAGGATAACCAAAACCAGTATCATAACTTTGTTCTTCACCAGCTGTAGAGGTAGGAGGTGTTCACATTACACAGAGAAAGGTTTGATTTCTGGTTGAATAGTATTTGTGTCCCCCTGTGAAGCACTCTTAACTTTGGAAATAGAATAAGAGCAGAGCTTAAGGAGGCAACACAGGAAATAAAAATATTATTACTGGAATTAGCTATGATTAACCATGAACAATGCTACTTCCTTTGATCATTGGACCATGGAATCTTGGCTATGAGATAAAGGGCCATACATATGGAATCATTGCAACTTTGAATGGTTTAACATGAGGAAGTCCAAGTTCTCAACTGGGCAGTGCCAGGTAGTTGCTTAAGAGGAATCTTAAGCCACCAACTCAATCTAGGACATTCTGAAGGACAACATTGATACAATCTAGATCATACAAGTAAGACACTTGGATAAAATCGAGTAATTCTCTAAAACTGCATTCTGAAACCAGTTATCTGCTGTGATAACTTCAGTAATTTTCTAAATTTAGTCATTTATATTTTTCTTAGTTTTTACTGAATGTAATCACAGAATCTTTGTATCAGGGTTGTTACTAAGATTGTCCATTGATAGATGGAACATAATTTAGAACAATGCCAGGGAAATAGAAAGTACTCTTAACTATCACCATCATGGATGTTAGATCATAAGTTAAGCTCTTTAAATGGCAGAGATGGAAAAATGTTTGTGGTATGGTAGAATCAGAATGCTCTAAAGAGTGAGATGTTTCTTCCTGCCTCTGTTTGTGTGTGTGTGTGTGTGTGTGTGCATATATATGTATATATGTGCCAGTTCTGGGCTTAAATTGAGGGTCTAGGCACTATCCCAGAGCATTTCGCCTAAGACTTGAAAAAAAAGACATTTTTGCTCAAGACGTTAACTCTATGAGCTTCAGCTCAACTTTTGGCTTTCTAGTGCTTGCTTAGAGGTAAGAATCTCGTGGGTTCTGCTACTTGTAATGGCTTAGTCCTTAATCCGCATATCTGAATTTCACAAGTAGTTAGGATTATAGATATCAACAACCAGAGCACCACCCATTTTTTCCTCTTTTGTATAGACCTTAATACTTCTCTTTAAGGATCTTAGACAAATAATCACATAAAAGCAAAAAAAAAAAATTTAAATACATATCTTAGGGTTCATTTCCCTAACATCAACTTATCTGACCTTTTCTGCTTGACTCAGACATATACTAGATATTGCAAATAAGGGAAACCATAGGACGTATGTTTCTTTGGGCCTGGCTTACTTCACTTAATATAATTTTTTCCAAGCCTTTCCATTTACTAACAAATAGGGCAATGTCACCTCCCCCACAATATAATCCCTGCTTTTACTCTATTTGATGTCGGTATAATTTGTGGAAGGGAAGGGAGAAACAAATCATTTAAATAGGGATACAGGTGGACCCATTGCTACAATGAGATGTACAAGTCGTTATGTCGAAAATGAACTTTACAACGTTGATGGGGGGGGGGAGGATTGTGTGGGAGGGTGGGGAGGGAGGATGGGAAGGGATGGGTAGGGGAAAAAAGGAGGAGGCTACAATGTTTGATAAGAAATGCACTCATTATCTTGCCCATGAAAATGTAACCCCTCTGTAATGTATTTTCACAATAAAAAATAGAAAAAGAAAAAAAAGGAATCTTAGACAAGTGTTTAAAGTCTTCCAAAGTTATTTTTATCATCTGCAAAACAATGTTAGAAATACTCATATACATTATAAACATAGATATACATGTATACACATACATTTATAAATGCAAGAACCAGTGTATCTGAATCTTAAAATTTGTCATAATAGCATTCTAGTATAAAATTATTACACAAAGCCTATTTACTCCATTAAATACCAACAGCATCAATAGCCTGTTGCATTATTCTTTAGAAAAGTAATTACTTTAAGTATACATTGCAACCATGAGTAGTGTAACTTAATTATCCGATAGTTTCATTAATTCAAAATTTAGCTCATTCATGAATAAAATATTCTCAGGGAAAATTTCAATATACACATGTATATGAAAGTAATACAATGAACTCTAGAATTGCCATTCTAATATAATAAGCCAACCTTGTTAAACTGATATGCTTCTTCTCATGAATAACAACTAGATATTTTCACTTAGGCTGGAGGGTCATATTCAACTTGACAAATTGCTTTGAGAAAATTCCCCTATCAAAGTTATCATGTAAAAATCTTCTTTTTGGAAAGTGGATTAACATGGTATAAATGGCTTTCTTCTCAAGTGTGTGTGATGAGGCTATCAATTTACATTCAGTTTTGAAAGAGAGATTGTAGAGGATCTATTTTCTATGTAGTGAATGGTATAGAAATATACATATTAATTTATGATGCCATCTAGAATACTATATGAATGTGCCTAAAATAGTAATGAGATTTTTGTTACCTCTGTCTATTCTAATGGTATGAAGAATATTGTTACTAGATATTCAGAAATACCACTACACATTGCATTCTAATTTCAACTACTCAATGAATATTTAAAATTGTATCATTTATCTTGTTGTTGAAAGCATAGAGGACTAAGGCCGTGATTTTTGGATCATTGGTCTGGCTTCAAAAAATCATGTTCTGGCGAGAAATTGAGATAACTATCCATTTATGTACATGGGTTATTTCCTGTTATTGACTTATTGTTATGGTAACAATAGAGTATAGAAACAGTTGATTCTATCAAACAGTTGTCAAGTCAGTAATTTTCATATGTCACTACTCCTAAGAAAACTATACTTTTTTCTCCTCTCTGTCTTTCTGTATCTATTTAAGTCTCTGTCTCTCTCTTGGGTCTCAATACTGGGGGTTGGACTCAGGAAGTGACATTGTCCTTGAGCTATTTTTGGTAGTAAACTGCAGAAAAAAGTCTCATAAATTTTCTTGCCTCGGCTGTTTTCAAACAGTGATCCTAAATCTTAGACTCCTGAATAGCTACAATTGCATATGCGGGTCACCAGCACTCAGCTTCTTCAGTATAATAATTATTCTTATAATACAGTTATAATAATTGTAACACATATATACTATGATATAATATACCATATGATGTATAATAATAGAATTATAATATAGTATAACTATATTATAATATATAATATTATGTATATTATATATTGCACATTATATAACATTACATATTGTGTATGATATATAACACATTATACATAACTACACATCATATAATATAATGTATAACATATGATATCTATTATATATCATACATTATATACAATAGCTAATATTAACATATACTGTTATAGTATATATTATAATATATGCAATATACAATATTATATACAAACATAATATCTTACATACATCATATTATCATTACATAATATATACATTATATAATGTATATAATATACATCATATAAAATGATAATATAATATTTTTTATATATCATTATTATTATGCATGAATTCTTACTAAAAATTGTTAGTGCTGCTACTTGGGCTTGACGTCAGGGCCTTGTACTTTTGCTGGGCTTTTTAGCTTAATATTGGTACTTCATAATTACCATTTGATCCACTGGGGCTGGCTGCAAACTGAGAACTCCGGGATTCTCAGATCTCAGCCTCCTAGTATCTAAACCTACAGTGATTCGTCAGTAGCATCTAGTTTTTTAATTTTTTTTCCTTTCTCATTTCATATTCAGGCAATAAAAAGGTTTTCTATAAACTTCTATGTCTTTCGTCTCTTGGACCTTTAGTCATGCCTTCAATGTATTCCTTGTGCAACATTTAACTCTGCAGTAATGATTCCATTTTCTTTTATTGTATCATAGAAAATTATGAAGTAGTCCTATAAATGCTCCCAGTCACACATATGTACATGTTTTATGAAATTAAATCATACCAATTACTCATCATTGTAAATTATTTTAGGAAAATGTTTGCCGAAACTAACCACATAATGTTATCATTAGCCAACAAAAATGTCCCCTCCTAATTCAAATAGAAAGGAAAAAAAACCTGGTCATATTAATTTTCTGATTAAATCCACTACTTTTTCTATATATCCTTTTGGAAGAGTTATACATTTGATATTTACCTAGATACCTTGTACAGACCTAAGGACAGAAAAATAATGGGTTATGTTGAATGTTTCTCATAATAATTACCACTCATGAAGAGATTATGGGTAAACAGAAGGATAGGGGGTACCATTTGTTGCTAAACTACAGCAACATAACACTTGAGATTTGGGTTAGAGAAAATAAAAAATGAAGCCACTGGAACTTAAAAAAATTGTGAGGATTATGGCAGCCACTAGCAAAGACTGAAAATCAGAGGAAACATTGATAGCATTTATGACGAGCAGTTTCTTGCAATAATTTAGAAGGTCTAGGCTTGCACATAAATTCTTGGGTGCTTCTTAAAGTATGATGAGCCACGTAGCATATTGTTTCTCTTTTATCCAAGAGTTAGATTTAAAGTCATAGAGTGCTGATACCAGTGAGGGATTTCAATGTCCACTTCCACTCAAACAATAAGTATATAGAATAATTACTGTGCATTGGATGATACATATATATATATATATATATATATATATATATATATATATATCAGTTTTTCCCAAAGGGAAGACAAAATAGAATGCATACAAATTTATGTATTGGAATGTAGGACATATTATATTTTTTATGAATTTTTTTTATATGGATACAACTAGGACCTAACCAGTTTTATGAAAGTCATATCTTTTATAAGTTATTTAATTATTTTCAAATATTATTTGTTTATAGAATACATCAACCATATCGATGAGTGAGGAAAAATATATTTGTTATAAAAGTATGTTACCTTATTTGTTATAACATTATTCATAATATTTTTGTGATAAAACATATTATGGAAAAACTATATTAAACAAATATAAATAGATTTATAATATTGATATTGAATCCTAGAAACTATAGAAAGATGAATTAATAATGGGCATGTATACATAAACTATGATGATAGACAATTGCTCATTTCATAGGCTTTATTATATTCTAAAAGTCTTAATTTTTTAGTAAATGAAGACATATACTTGTAGCACATCCATTTGAAATAACTTCAAAACCACTAAGAGCAGGATGTTTTTTTTGTCAACTCTATGAGATTAGTTATAGATGCTTCAGATGCTTTATTAAGTAAGTTATGGTAATTATTTTATTGCATGGTTTTTGTAGTATTGCAGTTTTTCTACTAAAACTATGTATTATGATGAATTACATATAAAAATACCAGTTAATTTTAATAGATATGTGCAGTAAGCTGTGACTTCTCATAATCAAGGATGGAGAACACTTACAAACTTGTTCGGTGCCCTTTTAAATCCCATAGAAATTAGTACCTCTTTCAAAAGACCCCTAGGAAACAATTCATTAAATAATAGTAAACACAAGTTTTGACTTATAATCTGTGCTATATTGTATCCATAGTTTTTCAAGACAGAGTTATGACTCATATTTATAAATGTTCCTCTTCACTGAATCACAACGATTCTAGCAGATGGTTTTGAATTTCTGTTTGTGTGTGTGTGTGTGTGTGTGTGTGTGTGTGTGTGTGTGTATGTATGCATGTGTGTTTGTACATGTGTGGAATGTGTGTGTTAGTGCTGGGTATGTACTTAGGTCCTCATTCTCTCCTTTCACTATTTTTGCTGGAAGATGGACCTCTACCACTTGAGCCACAGCTACATTTAGAGAATTTTCCTTATTAATTGGAGGTAAGGCTTTCCTGGTATTTGTCTGACTAGACTGGCTTCAAATCTCAGGCCCTTGAGTAGCTAGGATAAGAGGAGTGAGCCACTGCTGCCTGGCTAGGAGGTTGTGTTTGTTTGGGTTATTTGTTGGATTCTAGGATTTTTTGAATTTCCCTCTTTATTTAATATTGAACAAATCATCTTTTATCAGATTGTGTTTAGTTCTTTTATGTCGTCTCCTTGCAATTCTCTCAGCTGACAGAATAAGGAGGTATATTGCTGGATCCTAAGGAGTATCTATGAACTTATATATCCATTCTGTATTTGCATTAAGCTAAGCAGGAGATTATAACATCTCTGATACCAATCCTCTAGTCTTATATTTCTAGCCATCGCACCTTGTCTGAAAGTTTATATCCAAAAAATGAGAAACAGTTCCCTCTATTCCATTGTTCATTTCTACTTATTCCACATACTGCTATCAGAATGGCTGACCAGAAACTTACTGTATTGATCACCATCCGCTTTATAGTGTCTCTTCAGTTTCCATGTTAATTAACTCTGTGCCTATTTGTTTTTGTTTTCTTTGTTTGTTTGTTTGGTCTGTCATGGAGGCTGAACTCTGGGCTTGGGCGTTGTCCCTCAGTTCTTCAGCTCAAGGATAGTGCCCTACTACTTGAGCTACAGCGCCACTTCCAGCTTTTTTCTGCTTATGCGTTGCTGAGGAATCGAACCCTGGGCCTCATGCATGAGAGGCAAGCACTCTACCACTTAGCCAACTTCCCAGTACCCCTATTTTCAATGTTTTTATAAATATGCTAATTCCATACACTTACCACGTAAATGTTTTACAAGTACTTACTCCCAGTATTTGCCTTAGCGTTTCAAATTCTTTTAATTTTATTTTATTGTAAAGATGCTGTACAGAGGGGTTACAGTTACATGAGTAAGTCAATGAGTATATTTCTTGTCGAGCCTTGTTACCCCTTCCCTTGTTGTTCTCCCACTATCCATTCCCTCCCCAACCCCTCTCACTCCTACTCCCACTGCAGTTGTAAAGTTCATTTCCAATATACTGTCTTGTGGGTATCATTGTTGCAATGGGTCATCCTGTTTCGTTGTTTGGGAAGCAATTTTTACACTTATTATTATTTTCAGCTTCAAATATTATATTATGACCTTTTTTGTTATATGTATTATTTTGACTAAAATGTAAAAATAAATATGTAAGAATATTTTCTTAAATATTTTAGTATATATTATTTTCTTATTTTTTTCTATACCTTTCATGGGAATTATTTCAATAACGTGCAAACTATAAGGTTTTTTGGTGGCAGAAATATAAGAAAATTTATAAAGAAAAAAAGCATCTGAGACCATTCATTTCTTTTGTAAATCACAAGGTAAGACTACATCTTGAATTTTTATATTCTTACTATAGGCACATTCAAAGTATATACTAATATTAATTTTCAAATGCTTAAAATGTAAGTGTGTATTAATTTTTCTAATTGGGTCAATAAAGTAAACTACTAACTTTAACTGGTATTCAACTAGTTTGAAATACTAATTTTTAACTAGTTTTATATGTAAATACTAATTCACTTTATTGAATCAATTGCATTTGTCAGTGACAATTTCATTTAAAGCTACTTATGATGTCAATTGAGTAATCATACTATTAATTTTGGCATGAATGGTATCAGAAAATAAATAAATACTTTAAAATTACACACCAAAAGATTTCTTTAACACTGAATAACTGTGTTGCACCTTAACATGTTCATTCTGTCGTTTTTATTCCAGAGTTGTAATCATTTATGTAGAAAACCTCATTATCTTAGTACCTTTAAAATCAGTTCCTAGAACAATCTGCAAGGATTACTTTACCTCACTTTGACTATGTCAGACACCTCTGCGTGTTCCTTCTGCTAGCACAGTGACACACCTTTTATTCTAGAACTGTTCATGTTATAATTTTCCACTGTGTGTATGATTAAGTTTCATGAGCAAGAGAGGAGAGAAACTTCGAGTAAGTCAAGACTTCGACTCGAGACTTCGAGTACAGTGCTTGACAATCCTGGAAGAGCTCTGAAGTGTAACAGTCCTGTAACCTTGAGCAGTACTTCTAACATCACAAATGCTCCCCAGGAGGCCTTAAGACAGGGGGTGAGTGGCTATCCCATCCACGAATTGCAGGAAGCAATTGAAGGCTATCCTCAATCTAACACTGGAGAGGTAACTGGCTTCCAGAGTGATTTTTCGTTATGCTTCAATGTTATACATTTCAATTATTCTTGCTCCCTAATACCAAATTCTTCACCCTGTTAAACACACATTTAATAACTGTCCTTTCCTTCTTAACAAGCAATAGAGAGAAAAGAGGTAAAATATTTTCTCAGACGCCACAGAAGCTAAGAGGATTGCAAGAGGACTTAGAAAGTATATTTAGGGAAGTAATTTAAATCAATCGCAAGCTCATAGTCATATTCAATAGGTAACATTGCTTATGTGAAAATTAGAAGGTGATTTTATCTGGTGGGAATTGACAAATATATATCCAATATTAATCATCCTTTACAAACATTCTTAGAGAAATCCACAATGACGGGCTAAAATATACTTTTAAGTCTTTACTAAAATTGTCATTTATTTCCAGGTTTCTTGCCTTTATTATTTTAATTGTAAGGTAATATCTAATGTATGGGACCTGTGCAATGTTGTTGTTCATATCATATCCAAAAAGTGTTCTCTAACAATTATTTCTTAACAGTGTTTATGCAATCACATGAATTCACTTGGGGAGTTTTAAGTAAGGCTAGCTGATTCCTAAACTTCACATTGCCTAAATCAGTAATGGGGACTAATGTTATTGGAGTAGGGCTCATTATTATTGTAAATTAATATATTATCATTAAAATTATTACACTACTGTTAGAAGTTAATGTAAAATACTACTTGAAAACTAGTCCCCTAAAAATTGTGCATTGACAGCCTATTGCTATTTTACCTAGTTAGAAAACAGCAATGTTACATATTGGATAATTCATCTTGTTTTATTTCAAAAAATAAACTCTGACTTAAAAGTAAAATGATTTCTTTAGTTAATATTTCTTAGTGTGAGAGATACTCTGTATGTGCTGAATTTACAACTTTGATATTTGTTCATAAGCTTTCTTATAATACTTTAATTTATATCAGCATAGTGAAACAAAATTGATATTTACATGTAACATTTCTAGCCATGAAAGGTAATTAAGCATAACTTGTACCAGTATTGCCTGTTTCTGCAATGTTTTTATGTTATAATATCCAATTTAAACTCTTAATCCCAAAAGAATAAACTATTTATTGGTAGTTAGAAAAAAAAACACTTTAATTTATGCTAGTTACAATGTCTAGAATCCGAGAGGTAGCAGCAGGAAAGTAACTCATATTTGTAGGAAAGTATCCATTCTAGAATGAAGAATGATACTACAACTGAACAAATTGGCCCAAGAGGATCAAGTTAAGCCATAATTGGAAATGCTAAAAGTAAAATTACAGAGCTGTAAATAAAACATCATAAACTGTACTAAGTTAATACCCCAAAACGACAGATACAAAAATGACAAGAGAAGAAGAAAACAATTAATCAATATTTTTAAGTCCTTAATAATACTTAAATTTAAGAATAATCATGTTGGAAAAAGAATTATATTCCAGTAGATTTCAATTTTTTTTAAATTATATCTAGGGTCAGAAGGATAAACAGATATAGCTATTAATAAGGCCTAAAAGATGGGGTCCTGACTATGTGTATCACTTTTCTCATTTCATGCCTACTCAGGTCCTAACCATCTCTGCTCCACCAAACGTGGCATCCCTACTACATATGCTTTTGACATATTACACATGAATTTACCTAGTTTGTGGCAAGCTTTTGTTTGTTCTTGCCTCTCAGATTTCTAGCCTCCAAAACAGGTATTTGATTTACTTCTTTCACTTTTTAGTTTTTTTTTTTAAGTAAACACTCACTTGCTGATGTTATTGATTGATTGCTTGATGGATGGATGGATAGATGAATGGGTAGATGGATGGATGCCTATACATGGGCTTGAACTCAGGACCTCACTCTCTCCCTTGTGCCCCTTCCCCCCACACACACATTCAAGACTGGTTCCCTACCACTTGAGCCCTGGATCCACTTCTGACTTCTTGGTGGTTAATTGGAAATGTGGCTTCAAACCTTGATCCTCAGAGCTCAGTCTCCTGAGTAGCTCGGATTATAAGCATGAACCACCACCACCCAGGTCATATTGACATTATTTGTGTGTTTGTTTTCCCCAAGCACACAAAAGGAATAAAGTAAAATATTACACAACCGTTTAATTTGTTACTCACTAGGGCAAAATTAGAACTCTTTCCTCCAAAAGACTTATAACAAACTGGTACATATTTATATCTAGGATTGGAAGAACTTAGCATTTTCTTGTCCTGGTGAGATTTCACTGAAAACTGCATTACTATTTTCTCATTCACATAATTACTGCGGCCATCTTGGTAAGCTTGCCGAATGTGCACATGTGCACATGAATGTGGATTCTTATCATTTGTTTGAACTATATTCTATACATTTACCATGCACTCCAAATTGCTTAATACTAAAGATTACTTCACAGAACAGAACTTGAGTTTGTGAATGTACTTATCAATTAGATTAATTAATTAATCAATTATTGATTCCCAATTAATTAATAATTCTCAATAGTTCAACCTGACAGTTTCTTTAGTCTGTTTTCACAAACGCAAGACCAAGGGTCAGAAGTGTTAGGAAACCTGCCGATGGCCATACATCTAACATGATTTGGGATTACAATGCAGTTTTTCTGAACAGGTAAGGTAGCATGGAATAGAGCTTGAACCTCCATTTGAGGCCCAGGAAAAATGTTATTTAAAACTTCTCATTAATGTACTTTAATTAATCATAATGCAAGAACATAAATTCATTAATTATAAGACATTCACAGCATTTATATAATATACAAATGGAAGAACTAGGTGAAGAGAGTGGAACTATTTGTGTTAGCTTTCCAAGCTTTCTACAAATATGAAGAATGTTCTATAAGGGAGAAATATAGAAAAGGTGACATTGATTCAGATCCATTGTATTCATAAGCTGGCTTGTGGAATTAAATTCCTTTGTAAAATTCATTAACAAAAAAAAAACCACTTTAAAAATGCTCTAGTAAAAGAAGTATATTAAAACTGTATATAAATTGGTCACTGGTGGCCCAAGGCTATAATCCGGATACTCTGGTACCTGAGATCTAAGGATATCTGTAGCCAGTCTAGGCTTATATATGGGAGAGAATCTTACCTTCAATTAGACAGCCAAATGCCAGGAATGGAGTTGTGGCTCAAGTGGTAGAATGACAGCCTTGAACAAATGAACTAAGCATGAGTATGAGATCATATTTTCAAGCTTCAGTAAGCAGTGCTTAAAATGAACAAGCAAACAACAATATTATGATTTGGTTGGCTTCAAACCATGATAATTTGGTATCTACCTCCTGTGCATGTTGACTACCATGTGTGAGTAACTGAGTCTTGGCTCATATTTGCTATGTCTTCTAGCCGTCTTAATTCAATTTGCCAGAAGTAAATA
Source organism: Dipodomys spectabilis (assembly GCF_019054845.1). NCBI lineage: Eukaryota > Metazoa > Chordata > Mammalia > Rodentia > Heteromyidae > Dipodomys > Dipodomys spectabilis. The sequence goes on along the minus strand of NW_024870891.1, from coordinate 2,433,778 downwards.
TATTTTGATAAATTTACAAATAAGAAAAATGGTAAAAATGAGAGATTAAAGAATTATATGGGACTGCTGAGTTTTGTATTTTACAATGAGGAAGAAAGTTTCAAAATAATAGAGAATAAAGGCTCCAAAATTTTAACAGTTTTCAAATTATAAATATTCATAGATGAACTAGTTTAACTTGTTTTTTTTGTTTTTTGTTTTGTTAGGGAGCAAAAGGAGAAAAGTTGGTGCTCTTTAGTTTGCTTTTGTTTTTTAAGATAGGGAATGGCACTATTCTCTAGCTGTCCACAAACCATGCTACCTCAGCTTTCCAAGTAGCTGGAATTGCAAAATGAGTTTATATTTGTGTACCCCTATGAATGATTTACATTTTGCATTCCTACCAGTCATTGGTAGCTCATACCTGTAATCATACCTACTCAGGAGACTGAGAATCATGGTTCAAAGTCTGTCCAGGCAGTAAAGTGCATGAGACTCATCTTCAATTAACTACCAGAAAACCAGAAATAGCACAGTGGCTCAAAGCAGTAAGGTGTAGCCTTGAGTAAAAAAAGCAAATTAAATTCATAATGCAAAGAAAAAGTATTGGTTTAGGGTATTTTACTTTCAGATAAAATACTTTTGCTTGAATGTGTCTTGATGCACACATATAACTATGGACATATGTAAAAAGAAAGTCTGTGGAGAAAGTGGTATCGTTTAAATAGGGATACAGTGGACCCATTGCAACAATGAGATGTACACATCGTTATGTCGAAAAATGAACTTTACAACTTTGGTGCGGGGGGTTAGCGGGGAGGATTGGGTGGGGGGCGGGGGGCCGATGGGAATAGATGGGAAAGAGAAACAAAGGAGGAGACTACAATGCTTGATAAAAAATGTACTCATTATCTTGCCCATGTAATTGTAACCCCTCTGTACAGTATTTTCACAATAAAAAAATAAAATAAAATAAAGAAATCAAAAGAAAATAATATGTGTAGCAAAAAAAGGTGTGATCCACTCTATAAAATCTGTTGCTCATCTTTTTTGAGCATTGAGAATTTGCCAAAGGGGAAACACAGTCATTTCTGGAAATCTCAACAAAGTGTCACTTTGTGGAAATGGAAGTGTGTTGAAAAGGAAATAGGAGATGAGAAAGTAGAAAGTAAATATAGCCAACTCTTTCTGAAATTAGAATTGAAAAGTGAGCTTTGAATATTCCAAAAAGTAGGATTTGACATGAGGGTGATTTTTTCTAAGTAGTTAAAAAATAGTATTGAATGTTTGATGGTAGAACAGTCCTGAGGAGAAAAGCTGCAAGAGAGAAGTGAAAAGCCGCAAGAAAGCATGGAAAATAATTATATGACAAAAAAATGAGGATGAATGAATGAAAGGACAAATAATTTGTGATTACAGTCAATTTATTGAAGGATGTATGGATTTTGTGATGTATTTATTACCAAAAGCCTTGGAATAAGTATTTGTGAACAACTGGGAAAATATATAACAATACATTTGTTTATTACACTTCTAGGTATAATAACAAAATTAGTGTAATATTAAACTCTTGAATTGTTCTAAGGTTTCCATTTTGACCTAATAATGGTGATTGAATTTAAACTCTGACATACAACAAATTATGTCATATGTGGCACTAGCATGAAAGTAGACGTTCCTTGCATTCTTTCCAAAATCCTGAGTGGAATCTTAATGAAAAAAGATTATTTTATGAAATTAGTCAAATACAATCAATCTAAATGTTTGGTTTTGGAGATATCAAATTTGAAAGGTGAATAACAGCATGCTTATATGTTGTGAATAGAGAAGAACATAGATTTTGAAAGATAAAGTTCCTTTTCATATCAAATAGGCAAAAAGGTAGAAAATGTTACGAGTCTTACAGGGAACAATGTTGAATTTTATTCTATTTTTTATGTTTATTTTTTGTGAACATACTGTACAGAGGGGTTAGAATTACATGGGCAAGATAATGAGTACATTACTTATCAAGCATTGCAGCCTCCTCCCTTGTTTACCCTTCACATCCTTTCCCAGCCGCCCCCACCTCCCCACGCAATCCTTGCACCCCCCGCCCCCACCCCACCCACGCACCAAAGTAATAAAGTTCGTTTTCGACAGGACACCTTGTACTTATTGTTGCAACGGGTCCACCTGTATCCTTAAATGACTGGTTTTTCCCCATCTCCTCCACAAATTATACCGACATCAAATATATTGAAAGCAGGGGTTATACTGTGGGGGAGGGACATACAAAGCAACAAAGAAGTAATGTTATAAAAGCTTTAGAAAGAAATTCATGAAAGAAAAAAACACTTAAATACATATTTAAGGGTTCATTTTCCTAACATCACATTATCGGACTTTTTCTGTTTGACTCATACATATACTAGATATTGCAAATAAGGGAAACCATGGGACCTATATTTCTTTCAGCTTGGCTTACTTCATATAATATAATTTTTTCCAAGACTTTCCATTTCCTAACAAATGGGGCAATGTCATTCTTTCTGATGGAGGCATAGAATTCCATTGTGTATATATACCACATTTTCTTGATCCATTCATCTACTGAGGGGCATCTGGGTTGGTTACATATCTTAGCTATAGTAAATAATGCTGCAATAAACATAGTTTTGCTGGTAGCTTTAGTGTGGTATTGTTTGTAAACATTTGGGTAAATGCCCAAAAGTGGGATTGCTGGGTCATAGGGGAGCTCTATGTGGAGTCTTCTGAGGAACCTCCATATTGCTTTCCAAAGTGGTAAAACAAGTATACACTCCCACCAACAATGAAGTAAGGTTCCCTTTTGTCCACATCCCCTCCAGCATCTGTTGTTATTACAGTTCTTGATTTTTGCCATTCTAACTGGGGTGAGGTGGTATCTCAATGTTATTTTGATTTGCATTTCTTTTATGGCTAGGGAGGTTGAGCATTTCTTCATGTGTGTATTGGCCATCCTTCTTTCTTCTTCAGAGAAGTTTCTCTTCAAGTCTTTAGCCCACTTATTTATTGGGCAGTTGTTTCTTTGAGGATTTGTTGTTGGGGGATTTAAGTTTTTGAATTCCAAGTATATTTTAGATATGAGACCCTTGTCCGTTGTATGACTAGTGAAGGTATTCTCCCAATCCCTGGGCTTTCTATTGATCTTGCTAGCTATGTCCTTTGCCATGCAGAAGCTCTGCAACTTCATGCAATCCCATTTGTCCAACCATTCTTTGATTTGTTGTGTTTTCGGGTCTCTATTAAAAAAATTTCTGCCTGAGCCAAGGAGACCTAGGGTTTCTCCTACTTCATCCTGTAATGTTTTCAGAGTGTCTGCTTTGACTCTGAGGTCTTTGATCCATTTGGAGTTTACTCTGGTGTAGGGTGAAATATAAGGATCTAGCTTTAGTTTTCTACAAGTAGTTAACCAATTTTGCCAGCACTATTTACTGAAGATGCTGTCTTTCTTCCATTCTATGTTTTTAGCTCCCTTATCGAAGATTACATGGCTATAGGTCTCTAGGTTCATTTCTGAGTTTTCAATACTATTCCATTGGTCCTGAGGTCTGTTCTTATGCCAGTACCAAGTTGTTTTGATTACTATGGCTTTATAGGAGAGTTTGAAATTTGGTATTGATTTTCATCCAGCAGTGTTCTTTCCGTTGAGGAGCGTTTTTGCTATTTGGGGTATTTTATTGTTCCATATGAATTTTTGGATTACCTCCTCTATTTCCTTGAAGAATGAGGTTGGAATTTTGATAGGTATTGCATTGAATTTGTAGATAGCCTTGGGAAGTATTGCCATTTTCAGGATGTTAATCTTTCCAATCCAGGAGCTTAGGAGTTATTGCCTTTTTCTAAGTTCTGTTTTTATTTCCTATTTCAAGATTTTAAAGTTTTCATCATAGAAGTCCTTCACGTCTTTGGTGAAGTTAATTCCTAGGTATTTTATTTTTTGTGTGGCTATTACAAATGGAGTTGCTTTCCTAATTTCAGCCACACTTTTCTCATTGTTGGAAGACAGAAAAACCATTGATTTTGGGGGTTAATTTTATACCCTGCTACTTTGCCAAAGTTTTGAATCAGCTTGAGTAATTTGGTAGTGGAGTCTACGGGATTCTTCAAGTACAAGATCATGTCATCTTCAAAGAGGGAGAGTTTTATTTCTTCTTTCCCTAATTGTATCCCCTTTATGTCTGGATCTTGTCTTATTGCTGTAGCTAGGCATTCTAATAATAGACTGAAGAGAAGTGGAGGGAGTGGACATTCTTGTCTTGTTCCTGAGTTAAGAGGAAATGGTTTTAGTTTTTCCCCATTAAGTATAATGCTGGCTATAGGGTTGCCATATACAGCCTTTATTTTATTGAAGAATGTTCCATGGATTCCAAATTTTTCCAAATCCTTCATCATAAAGGGGTGTTAGATCTTGTCGAATGCTTTTTCTATAACTATTGATATAACCATGTAGTTCTTATCCTTGCTCCTGTTGATGTGATGAATAATATTGATTGATTTGCGTAAGTTGAACCAGCTTTGCATCCCTGAAATGTATCCTGTTTGATTGTGATGTGTGACTTTTTGGCTGAATTGTTGAAGTGGATTGGCCAAAATTTTGTTGAGAACTTTTGCATCAATGTTCATCAAAGAAATGGGTCTATAGTTCTCTTTCTTTGATGAGTCCCTGCCAGGTTTTGGGATGAGGGTTATGATGACTTAATAGAATATGTTCTGTAGTGATCTTTCTCTTTCAATTTCATTGAAGAGTTGGAGGAGTATTGGTGTGAGCTCTGCTTTGAAGGCCTTGTAGAATTCGTCTGTAAAACCATCTGGTCCTGGACTTTTCTTAGCTGGGATGTCTCTTATTGCTGTTTCTATTTCAATGCTTGAGATGGGCCTGTTAAGATAGTTTAACTCATCTTGGTTTAGTTTTGGTATGTCAATATTTGCTAGGAAAAGGTCCATTTCTGTCAAGTTCTCAAACTTATTAGCATAAAGTTTTCAGAAGCATTCTCTTATAATGTTCTGAATCTTGGTTGTTTCCGTGGTGATGTTTCCATTCTCATCTCTGAGTTTATTTATTTGGGTGTGTTCTCTTCTTTTTCTGATAACATTTGCTAAGGGTCTGTCAATTTTGTTTATTTTTTCGAAGAACCAACTCTTTGTTTTATTGATTCTTTCTGTAGTTTTTTTTGGATTCTAATTCATTTAATTCTGATTTAATTTTAATTATTTCTTCCTGTCTACTGGATTGGGGTTTATCTTGCTGCTTTTTTTCAAGGAGGTTTAGATGTGTCATTATATTGTTGGTTTCATATCTCTCCAATTCATTGATGTAGGAGATCAGAGCTATAAACTTGCCTCTGAGTACTGCCTTTGCTGTGTCTCAAAGGAGCTGGTAATTTGTGTGCTCATTTTTGTTGAATAGCATGAACATTTGAATATCCTTTCTAATCTCTTCCATGACCCACTCATGATTCAGCAGTGTGTTGGTCAACATTCATGTGTTACCGGACTTTCTTTGGTGGCTTTTGGTGTTGAGTTCTAATTTTATTCCCTTGTGGTCAGAGAGAATGCAAGGTATAACTTCAATGTTTCTGAATTTGGACAAGTTTGCTTTTTGGCCTAAAATGTGGTCTACTTTAGAAAATATTCCATGTGCTGCTGAGAAAAACGTGTATTCTGATGCTGCTGGGTGAAATATTCAGTAGATGTCTGTTAAATATAGTAGTTCTATGCAGCTGTTTAGATCTGTGGTTTCTCTGTTGAGTTATTGCCGAGTTGATCTATCTAGTGGGGTGAGTGGTGTGTTAAAATCCCAAACAATTAATGTCTTTGCATCTATGTGGGATTTGAGGAAAAGTAGTGTTTCTTAGATAAATGTGGGTGCTCCATTGTTTGGTGAATGGATATTTAGAACTGTAATATCTTCCTGAAGGAGAGATCCCTTAATTAGTATGTAGGGACCTTCTTTTCTCTTCTCACGAATTTTAATTTGAAATCTATTTTATCTGATATTGAGATTGCAAATCCCGCCTGTTTATGGAGGCCGTTTGCTTGGTAGATTTTGTTCGAGCATTTAACCTTGAAAATGTGTTTGTTATTACGGGTAAGATGTGACTCCTGAAGACAGCAGATAGAAGAATCTTGTTTTTTAATCCAACTTGATAGTCTATGTCGCTTAATTGGAGATTTAAGACCGTTAATGTTAAGAGATAGGACTGAGAGCTATTTGGGAGTTCCTGCCATGTTATCCACCTTCTTGGGGGCTGCGAAAACTGGGTTCTTCCTATGGTTCTTGGATTCTCAGTTTGGGTGCAGTTTCTTGGCTTTTATTGTGGTCTTGTTGGTTTTCTATGTGTAGGACATGTTTAAGAAGCTTTTGTAGGGCTGGTTTGGTAGAGATGTATTGTTTCAATTTTTCTTTGCCATGGAAGTTTTTTATTTGGCCTTCAGTTATGAAGGAGAGTTTAGCTGGTTACAGTATTCTTGGTTAATAGTTGTTTGTTTTTAGTGCTTGGCATACATCTTTCCAGGCTGTTCTTGCTTTGATTGTCTCTGCTGAGAAATCTGAGGTGATTCTAATTGGTTTCCCTTTATATGTGATTAATCTTTTCTCCTTCACAGCTTTAAGGATCTTTTCTTTGGTCTGAGTTAGTCCTGTGTGGATTATAATGTGATAGTGGAATGTCCTATTCTGGTCTGGTCTATTTGGAGTTCTAAAAGCTTCTTGTATCTCAATAGGCCTATCTTTTTGCATTTTTGGGAAGTTCTCTACTAGGATCCTATTAAACAAATTTGCTAGACCATTAACTTCTGTTTCTAGGTGCTCCTCTACACCCATTATCCTTAGATTAGGCCTTCTGATGGTGTCTTCAAAGTGTTGGATATACCTATCAAATTTCTTGGACTTGTCTTGGATGGTTGTATGTTCTTTCTCTATAATAATAATAATAATTGGTCAGCTTTGATGGCTTCAAATGCTTTGTTGAAGCTTTGTTTTAGGTCTTGTACTTCTTTACTTCCTTAATTTGGTGTTCAGTGTTTATCCTCTACTCACTTGGTTGATTGGTTATGGTTTCCTTGGACTCTCATTCCTTCAGTTGGGCTCCATTCAGCATTCCCTTTGTGGTCTCCCTGACTTCCTTCAGCTCTTCATTAATGGATCCCATGAATGCCTTTAGTGATCTTTGTGTATTCTCATCCTGCTCTCTCAATTCCTGTATTAATCTTTGATTATCTTCCTCCCGCTCCCTTTCATGCCATTCCTGTAGTTCTCTTTGAGTGTTCTCAGCCTGTTCACACCATTCCTGACTTTCTCTTTGAGTATTCTCAAACTGCTCATGCAAGTCCTGTATCAGTTTTTGAGTAGCTTCCTCATGCTCATGATACTCCGGTTTAAACCTTTGGATTGTCTCCTCTCTCTCCCTATCACGCTCATACACGGTCCTTTGTATGTTTTCAATCTTTTCATTCATCATGTTTGCCAACAGTGTTTGTAGATCTATTTGTGAACTCTCCTCTGGATTATTCATTATCTGTTCTGTCCCCTGATTATCATGAGTGGGAATTGAGATACCCGGACTTGCCATTTTTCTTGTGTTTTTCCGGCTTACTCTGCCCATTTGGGATGAAAATAACACCAGTTTTGTGCTAGAACACTCTCTTAAGGCAAGCATCAACCAAAGTCTGAATTTGCACAGTCAATAGTCTGCAGATACAATCTAGTTCAACAGATACATGTATTCAACATCAAGCACCTATATATTAATGGGCTACGAAACACAAAGAAGAATTTGGAAAACCACAAATTATTAGGGCTTGGGAGAGATGTGGGTAAAAAAAAGGAATAGAGTGATGTGGGAAGATACAGGGAGAGTTAACTTAACTAAGTCCTAATCTCAAAGCAGGAAATAGGTTGGGTAGGATGATAGTAGAGAAAGAAAAAAAGAAGAAAGGGAAAGGGAAAAGAAAAGAGACCAGAAAAAATAGAAAAGTAAAAATTAATAATATTCTGCAGAAATGAGAACAAACTATTCAGAGAAGAACGTGAATATAATGAGAGAAGGGAAGGGATATAAAGGAGATGTGAAAAAATTAAAAACAAAAATACTTAAAATATTATATAGGTATAAAGAGGTAGTACTGCTATTGAGGAATTTAAGTCTCAGAGGTTTGAAGTTGAGTAATAAATTTGTGGATTAAGTGTGTGTACACAATGTGGGATAAGGTCTAATATTCAACTACGCTTTTATCTGAGGATGTGCAGGACAACAATTAAGTCACATAAAGAAGAATGAATGAGGAGAAAATGTGAAAACGATAAGAAAGGAAGAAAAAAGTTCAGAAGTTCAGTAGATCTAAACAAAAAACAAAAAAATTTAAAAAAAGAAAGAGAAACGCACACACATGTTTCCCTAAAATAAAATTATAAGAGGAAAAAAAAGTTACTAGAAAATAATTTTTTTCAAAAAAGGTAAAAATGAAAAAATTAAAAAAAGTTTTAGTAATGAGAAAAAAAATTTATAAAAGGTACCAAAAAAAGAAGAAGAAAAGAAGAAGAAGAAAAGAAGAAGAAGAAGAAGAAGAAGAAGAAGAAGAAGAAGAAGAAGAAGAAGAAGAAGAAGAAGAAGAAGAAGAAGAAGAAGAAGAAGGAGAAGGAGAAGAAGGAGAAGAAGGAGAAGAAGGAGAAGAAGGAGAAGGAGAAGAAGGAGAAGAAGAAGAAGAAGGAGGAGGAGGAGGAGGAGGAGGAGGAGGAGGAGGAGGAGGAGGAGGAGGAGGAGGAGGAGGAGGAGGAGGAGGAGGAGGAGGAGGAGGAGGAGGAGGAGGAGGAGGAGGAGAAGAAGAAGGAGAAGAAGAAGAAGAAGAGGAAGAAGAGGAAGAGGAAGAAGAAGAAGAAGAAGAAGAAGAAGAAGAAGAAGAAGAAGAAGAAGAAGAAGAAGAAGAAGAAGAAGAAGAAGAAGAAGAAGAAGAAGAAGAAGAAGAAGAAGAAGAAGAAGAAGAAGAAGAAGAAGAAGAAGAAGAAGAAGAAGAAGAAGAAGAAGAAGAAGAAGAAGAAGAAGAAGTCTTTGATTTTTTTGGGAGGGGTGGGAAAAATCCTGTTTTTTCCCTTGTGTCAGTAACCAGCCTCTTGTTGGAGTCTCTGGTCTGCTTGTGGTCCTGTGGCTTGGTTGGTTTCTTAAGTCAGTTTGTTCGAACAGGCAGAAAAATGCTCTGCTTTACCCAGGATTTTGCGATCCTCCTCCCAGCTTAGTTCAATGCGAGGGAGATCTGCTTTGAGTATCACAAAAGAGGGAGATGGCTTTTTCCTCAAGTTTGGAGATGCTGTGATGAGGCTAGGTTCTGGTTAGAGTTGAGGTCTTTCAGCAAACAGTAGCTTTTCCTGAGGGCTAGTTTGTGAGAAACTCAGAGCCCAGCCTGAAGCCATTCTCAGGATTTCTGTTTACTGAATTTCAATTGATTGTCAAGGCTGCTAAAGGGAGGGGTGGCTCTGGATCTGATTATCCAGTTAAGAAAGCCACTCCTGGGGCTGGCGGCCAAGCTGCGTGACTTTTCCCTGGGTGTAGCTGAGTCTGGCAGGTCAGGTTAGGCTCTTGTGACCTGCTAAATGACTCTAGTTTTATTCCAAGGCCTTAGTTGGAGCTAGCAGCTCCGCCTAGCTTAGTCAGCATTTAAGATTGAGATCTCCGGTACTGGGAGGAGGAGGGGTGGCCTTCCCTCCTCTGCTCCCTGAGAAGGAGTGAGGACGTCAGGATTCTACTCACGCCGAGTTTTGGTTCCTGGGCTGTCTCTGGTCTGCGAACTGCAGGATGAAGATTTCCGCTCCTTTTCAATTCTTGCTGGTGTTGAGTAGAATCTGCTCGTCTGCTGCCTCTGGCTCCTTTGTCCTGGACTCTCTGTGATTCAGGTATGGCTGCGACCATCACCGCCACTGCTGCCGACGCGGCGGTGGTGACTGCTGGCAAGAGCTCAGATCTGTCTCCTTGCCTGGATTTTCCCTCTCTGGCCTAACTCTCTGTCCTGTCATGGCACACTTGGTGTGATTCTCTGGCTTAGGACTGTTCACTGGAACCCTAAAACTGCTTTCTATGCGAGAGCTTGTTTAGCCTCTAGCTTCTCTTCCACCATCTTCTGGAACTCTTATTCTATTTTTCATGTACATCTACCATTATTGGGGATTCAATTCAGGATAATACCACTTTGCTTGGCTTTTTCATCAAATCTCCTGTCCTACCACTTGAGGCATACTCTACTTCTAATTTTATGCCATTTATTTTGAAATAAGAATCTCTCAGCTTTGTCTGCACATGAGGCTCCAAACACCAATTTTAGGTCTCAGCCTATTGAATAGCTAGGATTATAGGCATGAGCTATTGAGATCATACTTAATTTTATTCATTTATTTGATTCACATCAATAAGGAAAAAAACCTGAATGACAGACCTTAAAAGAACTTTTATATAAACTCAGTCATCAACACAAAAAATTTTGAATATTTGAGTTTATTATCTTTTTAAGATTTTTAGAACATTGATTAAGCTTAAAGTACCACTGTAGAACAGAAAAGTAGGGGAGAAAATTTGATCTTTAATATATTTTTCTGATTATGTAAATTAGCTTATTTGTAAAGAAGAAAAGCAAATTCAATATGTAATCTATGCATTCCAGTCGAATATATGTATCCCATACATTTCCACTAAATAAAGATTTCACCTTTAAGGACTTTTTTGTTTTGTTTTTCTTTTTTAAACATCAACTTTATTTTGGGAAATTTTATGTGCATTATTCTTATGAACTGATTTGGATAATAATATTTTAGGTATGCAATTTTGCACTTATTATAATAATAATTTTGTCAGTCGTGGGGCTTGAACTCTGGGCTAGGTGCTGTCCCTGAGCTCTTCAGCTCAAGGCGAGCATTCCAACACTTGAGCCACAGTGCCACTTCCATCTTACTCTACTTATGTGGTGCTGAGGAATTGAACCCAGTGCCTCAATGCAAGCATTTTACCACTGAGCCACCTTCTCAGCCCAGAGGGTTTTTTTTTAAATGTATATTTCTGACTTTTTGCTAACAATCCTAGTAGAAGGATTTCAGATCTTCTAGGAGCACTTTCTTTAGTTCAGTTCAGTTTTGTAACATTCATATCTCCAGTAAACAAAGGAGGACGTAACAATGTTTGATAGGAAATGTACTCATTAACTTACTCATGCAACTGTAACCTCTCTATACAGTAACTTTACAATAAACAAATGTATTTTAAAAAACATTATAAAAAGAAATTTTTAATGGAGAGTCTTCTTACTAGTTATAAAAATCAAATATTCCAGTGTAAAAACTACACAAAATCTTACCTATAGCTAAGTGTCATAAGATAGTGTTTTACACTCATGGACTTTGTGGGTCAAGAATTTGACTTAGTTATGACTTGTCTGTGCTCTACGATCTGTAGGACCTTAAGCAAAGGCTTTGGGTAAAGTTGTCTAAAACCCCCCTCACCTATATAGAGAATAAACCTTGGCTGTTGATTAGAACTACTCTAGTGGTTGAAAGAGAGGAAACAGAGTCAGAGAGACAGAGTCTACATAATCTTTTACTACCTACACTGAGAAGTCCTGTAGTAATTTTTTACATTGAATTTGTAATAGTCAGTAACAAAATGCCACAAGGTTCTTTTGTTGTTGTTGCTGTTTAGTCCAGGACCAGGAATTGAACTCAGTACCTAATGGTTTCACTATTACCTAGTGTGCTACCAACTGAGCCACTCCACTAACCCCACCACATGGTTCTAGGAAAGGTTTTATTACCCATCTCCTATCAGACCTTGTTTTAAATAATAACTGAATTCACACAGAAACGTTAGAGAGTATTTTTCCTTTCTATTTTGTAAGTAGGAAAACTGAGAAACATAAGAGGAAAGTGAATTGCCAACTCTTACACATCTAGAATTTGGCACAATCAGGATTTCAATGCTGGGAGAGGAGCTCTAGAAAACATGATCAAAGACACAACACTTAACTATCTTTCCTTTCAGATTTGATGGGGAAAAGTTCTATGACTTTGTAAAAGACTGAATATCAACTTTTCTCAAGAGAAAAGAGAATAATGTTCAAGGGCATCATTGAACTATGTTCATCATGGCTGAACATAATAGAAATAATCTTGTGATGATTCAGAAACAGTTTATGAGAATATGTTCAAATGCCCTCAGCCTCTGAAGCCGTCATTGTTCCACAACACAGATGGGCAAAGTAGTTCAATACTTAATGTGTCATTGGTTTTATCTTAGAAGAGCCTGCATGAGATTCAAGTAGAAAGAACTATATATAAGGTAGAATTCTCCAACAGAATGACCAAGCCTGTCACACACTGCCCTTTACAGACTTAATCAATAAATAAGGTAGTCTTCAAAGCAACTATTTTCTCTAACAAGAAACATGTCAAAGGCAAGTTGAAATATGGGAGATGTGTATACCTAGGCCTAATTCTTACCCCTTGAGGTATCTGGGACTTCAAGAAGGCAAACATCTCTCCAGCTAAAGGGAGTTCCCTGAATTGAGCAGCCAAACAAGGAGTGAAATTAGCCTTCAGACCATCTAGACATGACTATAACCAGAATTTTTAAAAAAGTAAAATAAATTATAATAAAAGAGGAAATATTAAGAAATATATTTGGTATGAGAAGTTTGCAAACAGACGTTTGTAGTTTGATGGTGTTGAATGCCAATATGAGTCAGATGTTTCTGAAATTAAAGAGACTAGTGAATCATGTTTTATGATGTTCTTAGCTGAAATGTAGTTTTTTGAGAGCAGAGTGTGGGCTTACCTAAACTTCAGAGTTTTGTCATTTCTGTATGATTAATTAATGAGTGTCAAAAGTACTAATAGTGTTTGTGAAAGGTTTCATCACGGCATATAATATTTATAAGCAAGAAAGAGAAAGATGAAGGCAATAATGAATAATGAAAAATGTATAGTTTGGTATTATTAGTTTGCCATAAATCTCTTTGGGTATATTTTCCTTCCTAAAACTTCACAAAACTTTTCTAAGTGACTACTTATGATTGTTTTCTGTGAATAGTTCTGACTTATAAGGGCTTTTAAAGCATTTATCTTTGGTTACCATTACATTCTAGTGACTTTGCTGTGATGTTAATTCATGTGTTGTTAATGGCTCATCTTCATGATGATCTCCCTTGAAAAAGCATTCTAAAATTTAGAGTTAAATCTTGGTCTCTTCTTCTCTCAGTATGTTCATTCTTCCTGGAGACTTTATTTTCCTAAGAAAATATGTTTCCATTTTATCTGAATTAGCTGATGGATTAAACAATACTATTAAAATATTTAATATTAAAATATTTAAAAGTATGACACAAGGTAATCTGAAGATTATAAAATGAGAGGCATATTAAATACAACATTTGAATAATTACATATTGGTGAGGGTCAGCAGAACTCATTCTGTTTATAATCTTTATGCCCACCTAAGAAAACGACTTCTTTTGCAGGTACTATGTGGAGGAGGTAAGAGACATATTTGTGGTGATAGCATTCAAATTTTCAAATTAGTTGCATGGGTGAAATTAGAAATGCAATTTCTAGCTTAGCAACTCAGTATACGCTCTTGTGGATGTTGAGGCAGTGCCTGCCTTTATGTCCTCCATTTGATGTCAGCCATAGCACTAAATTTAAAATAAAGCCAGGGAGATGTGTGTCTGACAAGGTAAGAAGAGTAAGAACCAGTTTCACCTCTGGAATCATCCTAGTGAAGTGCTTATTCTGGTCTTTGAGCAGAGCTGTTCACCTCTGAATCGAGCAGTTCCTTGCAGGATGACCTTCCTGCCAGAATTTCAGGGGTGTTGAGAGCATCAGTCTGCTACTATAATCATTAAATTCTTCCTCAGGATTGCACTTCATATGAAGGATATTCAAGTGTAGGACAGACTTTCTATTCCTAATGACTTTGAAATTGCAGCTTTATGTTCTCAGATAAGATAAAAACAGAGTAGAAATAAACAATAGTTTATTATGTAGAAAAGGCCTAAGTTTGCTCAACACCATTTTCTACTGTAAGAGATAGAACTAATGACCACAAATCTATAGTATATAATAAGAAGATAGGACTATTAAAAAATATGCATCCCCTCTTATCATTTGACTGGGCAGGAACTAAAAGATTCCATGGGTTAAAAGTAAGGTGGAATGAATGCTAACTGACCACTTGCCTTTTATATATACATAGGAAGTATTATCTATTGTAAAAGGCAATCAAGACTATTGGTTACGTGGAATGTATAGCACAATCCCCTAATAATCTCCATAAAGTACAACTAAATCTTATTTTAAGCCTTTTCTCTAACCTTCACTTCTTTCCCTGCTTTCTTCTTTTCTCCCTCTCATTCCTTCTTCTCTATTTCTGTTTTTTCTCATTATCCGTCTTTCCTTCCATTTCTCCCTTCCTTTTCTCCTTCCTTTCTCTCTTATTCTTCTCTCTTTATAAGACAGTGTATCCTAGGGTGGTCTGCTCCTCATAATACTTGACTTTTTGGATGCTGAAATTACAGGGGTGCAGTACATTCCGGGTATTCATCTGTTTCTTAATAGACTTTGCAATAGCCAAACTGATTAGAGATATTACCAGATATTACCACCCTGAACACCTTGTTCCTTTGTGTTCTGTTTGCTTTGTGTTAGGGGGAATTTTTACTCTACTCATTTTATCTCTTTAAATCATTAAAAGAGAAAATGTAAGGTTTTATTCAAAGACTAAAATAACAATTGAACCAAACAATCCTTAATCCTTGCTATGATATATTTATTATATTTGTAATATACAAAATAACCTTGCATGTTAGGTGTTATTAATACCCTACTAAAATAAAAACTTTGAAAAGATACTGGAAGGGCTTAAATTTGGGGGTGGAAAATCTATTTTATCTCTAAGTTATCTGGCCAAAGCACAGAAACACCAAGTTGCAATTGGGTGTGCTTCACCAGAACTATATCCTGAGTGAGCAGTTACTGGAAAACCCTCTAACATTCTATTTGAAGATTTGCTTCTAAGAATTATATTATTATTTCTGCTTCACAAATCAAGGAATCAGAATAGTAAGGAGTTTTTACACATGATGAAATCAAGATTTGTATGCAGAGCATTCCGAAATCAAAGAGTATGTATTGCATCTCAGAGTACAAACTGTAGGGATAAAATACTCTGTAGCATTCAGTCACTTCAAGTGGTTTATATCGTATCTCAGTGGGATATTTCATTTGCTAAAGAGAAATTGGGGGAACCCATAGTGCAAGGGTAACTTACATGGACTACAAAATAATTCTTTGAAACTCTATCCATGAATTTATGATCAAATCTGATCAACCAAAGGGTTGTTCACACTGATAATGATATCAGGGTTGTTATGACAGAGAAATGATATTAAATAGGAAAATTAATTTGGCAGCAGCTCCGATGTAATCTGCGGCTTTTCCAATCATATGTAAAGCACATTTTCCTTACATTTAGGGAGATTTCTCTGACAATGATCTGTGTTCTCATGTGGTCTGAGTGAAAGCCATTTCCTTCTGTGCCATGATGAAAATTTCCTTAGTGACCAATTGGTGGTTGTTCCCTGATGCTCAGGCAGGATATGGCAGTAATGTGCAGGGTCTCATTCCAGAGTTGAGGTAACAAAACTGTATATTGTGGGGAAAACAGCAAAGGCATGATTTGTGGAAGAGAAATGTCTTTCAGATATGCTATCCTCATTCTTCCTATTAACTAGTTTTTCATTTACATGACATTAAAATCTTTGAATAATACCAGATGTTAGTGGCCAAATGTATTCCATTTTAATTGGCATAATTTCTGAAAACTGCCAATGTAAAAGTTCATTAACTTTAATGACCTGATTTTGTACACACTACTGGCTCTGTATTTTCAAATATATTTCTGAGAAACTACATATTACCTGATATCCTGTCAGCCAGAAAGCTTAGCTAATTGGCAAGAATGCAATTGTAGTTCATTGTATATTACTTCAAAGCATCACAAAATAGTTTAAAATAAATAAAGTGCAAGGCACGGGATAAAGTTGGAATGCATTCGCAAAGTGGATTTAAAAGTAAAAATGTGTTTTATACAGATGAAGCATTAAATTCTTACCTTGTATTATTTTCTGAATGTGGAAGCTAATTTTGTTTTCTTACGGAATTACCCTTTCTCAAACATCACAAATAACTACAGAGTTTGGAGTTGATGGAATTCTAGATCTCTTTATGTTTGAAGTATTAGGCACTAAAACTTAAGGCTTTCTCATGTTGGACAAATGCTGCACCATTCAAACTCTGTCCCAAACCCTGTATTCATTCCTTTAAATCTCTAGAAGAGGGCTAGGAAGGTGGCTCAGTGGTAGAGCGCTTGCCTTGCATAACTGAGGAGCTGGGTTGATACCTCAGCACCACATAAGCAAAAAGAAAAAAGCAGGAAGTGGCGCTGTGGCTGAAATGGTAGAGTGCTAGCTTTGAGCTGAAGAGCTGAGGGACAGTGCCCAGACCCAGAGTTCATGCCCCACAACTGGACCCACCCAAAAGAAAATCTCTAGGAGAACCAAGCAAAACCCACATAAACCTTAGTTATAAACAACAAATATTATTAACTTCTGTCCTTTATTTAAACAGCTTGCTAAGTTGAGTTACATACTTAGATTATGCTCCTTTCTTTTATTTTATTTTTCAGAAGCATCTCCTTTGGTTCTATGAAACACAGAGGGGTGAGACTAAATGGTAATTCTGTGGCCTATTGCAAATTTCAGAATAACAGAATTTTGTTGATTTAGGATAGTTCAGTTCACAGAACACTTGGGTTATGAAACTCAGAACTTTACTTGTCCTGAACTAGGCATTTAAAGACACTTCTATTTTGATTCACAATTACTTATCTTCTTAGACTTGACCAAATATCTTGATCATACATTAAATGATCTATTGCAAATCTGGCTTCAGACCATCTGCTAGTGGCTCATGCATCTAATTCTGGCTAGTCAGGAGGCTGAGGCAGAGGATCATGGCTGTAGGGAGGACAGATGGTTTCAGTAAAAGGCAAAAGAGACACATCATCATAGAGGCAGTTTCTCATTATTTTACAGCCCAGGCAACAAAGTCCACTAAACTTTATTTCTAAAATGCTCAGCAAGAAAAGCAAGACTGGAGACATGGTCCAAGTGAAAGAACACCAGATGAACAGGTACAAGATATTGAGTTGAAATAGAGATGGGGGAAGAAAAAAATAAAGAAAAATAGACTCTCTCTTTAAATACTTTCATATTTGACAAATATGAGTAATCTCAGTAACTTCATAATTTTTATTTCTTTAAAAAATTCTGCATATGGATAATACCATGTCAATTCTTAATTCTTCCTCAGGCACAAAGCTTAAAATAAGTATCTCTGTATTGTCTATATATTTCTTCAAATTAACTGTATGATTATTTGTCACTCTTTTCTGTTTTGCCTGCTTCTATAGTCACACTATATTCCCTAAAAATGGCTTCTTCAATCACGTGAAAGTTTCTTCAATACACTCTTGTATTTCTCTACATAGAGAACTTGTTTTCAGGCTGAGAAGGTGGCTCAGTTGTAGAGCACTTGCCTTGCATGACGGAGGCCCTGGGTTCGATTCCTCAGCACCACATAAGCAAAAAGAAAAAAAGCTGGAAGTGGTACTTTGGCTCAAGTGGTAGAGCGCTAGCCTTGAGCTGAAGAGCTGAGGGACAGCACCCAGGCACAGAGTTCAGGCCCCACGACAGGAACCCTTCCCCCCGCAAAAAAAGAAAACTTATTTTCAACATAACCATTTACTATTTCCCATTCTACTCTGGAAAAGCTCTTTCCTGGAGTGAGTTGTTACTCTATTTATTAGTGCATGACCTTTAATAATCACATAACATTTCTGATTAGTTCCACTTCCCTTAATCAGGTATTGTGATGTTACTTAATAAACACACAGAAGTTAAATGTAACCATATGTTAAACTACATAGCTTCATTCTTTGGTATATTGTAGGCAACCAATAAATACATCTAGTTGTATCATCTTGGATTGTATTTGTCAGTGTGATAGAAATTTAGCACTAAGTTTCAGAAACTGTGCTGAGTATGATATTAAAAAGAAATAATATTTTTATTAGTTAGCGTGTTTTTGGTTTTTGTTGCTCGTGGGGCCTGAACTCTGGGCCTGGGCGGTGTCCCTCAGCTCTTCAGCTCAAGGCTACCATTCTACCACTTGAGCCACAGTACCACTTCCACCTTTTTCTGCTTATATGGTGCTGAGGAATCAAACACAGGGCCTCATGTATGCAAGGCAAGCACTCTACCACTGAGCCAACTTACCAGCCCTTAATTAGGGTGGTTTAAGTGAGATGAATCATTGCATAATCATTAATTATTCATTAATGTATTAACTTATATACTTCATTCTAATCATATAAACCAATTTCATACAAACTGGATGAATTCAATGACAAAAAGTTATTTCTTCCTTTTGAAGCATATCTGTGGTTAATTGCAGAGGTAGGAAAGAAGACACTGGACCAAAATGTGATACATTATTTGAGGAAAGTATTACAGTTTATATCAATATTTGATCTAGACCTAAAAAATGTTGAGCAGGTAACACTAGAAGCTTTAGAAAGACATCATTAATAAGACTATGAAAGATAATCTTCAGATATGGGATGTAGGGTGAGAATGCAAGTAAACCACTTAGATTTAAGTCAAAATAATTTACAGTAGGCATTGAAAAATTTGAAATTGATCCGAATCCTACCTGTATGCTGACAATTCATCACAATTTGCTCTCAAAGCCCTTTCTGTGGTTTGATTTTTGTTCCTGCTGATTGTTTTTTCTTAAAAAAGAACCGGGGTCCATGTTCCTTTGTTATCTGTGTCTCAGACAAATATCAGTTTTAGTGAACTCAAAAAAATTTCATAAACTCATAAACTTTATAAATCAACAATGCACACATTATACTTCACATTAAAGGATATAAACTGACACATCCCTTATGAAAAATGGTTATTTCTGAAATCTATGTTGAAATAACTAAGTGCTGAATGTTACCTGAACTTGTTTTCCTATAGACACAAATTACTGAGTAAGTAATTCATGAAAAGTCAACATACTTGAATGATTCATTATATTTTAGGTAAATTTCCACTTAAAATATATAAAATAAGACCTAATGGCATAAGCATTCTATTTAATGATTTAAACCTGTTCACTTGTCAAATCAGAAATTAAGTGATGAAAAAGAAATAAGATCCTCAAAAGCATTTCTGAATATTTGCTTACAATTGCTGATTTTTTCACTTCAAAATATGTATGTTAAGATCACAGAGACCATTAACACCATGACATTGTTTCTCAAAATGTTTCCCTTCTCTCTTTATGATAAGCTTTATTTTCTTACACTCTGTTGTGATGACTGCTTACTTGCATTATTTTTGTGAGGAACTAAGTTAGCATCTTGGCATTCCTATCTTACAATCTATATCCTGGCCTCTGAAATATTTTTATTTAACATGAAGTATTTAGGATTTATCATAACGCTTATTTATTTTAATAAGTAAGTTGACACACCTATATTTATCTGTTCAATAATGGCACAAAACATTGCATAGCTTTATAAGATAAATTAGAGAGCATGGCAAGTAATTCACAGTAGATAATTTAGAAATGTTTTTAGAAAAAGTATAGAATCAAGGGTGCCAGCTCATATGTGTCATCCCAACTACTCAGGAGGCTCAGATCAGAGGATGATCGTTTGAAGCTAAGCTGAACAGAAAAGTCTATGAGACTCTCATTTCTAATTAACCATCAAAATGCCATAAGTGAAGATGTGACTTAAGTTGTAGTGCACCAGCTTTGACAGGATATACCTAAGTAAGAGGGAGAGACTCCAAATTCACACTAAAAGCCTGTACACACACACACACACACACACACACACACACACACACAAACAAACAAATAAAAAACAATGCAAACACAAACCACAAAGACAGAATGTTACAAAATCATGCAAATATAGAGACACCTTTTTCTTATTTTTCTCCTTTAGGGTTAGTACATGTACTACTATATAGGCTTTATTTTTCAGTTACTTATTCATTTGTACTTGTTAAGCTCTAGTCTTTTGTGGTAGGAACTCTTTTCTCAGGAAGGTTTACTAAGAAAATAATGGAATTCTACATTCCTACTGACAGTGTATAAATTTCAATATATTTTTTCTTTCTTATTTTAATGTTCCTTTTAAAAGAAGCTACTTAAATCCTATGTAGGATTTTGAAGAGGTTGCACTGCCCTGTGATAATATTTAAATAATACGAACCATCTTGAACTTACTACAGAGCTATCAGGCTTGCAACTATTTACAGGAAAGGTACAAGGATAGACTGTCCCAGAAGGGCTGCTTAATGAAACTTATTGTCTTCTTGAGGGGCAGGGATAGCTAAGCAATTTAGTGAAACCAGGTATACAGTTCACAACTGTACTTACATATTATGTGTTAAAATATGTGGCTGCAAATGCATACATGTATAGATAAACATGCTATTGCAATAGCAAAATAAAGATTGAACCATCACTTACTGCATAGATAATGAGTAGGTATATAACTTTGCCATTGATGTGAAGCTGAGGTCAAAGTTTAATTAAATTGCCGTGGTATGTTTTCCTGATTCAGGATTTGTAAGGCCCTTGGAGAGAACTGATAACAACCTTTCAGAAACACTGATTACAAAGTAAGACAGACTGAATATTAATCACAGACTTTTACCCAAGAGGCTCTAAAAAACAACTAGCATTATTACATAAACAAAGCAGAGGGAAGTCAAGAATACTTTGGGGGTGGGGGAGTCAAGTAACTGTCTTTGAATATAATAATTAAGATGCACTTTGGTACAAGAATGCTAAGTTATGAGCATTACAAGGCATAAAAATTTACAGTGTCTCTAAGTAGAAAAGCGTATTGTTAAAGACGAGGGGAGATTTTAATCAATGCAAATGATAATTATTGAACTGTAAGTTAAAGACTCTGTTTAAAAAATACACTTTTCAAAAGAAGTATTTATGTTACATAGGACTCGTGAAATAAGAAGTGCACTTTTGGAATATGCCTAAATAGACATATGTATACAATAGAAAGTATCAATATGGTTATATTAAATAATAAAATAGCAAAGGCGTGAAAATGATGTTTATATTTTTCATCTGAAGAAACATATCTGTATTGATAAAAGTACATAGTCATAAAAAATGGACTACTACTTTATTCATTTGTTTTCATGATTGTTTTACATAGAATACAATTGTTCTGAGTAGGGAACCAGTGCTTCATAGCTGTAATCTTACATGCTCAGAAGGTTGAGATCTGAAGTTCATGGTTCAATGCCAACTTGGACAGACAATTCAAGAGACTCATTATTTTCAGTTAACTAAGGAAAAGTCAGAAGTGAAGGTGTGGCTCAAGAGGTTGAGCATCAAACTTGAAGGTAAAAAATTAAGGAAAATTGAATTCAAATTCCAGTATAGGATAAAAAACATAAATTAAATTAAATTAAATTAAGAAGAACATAATGATGCACCCAGAATTAAAATGCCTTCCAAGAGCAAAATTATACGGATAATTTCAAGTTTTATGTATTTAAAAATTATTTTCTTGAATATCATTAACTATCATTACATTTAACAAAACATTTTCAATGTACTTTGGAGGGGTTTTTGAAATGTAAGAATTAACTTTCATGTCCATAATCCTCGCTACACATGAGCCTGAGATCTGAGAATTACGGTTCAAAGTTAGTCCAGACCAGAAAGTCTATGAAATTCTTACCTCCAATTAACCTCCAGAACATGGGAAGTGTTGCCTTAGCTTAAAGTGGTAATGTGCTAGCCTTGAGTGCAAGTAGCCTTAAGTGCAAGATCTGAGCAACAGCATCCAGGCTCTTTGATCAAGCTCCATGACTGAATATAAAGGAATTATATTTCAGAATGTTTAATAAAAAACTTAAAAAGAAACTTTTAATTTCATACATTTTACTTACAACACAGAATTTATTTAATACTTACCACTAAATACTATGCATAAGACAATTCAATATAAAATGACTAAATTACATAGCTCTTTTGCACTGGATCTTAATGTTTTAATAGGAAATGGGCAAATAAATTTTATAGTACAATACGACAACCCAGCCATTGAAACATATAATGAATTAAGGGTACCAGAAAATCAGCTAAGTCTAGTAGAAAAAATTGTTAAGGATACCATTTATTTGAAAAATTGAACAGGTCAGGAAAAAGCACAAGGGATCTATGCAAATGTGGAGAGTAGGACCAGAGCCAGATATTAACAGGAGTAATAGAAGAATTGTGAGTTACATTCTATCCCTGTTAAACACAGCTTACACCTTAGATACATAATGCCAAATATTGGGAATTAACCTGAAACAAAATTAATAGATAACACTTTCACCCACTTAAAATTAAATTTTAATGCATAAATTAAGGAAAGCATTTCACAATGGAATTATATGTAATTCAATAGGTACATTTCAAAATGCATTCATATAAAAAGAAGGAAATATTTCATATTCACGTGACAATCTGTAGACACATTATTATTAGTTGTGTATGTGTGTGTGTGTGTGTGTGTGTGTGTGTGTGTGTGTGTGTGTGTGTGAACAGAGGCTTGTACTCAGGGTCTGGGTGCTTGGGTGCTGTCCATTAGTGTTTCTACTCAAGGCTGGTTCTATACTACATAAGCCACTCTTCCGTTTCTGGTTTTGGTATGGTTAAAAGAAGGTAGGAGCTCAGGATGCCTTAAACAACAATCCTCATCTCAGTACCATAAACAGCTAGGATTATAGGCTTGAACCATCAATATGAAGAAAATAAAGGGAGCTTTTTGTTCTTAATCGATGTTATGACTAGAAAGAAAATTTACTAGCAGATCTATAAGCGATGCTCTTTTTACTATCACAGGAGTTCTGTTACAGGAGTTTTCCTTTCTCAGCAAGAGATATATATTCCAAGACCTTCAGTGCATATTTGAAAGTGGATACCTCAGTCTACAGCTAATACTGAATGCTCTGTGTGTTATATTTTTTCCTCTACATATTCAAGCTTAATGCCTTTTAAAAAATTCTCAACAAAGGATTCATCACACACTGTGTTTATATTATTTGTAGTTTGAGGCTTGACAGTAAAACTAACACAGATTTCACTTTACAATTTCATAAATTCATTTTTTCCCAGAATTCGGCAATCTCAGTACAGAATTTGGACTTTCCTAGGAATGTCCTAATAGTTCATATATATAGGAAGGGAGAAAATAAAGCTATGCATTATATTGGCCCTAAGAATTTGACAAAAAAAGAATATGTACGTGTACTTCAAATTACAGAGATAAGCTATGAGTCACATCTGCTTTGTTCTCTTTCCAATAAGTGCATATATTTATATGCTTAGTTATTATTGCTGAGATGTTAAATTCCTATTAAGAACTTTTCACATACAGTTCTTTAGTGTATTCAAAGTGGGAACTTCAAATGTGTTTTGAGCAAATTACCACATAGACAATCATTATTGACAACTGTACCTGACATATTGTTCCAATATTATTATAACAATTGAATAATTCCACTTACCTGACATATTATTCCAATATTATTATAACAATTGAATAATTCCACTAAAACAATAGAAGTGTATTTTATATCTGAGAGATATTGACTAGTGGAAAGGTAGCTTATACGGTATTGTTAAACTATGTACAAAAATAGTTCCTTTTCTTGGCAAGATGGGGCAGGGTGGTGTAAATTATTGTAAAATTAAAACCCTAAGGACTTTTGTTTTTAAAGTTTCTTATTTAGTAGTCTTACAGCATGCCAAACTACATATTCTAAAATCTGAAAAAAATAAAAATATTGGTTCCAAGAATTTCAGATAAGTAATATTGAGATACTTGGTAGATAGATAACAGAGATAGAAGATAACAGCTAGATATACAGTGGGTGATAGATATATAGTAGATACGTAGATAGTCTATGTGGCAAGAGTTGAGAGAGTTGTGTTTGTGTATATATGCATATGTATATATATATATATATATATATATATATATATATATATATATATATTTCAATGTTTGATTTCTTAAATGGACAAAAATCATTCATGTATTTCTCTTCTTAATTTTCTGTCTTGAACCACTGAGACAATATGTTGCCTTTTATTTTATTTTATAGTAACCATTTGATATGAGTTAAAAATAAGTGAAGTTATAAACAAGCATAATCAGAGTGAAAGAAAATGAAATTAGTAGTGTGAACACAGTGCCATTTCCATATCACATTTTTTGCACTATAAGTAAATAAAGATGAAAGTAAAGATAACATTGAAAATAGCTTTTAATGAGTATACTATAATAAATAAAACAGAAGTAACATATTATTAGAGAATATAATTTTTCATGAGTTTAAGGAAACACTAATGGTGTAAATATAATAAGTGTGCCTTGTTATTAAAAAGCAACTTATATGAACGTATGCATTAATTGGAAAGTGAACAAACAGTTAAATACAAATGTGATTAAGATCTAATCTCCATAATTTGAACTACAAGTATCCAAAAAGTATAGGGATTCTAGTTCTATCGTTTTGTTTTGTTTTGAATTACTTCTAAAGCTTTATTTTCCAGATCCAATAAAAGACAGTTGAATTAGTTATATCTCTCAGAGATTTTTTTTCTTTTTAGCACTATTAACATAACCTATTCTTTTGATCAAATTCTCAGGCCCAGTACACTAATTTATTTGCTCCCTTTCTGCAGAAGTGGAAAATGCTTAATTAGAATAACATTTCTCATATTGAAGGTTGGTTGCTTTAAAGATTAATTACTTTCTTCCAATCTTATTTGGAATTGATTATAAGTTGTAGGGGATTTTTTTAAAGAATGTACAACATGAAAATATAAAACTAAAATAATATTTTGGTTATTATTGCTGACATTTTAGCATTCCAAATAAAATAGCTATTTTCCTCACTCAAAGCATCATTGTAATTATCTTAAAGAAGAAAATGCTAATAATCCAACTAAAGCTCTATTCTGTAACATTTTCTGTGTAATGTGTAAAACAATATGTAGTTCTTAAAAATTCAATTAAACACACACATACATATGTACTAGACCAACTTGTAAGTATTTGAATGTGAGATAACATCAGTAAGATACTTGGGAAAGTTCTTAAAGTATTATAATGGGACATAATCCCTGTGTGTATGCAGCCGCTCATAAACTATGTCTAATCAAATGGGCCCCAACTATACTTTTGACCTGAGATCTACCTCAGCATTAGCATATAAATTTTAATCCTTTAGGGACTGGGAAGGTGGCTCAGTGGTAGTGTGCTTGCCTTGCATGAACAAGGCCCTGGGTTCAATTCCTCAGCACTTCATAAGGAGAAAAAGCCAGAAGTGGTGCCGTGATTTAAGTGGTAGAGCACTAGCCATGACCTGAAGAGCTGAGGGACAGAGTCCAGGCCTAGAGTTCAGGCCCCACGACTGACAGAAAAAATAATCTTTTAAAACCAAAACTTTGTTAAATGAAATTTACTGGTTTATTTGAATAAAGAATGATTTGTGAATTGGGAAGCACACACTAAACAGAATTCATAATCAATAGAATTTGGGAAAGTTCCACTTAGCAATGTCATTAGTGAATTTTGGAGGATCAAACAGAAGAAAAACTTTAAAAAATCTTATTGATTATAGTAAACATTTGCTTAGTTGCAGAATATCCAGTTGGCTGCCAATGATTGGCTAATTCTCAATTATGTTTATTTTTTTCTTTTTCATTTATTTTTTATTGTAAAAATACTGTACAGAGGGGTTACCATTACATAGGCAAGATAATGAGTACATTTCTTATCAAGCATTGTAGCCTCCTCCTTTGTTTACTCTTCCCATCCCTTCCCAGCGTCCCCCAGAATCCCCACCCAATCTTCCCCTCCCCACACCAAAGTTGTAAAGTTCGTTTTCAACATGACTACTTGTACTTCTCATTGTTGCAACAGGTCCACCTGTACCCTTATTTAAATGACATGTTTTTCTCCTTCCCCTCCACAAATTATATCGACATCAAATACAATGAAAGCAGGGGTTATACTGTGGGGGAGGGACATACAAAGCAACAAAGAAATAATGTTATAAATGCGTTAGAAACAAATGCATGAAAGAAAAAAAAGCATTTAAATACATATCTTAGGGTTCATTTTCCTAACATCACCTTATCTGACCTTTTCTGCTTGACTCATACATATACTAATTATTGCAAATAAGGGAAACCATGGACCTATATATCTTCGGGCTTGGCTTACTTCACTTAATATATTTTTTTCCAAGTCTTTCCATTTCCTAACAAATGGGGCAATGCCATTCTTTCTGATGGAGGCATAGAATTCCATTGTGTATATATACCACATTTTCTTGATCCATTCATCTACTGAGGGGCATCTGGGTTGGTTCCATATCTTAGCTATAGTAAATAATGTTGCAATAAACATAGTTGTGCTGGTAGCTTTAGTGTGGTCTTGTCTCAATTATGTTCAATTAGTTGAAACTTGCCTGTTGACTAGAAAAATATACTCCAAATTAGTTTTCAGTGTGTTTATGCAATAAGCTACTGTTAGTTATGTGTAATCTCAGTGTACTTATGGGTTACTTATGTGATTCATCAGCTTCCAACACAAACAGGTCCTGAACCAATGAGAAAGATGATTTCATATGCTACATCTTTCAGAAACCAACACTTAATATCTGAGCTTCCATTTAGATTTTATTAGTTTGTAGTATAATCTATTATTCACATGAGTGTGCTCTGATAAGTCAAAATTTTATTTCACTACAATTGATGATAACTAGCCATCTGCAAGGAGCTTAGAAACAACACATTTTATTCACAATTACAAAAATAAAAATATATTTTAAATATTATTTCATAAAATATATGGAATTCAAACCAGATTTCCCTGACAAATATAAAAGACCTGAGAGGAAAGTAGATAAAGTGGTCATAAGAATGAGAAAATGTAACATTGTAAAGATGCTTTCTCATGGTAAGTTACTTAGAGATTAATTCAATTTTAAAGAAACTACATGCTGCATATTATTGTTAGATATACCTCTAGATGTTGATGTGTCACCTAGGAATAAGGACTCTAACCCAAAAAGAAGTTGTCAAGACAAAGTAAATATGTTGGGAGTTATGCAAGTGGTTATCAATGAATTAACTGATGTATAATAGACTCATTGGAAAGTTCAAGTAGCATAATTTTCAGAAAGACTACATCAAAGCCCAACAAACTAAGCACTAGGAAAGAGGTATATTAATGAGAGGGGATGAGGCCAAGAAGAGAAAGGGAGACAAATGGAAAAGGGAAGAGGAAGAGAATACATTCAAGAAGTAATTGTACATAATACAAAATTAAGAAAAAGAAAGGGGTGGGTCAAAGGGTGGTGTTAATGTTCACATGGTTAACACTGATCAAGATTTACTGTATTCATACATATCTTTGTTAAATGGCACTTCCTTTGTATAACTATTTAAACATGATAAAAAATAAAGAAAAAAACAAATGTTTACCTCTACAGAATTGTGTACCATCAGCCAAAATCTAGCAAACAAGCACAGAAAACAGTTAGGCTGCTCCTCTTTTATCCATAACGCAGAGGGCCTTGTCCCCAGTTTGGATTGGCTAAGCTCAGCTTTAAAATCAGCAACAGGATGTGACATAATTAACAGGAACAGGATACATCCGTTAACCAGAAAAGGATGTCTTATTAGCAGGAACTGGGCATCTTAATTAAAAAGTGTACCAGAAATAGAATGCAACTAAACCACAATCAACTAGGGCCAAGCCATCTGGCCAAAGCAGGAATTTTTCAGGACAATTCTCTCAAGATGAACAGAAAGGAAGCCACACTTGCTGATAGAAAAGATGCCCTTTCTCACAATCCCCCTCTTTGTACTTTCTGATGTTTTCTTCAAATTCTTTTAACATTATCTGCCTCTCTACCTCAGCTGTACTTAACTAATGGTATAATACTGAAATTTGTCTAAGGAAGTATTGATGATTCTATAAATTAGTCGCATAACTCCCAATTAATGCCATTGTCCCCATGAGGGACATGTAAAGGACATAAGAATTAAGATCATAGCCAGCACCTGTGGCTCACACCTGTAATCCTAGCTACTCAGGAGGCCGAGATCTGAGGATTACAGTTCAAAGCCACCCCAGCAGGAAAGTCTGTGAGACTCTTATCTCCAATAAGCCACTAGAAAACCAGAAGTGGTGCTGTGGATCAAGAGGTAAAGTGATTGCCTTTAGCTTGAAGAGGTGAGGGACAGCACCCAAGCCCAGATTTCAAGCTCCACGACAGACCCCAAAAATAAAAAAGAATTAAGTCCATAATGCCCTTCCAAATGATTGTGTTAGCCAGGTATGAAGGAGGCTATCTATCTCTGACTTTTTAGTTGATGGTCCCATCTAGGGTTCTAGGTTCAGAAAACATGGTACAACATTGACGTTCCCCGCCCCCAAAAAAAATCAGGGTATATAGACCCACCAAATTTTCTTGCAGAATTGTATTAAGAACCAAATACTGCTTCCCGTGCCATCTTGCTAGTGGGTCATAATTGTACTACAATTCCATTTACTATAAAAGTGACAAAACCTCTGTTGGTTATAATAGATATAATTGACCTAGCTCACATTAATATTAATAGTGGCATCAAATTTGTCATGGCTCATATCCAGCTGCTATTTGATTCCTAGGCTTGGAGACAGCTTTGGTTTTTAAAATGCCAGGGTGAAGGAGATAGCCAAAATTGAACCAAAGGACAGCCTCTGCTCCATTTGACAGAAGAGCTTCAAGCATTTAACTCCTCTACTGTCACGACCACCTCGACCAGCAAGGCAGACGCGACACCGAACTCTTCTCTCTGCAGTTTATTCAGGACCTTTGAGTAATCTTCTGACCCCAACAACGGGGAGAATTCCCCACAGCCTTAAGTACCCGCTGGGTAGCCAACTCTGATACACCACGTGGGAACCACCAATAGGTTCAGGTGTGCGGAAGCAAGCCAGATTCTTTGCCTTAGCCATATAAGGAGTTGTTACCCACAGAGAGCACTCGCCATCGGGAAGGCAGAGGGCGGAAGCCGGCGCCATCTTCCAGGTGCGGCCTCTCACAGCTCTCTACAGTTCCCCCTTTTTTGTTTAAAGAACACAGATGAGAACAGAGGTCTGATCCCTGTTGTGCAATGCAAGGACTGCATACAAGCCTTCTCCCAGAGGGCGCCTTCTCTAGGGATGACTCAGCCTGTCCATTGATTCGTTTTTCACGAGGACGGGAAAAGACGAATCGAACCCGTGTGCAATCAAACATGCTCTCCTCGAGGGCAAAACTCATGCCTCTCGACTGCAGTATTTTGGCTTTGCAATCTGTGTTCATTGTTTTAGGGTGGCAAGCCATGCTTGGGGGGACTGACCTGCTCCAATGTCTGTAAAGGCTTGGATAATCATGGCTGCACTGAGACGCTGAGAACCTCTAATTTGGCAAATGCACCAGAGACATACCAAGGAGGCTAATACCAGGAGGCCTGTCAGGGCTCCCAAACCCGCCCACTCCTTGAGATGATTCATAGCAGCGGAGATCCATGAAGATAACCCCTCCGCCAATCCGGCATCCACTCCGGTCGAGTTCACCATGACGATGGCAACCCTGAGCTGTTCCATCAGGCTGTCAAACTCCCCAGTTCACTTACCTAAAAGATAACTAGACAACTGTTTAGACAAATTTGCAGCATTTTTTGAATAGGTTTTTTCCTGGGCCTAAACTTTGAGTCTGGGCACTGTCCCTCAGCCCTTCAGCTCAAGGCTAGTGCTCTACCACTTGAGCTACAGCACCACTTCTGGCTTTTTCTGCTTATGTGGTGCTGAGGAATCGAACCCAGGGCCTCATGAATGCAGGGGAAGTGCTCTACCACTGAGCCACCTTCCCAGCCCCTTCCAAGCAGCATATCTCTGTCCCAAGCTGGGTTTCCCGCAGCCTGATTGGCCGCAGCCTCTTCACTAGCAAATTCAATCAAAAAGGCCTTCCAATCTAAATACTGACCTGGGCTCAAACAAGCTCGTGCGAGCCCACTCCAATCATTGGGCGTCATGCAGTGTCTGTTTAGGGCCTCCACCTGGGCCACAGTAAAGGAGGCCGTGATTCCGTATGTCCGCACAGACTCAGCTAAAGATTTTATCACCTTAAAATCTAAGGGTTCATGATACCGCTGTCCTTGTGGATCCTGAAATATCGGACAGGCTAGATGTAACTCGGTTCTGACCGCTTTCCACACACCTGGGCTGAAAGAACAGCCGGGGCTGCCATTTCCGGGGTCTTCCGCATAGAGCGGAGGGGCCGAAGGTGTGGCGCGGTGCACGGAGGGCGTGCATTCGTCTTTATCTGGGTCCTCTCTCTCCTTCCCTTTCCTCCTCTTTCTTATCTTTGTTTTTTCTATTTGTTCTATGAGTGATTGTAGTTCCTCTAAGTCTGTAGACTCAGAGGTCTCTAGTTCAGCAAAATCGGGGTATAACCCCCCCCTGCTCTCCTCCTTTTCGCTGTCTGCCCTTTCCGATTTTTCTTCCTGCAGCATTTCTAGGGCGGCCTGACCATTCTCTACCGCCTCACTGCAGCGCTGGTCCTCAAGACAGCCTCTTATCAGTTTCCATATTGGTCTCACTCCGCTCTTAAGCGTTCCTTGTTCAGAGGCAAAATCTAGGTCCCTCCCTAGTTTCTCCCAAGAGGCCACCGTGAGGCTTCCGGAGACAGCGAACCATGGGGCAACGATGTCACATTCATTCAGAAATCTCTCTAAAGTACTCTTTTTTATTTTTAACTTTTTTGAGTGCAGTAGCTCATTGAGAGCCAAAAAATTGGGTGCGAAGATGAAGCGCCCATGTTTTAAACATTTAAAGCTGGTAAACAAACTTTTACTTTCACTTTTGGCTACTCTATTGACTAGCCCCGGGTTCTCGCTCTCTCTTTATCTACAGAGAAGAGCAAAAATCCCCCCGCTCTTGTCGCGGATTCCCCTTTTACCTGGGAATTTACTCCCCGCTCTTGTCGCGGATTCCCCCTTTTACCTGGGAACTTACCAGTGCACCACCCTGACCGCAGAGAGTTCTGAGTCCTCGTTGGGGTTATGGCTGAGTCCCCGTACGGGCCACCAACCTGTCACGACCACCTCGACCAGCAAGGCAGATGCGACACTGAACTCTTCTCTCTGCAGTTTATTCAGGACCTTTGAGTAATCTTCTGACCCCAACAACGGGGAGAATTCCCCACAGCCTTAAGTACCCGCTGGGTAGCCAACCCTGATACACCATGTGGGAACCACCAATAGGTTCAGGTACGCGGAAGCAAGCCAGATTCTTTGCCTTAGCCATATAAGGAGTTGTTTACCACAGAGAGCACTCACCATCGGGAAGGCAGAGGGCAGAAGCCGGCGCCATCTTCCAGGTGCGGCCTCTCACAGCTCTCTACACTCTACAATATTACCAAACATGAGCTCTAGCAATAGTGAGAGCAGATGCATTCCCATCTCCCCATAAGACGGGATTTCACTGTATCCAAATATCTTTCTTAGGAACTCTTGATTCTCTTCACTGCCTAGAGAGGCATGAGATGAAGTTACATTTATGGGAAACTGACTTAACCAACCTAGTTGGCTTTAATTCATCTGAGTCCTTAATCATAGGAAATAGTAATGACAACATGTTATTGAACTTGTTCCTCCAAGTTATCTTGTCTTGGAAGAGTTCTATCATGCATGCCAAGCCAGCAGGATCCATTATTCATCTCAAAAGGAAGAGGAAAATCTGAGATCTTGGTCTACCTGCCACACATGCATAATAACTGCCAACAGAATATTTTATCCATTCAATCAAGCAGGCATTTGTTTCGCCATACCCAGTTTTTGGTTGCTTCTTTTTGGTTGGTCATGGGGCTTGAACTCTGGGCCTGGGCGCTGTCCCTGTGCTCTTCTGCTCAAGGCAAGCGCTCTACTGCTTGAGCCACAGCACCACTTCTGGTTTTCTAGTGGTATATTGGAGATAAGAGTCTCATGGAGATCCCTGCCCAGGGTGGCTTTAAACCATGATCCTCAGATCTCAGCCTCCTGAGTAGCTAGGATTACAGGCGTGAGCCAATGGCCATACACAGTTTTAACAGCCATGGCTGGTCATAAATCTTTTACCCTCGTTATAGTTACCTCATAATAATTGCCTTAAGGCCTAGGAGGGAGTGTTGGAAGGAGGAAGACATCAGAAGGCTCCATATAGTGGGCTCCATTAATTATAAATAGATTTTCCTAACTGGTAAAAATTCCTAGTCTGAAACAGCTAAACAGAAGGATCCCTAAAAGGATCCTTACAGTGACCATAGGATTATACTGATTATTCCATCATTGATGGTCAGAGGAGAAAGTCCTGCTATGCCTGATTTTATTCCCCATGAATCTATGTTTACTCCTGGTATAGTAAGATCACTGATTGTTGTTAGTTGAGTAGTTCACCTAACTCTAACCCTAGTGGGCTGGATACTCATCTTTTGGGATGTAAAACTCAGGATACAGACACATATATTTTTATTCAGAGCTTACAATTCCTTAGATTACCCAACCAGCCCTAGAAATTTCTAAGTACATTCTCAGTTCTTGATAAGCACCCAGCTGAAATTTCTTCTATCCTCTCAGTGCTCAGTCAGCCATTTCCCTTGCTGATTAAATGCCCCAACTACCCTACTTCATCAACAAATTGTGTCTCTGATTTTGATACTCACAATTCTTGCTGCTCACTGCCTCAAATTATTTGAACAGTCCAGACACGAAAAAAAAAATAGCAAATAGAACTTCAATTTGCAAACAAACAGGTTACTAAGAACAGATTACTAAGAAATAAAATCGATGTGCAACTCAACATTAGCATGCTGAATTTAACATTTTTAATTTATTTATGCTATTGTAAAGGTAATATTCAGAGAGTACATTTCTTTTTAAAATTTTTATTGTAAAGGTACTGTACAGAGTGATTTGCAATAACTAGTATATGTCTAACATAATTTTACCAGACAATCAGAAAAGCTCAAAAGCTATGTACATATGACCATAAAAGATGTTAAGTGAAATGACTCTCAAGATTCATTGGGTCATAATAAGGTGCTAACTGTAAAGATACTTAACAAATCAAAGCTTACTTCTACAGAAGGGTGAACCATCAGCTGAAATCTAGCAGGCAAGCACCTAAAGGAGTTAGGTGTTACTTTTTTTTATTCCTAAGGCAAGGGGTTCTGTCCCTTGCCTCCGCTCAGAGTGGTCCACAATTTGCAACAGGATGTGGCTTAATTAACAAAAACAGTTGTCATAATTAACAAGAACAGAGTGTACCTAAAATTTCATGAGCTTTAAACAGGATTTCTGAATGAAAGTTTAACAAGAATAGGAAGCAACCTAAATACAATTAACCAGTGTCAAACAACCTAGCCCAAATAGTAAGTTTTCAGAAACACACACACACACACACAATTTTTACAAGATTGACAAAAAGGAAATGGCACACTTCAATAAAAAATGATGTTTCTCTCATATTAATTTTAACATGGAATAAAACTAGTGAGTACAAAAGGACAGAACAACAGGGAAATATAGCAAAGACCTGTGCTAAAAATAATACCATTTTCTTCCAAACGGGTTCAATCTGACAATGCCACAGTCATCCCAGCTGCATCTAGCTGATATTTTCTATGCAATGGCCAGAAATAGATGCAGGCCCAGGAATTAGAGATGATAGTGTAGAAAACATTAAAAAAGGGTGCTTTCAATTGCAGATCTAAGTGCAACCATGAAGAATACATTTAAGGTTAAAATAAAACTACAATGTTACCAAAGATAATCTTACAATCCTTTTTACACTAATAATTTTTTTCTTTTAATAAGGTTATTTTAAATTGTGAAAATACCATACAGAGGGGTTACAATTACATGAGCAAGGTAAAGAATACATTTCTTATCAAGCATTGTTGCCTCCTTCTTTGTTTCCCCTTACCATCCCTGCCCTCCCTTCTTCCTCCTCTTCCTCCTGCCAAAGTTATAAAGTACGTTTTTCAACATAACATCTTATACCTCTCATTGTTGCAATGGGTCCACCTGTATCCCTATTTAAACAATTTGTTTTTTCCTTTCTCCTCCACTAATTATACCAACATCAAATACAGTGAAAACAGGGGTTATTATTATTATTATTATTAGGCTAGGACTCATCAAATTATTGACAGTGTGCCTTAGATCCTCTGAGAGATAACGTTATAGTAAAAAAAATGTATATCTCTCAATGCAGACAGTCTCTATTTTAAACGTCTTGGAGATCTGCAATTTGGGTTATTTGGTCTTATTTTCTTTACTTTAACAAGTGAATATACCAACATTTTTTTATGTATCAAGAAGTATTGTATACATTCTCTGTCAAAATTAAATAATGCGTTGGGAAATAGAGGTTATTTCTTTTAAAAATTGAATTCACTGCCAGGTACCATTGGCTCACATCTGAAATCCTAGCTAGGATCCTTGGGAGGCTTAGATTTGAGGGTCCAGGTTCAAAGCTAAATAAGCCAAAAACTCTGTGATTCTCTGATTAGCCAACAAAATGTCATAAGCAGATCTGTGACTCAGTAGAAAGAGTTGAATGACCACGCCCAGACCTTAAATTTAAGCCCTGGTACCAACATGCACACAAAAAGTATTTCTTTCCTTTTTTTTTGTTGATGTGGGGCTTGAACTCTGGGCCTGAGCGCTGTCCCTCAGCTCTTCAGTACAAAAAGTATTTCTTGCACTAATATATTCCTAATACTTTAGAGGCTGTAAACTAATTGTAGATAAATAAATTTATAGTCTGATAAATCCATGCTTGGCTATGTAGTAAAATACATTTAGTTACTTAATTTGTTTGATAAATATTATACAAAATTTCAATTCATCCTGAAACTATATTTAAATATAACCATTGTCACTATGTTGCAAAACAAAATACTTAAGATAAATAATCAGATATTCAAGAATACTCCAGTTTCAAACCAGGTGATCAACTGAGGATTGAAACCTTTGATTTTATAACACCTATAAATATGTGAACAAAACAGTCGAAAGTTAACAGATAAATGTTCAAAACATGTATTTATATATGTGGTAATGTACAAAGAGGAGAAATCCTAAAGTAGAAGACGAGAAAGGTAAAATGTGTAAAAGACACTGGAAATGCTGAAATAAAATACAATAAAATGAATAAAGCTATTTATCAAAATGATAAAACAATTTATCAAAAATGATAACTTTATTAAATACTGTATTTTGAAATAAGCAAGGTTACAAATCTTTGAATAAGGAAGGGCTGATAAATTGAACTGAAAGAAATCATAAAGGAAATTATGACAGTCCTCACACATAACTTTCAATGTATAATCTGTTATATTTTCTTTCTTTTCTTTCTTCATTTGGGTACAAGGACTGGATTTTTATATGCTAGGCTTTTGCCTTACCACTTGATCTACTCTTCTCCCAGTTGAATATAAACAAGTTTTCCTATGGTTTATTGATAGAAGAGTTTCACAGACGTTTCTGCCCAAGTTGGCTTAGAGCCACAATCCTCAGATCTCAGTATCCTGAATTGCTAAGGCTCACACATGAACCATCAGTAATGGTTTATGTTATATTTTGAATAAACATAATACTAAAGAATTTTACTACATATGGTATTACACTTCTTGGTGTAAAGGATACCCCAATCAGATTATTTTAAAATTTTTAGATTTTAAGTATACTTAAATGTGTCAAATTCTTAGAGAGAGAAACGACATCAAAGTTAAAAAAACCGATAGTGAAGAAAATTTTCATAGAAAAGTTATTTTTGACCCATTGTAACAATGAGATGTACAAGACACTTGGGGGAGGGTAACGTGGGGAGGTGGAGAGGGAAGGTATGGTAGGGGACAAACAAAGGAGAGGGTAACAATGCTAGGTAGGAAATGTACTCATTACCATACTCATGTAACTGTAACCCAACTGTACAGTATCTTTACAGTAAAAAAAAAATAAAAAGAAAATTTCTTATTGTGATAAAGCATAGATCCAATGCTCTGTAGATATTTAACTTTGTTAGGAAAAATTTCAGGCCACCTTATCATTCTTAAATACTCAAATTCAAGGCAGGAGTGACACATAAAATGCTAGAGGCAAATTACAAATAGCCTTTTCTTCTTCATAAAGGGGTTATTTTTCTAACCCCTTAATTCTATAAATTAGACCATAAAAAGAGGAATAATATTGACTTCATAATCTAAAAAGAAATGCAAGTCAGACACCAATGACTCATAGCTATAATCCCAGCCACTCAGAATTTCTGAGATCTGAAGCATTATACTTTGAATGTATGGGCAGAAAGTGCCATGAAACTCCATCCCCACAATAACTAGCAAGAAATTGAGATTGGGTGGTTGATTTAAAAGGTTTAGTGCCAGTTGAATGAGCAAGCCTAGCAAGCTTGATTCCCTGAGTTAAAACCCTGGTACTGGTAAAAATAAATAGTATACTAATCTAATAAACTGAAGATTAGTGCTGGAAAGGTAGCTAAGTGGTACCTCATGCCTTGCATGCATGAGGCCCTGGGTTCGATTCCTCACCATCACATAAGCAGAAAAAGCCAGAAGTGGCGCTATGGCAAAAGTGGTAGAGCACTAGCCTTGAGCTGAAGAGGTGAGGGACAGTGCTGAGGCCCAGAGTTCAGGCCCCATGACTGGCCAAAACAAACAAAAAACAATAAACAAAAACTGAGGATTATTGAGTATCAAGAACATTACAAGAAAAGTTAGTAATTATATATAAGAAAAAAGAAAAATGCATATAAATGTATCAATAATGTGGAATAGAGTGATGA
Organism: Dipodomys spectabilis; assembly: GCF_019054845.1. NCBI lineage: Eukaryota > Metazoa > Chordata > Mammalia > Rodentia > Heteromyidae > Dipodomys > Dipodomys spectabilis. The sequence goes on along the minus strand of NW_024870891.1, from coordinate 2,396,708 downwards.
TTTTATTAAACTCTAATAATATAGGTGTGAAAATCCATATCAGATTGTTTATTCTATGTTTTTAAAATTCAAGTAGGGTGGAAGAACCATTGCCAATACTTTGCAAGTGGATCCTTAAATACTATCCAAGTATTTGGAATGTTTGGGTAACCAGATGAATGAGACATAGAGACATTTTCCCTGAAAATAACAGATATTCTGGTTATCCAGTCATTATCATCTCAAGTTCTTATAAACAGTCAAAGCTGAAAATCTATTTCTCTCTTGTGAGAACCATATTCTTCTTTCTTCTGTCTTGCTTTCAGCTGAAGTCTCTGAAATTCGTTTGAAAAATTGGTTTGTCAGGATTTTACTTCAGTTCTGTGAGGTGCTGCTATTAATGGACAGGCAATTTGCTCAGAGAAATGGCAGATTCTGTGTCAGGGTTTGCCACAGGACTGGCTAATTGAGAAAACCTTAAGTGATTCAACACAGAAGTCTCTGACACAAGTTGTATTCAGGGGAAAGCAAAATAAACAATATCCTCTAATGTGGTGCTCATTTTGTTTGGGTTCTGGCCAGATACACCATACCTTCCTCACATTTTGCACGCTTGTTTTAGATGAATTTCCTTAGAGACTGTCCAAGCGTCATGATTTATACATAAAAAATATACAGAACTGCTCACTTTGGGGCATTTACCCAAATGTTTACAAACAAGACCACACTAAAGCTACCAGCACAACTATGTTTATTGCAGCATTACTTACCATAGCTAAGATCTGGAACCAACCCAGATGCCCCTCAGTAGATGAATGGATCAAGAAAATGTGGCATATATACACAATGGAATTCTATGCCTCCATCAGAAAGAATGACATTGCCCCATTTGTTAGGAAATGGAAAGACTTGGAAAAAATTATATTAAGCGAAGTAAGCCAGGCCCAAAGAAACATAGGCCCCATGGTTTCCCTTATTTGCAATATCTAGTATATGTATGAGTCAAGCAGAAAAGTTCAGATAATGCATGTTAAGAAAATGAACCCTTGGATATGTATTTTAATGTTTTTTTTTCTTTCATGCATGTGTTTCTAACGCATGTATAAGATTATTTCTTTGTTGCTTTGTATGTCCCTTCCCCGCAGTATAACCCCTGCTTTCACTATATTTCATGTCAGTATAACTTGTGGAGGCGATGGGGAAAAACAAGTCTTTTAAGGATACAGGTGGACCTGTTGCAACAATGAGAAGTACAAGTTGTCATGTCCAAAACGAACTTTACAACGTTGGTGCGGGGGGGTGGGGTAGAAAGATTGGGACTTGGGGGGGGGGAGGCTGGGAAGGGATGTGAAGGGTAAACAAAGAGGAGGCTGCAATATTGGTAAGAAATGTACACATTATCCAGCCCATGTAATTGTAACCCCTCTGTACAGTATGTTCACAAGTAAAATATAATATTAAAAAAAAAGCAAATAAAAAAAAGAAAGAAAATGTACAGAACTGAACTGTGTCCTGCTTATTATCCCCACAGATGGAGGACTGGACAGAGAGAAGAGTGGATTTGTAAGCCATTGTAATGGATACCTCACATGCTCTATATCTGGTATGGCTTTCCGATGTTCTATTCCCCAGGGGAAATACTTACAGGCCTTCATTTGCTATAGGGATTAGTCTTCTGGATGTCGGTCACTTTTAGTAAAGCAGCCTTAGTTGAAGGCAATGACTTGATAGGGTCTCAGCTAAGAAACTACACAGCTCTCTCCAATTGCTGAAGAAGTGAACATCCCAATACATGAACTTCAGGACACAACTGTAACGTGGGGATCTATTTGCTTCCTCTGGGAAGTTGCAATAGCATCTTCTCCAGGATTCTGGTCAGTATCCTTCTAGGAATTAAACTTACAAAGGAAAAGATAATTAGGATAACTATAATAAGACTGACCCTTGGTACAACTGACATCATTTTTTACCCTACTCTGGCATTTCTGCTGGGTTAGATTAGTTCTCTGCTAGGATATTCCAGAACCTTATTCCAAGCAGTCTGAACACCTTGGTCACTGTGCCTTTCTTGTTGGTGTTTGACATGACAACTTGTACTTCTCATTGTTACAACGGGTCCACCTGTATCCTTATTTAAACGACTTGGTTTTCCCCTTCCCCTCCACAAATTATACCAACATCAAATACAGTGAAAGCAGGGGTTATACTGTGGGGGAAGGACATATAAAGTAACAAAGAAGTAATCTTATAAATGCGTTAGAAACAAATGCATGAAAGAAAAAAAAACATTTAAATACATATCTTAGGGTTCATTTTCCTAACATCACCTTATCTGACCTTTTCTGCTTGACTCATACATATACTAAATATTGCAAATAAGGGAAACCATGGGACCTATGTTTCTTTGGGCTTGGCTTACTTCACTTAATATAATTTTTTCCAAGCCTTTCCATTTCCTAACAAATGGGGCAATGTCATTCTTTCTGATGGAGGCATAGAATTCCATTGTGTATATATACCACATTTTATTAGGTTGATTTCTTTGTCCCAGGCAGCTCATTGCTGCCCCCTTCTGATTTTTGCTTGCTAGAAGTTCTGCAAATTAGAATTAATTGTCAATTGGGGTGAATTTCAATTATGTAAAGCCTTACAGCTCATGCTTATCACCATGCTAGGTGTCTGGCTTTTTTACTCTAAACATCCATCATGTGTAACTCTATTGATTCATCTGAGTCATCCAGATTGATTGTAATGATTCCTTTCTATTTTCTTCTTGTTTTTTCCATCTTGAATTAGCAATAGCTTCCTCTGTAGAGTACATGTCAATGGATGATTCTAAATTATTTTGTTATTATTAAGGTATTGTACAGAGGGGTTACCATTGCATAAGACAGATAATGAGTACATTCCCTGTTTTGAACACTGTCACCCCTTTACTTCATCAATGGATTTTGACTGGTATGAGGAAACCTATAAGGCCATTTCCAGTGAAATCTTGAAATAGTATAATTCTTCAGGCCTAGGAGTTATGGATTTTCTGAGTGTCCTTGAGCCTACACTTTTCCAAAATTAACTCATTTTTGTCTACTTTCTAAGAACTAGATTCTAATTATTATATGCTGTGACTTAAATCATGAATCACTGGATGGTAAGCACCTTTCTATGTACCAAGTAATGAACTAGCTTAGCAAGATTGCATTATAATTGTTTTTTTGAAGCTTAAGTATTTGATGCTATGCCTTAAGTTACTAACTATTAATGGTATTTAGTCTTGTTTATATTTGAATTTTTATGTACAAGAGAAGTTTAGTACATGCTATATCCTATATTATTTCTGAAATGAATCAGTGGATGAATAAATAAATAAATGCCCTAAAATCTAGCCCTTTTGTCTAAGGTATTATGGTTGATCTCATATCTACTTTTAAAAGACAAAAGTTGTATACAGTCGTAATCTCTATCTAATATTTAAAGGTCATTTGCCTAAACTGAAATTCATGTAACAGGAGCCACAAATTTCTTTGCCTGCTTAGCCCATGTCATGTTTGTCTCTGCATCCTAGTAAATCCTAGGAATTGCCTACATTCTTGTAATAGTAATGTCTTCTGTATCTATCTCTGCCCCTACTGTCTTTCTGTCAGTCTGTTTATGTCTCTCCTCTCCTCTTCTGTCCCCTCCCTTTCCCTCCCTTCCGTCCTCTTCTCTATCTCCTACCTGCCTGCCTGCCTGCCTGTCTGTCTGTCTGTCTATCTCTGTCTCTGTCTTTCTCTGACCTTTGCTCTGCATGTGTGTGTATATATTCTACTAGGAAGAACTTCAAATAATACAAATAATGCCATTCCCCTCCTAATCTTTGACTGATATTGAACATACAACATGCCTTAAGGCTGAATATATTATAAAGGCAATGAAACACTTGTAGAAACCACTGATTACATGATTTTTCACAAGCAAATATCAAAGATTAGAAATGTGGAACATTGAATAAATAACTCAAGATATACTTTGATATAAAATACATAATTTCACCTGGAAAAGCAGGCAAAATTAGAGTGGTTGCCTAGCATCGGTAAAATTTTAAATTTCATCCCAACAAATATATAAATATATAGGTGCCAGTCCTGGAAACTGAGCTCTGGATCTGGGTATTGTCCCTGTGCTTTTCTCTTTCAAGGGTAGCCATAGCTCTACTTTTTTCTTTTTGTGTACTGGTGGCTCACTCTTGTAATTCTAGCTACTCAAGAGGCTGAGATATGAGAATGGCAGTTAGATAACAGCCCAGGTAGGAAAGTCCTTGAGATTCTTATCTCCAATTAACCAGTAGAAAACCAGAAGTTGCTCTGTGGTTCAAAATAGTAGAGTATTAACATTTAGGAAGAAATCTCAGAGACAAAACCCAGGCCCTAAGTTCAAGCCCCATGATTGACCAAAACAAAAATAAAAACAAAAACAAAAAGAGCCTCACGGCCTTTCCTGCCTGGCCAGCCTTTAAACACCGTTCCTCAACTCTCATCCTCCTGAGTGAATAGGGCTATAAGTGGGAGTTGCAGACATCTGGCTCAAATATTTATTTTTTTGGAGACCAAAGGCATAGTTCAGGAGGTAAAGAACAGGTTGACAACAGGAAGCTCAGAATTCAAATCCCAGTATGATTCAAAAATATTGTAGTACTATGTAGAAAGAAATACCTATCAAATTCTTAATCTAATTCTAACACTATCACAAATGCTGTGTTTGTTACTGTCTAGTGTGTGTTCTTTCCATAGTACAATTGCTTTATAATAAACCTAATTCATATTAGGGTTAATGTCTTAATAAGAAGTCTGGTAAGTAGTGAGGGACTGATGACTCACTTCCATAATCTTTGTATCTCAGGAGGCTGAGTTCTAAGGATCATGGTTCAAAGCCATCCAGGAAGGAAATCTATAGGACATATCTCCAATCCACCACCCAAAATCAGAAGTGGAGCTGAGACTTTAGTGGTACCAACCCTGAATAGCAAAATCTGAAGGACAGAGATCAGACCCTGATTTCAAGCTTCAATACCAGCAAACACATGCACAAAAAAAATGTGGCTGGTAGGTAAGTAATTTTAGTCATAGCATCATATGCACACTCTACCAAGTATTTCTGTATTGTATTTAGTATTGACTTAAATGAATTCAAGTTAAAAATTATTTTAAAATGTATTCTTCTTTGCAACATGACATCTATTACTTGACAGCTTAAATCGACAAAATGTAAATTAGTAAACCGAACATAAGTGGGCCCTTTTAATGCTAGCCGAATCCACCTGGCATTTTACTTGTAACCACAGGAGACTTAGCAAAACATGGGTAATGTTTTAAGTCCATATTCACAGATTAGACAGCTTGACATTCACTTTACTGAAAATGGCATGTAAAGAAAATGCCAGATATACTTCAAGAGAATTTTTCACTTCGGGTACTGCAAATAATCTGGTCAAAATGATAGAAATTGACATCTCAAATCAATCAAATATGATACCATTGATCTTACACTAAATTAACTAATAAGAGTGAAAGAATTGCTGGATGTTAGATACAAAAGAGATTTTGAGGTTATTTAGCTCTAAGCAAATACACAATTAGCTGAAACAAAATGGGTCAAATCAGAGTACACATCATTAAATTTACTGTCTAGTATGAAATAAATTTCAGCATCATTCCATATGCTATTTACCCACTAGTATTTCTCCATGCATATGTGACAGCTTATATGTTTCATCTGGGACATGATTGATTCATGAGATTTAAAACAAGAGGTTTTTCATATAGCTCTAATAGTCTTGTCCAGAAATCTCCTTAATAATCATCCTGGGCTTTATAGTATTTTCTGGTTGGTCAACTGCATTCTAGACTTTCCATCTTCCCTTTTTGGAGTACTCCATTGTCCGGAGGGTGCATAAACTCTCAAGGATTAATCAGAAAGGAAGGATAGTAGCAATGTGGATAGCAATGTGGTAGCAATTTGGAGAATGTGGATGTATGAAAATGTCTTTATTTTCATACATTTCACTTAAATTTGACTCTAGAAGGATAATTTCTAAGTAAGGAATAAAAATTCCATTTTCCTTAATACCTTAATAATCTAGAAAACAGATGCTAAGTTAACTAATACATGGAAAATATGGCTAATTGGGGTTGTTCAACCAAGAGTTTCTGCAGCAAAGTGATATAATTAGAGAAAGGAGGAGTATGTGAGGAGTTTCTGGAAAAGAATGTTTGTCCTCTTTCTTCATCTGTTGTTGGAAGCTAGTCTTCTTTTGTCTCTCTGCATGATGACCTGTGCAGAATGAAAGTCTCTGTCCATTTTCCCTGTAGGGAGTTGATATCTTTGATACCAGAGTTGATAGATAAGAAAATACTGGTTTGTGAATGAGAAATTGAATAAGCACAGCCCTCAAAGCTGTCAACTGAGTCATGAGAAAACAAATACTATTTACATGAAACCCAATATAAACTTGTTGCCTGTAATTTACCCAGAAAGAATTCTAAGAATGAATCACATTGTATAGGACATACATATTAATCACTATGTGGTTTGTTTTGTTTTTTATCATTGTAAGAACTACAACCTTAGCAATCCAAATGATCAAAGGGCAAGTAATTTTTCTTTTGAATGTCTTACAGACTTCCTTTTATACTTGATGTAAGAGTCTGAGCATCGACAATAGCTTTAGTGATTGCCTTTCAAACTGCTACAGTAGCAATAACAGCAATCAAGAAAATGTACACACAATCCATGTAAAATGAAGACAACAATTGAATATCAAGTTAGTGTGTGTTTGTGTTATTGTGATGAATGTGATATGCATGTAAATTTAGAAGAGATGTATAAAGAATTTCCAACTGGTAAGAAAAGTTCAATTTGATGAATTTCAATGGTCATTTTATGATATATTCTTTTTTTAGTATTTGTTGTTTATGGAATAAATATTCTCTTATGCCATGTATAAATGAAAACTCAATATTTTTTAATATTTTTAGAAAAACTTCTCAAATATTTACCTAATTATGTTCCTAAGAGTTTTCAGAAAATCATGAAAATTAGAAAAAGCATTTTAAGGTAGTTTAAGATTCCTAGTTTATTACTCATTTTGGATTCATAAAGTCATTTGATTTAGCCAACTGTCAGATGATTTTAAAAATCAGAGAAAATTCTGTTTTTATGAGTTCACTTCTAATATTATCTTTCTTTAGAATTATAGGAAATGGAAAGACTTGGAAAAAATTATATTAAGTGAAGTAAGCCAGGTGCAAAGAAACATAGGTCCCATGGATTTCCTTATTTGCAATAGCTAGTATATGTGTGAGACAAGCAGAAAAGGTCAGATAACATGATGTTAAGTGAAATGAACCCCAAGATAAGGACAAAAGTGTTTTTTTCTTTCTTGCTATTGTTTCAAACATATTTATAAGGTACCATGTGATTTTTTGTTGCTTTGTATGTCCCTTCCCCATAGTATAACCTCTGTTTTCACTTATTTGATGTTGGGAAAAGGAAGGGAAAAAACAAATTGTTTAAATAGGGATACAGGTTGACTCATTGCAACAATGAGATGTACATGATGCTATGTCGAAAAACGAACTTTACAATTTAGGCAAGAGGGGAGGAGGAAATGTAGTTGTGGAGATGGGAGAGAAGGGATGGTAAGGGGAAACAAAGGAGGAGGCAACAATGCTGGATAAGAAATATATTCATGGGCTGGGAAGGTGGCTCAGTATTAGAGCGCTTGCATTGAGTGTCTGAGGCCCTGGGTTCGATTCCTTAGCTCCACATAAGCAAAAAGAAAATATCTGGAAGTGGCGCCTTGGCTCAAGTGGTAAAGCGCTAGCCTTGAGCTGAAGAGCTGAGGGACAGCGCCCAGGCCCAGAGTTCAGGCCCCACGACTGGACCCTAAAAAAGAAAGAAAGAAAGAAAGAAATGTATTCATTACTTGCTCAATTGATTGTAACCCATTTGTACATTATTTTCACAATTAAAAACTTATTGTTTTAAAAAAGCAATATAAAAATTATTATACGTCAGTGCTTACATTCATGTTATGTAAGTTTCACTAAAATTTAGGCATCTAATATTTTGGCAGAATTAATTCAAACCTATTGAAAATTTCCCAAGTTACACAAATACAAAACAAAAAAAATTCTCAGAAATTGATGTCTGGGCCAACTACCATGCTAAATTAATTACACCTAGATACTGCAAACTTAACTTCAAATGTTACCTGTGGAATGAAAGACATCATGAATAATCGTAGAATGTGTTACCCTAGCCTAGTACTTAGCCACTATTATTTGATTAAAAAAAAAAGGAACACAGGATGGCACTTGCGCAAATTGTCCTTTATCTGACAAAATGCCCAGTTTCTAATAGCACCTAATATATATAGATGAACTAGTATGGAAGGAATTGAAATATATTTTCATACTCTGAAGACAATGTGATTACAAAAAAACTGTGGATAACTCAAAGCAAACTTTCAAAGTTAGATATTTAAAGGAGAAATTGCAATACCATCTTAGTTTGGTTAATAATTTGTAGGTCAGAAATTGTTATCTGTTAAGGTAAGTGCTTATATAGTAAGCTAGCTGCCTGTGGCTCATTTCTGTACTCCTAACTATTCACCAGGCTGAGCTCTAAAACCTGAGGTGCAAAACCAGTTCAGGCAGATAAATCCAAGACACTTTTATTTCCAACTAAATAGCAGAACCCCAGAAGCAGAGGTGATTCAAGAGATACATTGCCAGACTGAGCAAAGAAAGGCAAACAAGAACACAAGGCTCTGAGTTTAAGTCACTGTACACACACACACACACACACACACACACACACACACACACACACACACACACACACACACACACACACATACGCATTAACCCACACCTACAAACAAAAGTAAAAGAAAAATGTAAACTTAAAAAATCTGGTGGCTCTACAAAATATTGTATTAATTAGAATACTGCATTATGCCTTATTTTCTAAATCCATTCCTTTTTGTTGTATGGGTTGATTGCATATGTTACCTACTGTAAAAGAACAAGAACGTGCACCTGGTTAAAAAATGGTGTGTTGTGTTTATTGCTGCAAATTTTAGAGACATGCCCCTATTGTAAAAGAACAAGAATGTGCACCTGGTTAAAATATGGTGTGTTGGGTTTATTGCTGCATATTTTAGAGACATGCCTACACATGTCCGTAAAATCTCAATATTTTTGATAATATTGGAATTCTATGCCTCCATCAGAAAGAATGGCATTGCCTCATTTTTAAGGAAATGGAAAGTCTTGGAAAAAATTATATTAAGTGAAGTAAGCCAAGCCCAAAGAAACATAGGTCCCATGGTTTCCCTTATTTGCAACATCTAGTATATGTATGAGTCAAGCAGAAAAGGTCAGATAAAGTGATGTTAGGAAAATGAACCCTAAGATATGTATTCAAATGTTTTTTTTTTCTTTCACGCATTTGTTTCTAACGCATTTATAAGATTATTTCTTTGTTGCTTTGTATGTCCCCCCCCCCCACAGTATAACCCTGCTTTCACTGTATTTAATGTCGGTATAATTTGTGGAGGGAAGGGGAAAAACAAGTTGTTTAAATAAGGATACAGGTGGACCTGTTGCAACAATGAGAAGTACAAGTTGTCACGTTGAAAATGAACTTTACAACTTTGGTGGGCGGGGGGAGGATTGGGTGAGGGGGTGGGGACGGCTGCGAAGGGATGGGAAGGAGAAACAAAGGGGGAGGCTACAATGCTTGATAAGAAATGTACTCATTGTCTTGCCCATGTTATTGTAACCCCTCTGTACAGTATTTTCACAATAAAAATAAATAAAAATTAAAAAAAGAAAAAGTTTTCAAATATCAGTTCTCAGTAAGAATGGTAAGAACACATAAACATAAAGATAAAAGGTTAAAGAACAATCTTTATTGAACTGAGATGATTTATTCTTACTGTTAAAAAATAACATTTGGAAATAGTATATCTGAGAATATTCCTAGATAGATAGATAGATAGATAGATAGATAGATAGATAGATAGATAGATAGATAGATAGATTAATTGATTGATTGATAGATAGATTATATATGTTTTAAAATATATAGCCTATAGAGTATGTGGGTGTATATATGTTATAGAATGTGTATCCTATAGAATGAACACACACACACACACACATCTACAGGACAAAAGTCTGCAGGAAAATCTCCTTCATATCACCATAAGATTACCATTGCCCTTACTATGCACTTCATTTCTTATTGTGTTGATTTCACATAATTTCAAATCAAATAGGATATACATATTCAAAACATTTTATTAAAATATGAACTTTTAAACTGATGAATACCAATGCCATTGCTATTCTTACTATTGCTAATGAAAGTAATATTGATAAAGATGACTATAGCAATAATATTATCTTGTTACAGTGTTAAGGTGTAATAAGCATTCTGCTAAGATATTCATGCACTTAATCACTTAATTGTGAAATTGTAATTCATGTTGCTATTTAAAATTAAACAAGTATTTTCTTGGCTTGTTTAAAAGCTCAGAATCCAATTGAATAGATTAATATGTATAGACTTTCATCATTATTATAAATAGTCCCCTTCAATTAGGTCATCAAGTGACAGATTTTCAAACTGTACTTTAATGAGTCTTTTCTCTCCAATATCTCTTAATCTGAGTAATAAAATAAGTACTTATAATAAATATAGAATCAAGTATATAAGTTATGCTTTTCCAAAAACCTAAAACTATTATAAAAGCTATTTGAGATACCTCACAGTTGAAATAAATAGAATATCCTTTTTCCTAAAAAGTATACATATGTTTTTTATACCAGATTCTTTACGCTCTTTTCATCTTCTTTTTAAACTTAATAGTGTAATAGACAGGTGCTTATGTTTTAATAAAAATAATGTTATATGTTAATAATATTAAGCCTTGGTTGTTCCAATAATGTTTCACCATGTTGTGCAAACCATTTAATTTTTCATAAGACCTCTGAAAAATGGATGCACTCCTCAACTTTACCGAAAATGCTCACGAAGCATGTGAAGAAAAACACCTGTGTCGGTAGGCACTGCAGACTAGCCCGGTGGGTCATGTGGATAGCTGTAGGCCAGGTGGATAGCTGTAGGCCAGGACATGTTCTGAAAACATAGAATGGTAAAGATGGTGGAATGCATCTGAGCCCAACATATGAAAATACCTTGTGATAGTCATAGTCAGTTACACCTCACTACCCAAGTAACTGAGCAGAATACTGGCATGCTTTCCAAAAACTTGATATCTGTATGAGGTCATACAAGCAGTCAATGAATGAGATGTTCAACAATGATTAATTACAAATTTAACATCAATAACCTAATAAAGTTAGTGCTCAGTTCCTTCACTACTTCCTACTATTTAGGGTCTAATATAATGTACAGAATGAGAAAAATAATGCAGGTAATGAAAGAAATAGCTTTCACCTTTCAATTTACAAAGAATTTATTAATTTCAGGATAGTAAGTCAGGTAGCCTCTAGAAGGTATATAATCACATTGTCTCTATCTAAAGGTGAGTTACATGTTATGGAAACAGATATGAAATAAGAGTGTCAGAGCAGAGTGAAAAAATGGTGATCTGTGATCATTGAATGAACATATCACTACAAATCTTAAACTAGAAATACTAGTGCATCAGCTGAATTTTACTTTAAATGAAAATGTTGCTAGGCACTGGTGGCTCACTACTCGGGATGCTGACATCTGGGGATGGAGGTTTGAAACCAGTCAGTAAGACAAAACCAAAGGATGTTTATTCAACTAACCAGCATAAAACCATAAGTGAAGGTAAGGTTCAAGTGGTAGGGTGTTAACTGTTACAAAAAATACAGCCCTGAGTTCAAACCCTAGTACTAGGACAAAAATAATAACTAAAACATAAATATTATAGCAACAGTTAAAATATTTTGACACATTTTCTTTCTGTAAATTAATCTGAGGAACTGGGTACTGTCCCTTTGCTCAAGGGTGGCACTCAATCACTTAAACTACAGTGCCACTTCTGCATTTTGGAGCTGTCACTCTGATTTGTCTGCTCAGGCTGGAATTGACCATGATCCTCAGCTCTCAGCCTGCTGAAGAGTTTGGATTACATGTAAAAGGCACTGGCATCTAGCACACATTTTTTATTTTGACAGATGTTCAATTAAGAAATTCTTATTTTAGTTCTCTTGACATATTGTTTGGGTTGTCTTTACTTTTTTGTATTCTTACTTAACATTAATATTCTTTTCTGGGAGAAAATATCTTCATCAGTTTCAGTGAACTATAGGCATCAGTCCATTTTTTTTTAAAAGTCTCCAGACTATATGCTTTATTTCAACCTCTATCACTCTCCCCAAAATTTTTAGCCTTCTTTGAAGTTAGAAGAACTAGCAGAACAGATTTGTAAATCATCTTTCTCCAACTGTCTTCCTTGTTTGGGCCCCTCGATGATTTCTCTACGTGAAATTGTCTTTCATCTTTTATTTTTTTCAGGTAAAAAGTTTACATGGAGGTTTTCTACAAATGAATCCAGCTAAAAATCTAAGCTCGGAAAGAAAGCCTGGCATCTTTTTGAACGAGGCTGGTGGGGGATAGCTAATCAGTTGCACAACCCACCACTTGAACAAGGGGCAGGTGCCAATTAAAAAGAAGCCATGCAGGTAGTAAGCAGTTAAGCAAGAAGGCATCTGTTCTTCTGTTCTGTGCCAAAGGGTATAGCCTGTCAACGAGGCATGTGAGATACAACTCTGGTCTCTCTTTTCACGGATTACCAAGGGGATCTGGGGCAAGACTAAACACATGTGGTCAAATTTGCTGGGTGCCCTGGATTTTTATTTCATGAATGAAACCGAACTGAACTGGTCTGAATCCACTCCCTTAGGACTGTTGGCAGCTTATCTAGCTAGTCATTGTTTTCCCTTCCTTTTTCATTAGAGTACCACTTCAGTGGGAAAAATGATAGATTATTTCTTTCAGTTTAGAATATAATGGATAAAAATGGCTTCGACTTTTTCATAGTGATTTGACATTTTCTAAAGCCTCAAATAAAGCATAGGCAGTGTTGGAGTCTTGCAATAAGTCAACGAAGATGAGAATATCTTGAAGTAGTATAAATGTGTGAATTATTTCCTTATCTAAGCATTATTTGTTTTTTCCTTACATAAATAATATGCGTGATTCTAAGTATGCATAACTGTTATTGTCAGCCATGTTGGAATTTAGGATACTAGATATTTCCTTTCAGTAAAATCAATTCTTAATACACTGATGACATGATAAGGAATTTTGTGTGCAGAAGTTACCATTCTTCCTGCTTTTCAGTGTTAACTTTCCCTGGATTTTGACCCTCAAGCAGTAGGATTTATTAAATGTTTTCAATGACTTTTCTATTGACAACACCAAAATTACTAAATAAAATATTTGTAAACAGAGGACTGATCTACAAAGGAAAGAAAAAAGCCAGCAAGTTTAAACACGGGTGGGTAAGAAGCAAGCATGTTTTAAAGGTATATTAATTATATACGGTCAGGTAGTCCATAGGCCTCATAGTATTCCATAAGGTGCACTCATAGCAGGATTTAATAAAATTAGGATATGTTAAAGGAAGAAGAAGTTGAGGCAAACATTAGAAATGCTCAACACTCACAAACACAGCTACTACAGAGGTTGCAAAGCTCATAATTTAACTTTAGATTATTAAGCACTACACAGAATATCCACATCTCAGGAAGCTCTTTGACTTCTCAGAAGAATCTTTACACTTGTCTGTTAATGTAGCCAAAGTGACTCTGCATTATTCTACTCAATATAAATATCCAGAGAGCTAAAGAACAATCAAATGGAAACTAAACCTGTCAGTTTTCTATATGTTGTGGTTATTAACTAATGCAAAACTGCCTTCTGGTTTGTCTCAAATCCTAGTCCATGAAATGAGTCACTAGTTAGTACAATATATAAAGTTAGGGTCAAAAGTCCCTCCACTTCTCAGACAACTCTAGAAATATCCACAGGGTCGAAACAGAAAAGTTGACATTTTAATTTAATACATACAGAAAATATACATTTTTTGAGGGCATACTGGAATTGAATCTTTAAGGAGAAAGTGAATATTGTAGAACTGAGGAGAAAACATCTTCATGGCTATGCTAATACATTCCTAATAGAATAAATGAATACAAAACTTCCATTATGAAATTGTAGGCAGATTAAGACAAAGGTTTTGTAACAAATTAGGGAGAAAATATTGACTGTAAGGGTTAGGAAAGACAGCAGATTGGGTAGTTTGCCTTTGCTGTAACCAAAACACCTGACAAGATCTGCCAAAATTAGAAAAGATTACACTTCAAAGGTATGTCTGTCAGTTACGGATTTCCTCTCGCTAGGTCTCTCTTGAAAACACCACCACTTAGAAAAGTCTCGACCACCTCTGAAATTCTAAATCACCTCCAAAATTCTCTAATACAGCAATACGACCCCCAACTGTAATATCCCATTAACTTATGAAACTATCAATGAAAAAAAAATCCAGAGATGGAGTCAGAGTCATCACAATCATACCGCCGCCTATCGTTTTCATCTTGAAACACTACTTCATTGAAAGAAATACCTGCTGCATCTGAGAGTTGGGGAGATATTTCAGATCCCAGCCCTAATATTCAATGCGTCATAACCATAGTGGAAGCAAAAATAACCCTAGAAAAAAATTAATAGACCAAGAATAAAACACCTAATTAGGACTTGTCTGACAACAAAACTATCTTTGACGAAAGATGTCAAATGTTGAGATTTAGATGGAAACTCTGCATAAGACAAAGGACAAGGAAGGAACTAATACAAGGCAAAACTCCAAGACAATATTTTGGAAATGATTAGTACAATGTGGGGGGAGTGAGTAGAGGGGCAGAAAAGTGGGAGAATAATGAGGGAGGGGGTAACAAGTTCAATAAGAAATGTACTCACTATCTTACTTATGTAACTCTAACCCCTTTATACATGACCCTGACAATACGTTTTTTAAATAGAAATACTAAAGAAGACAGAGAAAAGTGAGTCTTAGAAAGGTTGAAATATAAGAATGATTATTGAATATAACAATGTATATGTGTTCATTCAAATATATTTATCATCTTTAGTATTAAATAACTGAGGTGAAATACAAAGTAATAATGTATTTTTAAGTGGAGGAAACTTGAAATTAGTTTCAGGGATTTCACAGAGTCCTTTGTCTTGTTAATGAGCTCTGGATGGAGATATACAAATGTATGCTCTTTGATCAAAAGATTTCACAATAAACTTGTAGCAGAAAGCTATAATCCTAGCTACTCTGGAGATTGAGATTTGGAGATGACGGTTTGAAGAGAGAATGGGCACAATTAACCCACAAATGTCAGAAGTGGAGGTGAAGTTCAAATGGTAGTGAGCCAGCCATGTGCATAAATGTCAAGTGAGAGTTTGAGGCCTTGAGTTCAAGCCACAGGATTGGTGTGGTGTGTGTGCATGCACACACACACACACACACACACACACACACACACACACACACACACACACACACACACACACACTCCAAAACAAAACACACAAAAAACATGTTGAAACATAGAGAGAATATATATTGTGATGTGGCAGTCAATCAGAAATGTAATAGCGTTCTTGGGTTTTTGCTGAACATTATTTCTTTTCTCTATTACAATGTAAAAATTTTTCTTATTGCCGGCGTTGTTGGCTCACGCCTGCAACCTAGCTACTCAGGAGTCTGAAATCTGAGGATCGCAGTTCAAAACCAGCCTGAGTAGGAAACTCTGTGAGACTCTTATCTCCCATAAACCACTCAGAAAACTGGAAGTGGTGCTGTGGCTCAAGTGGTAGAGCACTCACCTTGAGTGAAGAATTGAGCGATAGCACCCAGGCCCAGATTTCAAGCCTCTTGACAGACAAAAAAACAAAAACAAAAATAATCATTGCTTATTATACTTAATCAAATACAACCAAAAGCCTATAGAGTTAATGTTTACAGAAATAAAATGATAATTCTGTTCCAATAGATATTTCATTCCTCTCTTATATAGGCAAAGAATTTTACACTTACAAGTCTACGAGGAGGCAATATATTTCTTTACATTTCACTTCAGTGGCAATGATTTGACATTTATGTATTTTTTCAGACTTAGGTGTGACTTGGAAAGGAAAAAAAAAGTAAGCTCTCCTAAATGACTTCAAAGAAGTTAGATACCAAAATGGCATCTAAGAGGATGAATGGAGGCATGTGTGGACAGGTGTGTGGAGGAGGTGGATGAGATTAGGGAGGAAAGAAGAGGAAATAGAAACCATTTTGCCTGAGAGACAAATTCTTTTCAAATGTTGGCCTGCAGATGACTAGACTTTAAAACTGAACCTCAAAGAAATGTATGCTAGATGTTTACGAAGAAATCTTGTTCTGATATCCAAGTGGAATCTTTGTATTTGCCCAGAAGTACAGGCAGTCTATTAATGCTCTTATGCAAAATTAAATAATATTTCCCACCTTTTTATTTTTCTTAGCAGGTAATGTCATATGCAACATGAGTTGCAGGAGCATAGATGATTACTTTTGCATATTGCAAACTGTTAAAAACATCCTTGGTGTGCCATATCTACAATAACTCTGATAGTGCTGCCACCACCTATTATTAATTTACCTTTCAAAAAAGACAAAGACACTACAGATACTAAATACAAAGCTGAAGTGACAGAGTTCTTTTCACAACCTAAATAAATATAACACTGTCATTTAGTAATCTTCTGCGTTCACATGGAATTTTTCCAGCACTGTTAAAGAAGGATGAAAATGGAGAGACAGCTCATTGATTTCCCATGCATATATCCATACCACTTTAATATTGCACATAAAAGGTCAAGCATAAAATGATTTGCCTGGAGTCGCTGTCCTTGGAGATTTAAATTAACATAGAAGGAGAGTACCACGAGGGGGAAAAGTTAATTTTATCTTAATTGGATTAAGCCAGGTAACATCTACAATGAGGGAATGAGGTTACAGAAGACTATAAACTGCTGGGTTGACAGAAAAGGATTAATTCATGAGCCAGCGTCAGGTTGTTGACTAATAACGTATTGATCAGATCTATAAAATATGCAGAATGTCTGTCAGGAGGAGAGACATTTTTGAATTGAAGGTTGCTAGCCTCTGCATGATCAAAGTTAGATTAATATTATTAAGAAGCTTTGAGCGAGCTACATATTACCTTAGCAACCACCGAAATTTTCTGCAAATTGCTTGGATTGACTGTCCTAAGCAACTGCAGTACTTGTTGGTGAGAGGGAAAAGACTGATTTGTGTAGCTGCTGCTCCCCCCTTTCTTCCCTCTTCCTCTTTTAATGGGTTCCAACAGACATATTGAACCACTAGAGTTTAATCCCAGTGGAGCCTGCAGGTGGTATTGTCCTTGCATGGAGGAGTTATTAAATTCTTAAGGTCACCATAAAAAGGTTGTATTAAATTGAGTTAATAAAAACATTGAACAATGGTTTGCAAAGAGCAAAGATGTCAAAGTGTGGGGAGCTGGAATGTTTCTCATGATCATAGACAAGAAGAATAATTTATACCCATCAAAGTGTAAAGAAGATAAAAAATTTGTAATCTTCAATAAAATGTGAGCTTTTCCCCCCTAGCTAATACACATGTGTATATACAAACAGTCAGATAGGACATTCATTTCTTTGGATTTTTTCAGTTGAAATGGACTTAGATTGGTTAAAACACAAGGTCCCTGGGAAATAACATTCTGACAATAAAAACATAGAAGTTATGGAATATTAGCCAATTTTTGCATGTGTGAAAGCTGATTCTTTTCCTTTTTACTTTTTTCTGAATTATCTTCAAGTAATTGTACAATGGGGTTTCAGCTCAACAAAAGAAATGTTGGTGCTTGATTTAGAATCACTGTGGCATTTTATTTGGAATTCTCTGCTCTCCCAGTAATCCCTCCACTCACACTGGAACTAGTTTTACTTTCCTGTCATTCTCTCTTTTCTTTCTCTTTCTTTCTCTAGTGCATATTAAGTCCACTAAGGGATTTCACTATGGTAATTTAGATGTGCATATATTATATTTTGTCCAGAATATCTCTCTCCATTTCATTTTCTTTCCACACTCTCTCAATCCCCTTTTAATCAACAGGTTTCCCTGAGATTCCTTAGACTGCCTTCACACATGTACTGACATCTGTTTTTCTAAAGAAATAGTCTATTGAACATCACTTTATATTTTAAAGAATTTTTGGACAGGTAAAAACAGTACTGAATTTGAAACCATTTCTCAGAGATGTACAACATCTAATCAAAATATTTATCTGCTTATGGTAGATATAGTTCCTATATAAAAGTGAGAATAGGAAAATTGAAATTTGTTTTTCTTTTAAAATAAAGAAAATAAAAATGTAAATATGTTATCTATTTTATCAATCTCTGTGTGTATATCTATCTATCTATCTACCTACCTACCTATCTTTCGATCTGTTTATCTGATAAATCACCTCCTTCTTGTAGAATGGTGACATAAACTCCCATAAGAGGGGTGGCATTTAAAAATGGAACTTCACAGGTTCGAATATATAATCTTATTTGAACAGTATGCCTGGCAAGTACAATCTCAAAAATTTGCTAAACCTCTAGTAACAAGGATGTTACCATTTTTTGTTTTTTTTAAAGCACTTTATATTCTCATCTTTCCTTTGCCTGTATAATTTTCAGCATGATTTAGTATCATTGACTGAGTGAATTGTACATAATCTAAGTATACACTTATAACTAGAGGTTGCCTCCTTGTGTAATAATGCTTGTTACACTAAGGTGTACTGTAGTTGGCATGACAGGGACGATGTGGAACCTTATTGTTATCATTAGAAGTTAGATTTATAGTCCTGTCAGACATAACTTCATATGAGAATGTCACCACTAGAAGGAAGCAGTGAAGCCAACACCTCGTGGTTCACACCTATAAGTTCTAGGGAATTCCTTGTGTCAATTAATAGTGGGCAGCATTGGTATCAGCTGTGGTGGGAAAGTTAGAAGTTTGTGGTCTCTGTCAGTCAGGGCATAAAGACAGACCCTAACTCAAGAATAATTAGAGCAAACTAGGATGAGGGGTTGTTGTTCAGTGGCAGAACATCAGCTTAAAAGCATGAGACTCTGAATTCAAACCCCACTACTGACACAACAAAAATATATTTTAATAAACAAAAAAGGGAAACTGGAAACAGCAACAAACCTATAAATGAATCATTAGCAATGTACAGTAATTTATTTTGAGGAGTATAAGAGAGAGATTCACTTACAGTACTCCTTTCATAAAAGAAACCAAGATAAAAGTTTTCCAAGGCCAATTTTCAGATTCCCAAAGGCAGATGAGAAGTCCAGAGGATTACAGATGCCAAGAAATCACCAGCCCAATGGTAAAGCGAATTTGTAGTCAAATACTAGGATACATTTAAGGTTTGAAATTTGAAGTAGGAAGAAGGAAGAAGTAATAATTTAATTATCTGCTATTTCAGCAGAAGGAAAGAGCAAAGATCAGTTGGTAGAGCTCTATTCAGAGTGAAAGCATCCGCTACTTAGAGTCCCAGTCTTGGACTAGAGAGTAGGGTAGAAAGAGGAAAGAGAGAGAGAGATGGGGGCAGAAGGGGAGAGGGAAAGTGGAAGAGAATGAGAGAGCAAGAGAAGAGAGAGAAGGGAAGGAAAGAAAAGGAGAGGAAGGAAGAGAAAAGGTGAGGAAGGAAAAGAAAAAGAAATGAAAGGAAGGAAAAGAAAAAGAAACGAAAAGGAAAAGAACAGAAAAATATTTAGTTAAGTCCCTTCCTTCATTGTTGGACATTGAAGCCACTTTGTGAGGAAATCTGTTTTCATTTATATCAGTGAAGATAATTCCAACCTAAATTTTTAATTGGGAATAAATGCATTTGGAGATGTATATTATATTTCTTCTTCTTCTTCTTATAAGCAACTTAATCTTAAACTGTATGAAAAAAATACAGGGAGAATGAACCAGAATAATTTAAACAAACATTCTTTAAATAGAAACAGTGCTGCATCTTACCCTGAATAGCAGTAACAAAGTATCTTAGACTAGGGGATTCAGAAACAAAAGAAATATATCCTCACGGAATTTCCTGCCTGGGCTGGCTTTGAACCACGATCCTCCCTTCTCAGCCTCCTGAGTTGCTAGGATTACAGGTGTGAGCCACCAGCGCCCAGCTCATATAACTTCTTGAAACATAACTCATCAGGCTAAAGATGTGAAAAATTAGAATAAATAATATTTTATCATTTTAAGATATTCTCTTTAAAGATTTGTTTTTAAATGATATGTGATGATTATTATAAAACCTAAATAATTGATTTCTGAGTTACAAAAATGATAAATTATAATCAAGTAATGATCAAGAAATTGAACTAAAAGCTATCATACAACTGGCTTTCTCAAAGGTTACAAAGAATTTAAATTTTCTCAAATCTTTGAGTATTTTCAAAATACCATTGTGAGTTTAAGTTTATTGGATTATTGATTTTTGGGGTAAAACAAAACGGAGAAATCAATTTGTAGGTCTTTCTTATTTGCAGGGGGAAGATAGCTCATGGGGCTTGAACTAGGAACCTGGTGCTCACTCTGAGCTTTGTTGATTAAGGCTAGTGTTCTAGCACTTTGAGCCCAACTCCACTTCCAGTTTTTTTTTTTTTTCTGATTGTTCATTAGAGATAATAGTCTTATGTACTTAACTGCCCAGGCTGGCTTTGAACTGCAATCCACAGATTTTAGCATCCTGAGTAGCAAGGATTACAGGAACGAACCACCAGCACCTGACAGCTGCAGATTTAACATACAAGGAAAACAAAGGAAAATCTAGAAATGGACCAAAAAGAATAAAGCATCATCTTATCAACTGAATGATAACTGTTTTGTTAAACTATCTAAGAATAATAAAACATAACTTAAGATAATACATAAACAAAGAAAAACATTTAAAAGCACTTTGAAGGCAATCTTGGGGTCACTGAATACATTTGCTTTCCTAATATGATCACATTCAAGTAAACTTCAATCTGACATTGGGAAAAAATCAATAAATTAATGCAATATTGAACAAGATTATGACTCCGAATTTATTTTAATTGTGTAGTAGTAATCAGTCATGCATTGTGTAACTTTGCTTTAAAAAACAGATGCATACTTTGGCTCCCTGAGCCTTGATTTTTGCCTTTAGGAGGAACAAATTCCCTATGTATGCTTGTGGCTGGTCTAGAAACGCCTTATCATAAGAAAGACCACAAAATAATTCACTAAGAGCAGCAAGAAAATAAAACATGACTTATCTATGAGCTTCCAGAAGTTTCTAGCCCATAATGACAAAAATAAGAGTGTAGAGCTTTCTTTGGTAATTAGGAATCATCTTCTCTGTCTATTAGAGAGGGAGTATCCAAATAGTAGAAAGATATTTGGACTTCTTAAATGAGCTTTCATGAAGGTGAATACTGTATTAGAAGACAGGATTTCTCCTCTTAAGGTTTATTACTGGAAAGGTTCTCATTGTATAACATTTTCAAGAGCAAATTCTGTTTTATTAATGCTTGGAAGTGGTAGAAGTGCAGAGGGTGCTGGCATAAGATAGGATTCCAATTATTTTAAATGTTATCATGCATTATTGCTCTTTTTAATCTTCACTTCTTTCAGTGTGACAGCAGAGGGCACTTCTACATCCAGAGAATTCAGAGTATTATAGGAAACTAAACCTTGAGCAAAGGAAATCCCCAGATAAAAGGATCACTAATACGGAAAATTAAACATGATCCTAGGCTACCAAATGAATCCCTATCCATTTACTGTTATTGTGTATTAACACCCAGAGACTAGGTAGTGAAAAAGCAAGTTGTTGGGAAAATAGTGTCCTCTCTCCATTTCACAGGAATAAAATTTTGAAGGAAATTGAACAAGATTTCTTTTTTTCTTGTCTTTTAGGTGCTGGTATGGAACCTGAATTCAGGGGCTATGTCTCTTGCTCTACTATATTTTTACTCAAGGTTGGCACTCTGCCATTTGTACCACAATTCTGCTTCTGGACTTTTAATAATTAGTTGGGAGACTCTCTGACTCTTCTGCCTGAGCTGGCTTTGAACTAATACCTTTCATACCTCTACTTCCTCCGTATCTAGAATTACAGGCATGAGCCACCAGAAACATTTCATTATGTTTTCATTTTATGCTTTTAAAATGTTACTAGAACTCTCCTACAATGCAGTTCCTGTGATTTCCTTTACCCAGGGGTAGTAGCCTGTAGTTAGCTAATTGATGTCGCTGTTAGCAGAACAGTCTTGAAAAAAAAAAATAAAAAAGAAATCCTTTAAGCTGCTGTATCAGTTCATATATTACAAGATATTTTAGAGAGATATTATTTAATCTTTGCTTTGATACTGCAGGATGTGCTTTCGTTACACATAAGGATAATTAACCTTTATGATGGGCTTGAGATATGGGAAGACACAGTATGAAATAGCTTGAATGTTATTTGTGCAATCACAAACTAAAGAGGTAAAATCTTACTAAATGTTCTTGTCCCTTCCATACGATTCTGTTTATTCACTTATATTGCTTTCCATATGACTTTCTTTGACTGGAGTCTTTTTTTTTTGGTGGGTGGTTATTTTTAAGTGAAATGAGAAACATTCTAAGGCAGTTTTCAAGATGACGCAATCTAACCTTGGATATATTGCATAAACCCTGCAACTTAATAAGTACTTATGCTGCAGAGAGAAAAAAAGCCTTGTAATTACTAAAGACAACATATGGCAGGTGCATTGAAACTCTGGGGTGACAAGAAAAACATGACTTCAGCTCATTATAAGTATTTTCAAAGATACTACTAATTGCAACAGTAATTAAAATTAAAATATTTGTGAAATTGCCAGGTGACACCTATATATGGAATCAGTGTATGCTTTGCATTATTAAGTTTGCACAAAATGCATATTCAATTATAAAATTGTTTTTCCTCTCTGCATATATACGTATGTGTGTGTGTATATGTGTATGTACATGTGTGTGCATACATAAATACATATACAGATATGTGTATATGTGGAGTGTGTGTATAGAATCTTATGATTTGAACATCTCATTTTTATTTATAATATACAGTATCTTTGTGTATCCATGTATTCTGATTACTAATATATGTACCATAGCATTTGTAATCTGCTGGAATCAGGTAACAATTAGCATTAAGAAAATGTATTGATTCCATTCAACAAGATCTCTCAGTTTCCAGATCACATAGTACTGCTGGCAACACCACTGTGATTATAAGAAATGTTTGTTGATTGAAATACAAATGCAACTCTAATAATATGCATTAACATCTTAATTCTAAGAACTCACACAACAAGAGAAAATCCTTTCTAAGGAAATTAGATTTTTCTCCCTCCATAAACCTTATAGGTTACATATTAGAGGTTACTGACCACCCTTGAGAAAAGTTATTTTAAAAAAATATAATTTTAAATTCATGAATACATGACCACTTGATATTGCCTTTCAAGTAAGGGTTTACTTTTATTTGTTTAATCAATCCAAGCTTTATGAAACACTTAGTGGGCTATAAATAGCTAGAAACTTTCTTAGGAAAGGAAATAATATATAATAGGCTAACTAACAATGACTTTCATAAAGTCAGCGAACTCTCAAATATAGTTCTCTTATGAATTATGAATCAAAGTGTATATAGTTTAAAAATATAAAATGTTTAGGAATGTAATGTAACATATGTAACATGTAACTTTTTTCCTAGGTAAAAAATATTGTTGTTGTTATTCTAAAGGTGAGGAACAGAAGGTTTACAATTTCATAAGCCAGGTATTGAGTACATTTCTTTTTGTATCGTCACCTCTTTCTTTGCTCTCCCCCACTCCTCCAGCCAGTCTCCACCCACAAATGGTATAGTTTCTTTTAAAACTAGCATCTAGAAAGTACCACTTGCAATGTAGGATTTTCTTTGTTTTTGTTTTTATTTTTTTATTTATTTTTATTTATATATTTTTTATTGTGAAAATACTGTACAGAGGGATTACAATTACATGAGCAAGATAATGAGTACATTTCTTATCAAGCATTGTAGCCTCCTCCTTTATTTCCCCTTCCTATCCCTTTCCAGCCTCCCCATTTCCCCCCACCAAATCCCTCCCCCCGCACCAAAGTTGTAAAGTTCATTTTCGACATAACAACTTGTACTTCTCATTGTTGCAACGGGTCCACCTGTATCCTTATTTAAACGACTTGTTTTTCCCCTTCCCCTCCATAAATTATACCGACATCAAATACAGTGAAAGCAGGGGTTATACTGTGGGGGAGGGACATACAAAAGCAACAAAGAAATAATCTTATAAATGCGTTAGAAACAAATGCATGAATGAAAAAAACATTTAAATACATATCTTAGGGTTCATTTTCCTAACATCACCTTATCTGACCTTTTCTGCTTGACCCATACATATACTAGATATTGCAAATAATGGAAACCATGGGACCTCTGTTTCTTTGGGCTTGGCTTACTTCACTTAGTATAGAAATGTAGGATTTTAACATAAGCTTAATTTTATATTTTGAAGCATGCAGGTTGTATCGAGTCTGGACAGAGTATTCTTTTGTTTATTTTGATTATGTTTCAACAGAATGGGGAAGGGCTTCTAAAATCATAGATGGTACTAGAAATTCTGAGTTTGAAAACGCAGCTCCTGGAGAACACAGGCATATGTGAAGACCCAGATCCAGCAGTCTTTGCCACTCACAACTCTGCATCTCACAAAGCCCACCAGGCTCTGGAATGCTGAATAGAACCATCTCACCTGATTCATAAGAACACCCACAACTAGATACTTGATGCTTGAGTCCAGGAGAAACACCTTTAATCCACCTTACTCAGAAGTACTTCTGAGTAATTGGAAGCACAAAATAAAATATTACTCTTTAGAATAGCAGGAATTCCATAAATGAAAGGTTTTCTTCTTATTATTGTTTTGAGAAGCCCACATGAACAGTGACCACCTCTCCTAGGTGAGCTGCTTAAGAGCTAGAAGCAACTGCTATTACCATTAAGGAGAGATGGAGTAATTAGGAACTATCAAAAGGATTTACTGTTGCCTTTTGGGAGCAAGAACCATTGTAGGCATGTCTGGGTGGAGCTGGAGTTATGGAGAAAGTATAAGGATAGAAGGGAAGAATTATGGCCCTTCCTTCTCCATCACTAAAGCATCCTATTGTCACTAATACTGATGTAAAACACAAGAAAGTGCATGGCATCCTTTTACAGATGATAATTCTCACTATAAAATCAGATGACAAAGGAATCATAGAATAGTTTCAGCTTTCTATCCAGTTGCTTAGAGGAATGTTCACTGGCCTAATAGAATAGATTCTAAAATAATAGTTCAATGTATTCAATGAATTCCACCTCTGCTGCTACTCAGTAAGTATCCATCAGCTTACAGATTCTGTTTGTTCAGCTAACACCAGTAAATATGTTTTCAGAAATTAAAAGAAAAAAAACTATCACCTTTTTCCAAAATGGAAATATAGCCAGGTGCTTTTAGCCTATCCCTTTAATCCAATCTACTTAGCAGGCAAAGATGTGAGAATCGCAGTTCAATGCCAGTCACAGGCAAGTGTCCAATAAACATGTAAAATGTAGAAAGTAGCATTGTCGTTCAAGTAGTAGAGACCAGTTGAGGGGAAAATACAAGCAAGAGTGGAATCCCTGAGTTCAAACCCCAGAAGTCACAAACACACACACACACACACACACACACACACACACAGAGAGAGAGAGAGAGAGAGAGAGAGAGAGAGAGAGAGAGAGAGAGAGAGAGAGAGAACAGATCATTTTGTTTCTGATAGAAGATCATTTCTCTTTCAGTTTAGGTGCAATGACTCTAGTAATTGGCAACTTCAAGCTGAAGTGGACAGCTACCATTAACATCAATCTTATTTAAAACGCTAGCTAAACAGTTGCCAAAATACCAAAAGGATAATCATCACAGAATATTGTTCATATTTAAATCTTCCTATTACTATTTCCAAATTTTCTATGCCTTCAAACAATATTTACACTCCTATAGAAAGTGAACTGGCATCTATACAATGTTCATCTTTTTATCTGAATAATGAAAACATGCAATTCTAAACCATCATAGTCTCCTATTTTCTTCCTTCCTCATTCTTTCTTTAATTAAAAACCACCTTAAAGCCAAGGCACGTTTTTAGAGGTTCATTATTGTAAGTTGCTTGGCAGTTCTGCTTTCCCTGCTGTTCCAATATCATTATCTCCGCCTGCCTTTCCAGCTGTCCATCATGAGCCTTTAGAGCACCAGGATTTTCAGATCATCTCTTTCCTCCAAACTTGTGTTTCCAAATGTATTACTTGAAGATCTATCCAGTAGAAAGGTGATCCTTCTTTTAAATTGAATTGCAGTGGTGCAAACATGCATTCTATGGATGCCAACACAAGGAACAGGGTTAGGTTCAACTGTTTTATCTTTGCTCAACTGGTGCTATGAACCTAACTGTAGTTCTGAGTAAGGGAGTTGGTAATGTTCTTGGAACAAGTCTACTGTCTGAGTGATTATTCAAATGAGCTTTGTCTTTGCCTCCTGGAGAGCATCATCTGAGGACCACTACTTTCACACAATAATAATATTTCAAATACTTACCTTAATTTCTGTTGTTATTGTTGTTGTTGTTTGGGGAATATAGATTGGTCCTGAGGCTCAAACTCTGGGCCTGGGTGCTGTTTTGGACTCTATTTTTTCAAGGCTAGCATTTGAGCCATTTTGCCACTTCTGGCTTTTCTGTGATTTAATTGCATAATAGTCTCACAGACTTTTCTGCCAAGGATGGCTTTGAACCATGATGCTCAAATCTCAGCTTCCTGAGTAGCTAAGATTACAGGTGTGAACCACCAGTGCCTGGCTACTTAATGTCTTAGTTGGCTCTTGAAACTTCTATTATAAATTAAAATCAAATCAAATTAAATTAAATTAAAAGCATACATAGCAGTAGTGCTCATTAGACTCTATGTGGAAATTGAACTATATAACCTGTGGGTAGAAACAGGAGGGAAAACCAGGGAGTGAGAGAAAGGGTGACATTATTCAAAAAGAAATGTACTCTGACATATAATTGTGAGCCCTCTGTAATCACCTTCATATTAAAAAAAAAGTGCATAAAATACATACTGCTATGGTCTCCTTTATTTGATCTACTACTCCATATGGTAAAATTATGTTTACAAAGGATAGCAAATAGTAGAGTTGTTTCAGGTTGTCTGTAAATAGACCATTTTCATTATGTTGTGCAATTAAGTATAAGTGTCTCCAACAGCAAAGCTTTCAATCACTGCAAGTCATTAGGTCATTAGTCCTAAAATTACTATTTAGTATCTCTCTTAGAATTATTCTGCATTTTCTTACTCCCATAATTCAACTGATATATGTATCATAGGTCAAAATAATTGTGTGTGTGTGTGTGTGTGTGTGTGTGTGTGTGTGTGTGTGTGTATGCTTGCTAATCCTGAGCTAGTCAGGGCTGAGTGCTGAGCCTGAGATTCCTTTATGCTCAAGGTGAGAACTGTACAACTTGAGGTGCAGCTCTATTCCCAGGGTTTTTGGTGATGAATGGGAGATCAGAGCCTCACAGCCTTTCCTGCCCAAGCTAATTTTGAACAATGATCCTCAAATATCAGCCATCTGGTTAGCTAGGATCACAATTGCCAGCAATTAGTGTCTAATTAAATATTATTTTTATGAAATGATTTTCATTAGGTGTTACATTTGAAGATCTTTCTGAACATTGAGATGGACACAGGACTGTGGAAGTCTCTTGGAATCAAAGCACATACTCAAATACCCCAACAATAGCTCTGGAAACAGGATTTCTAAATGAATGTGAACTTAGAGATTTATTGACATTTATCTGGTCTCTTCCATTATACTTAACACAAAGGTAAAGTCACCTTAACACTTTTAAAAACATTAAGGATGAGTTTATGTTCCATGTTTGTGGTTTATTTGGATTTATTTTCCATTTTCTACAGTTTACTAAAGACTAGAAGAATTTGATCTACAATCACTAGAACTACATGCCATAGAAAATTGAATTGTGGCAAGAGACACCCTGGGGTTTATAGAATGACCCCTTTCTCTCCCTTTTCCTTCCCATAAGAATAATATAGAATTTTGAATTTACAGCAGTGCTAACAGTTTGACTGAGTAATTATTTAAGGAAGCTCTTCTACCCATGGGACCATGTCCCACAATGCTGCTGGTCTCTATATGATTCAAAACTTTATCAAAATTTATCAAAGATATTTCTACGTGTTTCCAAATGTTCCTTAGGGTTAATATTCATTACTTAAAAGCCCAAGGCATGTGACAACCTCATGTTCTATTGCCTCCATATTTGTGATATTCACAATAGTATCTCCATTATCTTTAATGCTTTCTGTGTGACTTAACTTAAGGTATTTTCCAAAGAATCATACTATTCAGTTTAAAAATAACAAACCCAAATTTGATTTCACCAAACCTGTTTTGAAAGAGTGAGTGTAATGAGTCTTCATGTTTTGTGTAACAACATTGTGATATTTCTGGTACAGACTACCTTTTGTACTTTGTCTTTTCTTTTTTCTCCATAGTGCTTATGATTATGTCGTAGGCATCTTTTATACCCGTAAGTGCCAATGTCCTTTGCCTCACTGGTGTGGACTGCTTTGTCTAATGGAGTATGTGAGTAGGTTTAAAATGTATCTATTTCCATCAAGGTCTGAAAATGCATTACTAACTTTTACCAGTGTTTTGTATTTTCAGCTCTGACATGTTATCAACATATCTGAAGAAACCATTATTCTATGAATCTAGCTTCTGTACAACAGGCACAAAAACCCAATTGAAATGAAGAGTTCTGTCTAGCTCTCATAAAGCCAGAGAAGCTCAGCCAGGCAGATCAAAATGCACCCAACTTGCGGATGAATATAAAATCAATGACTGGTGTAAAAAGCCACTGAGGTCCTGTTATTTTGTACTTGACTATTGTCTAGAAGGATAATTGAAAACAGCATTGCTATTTAGTAG